>NC_044309.1:74736682-75453182 GCF_007474595.2 Lynx canadensis
TATTTTCATATGTTTAAGAGCCCATATATTTTCTATTTGGTGAACTCTCTGCTCATGTAATTTGCCCAGTTTTATTCTGGGCAAATTGATTTTTCATTGATTCATCGCCACTTACCATATTTTAAAGAATTGAGTGATACAAGTTGCAATTATTTTCTAGTTTTATTGTTGTCTTTTTGATTTGTTTAAAATATTTCTTCTTGAAATATTTTCCTAGTTTTTTTGTTGTCTTTTCATTTTGTTTAAAGTGTTTCTTCTTTGAATAACTTTTAAAATTTTGATACAGTTCAATTTATTAATCTTTTACTATATAGTTTCAACTATTTTGGTCATACATACAAAGACATTTTTCTTATAACATATTTAGACATTCTTCCACATTTTTGTAGTTTCATTATTTTTCTTCAATTCATTTGGAATTTATTTGGTTATAAGACAGGAATCCAGTTTCATTTTTCACACAGAGCTACCAGTTATCCCATGTCTTGTAATGAATGATCCATCTTCAGTCTATTGATCTGAATTAGCATCTTTTACATATTCTAAATTGTATACATTTGGGTTCGTTTATGGACGATTCTGTATATTCATGCATATGTTTGAATTATTGAATCCTTATAATGCGATTTCATATTCTAAAGGACTATTTCCCCACTGCACTTTTTTTCCTGGAAATTTGCTGAGTATTCTTGCTTTTTTTTTTCCCCCTTTGAATTCTAGAAAGAAATCATTCAATTCTAAAAGAAGCTTGTTGCCTTTTTTATTGAGACTATGTTAAATCTATAGGCTTTTTAGATAGATATGAGATCTTCATTATAACTGAGTTCTACCACTCAATAATAAGATATACTTGTTCGTTTGTTTAATCTTCTTTTGGGTCCCTTGACTGAACCTTAAGGTTTTCTTCTAATAGTTCTTGCACATTTTAAATAAGTTTATTCCTAGGTATTTTGTATTTTTTATTGCTACTATAACATTAATTTCTTCCATTATGTTTTCTAATTAGTTGTTGTCGAAGATGTAAAGACTACTGATTTCTGTTTATTAACTTTATATCCAGTCACTTTATAAATTCTTTTATCATTTGTAACAGTTCTGAGTATAGATCTCCCAAATTTTCCAGGTAAACAATCATATCCTTTGTAAAAATCCTAATGTTACTCTCTTTACAGTTTGTATTCTTCATTTCTTATTTAGTTGTATTCACTAATGCCTCCAGAGATATTCCATGAATATTTAATATTATATACGCTTACATAGTAGTGATTATAAGGAACTCCTTTTTCTGATTCATGGAAATGTTCTTAGTGTTATGCCATTAAGCATAATGTCGGCTTTGGAGATATGTACCTAAACACATGTATATGATTTATTTACATATATTCATATGTTTATATATAGCATATTAAGGAATTTTATCCGTATTTATCATATCAATAAGTGTAAACAAGACAAACTCATTTATTAAAATTAAAATGCCCATTTTAGGTTATAAGCCAAATGTAAATATAGTATAGACAAGAAACAAATATAATTAGAATGATTCCAAAATGAAAGAACAAGAATAAAGCTATATCAGATAAACAGAAATAAACAGAAGGTACATGGTTAAGATCTTAGTAATAGATAAAGTTTAATTATTGGTAAAAATATTACTCATGTCAAAGAAGAATATTTTATAATAAATGACTATTCTTCATGATAAAGAACTAATAATTGTGAATAGCTCTGTTTCCAAAAAAATTAGCCTCCAAAATGATCAGAAATGCCAGAAATATCTGAACCAAATTAATAAAAGAAGACCTTAATTCAACTCTTTAGTTCATCCTAGACCCAGAGGGGGGAAAAATGAGGATGTAGATGATGTTAGTAATAAAATTTAGTTATCTATAACTTTATAACTCATAGAAAATTTTTAAATGGATGATATATTTTATTTGGCTAGAAAGAAAACCTTAATAAATTTTCTCAAATAGAAAAATATAGATAACATTTTACTAAATGTAATGAAACTATAAATTAATTACAAACTTGTAAACTATCCTTGCCATCTGGAACATCTCTTATAAGAAAAAAGGAAATCAAAACTAAAATTTGATAACTAGCAAATCTTTTGAAAAGCACAACATATCAACTATGGTGGAATATTAATAAGCAGAAATAGGAAGAAATGGGGCAGCTGGATGGCTCAGTTGGTTAAACTCCTGACTCTTGATTTTGGCTCAAGTCATGATCTTATGGTTTGTGAGATTAAGCTCCTCATGGGACTGTGGGCTCTGGCTGCTGGCACAGAGCCTGCTTGGGATTCTCTCTCTCTGCCCCTTCCCCACTCATGCACTCTCTCTTCTTCTCTGTCTCATAAATTGAGGAAAGTAAAAGGAAAGAGCCAATAAAAATACAAGCTGAAATAAATTAATTAGAATAAGCATCTGAATTAATAAATCCAAGAGTCTGTCTTATGAAATTAATTAACTCATTTAAAAAAGAGGAAGAAAAAAAATCACTGAAATGATAAATAATAATGTATAAATAACCATAGATACAGAAGAAACAGAAACCATAACCAACTAGTTATAAAATATAAGAAAAAAGTAATTAAAGATTCCTCTCCCCAATGCTCTCTTTTCTCTCCCATTGCCAATAGCAATAAGCCAAGGATATTTCACTGTGATTTCTACCAAACATTCAAAGAAATGATAGCCCTGATACTATATAAATTGTTCCATGGAATAGAAAAAGAAGCAAGCTTCCAAGTTCTTTTTATTAAGCAAGTATAATATTAATACCAAAGCTCCATGAAACAGACCATAGGAGGAAAAAAAAGACTAACATTGATATAAAACATCTTAAGTAAAATATTAGCGAAGAGAATACATCAAAATACTAAAAGTGATAAACCATGACCTAATGCTATTTTTTGCAAGAATGAATAGTTCAATATGAGGAAATTTCTTGATGTCTTCTACATTAACAGAGAAACTGACAAATGATATAATTATTTCTGCAGATTCATTACACATACATTTATTGAATGTTTACTCTCTGCCATGCACTGTTCTTATTACTGGGGACATATTAGTGAACCAAAAAGATAAAGACCTCTGCATTCCTACGTGTATGGAGCAATGAGAGCTTCAGAGCTTGAACCTGAAGTGCTATTTTGACCTAATATAAAGCCTCTACCACTATGCTGTACTTTTTCAAAATAAAAATTATAAACACCATCTTGAGTAGTGATATTGGTCCTCTGTACTTTCCTCTGTACTTCCCAACCACTATATCCAAGTACTCTTCTCAACACTTTCTCACATTTAAAAATATTATTTATTTTATTAATGACAAATTTGAGGTGGCCAAAATTTGGTTCCTCTGTTATCACTCTCCTCACCCTTACTCCTTATCCACATCCCCAGTTCCACCACCACTTGACCACCACAGAACTATTTCATTAGATATGTTAAGAATATAAGTCCTTTGAGAAATTCCATTTTGGAAATTTCCTTTAAGATGTAGAAACACATGAGAAATATTGAATTAAAAATTGACTTACCTTTTCACAAATTTACTTCATCTTCTAACATATTTTCTTTTTTTTTTTTTTTAAATTTTTTTTTTCAATGTTTATTTATTTTTGGGACAGAGAGAGACAGAGCATGAATAGGGGAGGGGCAGAGAGAGAGGGAGACACAGAATCGGAAGCAGGCTCCAGGCTCTGAGCCATCAGCCCAGAGCCCGACGCGGGGCTCTAACTCACGGACCGCGAGATCGTGACCTGGCTAAAGTCGGACGCTTAACCGACTGCGCCACCCAGGCGCCCCATCTTCTAACATATTTTCATTTAACCTCCATACATATCCTTGTGAAATCTCATTCTATGCCCATTTAGAGTCAGCAACTCCTAGAAAACAATTGGGTTGGGAGGAAATAGAGATTAGAGAAAGTACATCATTCTGAAAAAGGTAAACATGATAGATCACACACCAAAATCTTGGGTAGTAAAGGATGAAAATGTAGTATGTTTATAAACTAAGTGAAATGGACATTTATGTTTTGTCTTTCCTGCATCTTTTTTTCCATTTATAGATTACTCTTCATTTGCTCCATATTGGATTGTCAACCACAGAGGTTTCCTACCCTCTAAGATTAGAGGTTGATATTGCACAGAGATTAATCCCAAGAATGGACATGTAATCCACACAGAGCTGATCTGAGTCACTTAATGAGATCTGACGTAAGACATAAATGTTTGAGGAGAGGGCAAGAAGAAGAAAGGGAGAGGAGAGAGAGAGAGAGAGAGACTACCTCTGAGATTTTAAACTAAGAAAAATGTAAGTCTAGAACTGCCAGTGGACAACTTTCTCACTGTGTGGAGAGGCTGAGAATAAAGCCAAAACAGTGAAGATAAACTATAATCTGGGAAGAGGAAAGTACAGAGGACTAATGTCATTGTTTGAACACGTGGAGCCAGCTGTTCCTGGGGCTACTGAAATCCTGAACTTTCCAGGAGCAAGTTTTCAGTGTGCAATAGGAGTTTTAAGGGAGAATGGGTCAGTGGTCTGGCACCAAGAGAATGTCAGAAGGTACAAGTGATAACCAGTTTGAGTTCTGAAGCCTGAGATTAAAAAATGTTGATTCCATGCATAGAAATAAATGAGGATAAAGAAAAACTATAAGGTTTCTTTTTTATAAAACATGGAGGAAGGAGATAGATGATTTTTTAGATGATCAGAAAAAAAATAATAGATGTAGAAGAAGAGTAATTAGCTTTTCTAAAGAAGAGAACTAAGGAAAGTGGGACTAGACTAATATTCCTTAGCACAACAGAGGGACTTTTTCCTGAACTTAAGATCTGACTTTGTTTATCTAGAATGTCATTCAAAATTCATAAATATTGAATAATAATTGCCATTCATAAATTTCCTGCCTGGTATCAGATGTTTGGAGTGCAGAACCTGGTGCAGAACTAACAAAACTGTGAGATCATGACCTAAGCCAAAACCGAGTCGGATACTTAACTGACTGAGCCACCCCGGCACCCCTCCCTAATTATCCTTTTAATATTGGTAAAATTTGTGGTCAGGTTCCTCTTTCATTGTTGATATTGATCAGTTTTGCTAGAAGGTTATTTCATTGATCTTTTTTAAAGAAGAAAGCTTTTGTTTAATGTGTCCGTATTTTTTGGTTCATTATTTATATCCTTGACTTGGGTTCTTATCCTTATAACTTTCTTCTGTCTGGTTATTTTGAGCATAACTTGCTCTTCTTTTACTAGCTTCTCAAGATGGAAGCTCATATCATTGAGTTTAGACTTTTTTTCATTTTTGATATAAGCATTTAAAGCTCTAAATTTCTCCCAAATCACTGCTTTATCTGACAACTTTTGAAAATTGAGATACAACTGACATAAGTTTAAGGCGTACCATGTGTTGATTTGATACTTTTATATATTACATGATTACCACCATAGCATTACCTAACACCTCTATCACATCACATAATTATCATTTATTTTTTTAATGAAAGCACTTAAGATCTAGTTTCTCAGAAACTTTGAAGTATATACTACAGTATTGTTGCCTGTAATCACTATGCTGTGCATTAGATCTCCAGAACTTATTCATCTTCTATCTGTATGTTTTTACCCTTTGACCAACATCTCCTCAATTCCCCCACCCCTGAGACCCTGGTAACTACCATTCTACTCTGCTTCTTTGAGTTCAGCTTTTTAGATTCCACATATTCAGGTCCATCCATGTCATCACAATGGCAGGATTTCCTTTGTCATGACTGAATAATATTCCTGTGTGTGTGTATTACTGCACTTAGGTGTTTTCATATCTTGGCTATTGTGAATAATGCTTCAATAAACATGTAAGTGCAGATAGATTTGTGATAATCTGTTTTCATTTCTTTTGGGTATATATCCAGAAGTGGGATTGTTAGATCATATAATAGTTCTATATTTTTAATTTTTGAAGAACCTCCATACTTGTTTCCATAATGGCTATACCAATTTACATTCCCACTAACAAGTGTTCTCTTTTCTCCACATCTTTGCCATCACTTGTTATTTCTTGTCTTTTTGATGTTAGCCATTCAAACAGGTATAAAATAATATCCCATTGTGGTTTTGATTTGCATTTTCTAGATGATTAGAGAGATTGAACATCTTTTCATGTACCTGTTGGCCATTTGGATGTCTTCTTTGGGAAAATGTTTATTCAGTTCCTCTGCCTGTTTTCAAATCAGATTTTTGTTATTGTTGTTATTTAGCCATATGGGTTCTTTATATATTTTGGATATTAACTCCTTATCTGATACATGGTTTGAGAATATTTTCTCCTATTCAATATATTGTCTTTTCTCTGTTTTTCATGCTGTGCAGAAGCATTTTAATTTGTTTAGTCCCACTTCTTAATTTTTGCTTTTGTTTCATGTGTTTTTGGTGTTATATACAAAAACTCATTGCCAAGACCAATGTCAAAGTGATATTGCTCTGTTTTCTTCTAGGAGCTTAAAATTTTCAGGTCTGAAGCACTTGGGTGGGTCAGTCAGTTAAGTGTCTGACTCTTGATTTTGGCCAGGTCATGATCTCATGGCATGAGATAGAGCCCCATGTTGGGCTCCACGCTGGACATGGAGCCTGCTTAAGATTCTCTCTCTCCCTCTTTCTTTGCCCCTCTCCTGGTTTTGCTGTCTCTTTCTCTCTTTCTAAAAAAAAAAAATTCAGGTCTTAGTTTTAAGTCTTTAAGCCATTTCAAGTTACTTTTTCTGAGTCATGTATAATAGGGGTCTGATTTCTGCATGTGGTTATGCAGTTTTACCACTACCATTTTTTGAAAAGACTATCCTTTATCCATTGGGTGTGCTTGGCTCACTTGTTAAATATTAGTTAACTGTATATACAGGATTTATTTCTGGGCTTTCTATTCTGTCCAATTGATCTATGTGTCTACTTTTATTTCAGCACCATACTAATTCCTAGAGCTTTGTAGTATAGTTTGGAATCAAGAAGTGTGGTGCCTCCAGCTTTGTACTTTGTCAGGATTGCTGTGGCTATTTGGAGTCTTTTGTGGTTTAGAATTGTTAGTGTCTTTACATGAAAAATGCCATTGTAATTTTTTTTTGAGAGACAGAGAGTGGACGCAAGTGAGCGAGGAGCAGAGAGAGAGGGAAAGAGAACAAATCCCATGAGGGGCAGAGAGAGAGAGGGTGGGGAAAAGAGAAAGAGAGAGAGAAGTAGGGCTCACCCAAAGTGGGGCTCAAGTTCACCCAAAGCAGGGCCCAAGCTTGCCCAAAGCAGGGCTCAAGCTCACCCAAATGGAGCACAAGCTCACCTGATGGGGACTCCAACTCACAAACTGTGACATCATGACCTGAGCCAAAGTCAGATACTTAACTGACTGAGCCACTCAAGAGCCCCCATTGGAATTGTTTTTTGATAGGAATTGTTTTGAATCTGCATTGATGGATTTGACTAGTATGGACACTAACAATATTAACTTTTCTGATCCATGAGCATGTGAGATCTTTTGATTGTCTTCTTCAATTTCTTTCATCAAAGTCTTATAGTTTTCAGTATACAGATCTTTCAATTCTGTGGTTAAATTTATTCCCATGAATTTTATTATTTTTGATGCTATTGTAAATGGGATGGTTTTCTTTACTTCTTTTTAAGGTATTTCATTGTTATTGTATAGAAATGCAACTGATTTCTAGATGTTGATTTTCTGTCTAGCAACTTTACTGAATTTGTTGATTAGTTCCAACTGTTTTTTTTTTAATTGAGTCTTTAGAATTTTCTATATATAAGATGATATCATCTGAAAATAATGACAATTTTAATTCTTCTTTTCCAATTTGGATACCTTTTATTTCTATATCTTATGTATTTGCTATAGCTAAGATTTACATTATGTTGATTGAGAGCAGTGATAGTGGCCTCTTTGTCTTTTTCCTGATTTAAAGAAAAGCTTTCAACCTTCCACTGTGGAATATGATGATAGTTGTGGGTTTCTCATAGATGTTATTATGTTGAAGTATGTTCCTTCTATACTTAATTTGTTGAGGGTTTTTTCATGAAAGAATGTTGAATTTTGTCAAATACCATTCCTGCATTTGTTGAGATGATCATATGATTTTTATCTCTCATCCTATTAATGTGATGTATTACATTTATTGATATGCCTATGTTGAACCATCCTTGAATCCCAGGGATAGATCACACTTGATCATAGTTTGTGACCCTTTTAATGTATTGTTGAATTCAGTTTTCTAATATTTTGTTGATAATTTTTTCACCTATATTCAACAAGGATATTAGCCTGTAGTTTTCTTGCAGTGTCCTTGTCTGGCTTTGGTATCAGAGTAAGGCTGGCCTCATAAAATGAGTTTGGGAGTGTTCTCTCTTCAATTTTTTTGGAAGAGTCTTAAAAGGATTGACATTAATTCTTTAAATGTTTGGCAGAATTAACCTGTGAAACTTTCTGGGCTTGGACTTTTCTACATTGGGGCATTTTAGATTACTGACTCAATCTCCTTACTCATTATTGGTCTGTTCAGATTTTCTATTTCTTCATGATTCAGTCCAGCTTGGTTTTATGTTTCCAGGAATTTATCCATTTCTTCTAGATTATCCAGTTTGTTAGAGTAAACTTGTTCATAGCAGTATGTATGATCCTATGTATTTCTGTGGTATCAATTGTTGTCTTCTCTTTCATTGATTTTATGTATCTGAGTCATCTCTTTTTTTTAGTCAAGCCAAAGGTTTGTCAATTTTATCTTTTTAAAAATAGCTCTTAGTTTTATTGATCTTTTCTATTGTTTTTCTGGTGTCCATTTCATTTGTTCCACTTTGAGCTTTGTTATTTCCTTCCTTACATTAACTTTGGACTTAATTTGTTCATCTTATTCTGGTTCCTTGAGGTGTAAAGTTAGGCTGTTTTCTCAATCTAGGTATTTATTGCTATAAATTTCCCTCTAGGAACTGCTTTTGCAGCATTCCATAGAGTTTGGTATATTTTTTTTCCATTTTCATTTAAGTTTTTTTGTTTCTATTTCAATTTCTTCTTTGACATATTGGTTGTTCATAAGTGTGTTTAGTTCCTACATGTTTGTAAATTTTCCATCTTATCTCTTGTTGACTTCTAGTTTCATATCATTGTGGTTGGAAAACATTTACATCTTGCATTTGCAAAGACATCTTTTGTGGCCCATTAAATGATCTATCCTGGAGAATGTTCTGTGTGCAACTGAAAAGAATATATATTCTGCGGCTGTTGGATGGAATGTTCTATAAATGTCTGTTAGATCCATTTGATCTAAAGTGTGGTTCAAGTCCAACATGTCTTTATTGTTCTTTTTTCTGGATGATATATCCACCGATGAAATTGGGATATTGAAATCCTCTACTATTATTTTATTGTTGTCCACTTCTCCCTTCAAATCTTTCAATATTTGCTTAAAATATTTAGGTGTTTCAATGTTGGATGCATATATATTTATGATTGTTATATTCTCTTGATAAGTTTACATCTTTATTATTATGTAATGACGCTCTTTGGCTCTTGTTATAGTTTTGGGCATAAAGTTTGTTTTATCTGGTACAAATACAGCTATTTTCTTTTGGTTTCCACCTTCATGAATATCTTTTTCTATCCTTTCCCTTTGAGTGTAGGTGTGTCCTTAAATCTGGGGTCTCTTGTAGGCAGCATATGATTGGATCTTATTTTTTTATTCACCTAGCCACACTGGATACATGAATATAGGATGTATTTCCATTGTTTTCTTTCAATAGTGTTTATCGTTTGTAGTTTTTAGAGTATAAATTTTGTACTTATTTTAATAAATTCATTCCTAAGTATTTTATTATTTTCAATGATATTCTAAATGGCATTATTTTCTTAATTTTGTTTTTGGATTGTTCATTGCTAGTTTATAGAAATACAATGGTTTTTATATATTGATTTTATATCCTGCAACTTTGCTCAATGCTAGTTCTAATTCTTTTTTTTCAATTTTATTTTTTATTTTTTAAAATTTACATCCAAGTTAGTTAGCATCTAGTGCAACAATGATTTTAGGAGTAGATTCCTTAATGTCCCTTGCCCATTTAGCCCATTCCCCCTCCCACAACCCCTCCAGCAACCCTCAGTTTGTTCTCTGTATTTATGAGTCTCTTCTGTTTTGTCCCCCTCCCTGTTTTCATATTATTTTTGTTTCCCTTCCCTTATGTTCTAATTCTAATAAGTTTTATTAGAACTAATAATTTTTAGTGGATTTCTTAGATTTTTCATGTACAGATCATGTCATCTGCAAATGAACATAGTTTTAATTCCTCCTTTCCTTTCTGGATTCCTTTCATTTCTTTTGCTTGCCTGGTTGCCCTGGCCAGATCCTCCACGACAATGCTGAATAAATGTGGCAAGAATGGACATCCTTCTCTTGTTCCTTATTTTAAGGATAAAGTATTTAATCTTTTACCATTGAGTTTAATGTTAACTAAGGGTTTTCCCTAGATGACTGCAGTTTTCTTGTGATGTCTTTATCTGGTTTTGGTATAAAGGTAATAGTGGCCTAATAGAATGAGATGGGAAGTGTTACCTCTTGTTCTGCTTCTTGGAAGAATCTGTGAAGAATTAGTATTAATTATTGGGCAGGCTATGTTAGCCCCACTTCAAAGTATGACATTTTTATGGACTCTTGAATTCTACAAGTGTTCAATGTCGTTTTCCACTCTGGATGGTCACTAAGTATTCTCAGTCATGTGAAATCTCTTGGAATTGTTCTCACAGCTTCTCACAGTAGTGGTGCTTACTTGACCTATTTGAGTTTCACTTAATGATTCACAGACAGCATAACATTAAACATAGGCTAATGGGGCTCTATACTCAAATTTCTGAAATTTTTTATCTAAGTATCTCTTCTTTCTAGCACTCTTCCCCACAAGTCCCTCTTTCTTTCTCTTCTTGAACTCAATCTGTGTCTCCTAACTCAACAACACTGTCATTTTCTGCTTGTTTTCTCCCCTCCTGCATCATGGTCTACAAAGTGCCTCCAGTGAGAAAGGCAGGACTCACCTTATCCGTTTCCTGTCTTTCAGGATTCAAAATCCTGAGCTGCCTGTTTTCTAGTGGGGGCAAACAGGACCTTTTCCAGATATTTTGCTCATTTTTCTAGTTATTTATGAGTAGAAGGACAAATCTGGCACCAGTTATCCATATGGCTAGACATGGAAATCCCATCAAATAGTTTTGAATGTCTCCTGCGGGCTAGATATTGTTTTAGGTGCATAAAATACAGATAAAGTCTTTGTTTTCAAGGTGCTTATATTATTTTGGGGAGGACCAAGTGTAAATACAAATATACATAAATACTGTTAGCTGGTGATAAATAGTAGAATGGAGAAGGTAGAATATTTAATATAGGGTAGTCAGGAAATAATTCCATGAGGAGAATACTCTTAGGGAAAACCTAAAGGGAAGGAACAAGGCATGTGAATATACAGAGAAAAATATGTCAGTAGAGGAAACAGCAAATGCAAAACTCTTGAGTGGGGAGAAATCTGGAGCCTTTGAGAAACAGTAATAAGGCCAGTGTGGTTGGAGTATAGTAAAAAAGGAAGAAACAAGAGAAGTGAGGTCACCAAGCCCACAAAAGACAAATTTTGTGGGCCTTGTAGATCAAGGAAGTTTGGACTTTCAATGTGATAGGAAACTATAGATTTTTCTTTTCTACCTCTTTAGGGGAGTGATATAATCTGTTTTATAACTTTTCTAAAAAGTTCATCAGTCTGTTTTTTTTTTTCTGTTTGTTTGTAGCTTTAAGAGACAATAATAGAAGCAGTGAAATCAGTTGGGAAGCTATTGCCTTTTTCCCTAGCTGGGCTAATATTCAGCCAGTATTCATGGCAGACAAGAAAATCATAATCCGTTTTTATCTGTTGGGAATCTATTTTGATTGCTCTGTACTCATGCCTTACTGGTTATTAAATATTTTGAATACCAGCCCTGAGTCCAGATGGGAGAAAATAATGGCTTGAACTAGATTGGTGGAGGTGAAGGTGATGAGAAGTGTCCAGATTCAGGATAAATTTGAAGACAGAGCAACTGGGATTTATGTATTGAATATATGCTGGGAGAAAGAGAAAAAAAGGAATCAAAAGATGACTCTCAGGTTTTGGATGAATTATGGTGCCATTAACTTAAATAATGACTTCAATTTGAACATGTTACATTTGAGATACCTGTTAGATATCCAAGAGATGTCAAGTAGGTAATTAAATGCATGAGTTTGGAACCTGCAGGAGAGGTCCAGGGTGGAGATACATATTTGGGATTCATAGGAGCAGAGGCAACATTTAAAGTCAGGGATTGGATGGGATAACCAGTGGAAGAGGGTACATATAATTGGGAAGATATGTTAGGAGAATTTCATAGAATTGTCTATTGGTATTGGACAGATGAGTCTGTTTCCTAAAGTTGTGAATGAATTTATAATTTGGGAATCTTAAGATTATAGATGAGGGTTTTAAACCTAGGAGCAGATGAAACACTTTCACATTTCCTCCCTATCCTTACATAAATCAGAAGAACCATTCAAAAGTTATGTTTCAGATCCTCTTTACTAACTCTAGTTGGAAACCTACTATTGAGAATTCATCCATATAGTTTATTTGGCTCTTGACACTATTTTAACTCAATGTCTTTCCTTTGTTTCTCATTCATTTCTGTGTCTAGCCCTGCCTCCCTGAACTGAACAAGGGTCAGAGCTGTGATTGTTTGGATGGGCAAGAGAAATTCCAGAAGGATTAAATGTAAAAAAAAAAAAAAAAAAAAAAAGGCACACAAAAAACTAGAAGAAAATTTTTGGACACAGACGGTAAAGGATTTTGTAAGCTTAAAAGCAGAGAAAATTACACAAAAAGAAAAAGAAATAGATATGGCTACATAACACAGTTTAAAAAATAAAAACAATAGAAGTAAAATGGCAAACTTTGGAAAAGTTTGCAACAACTTATAGCAAAAGATCAATATCCTTCTAATTTAAACACATCATTCAAATAAAAAAATAATACTATGAATGAAGTAACAAACAGGAAAATGGTATGCTAATGATAAAAGAAATACCAACGTTTAATATTTGAGAAATGTTAAATGTTATTTATGATAAAAAATAAATGCAAATACATGAAAGAAGTAGCATTTTATGCATATAAAATTGATAAAGATTAAAACATGATTTAAAAATGATTCTCAGGCCTGGCAAATAAGCATTGCCGGACCCTCTAATATTCTGTTGGTTTGACTATAAATTAATGCAAAAACTTATGCAAGCATATGGGCAATATAAATCAAGAACATAAAATACTTATAGCACTAAGATAGGTGTGGAAATGCAAGTGAGAAAATGAGGGATTGCAGTTTAAGTGTAAGCCACGCTTTCACCAACACAATTCATACATATAGTATGCATATGTGAAGCAAGTAGGGAAGTCCACTAGGGATCTTATTGCGTAAGAGTCTGCAGTAAGAACTGAAAATAAAGGAGCAGGTGGCAAGCACACATGTAAGCATGTGCCAATAACTGTCTCAGTCTCCTAAGGGAGGGGAGATTGATTATATAGATTGGTCCTTGGATCCATCTGTCAAAGATGCAGATGAGGAAGGGAATGGTTACATGATATAGATGACAGACTATTTACATAGTTTATGTGACTTCATTCATATCCTTTATTAGGGTGTGGTCTGGGTAAGGATTCTGGGTATAGTTATGCCCCTATACTATATATAAATATGTCCACTTTGGAAAGTTTCTCTTAATAATGTTTTAAAAGTTGGGGTGTGGGAGCATAACGATGTCATTATGAACTGTTTCTTTAAAAGTCATTAAATTAGGCACCTGGGTGGCTCAGTCAGTTAAGCATCCAACTCTTGGTTTTGGTTCAGGTCATGATCTCATGGTTCATGAGTTGAAGCCCCACGTCGGGCCCTACACTGACAGAAGCGCAGAGCCTTCTTGGGATTTTCTCTCTCTCCCTCTTTCCCCCTCTCCTGTTCACGTTCTCTCTCTCTCTTGAAATAAATAAACTTTAAAAAGTCATTAAATCATGTTAATTCTATTCCTACCATATCTCAAATTTAGATCACTGAAGGAGAACCAGATGCACCACATGAGGTACATGATTTACTACACTCCATACTAAAATCCCTTTTTCCAAAGCATAAGAGACTCTTAAAAAACTGAGAACTGAGGGTTGATGGGGGGTGGGAGGGAGGGGAGGGTGGGTGATGGGTATTGAAGAGGGCATCTTTTGGGATGAGGACTGGGTGTTGTATGGAAACCAATTTGACAATAAATTTCAAAAAAAAAATCCCTTTTTCCTTGACAAAATCAGATGATGTCAATCCTTAGAACTGATGCAAGGGTAATTATTATTGTATAAAACCATTATCCATATTTTAGCAATACACTTCAAAATGAAGTATATTTTTTCTGAAAACTGATTTTTATATATTTACATCTCTAAAAATTATAAAATACCTTTCTTGTCCATCCATTCCCCTAATTTCTTAGAGTTTATTACATATTTAAGATTAAAAGTTCATAATTAAGATATTAAATGAACCAACAATATTTATTATTTTGATTTGTAAGAAATTAAGAAAATGCCAAAGAAAAAACCTTACTTTTGGTTAATGCTTATAAGGGTATAAACACAGTGATTCATATTAACATTTTCATTAAAGGAGATCATATGAGTCAGCCTACACTTTGGGTTTTGAGTTTGTCTCCTCACTCCATGAATCTTATTTGTTTATTTAGCTATCTATTTAAATTTTAGTTAACATACAGTGCAATTTTGGTTTCAGGAATAGAATTCAGTGATTCATTACTTACATACAACATCCAGTGCTCATCACAACAAGCGCCCTCCTTAGTACCCATCACCAATCTAGCCTATCTCCCACCCGCTTCCCTCTATCAACCCATAGTTTGTTCTCTGTCATTAAGAGTCTCTTGTGGTTTATTTCCCTCTCTTCTCTTCTTCCCCTACTTCCCATGTGTTCATCTGGGTTTTTTTCTTATATCCCACATATGAGTGAGATCATATAGCATTTGTCTTTCTCTGATTGACTTATTTTGCTTCACATAACATATTCTAGCTCTATCCACACCACAATGGCAAGATTTCATTCTTTTTTTTTTCTTTTCTTTTCTAATGTTTATCTTTAAGAGAGAGAGAGAGAGAGCAAGCAGGAGAGGGGCAGAGAGAGAGAGGGAGACACAGAATCCGAAGCAGGCTCCAGGCTCTGATCTGTCAGCAAGCGGGGTTCAAACTCACAATCTGCAAGATCATGCATGACCTGAGCTGAAGTCAGATGCTTAACCGACTGAGCCACTCAGGCGTCCCAAGATTTCATTCTTTTCAATGGCTGAGTAATATTCCATTGTGTGTATGTATATGCATATATATATGTGTGTATATATATATATATATATATATATATATATATATATATCTCACATCTTCTTTATCCATTCAGCAGTAGATAGACATGTGGGCTCTCTCCATAGTTTGGCTATTGTTAATAATGCTGCTATAAACATTGGGGTGCATGTGCCCCTTTGAATCTGTATTTTTGTATCCTTTGGGTATACGAAGTAGTATAATTCCTAGATCATACAATAGTTCTATTTTCAGGTTTTTGAGAAACCCCCATACTCTTCCCCAGAGTGGCTGCTCCAGTTTGCATTCCCACCAAAAGTGCAAGAGGGTTCCCCTTTCTTCACCTCCTCCCAACACTGTTGTTTCATGTGTTGTTAATTTTAGCCATTCTGACAGGTGTGAGGTCATATCTCATTGTGGTTTTGATTTGTATTTCCCTGACAATGAATGACGATGAGCATCTTTTCATGTGTCTGTTAGCCATCTGGATGTCTTCTTTCAAAAAATGTCTACTCATGTCTTCTGCCCATTTCTTAACTGGGTTGTTTGTTTTATGGGTGTTAAGTGTGATAAATTCTTTATAGATTTTGGATACTAACCCTTGATCTGATATGCCATTTGCAAATATCTTCTCCATTCTATAGGCTGCCTTTTCATTTTGTTGATTGTTCCCTTTGCTGTGCAAAAGCTTTTTACCTTCATGAAGTCCCGATAGTTCATGCTTGATTTTCTTTTCCTTGCATTCAATGACATGTCTAGTAAGAAGTTGCTCCAATTAAGGTCAAAGAGATTGCTTCCTGTGTTCTGCTCTAGGATTTTGATGGTTTCCTGTCTTACATTTATTTTTTAATCCATTTTTTTTAAATTTTTTTTTCAACGTTTATTTATTTTTGGGACAGAGAGAGACAGAGCATGAACGGGGGAGGGGCAGAGAGAGAGGGAGACACAGATTTGGAAACAGGCTCCAGGCTCTGAGCCATCAGCCCAGAGCCTGACGCGGGGCTCGAACTCAAAATCCATTTTGAATTTATTTTTGTGTATGGTGTTAGAAAGCGGTCCAGGTTCATTCTTCTGCATGTTGCCATCCAGTTTTCCCAGCATCATTTGTTGAAGAGACCGTCTTTTTTCCATTGGATATTCTTTTCTGCTTTGTTGAAGTTTAGTTGACCATACAGTTGTGGGTCCATTTCTGGGTTTTCTATCTGCTCCGCTGATCTATGTGTTTGTTTCTGTGCCAGTACCATACTGTCTTGATCACTACATCTTTATAACATAGCTTGAAATCCGGAATTGTGATCTCTCCAGTTTTAATTTTCTTTTTCAAGGTTGCTTTGGGTAATTGGGGGTCTTTTGCTGTTCCATACGAATTTTTGGATTGTTTGTTCTAGTTCTGTGAAAAATGCTGGTGGGAATTTTGAAAGGGATTGCATTAAATGTGTAGATTGCTTTGGGTAGTATTGACATTTTAACAATGTTCTTGCAATCCATGCCCACTCCATGAATCTTTTGTGACAAGAAATTAATTTATTTGACTGAATATATGTCAAAGCAGTAATGGGCACTGGACTCAGAAGGGATTGGCTGAATGAGACCATGAAATACTGAATGAACTAATTGGCTTGACAGCCTCAAGGTTGAATGAAAACATCATTTTGTGAGACCATAGTCATTCTATTTTTGGGGTTCCAACAAGTCACCAAAGAGCTAGATCTCATCCCAGACCCTAGTCACCACCAGAACACCTGAAAAACTATTTTTCCCCCTTGAATGGACTAAGGCAGGTCCCCACCAACCTGTGTCTTTGCTTTCTGGCAACTAGGCATATCAATATGTTTTTTAGGCTACTCAAGGTTAGGTGGATGAAGCAAACTTCATTCACTATTTCTGGTGATTTACCTCTTGACCCTAATGGGGAATGTGATGATGATCCTGGTGATCAGAACTGATTCTTACCTTAAGATACCCATGTACTTCTTCCTAGGTCACCTATCATATTCAATTAGTAACTACTTTCCACTTTGAAGTGCATTTTACACTCCTATCTTAAAAAAAAAAATACTCTGAACTCTATCCTAAAACTCTTGGACAAAACAAACATATTTGGACTTAGTTTGTCTACACTACTCCATTCTAGTACTTTTTTCTCAGTCTTCACTTAATTTTCCTGCCAAATACAATAAAATAAGCAATCACACACTTAAACCTCTATTACCAAGAGGTTATTTTCATCAAATGGCATATTCTTAAAGTGATCAAGTTAGCCATTATGAATGTATTTCATCACCTGTTTTCTCACTGTCTTCAAGCCAAATACAATAGGAATTCTCCATCACAGAAGGACACATTTATTGCTTCAACATTTTATACAGAGCTGCCTTCACCTCCTGGTTCTTGAGGCTGTAGATGATGGGGTTTAGCAAGGATGTGATCACACTGTACTGAATGGAGACCACTTGTTCCAACTTGGAGCCGGAGAGGGGAGTCATGTATCTGAATAAAGCTGTGCCATAATACAAAAGCACCACAGTAAGGTGGGAAGAACAGGTAGAGAAGGCTTTGCCTTGACCCTCAGAAGAACATATGCTTAGGATGGCAGAGATGATTCTGGAATAAGAGAAGAGGATCAGGGGAAGTGTCACAAATCCCAACAGTGCACATGACCCAGCAAGAAGGGCCTCATTGGCAGTAGGGTCAGTGCAGGAGAGAGGGAAGAGTGAAGGCAGCTCACAGCAAAAGTGAGGGATGATATTGGGGCCACAGAAATGTAAGTTGTAAATGAAAAGACTGTTTGGCAAGGAGTTTAGGAACCCCACTGCCCATGCTGCAGTTACCATCCCGACACAAAGAGGCCTATTCATAACCATGCTGTAGAGGAGAGGGTGGCAGATGGCAGCATAGCGGTCATATGCCATGGCAGAGAGTAGGCAGGCCTCTGTGCTCCCAGAGAATATGAGAAAGAAACTCTGGGTCACACAGCCCCACACAGATACGGTTTTCTTCTGCATTAGTAAGTTCTGCAGCATCTTGGGCATGGTTACTGAAGAAAGACAGAGATCTAGAAATGACAGGTGACCTAGGAAGAAGTACATGGGTGTCTTAAGGTGAGAATCAGTTCTGATCACCAGGATCATCATCACATTCCCCATTAGGGTCAAGAGGTAAATCACCAGAAATAGTGCAAAAAGGATGGTCTGGATCTGGGGATTTCTGGACAATCCCATGAGGACAAACTCGGTAACGATGGTGAGATTTTTCATGATTAAAGTTACTGGCCCTGGAAGAAAACATAATGTAGCTGAGTCATTTCAGATGAATAAGACTGCCTCTCTTATTTAAAAAAAAATGTGACTTCCAGCTTAAAGGTATAAATAAAAATCTATGAGACCAAGGAGTTTCCTTCTGGGTCACACTCATTATTACCTCAATTCTGGTGACATGCAGCATTCCAAAGTGCCTCCTCTGTAACTGCTTCTTTGAACTTTAATACCCATTTATTCAGGAAATATTGAATAAGCATCCTAGTGCTGGGCTCTGTACCAGATCCTGAGAATACAAAATTGCTTCAGACATGATTCCTGCCCTCAAAAGGGCTTAGGATTTAACAGAGGCAGATAGACATATAAAGAAGCAAAATAAAGGCTGTAATAACATAATGCACAGGATACAACAATGGCAAAAATGTGAATCAATTATCTCTGGATGACCTGTTAAACAAAGAAGTAATGCTTAAGACTGTTTGACTGATATTTACTCCACTAAGTAGACAAAGTAGAAGATAGTGTTCTAGGCAAAGGAAATGGTATTATCAGATATAGGGAGGCATAAAATAATAGTGCTTCTCTGAAGAACTTCATTATCTCAGAATGAGTGGGTGCAGGAGGATACACAGGGACATGTGGTGCCAAGCATGAAGGTCATGTGATCAAATTGGCAGTTTAGAAGCATTAACCCTACAGAAATGTGGAAGATGAGCAGAAGGTCATGGAGCATATAGTTAGGGCAATTAGCTCGTTCTTTCAGTAGGTATTTACTGAGTATCTACTATGTGCCATGTAGAGTTCTAGACTGTTAGGGTGTGCCATTACAAAAATTTGTAATGTAAGCTTCACAGAGCTTACATTCTAGTTAGGAAACTCAGAAGATAAATAATAGACATAACAATTAAATATAATGTGTTAGAAGGTGCTATGTGCTATGTAAAATAATAGATCACGGAAACAGAGATTGTTAACGAGAGGGTAGAGGAGGGCGGTGAGGTATGCAATTTAAATCGAGTGGTCAGGAGAGGAGAAACTGAGACAGTGTCACTCAAACAAGGATTTGAAGGAGATGAGATCATTATCCCTGCAAACATTCTGTGGAAGGAGAATTGGTAGAGTATAGCAGTAAGCCTGGTCAGAGATGATAAAGGGTTAACAGAGGTTGCAACAGTGAGGGCAGACAAGAGGAGGCAGATTTAAGAGATATCACTGAGATGAATTCTAAAGGATGTCATTACCAATTTGTTGGTTAGGGTGAAAGAAAGTAAATAAACAATTGATTCTCAGGTTTCTGCCTTTGGTGACTGAGGGGTCACCTATTTCACTGAAATAGGTGATCCAGGGAAAGGAACATGTTTGAGGCAAAGATAATAAACACAGTTTTGAATACGTTGTTTGACGAGCCTTGTGGGACAGTGAGGGTGTGTCCAGGAGGCACTAGGAATTTGGGTCATGAAGTTCAGGAAATATATTTGGGCTGAATATATGAGTCAAAGAGTCATCAACAAACTTACTCAGAGTGAGCCCACTCATAATAGAAGATGCTCTAGGATGGAGTTCCATATAACAGAAAAATCCAATGAGAAAGAGGGAAAGAGAAACTCACAAAGATCCTGTACTCGTTCAGCATGGTCAAGCATGGACCTATGCCTTTCTGATTTGAAGGACTCATTGGAGCTCATAGAACCCAATGTCCTCTCTTTATAGGTGAGGAGACTGAGGTCCAGTGAGGGGAAGTGAACTGTAACTCCTCCCACCAACTCCATTACTCACCAATCTACCCATCATCTTTGTTCCTCTTTCCTTGTCTATCCTGTTAAGAACACTAAGGTCTCAGCTCAAGGGTCATTTCCTCAGGGAAGGCCTTACTCTTCATTCTGCCACTGTAATTTCCTTTTTTACATTTGTTTCTCCTTTATTACGCTTGCTACAATTGTAAAAAAAAAATTTTTTTTAAATAGGGTACGTAAGAGAGGTCTTCCCAACCTCCCTCAACTTTTCCCTATCCCCTGCAGTCAATCTTTGTCTTATTACCTTGCTTTGTCCTTACAACACTTACCAGCACCTGGTATTTTATAATACATTTATTATCAACTTTCTCTTCCACTGGGATGTAAATTCAAAGATTTGTCCTGTTTTGGTCATTACTGTATCCCTAGCACTTAGAAGAGTGCCTAACATATAGAAAGGGCTCGGTATATATTTAATGAATGAATCTGTTTCATGTCTGTGTTTTAAGAAGTTCCATGAGGCCATGGGCCATGTCAGTGTTTTTTATCTTTATATCCTCAGAGCTTAGTACAATGCCTAGAACTTGGTAGGTACTTAGGAAAGGCTTATAGAATAAATGCATGAAAACATCACAAAGCTAGCTCTTGTACACTATTCTACTTTTAATGTAGGAGATTAGAAAAGCATTTTTGATTATTGAATAAGTAAAAGAATAAAGAAATTAATGTATGATTCATAAATAACCCCATTAGTGAGACATAAACTGCCCTGGGAAGTAAGATGTCATATTATACTCTGATGCCCATGGCCCTGTCCTAAGGAAGGGTCAGTTTGAGATCCTTTTGACTTTCTTGAATGGGTGGCAATGAGGCTGTACAGAGAGTCAGAAGACCTTGACACGAGTCTCAGCTACTGGTCAGGCAATGTGGTTTTAGGCAAGTAGGCAAATCTGAATCTGAATCTCTATTTTCTCGTTAGAATTATCTCCCAAGGTCTGCATGGCAAACTAGATAAAAATGAATTATTTTAGGATTTAAAATCTGGCTTCTGAAGAGGAGGGAAAATGGCAGCACAGTAGGAGGACCCTAGGCTCATCGTGTCCCACAAACACAATTAGATAACTAGCAAATCATCCTAAATGCCCCAGAAAATCAACCTGAAGATTGACAGCACAAACTCCTCAACTAAAAAGAGAAGAGACCACACAGAAAAAGGTAGAGAGTGCACAGACATGTTTTAGGGGAGACAAGGATAGCAGGTACTGGTGGGGGAGAGGGAGCCATGGTCACAGGGAAGGGCAAGAGAGATTGGAGCACACAGGGGGATGCACAAGGAAAACATCTCCCCAAAGCCATTGGCTTAGAAAATGAGAGTAACTGAATTTCATGGGTTCTTGCAACCAGCAGGGCTTAAAGCCTGGAGTTTTAAAGGTTAGTGGCTTGTCTGGGATAGAGCCTAAAGGGGCACTGTGCTGTTTCTGGAGAGAAGGCAGGCAAAAAACCTGGGGAGCAGATGGCATGGAACAGTGATATAAAGAATTCCTGGGGCACACAAGAGGGTGCTAATTTGCTCCTCTCAGAGCATGTCCCCGAGAGGGAGCACTCATAGGGATGCCTCTCCAGGAACAAAGGAGCTAGCTGTCACCATTTCTTCTCCCATGCTCAGCGTAAACACAGAGTGACCTGCGGGAAGCAGCACAGTGCCAACATTGGCTGCCTAACTTGCTTACACCAAGCCCCACTCCCTCTGCACTCTGGCAGGATTGCTTTTCTCACCCAAGTCTGCCTCAGTCCCAGTGTGGTGGGCCCATCCCCCAGAAGACCAGCATAAACCTCTGTCCACATCATGTCTTTTGACTAGGGAGTTCTTCAGGGCCTCAGTTCTGGAGGAGGTGGTACCAGATTTCATTTCACAAGCAGACCAGAACATACCTAGTTCAAACTCAGCACATTCAGATCACAGACCAAACATTGCCCACAGCAGGCAAGGAGACCCTCTGCAGGTAACTGGCCTTAAGGGAGGAAAGGCCAAATCCAACAGCAGAGCATATGCAGCACACACCAGAGACACTTTTTTAAGTGCCAGGCCCTGGGACATACATGACCTCTTCTTCATAAGGCCCTTATTTTCAGGAGCAGGAGACATGACTTTTCTAACACAGACAAGAAGGCAGAGATACAGACAAACTGCCAAGGTGGAGGAATTTACCCTAAATAAAAGAACAAGATAAGGCCATAGCCAGAGATCAAAGCAAAACAGATGTAAGTAACATGCTTGAGGGAGAACTTAAAGTAACATTCAGAAGGATATTCACTGGACCTCAGAAAAGAATAGAAGACATCAATGAGATCCTTGTGACAGAAATAAAAGAGTTGAAAAATCAACCAGAGGTGAAAATACAACAAATAAGATTGGAAACAGCATTGATGCAATAAACAGGAGGCTTGAAGAAGCAGAGGAATGAATTAGTGACCTATAAGACAAAATAATGAAAATAGTGAAGTTGAACAAAAGAGAGAAAGAATTATGCAACACAAGAACAGACTTAGGGAACCCAGCGGCTTCATCAAATGCAGTAACATTTGTATTATGGAAGTCCTGGAAGAAGAGGAGAGAGAAAAGGGGGAAGAAAATTTATTTGAAGAAATAATAGCTGAAAACCTCCTAAATCTAGGGAAGGAAAAAGACATCCAGATCCAGGAGGCACAAAGAATTCCCATCAAAATCAACAAAAGCAAGCCAACACCAAGACATATTGCTTGAAATTTGAAAAGTATAGTGATAAAGAAAAAATCTTAAAGCAGCAAGACAAAAGCAGTCCTTAACTTACAAAGAAAGACCCACAAGGCTAGCTGGAGATTTCTCAACAGAAACATGGCAAACTAGAAGGGAGTAGGATGATATACTCAGAGCGCTGAATGGGAAAAATCTGTAGCCAAGAGTATTATATCCAACAAGTCTATCATTTAGAATAGAAGGAGAGAGAAAGAGCTTCCCAGACAAAAACTAAAGGAGTTCGTGACAACTAAGCCAGCCCTGCAAGAAATATTAAAGGGGACTCTGAGTGCAAAGGAGAAACCACAAGTGACAAAGATAAGAATCAGAGAAAATCTCCAGAAACAATGGAAAACAAGTAATAAAATAGCAAAAAATATATATCTATCAATAATTACTTTGAATGTAAATGGACTAAACACTCAAAAAAAAAAGATATAGGATGTCAGAATGGATAAAAAAAAAACAAACCAAGACCCATCTATATGCTACCTACAAGAAACTCATTTTAGACCTAAAGACACCTGCATATTCAAAGTGAGGGAATGAAGAACCATCTTTCATGCTAATGGATGTCAAAAGAAAGCCAGAATAGCAATACTTAATATCAGACAAATTAGACTTTAAAACAAAGACTGTAACAAAAGATAAAGAAGGGCACTATGTCCTAATAAAGACACAATCCAACAAGATCTAACAAATGTAAATATTTATGCACCCAACATGGAACACCCAAATATATAAAATAATTAATAACAAACATAAAGGAACCCATTGATAATAATAGTAGGGGACTTTAACACCCCATTTATATCAATGAACAGATTATCTAAACAGAAAAC
This sequence comes from Lynx canadensis, assembly GCF_007474595.2. Classification (NCBI taxonomy): domain Eukaryota; kingdom Metazoa; phylum Chordata; class Mammalia; order Carnivora; family Felidae; genus Lynx; species Lynx canadensis. The sequence continues at coordinate 74,760,739 of NC_044309.1, forward strand.
CAATAAGGAAACAATGGTTTTGAATGACACACTGGACCAGATGGACTTAACAGATATATTCAGAACATTCTATCTTCAAAGAACAGAATACACATTCTTTTCAACTGCACTGGAACACTCTCCAGAATAGATCACATATTAGGTCACAAATCAAGCCTCAACAAATACAGAAAGACTGATATCATACCATGCACCTTTTCTGACCACAACACTATGAAACTTGAAACTAACCACAAGACAAAATTTGGAAAGACCACAAATATATGGATGTTAACAACATACTACTAAAAAATGAATGGGGCAACCAAGAAATCAAAGAAGAAATTAAAAATATACATGGAAACAAATAAAACTTAAAATACAATGGTCTCAAATCTTTGGGAAGCAGCAAAAGTTGTCCTAAGAGTAAAGTGTATAATAGCGATACAAGCTTACCTTAAGAAGCAAGAAAAATCTCAAATAAATAAACTAAACTTACATCTAAAGGAGCTAGAAAAAGAACAACAAACAAAGCCTGAAGCTCACAAAAGGAAGGAAATAATGAAGATTAGAGCAGAAATAAATGATATAGAAACTAAAACAAATAATATAACAAATCAATGAAACCAGGAGCTGAGTCTTTGAAAAGGTTGATAAACCTTTAGCTCAACTTACCAAAAGAAGAGAGAAAGGACTCAAATAAATAAAATCACAAATGAGAGACAAGAAATAACAACCAACACTACAGAAATATGAACAATTATAAAGGAGTATTATGAAAAACTATATATGCCAACAAATTGGACAATGTGGAAGACATGGATAAATTCCTAGAATCATACAAACTATCAAAACTAAAACATGAAGAAATAGAAAGTTTGAACAGACCAATAACCAGCAAAAAAATTGAATCAGTAATCAAAAAACTCTCAACAAACAGAAGTCCAGGGCCGGACGGCTTCACAGACAATTTCTACCAAACATTTTTTTTAAAGTTTATTTATTTATTTTGAGAGAGGGAGTGCACAAGCAGGGCAGGGGCAGAGAGAGAGGGAGAATCCCAAGCTCTGCACTGTCAGCACTGAGTCCAATGGGGGACGTGATCTCACAAACCCTGAGATCATGACTAGAGCTGAAACCAAGAGTCAGATGCTTAACCAACTGAGCCATCCAGATGTTGCTCTACCAAACATTTAAAGAAGAGTGAATACCTATCCTTCTGAAACTTCTCCAAAAAATAGAAAAGGAAAGAAAACTTCCAAATTCATTCTATGAGGCCAGTATCACCCTGATACTAAAACCAGACAAAGACTCCACTAAAAAAGAGAACTACAGGCCAATATCCCTAATGACCATGGATGCAAAAATTTTCAATAAAATACTAGCAAACCAAATCCAATAATACATTAAAAATATTATTCACCATGATCAACTGTGATTTATATCTGGGCTGCAAGGGTAGTTCAATATTTTCAAATCAATCAACATGTACACCACATTAATAAAAGAAAGGATAAGAACCATATGATCATTGAGGCACCTGGGTGGCTCAGTCGGTTGAGCATCCAACTTCAGCTCAGGTCATGATCTCGCCGTCTGTGAGTTTGAGCCCTGCGTCAGGCTCTGTACTGACAGCTCAGAGCCTGGAGCCTGCTTCAGATCCTGTGTCTCCCTCTCTCTCTGCTCCTCTCCCCCTTGCTCTCTGTCTTTATTTCTCAAAAATAAATAAACATTAAACTTTTTTTTTTTAAAAAACATATGATCATTTCAATAGATGCAGAAAAAGCATTTAATGAAGTACCACACCCATTCATGATAAAAACCCTCAACAAAGTAATTTTTGAGAGAATATACCTCAACATAATAAAGGTCATATACAAAAAACCCACAGCCAATATCATCCTCAATGGGGAAAACCTGAGAGGTTTTCCTCTATGGTCAGGAACAAGACAGGGATGTTCACTCACCATTGTTACTTAACGTAGTACTGGAAGTCCTAACCACAGCAATTAGACAAGAACAAACCAAAAAAAAAAAAAAAAAAAAAAAAGAGAGAGAGAGAGAGACAGAGAGAGACAGAGAGGAAGGAAGGAAGGAAGGAAGGAAGGAAGGAAGGAAGGAAGGAAGGAAGGAAGGGCATCCAAATTGGCAAGGAAGAAGTCAAACTTGCCCTATTTGCAGATGACATGTTACTCTATGTAGAAAACCTGAAAGACTCCACCAAAAAACTGCTGAACTGATAAATGAATTGGGTAAAGTCACAGGATACAAATTCAACATACAGAAATCTGTTGCATTTGTATATACCAATAATGAAGCAGCAGAAAGAGAAATTAAGGAATCAATTCCATTTACAATTGTACCAAAAAGAATAAAATACCTAGGAATAAACTTAACCAAAGATGTTAAAAATCTATGTACTCTGGAGACTATAAAACACTGATGAAAGAAAGTGAACATGACACAAAGAAATGGAAAGACATTCCATGCTCATGGGTTGGAAGAACAAATATTGTTAAAATGTCAATACTACCCAAAGCAATATACACATTTAATGCAATCCCTATCAAAATGCCACAAGAATTTTTCACTGAGGGAGAACAAACAATCCTAAAATTTGTATGAAACCACAAAAGACCCTGAATAGCCAAAGCAATCTTGAAAAAGAAAAGCAAAGCTGGAGGCATCATAATTCTGGACTTCATATTATATTACAAAGCTGTAGTGATCAAGACAGTATGGTACTGGCACAAAAATAGACATATAGATCAATAGAACAGAAAACCCAGAAATGAACCCACAACTGTATGGCCAATTCATCTTCCACAAAGCAGGAAAGAATACCCAGTAGAAAAATGACAGTCTCTTCAACAAATGGTGTTGGGAAAACTGGACAGCGACATGCAGAAGAATTAAACTGGACCACTTTCTAACACCATATACAAAAATAAATTCAAAATGGATGAAAGACTAAATGTAAGACAGGAAACCATCAAACTCCTAGAGGAGAAGACAGGCAGCAACCTCTTTGACCTTGGCCGCAGCGACTTCTTTCTAGATATGTCTCCTGTGGCAAAGGAAACAAAAGCAAAAATAAGCTATTGGGACTTCATCAAAATAAAAAGCTTCTACACAGTGAAGGAAACAATCAGCAAAATGAAAAGTCAACCTATGGAACGGGAGAAGGTAACTGCAAATGACATATCTGGTAAAGGCTTTTTACCCAAAATCTATAAAGAACATCTAAAACTCAACACCCCAAAGAATAATCCAATTGAAAACTGGGCAGAAGACAAGAATAAACATTTTCCAAAGAAGACATACGGATAAAGCAGAAGATGCTCAACATCACTGACCATCAGGGAAATACAAATCAAAACTACAATGAGATATCAATTCACACCTCTAAGAATGGCTAAAATCAACACAGGAAAGAATGGGTGTTGGTGAGGAAACCCTGTTGCACTGTTGGTGAGAATTTAAACTCACCACTGTTTTCCAGCCACTCTGGAAAACAGTATGGTGGCTCCTCAAAAAGTTAAAAATACCAATATTGCACTACATGTTAAATAACTAGAATTTAAATAAAATTTTGAAGAAAAAAAATTTCCAGATAGTATTTTAAAAAAGTTAAAAATAGGGGTGCCTGGGTGGCGCAGTCGGTTAAGCGTCAGACTTCAGCCAGGTCACGATCTCGCGGTCCGTGAGTTCGAGCCCCACGTCAGGCTCTGGGCTGATGGCTCAGAGCCTAGAGCCTGTTTCCGATTCTGTGTCTCCCTCTCTCTCTGCCCCTCCCCCGTTCATGCTCTGTCTCTCTCTGTCCCAAAAATAAATAAACATTGAAAAAAAAATAAATTAAAAAATAAAAAAATAAAAAAGTTAAAAATAGAAGTACCAAACAATCCAGCAATTGCACTACTACTAGGTATTTACCCAAAGGATACAAAAATACTGAATCAAGGGGATACATGGGGATGTGTGTGTGTGTGTGTGTGTGTATAGATATAGATAGATATAAATAGATATGCATATAGATATATAGGTATATAGATATATATCTTGCTATTTGCAATGACATGTATGGAACTAGAGAGTATTATGTTAAGCGAGATACCTCAGAGAATGGCAAATACCATATGATTTCACTCACATGTGAATTTAAGAAACAAACAAGCAAAGGGAAGTAAAAAGAGAGAGAGAGGCAAGCAAGAAACAGATTCTTTAACTATGGAGAACAAACTGATAGTTACCAGAAGGGAAGTGGGCAGGGGGATGGGTTAAACAGGTGACGGGCAATAAGGAATGCACTTTTTGCTATGAGCACTGGGTGTTTTGTAGAAGTGTTGAATGATTATATTGTACACCTTAAACTAATATTACACTGTATATTGACTAACTGGAATTTAAATTTAAATTTAAAACTTTAAGAAATAGAAAAAAAATAAAGTCTGGTTTCTGGTCCTAATTCCAACAGCAATTGGTTTAGCTTAGGAACCTTAGATTAGTCAATTCACTACAGAGAGGTTCTGTTACACTGTTGGAAAAAAATAGGGATAATAACATACTCTTAATGGAGTAAAGTTAACTGCAAAACAAAAGTAATTTGGTCATGTATGAATGCAGTATTTCTGATAGGAACTAGACTAACTAGCTTATGATCTTTAACAAGTCAACTGATTTTTCTGGGTCTAGTCTAAACATGGTGCAGAGCACAGGGTAATCTCCCTGATTTCTCCCTAACATATTTTGTTACTCTTTTGTCGCCTCACTATTTTAAAATTTCTCTCTTTTAATAATCTTCTACAGTATTTACCCTTTGGGATCATCATAAAGTGTTGAATGACTTCAGAAACCTATTAGTGGCCTGTCTGTATGCAAGTTTTCCCCTTCTGTGATGACCTGCAGCTGCTGTAATTCCTTGGGCGAAATTAAAGTGACGGCATGAATGCCTGAAATCCTATGCATATACGATAGATAGATAGATAGATAGATAGATAGATAGATAGATAGAGAAAGATCTCCACTCTACTTATAATCAAAGACTTCCAAACTAAAGCCAGATGATGATACTGCTCAGTATCTATTTATATGGAGATAAACTTTATAACTAAATAAATAAAACTTGCCAGTGCTGGCAAGATTTGGTGAGACTTCTATGCCCTTGTACATTGTTGGTAGCATTATATGTTGGTACGATACTTTTGGCAATATGAAATATAAAATGTCTCTTTTGGAAATTTATCTTAAACGCATACTTCAAAAGAAGAGAAAAACAACTGTGTGAAAATGTATATTCCAGAATTCTTTTCTTTTTTTCTTTTAATTTTTTTTAATGTTTATTTATTTTTGAGACAGAGAGAGACAGAGCATGAACGGCGGAGGGTCAGAGAGAGAGGGAGACACAGAATCCGAAACAGGCTCCAGGCTCGGAGCTGTCAGCACAGAGCCCGATACGGGGCTCAGACTCACGGACCACGAGATCATGAACCAAGCCGAAGTTGGATGCCCAACTGACTGAGCCACCCAGGCACCCCAGTATTATTTTCAAGATAGTAGCACTAGGATCAACCTAAAGATCTAATAATTGGAGAACAGCTGCTACATTTTAGTAGAAACACATAACAGGATATTATGTAATGATGAAAATGATAATTACAGAGAGGCAGAAACTATAGTTCAGTAAAAAGATCAGAATATACAATTAGTACAAATTCATATAATGTAAAAATATGCACACAATAGGAGTTTATATGAAATTAAAAATGGGGAAAAATCGTTAAGCTGGTAACAGAATGGACAACTGTTTTGATTTTACATTTAAAAATATGTTTCTTATACTTTCAATTAAAAATATCTTTTGGGGGTAGGTAATATATGAGCCACATTGTACCCTTTTGCTTCAAACTCAGCAATGAATTAAATCCAACTCCAATAAAGAGTATGTACCTCTTTCTTTTCCCATTCTGTGTCTGCCCTGCCTGTTCTGTAACAAAATCGAATTTGGTCTAAAAAGCCATTTCTTGAAGGAGTCTTAGTTGCTCAGATGGAGAATGGAAAACTTGTCTTTTAAAATTTTTTTCTTCAACGTTTTTATTTATTTTTGGGACAGAGAGAGACAGAGCATGAATGGGGGAGGGGCAGAGAGAGAGGGAGACACAGAATCGGAAACGGGCTCCAGGCTCTGAGCCATCAGCCCAGAGCCTGACGCGGGGCTTGAACTCACGGACCGCAAGATCGTGACCTGGCTGAAGTCAGACGCTTAACTGACTGCGCCACCCAGGCGCCCGGAAAACTTGTCTTTTAAAAAAAATCTTATTTTATAATAAGAATGCAAAGCAAACTTACAGATTTTGCTTCATCTCTGAAAAATTCTAAGGAGCTGCACAATTAGGCTATGCTTTCTATATATTTGGTCTTGCTTGGAGATGAGGCCTTGCTTGGAGATGAGGCCATGAACTAACTGAGCTCTGAAATTAATTTCAGCTTAAGATCTTGGCATTTAGCTAGGAAATTCCCTACTGGAGAAAATGAGAATACTCCAAACTCACTGTCACCCATAAATCAGGAATGCTCCATCCAGCTGCTTACCTGGTAGCTGTAGCTGCACCCTCCCTATTTAATCCCAAAAGAATCTCAACCTTTTGTCTAGAATCTGATGAAGAAAAAGGACAGATTATGGATTAATGACGTGACAAACTACCAACCTCCTAAATATTTCATCTCAGCCCAGTCATGACCTTCTTTTGTGAAATTGGAAAGGCATTTTTGCTTCTTCCTGGGCTCAGTTCCTCTGCTGTGCAATCAAAGGTTTAGAACAGCTGTCTAGTAAGATTTCTCACACCTGGTGAGATGGGGAAGATTGAGAAGGACTATGAAGTCTAGTTTTCCTTGGAGACCTGATTTGCTGCCTTCTGCCTCCTTTTGAGAGATGAATGATGTGGGGTACTCAAAGAACTCAGGTCTTAGGAAAAACTTATTTTCCCTCCCAACCAGTTGAAAGCTGTGTCCAAGTGCAGTTAAGCAAGTCACCTTATGTTTAGTTTAGATAAAGGATTAAGTGTTGACATGCATGGGCTCTGGTGTGAGCCAGTACCTGTCAAGAGGCTTTGGCCATCCTTTTTTTCTTCCTGTCTTCTTTCTTTATCTCTTCTGGTTCTGAGGAGAGATGCTGGCCAGTTTGTAAGAATTTTATCATTTTTTTTTAGTCTTTTTCTACTTGGTACCCATATGGCAGGATGGCCCTTAGAGAGGGCAAGTGAGTAATGAGGGCCCCAGGGAGCTTGGGCTAATCTGTACTTATGGGAGAAGTGATATTAGTCAGTTATCTCGGCCCCTGGCACTCTTGCCTCAATTGTAGTCTGAGGAAGGGTGGGAGAATAAGGGGTGGGCACTGAGGGCCTGTAAATGCTTCTCCTAGCCAGGGACCAGCCTGGGGCTTCCTCAGGTTTGGCAGAACTTGATCTTCGCTATACATTTCCATGCACACACACTCCTACCACACTCTCTCACGTACATGCACACAGTTAAGCCTCCCTTCTAGAATCACGGGATTCTATGGAGCACAAAGGATCACACAGATCATTTTATTTCAATCTCCAACCTGAAGCATGAGCCCTGTAAAGCATCCCCCGAAAGTGTCCGTTCAGCCTGTTGGAACTTCTTCAAGAATTCCCTTCCATCAACTATTATAGAACTGATTTAAGGTTTGTCTCCATCCCGCCTAAAATCTTGATATTATATTATCTACGTGACCATTTCCATGAACACCTAAATAAGCTTTAGTCTTTCTCATCTTAAAAACAAAACAAAACCAAAAACAACAAGCAGAAATAAACAAAAACTCCCTTGACTCCCTTTGCCCTAAACCTGTGGCCCCATTTTCTCAATCTCCTTCACAAGAAAACTTCTCAAAGAAGTTATCTGTGGTTGCTCTTTACTTTTTCACCTGCCACTCTCTCCTCATCTTACTCCAGCTAACTGAAACTTCTCTTGTCAATATTATCAACTACTTCCAAAACCAATGTTGCAAGATCCAATGTAACTTTTCTGTTTCTTCTCACTTGAATTTTCAGTGGATTCAATTCAACACAGCTAACTTCTCTGTCCTCCTTGAAACACTCTTTTCTTGGCTTTTGTGATACAAAAATTACCTGATTTTCTCCCTTACTCAATGGCTGCTGCTCTTGTTTCTCTTGTTGGATCATCCTCGACTTGAATTAGAAATGCTGAAGTGCTCCAGAGCTTATTCCCAGGACCTCTTCCCCACTTCATTTTCCTTAGATGTTCTATGCCAATCATATAATATTTCCTAATACCACAGATACCCCAAATACTAGCCCTGACCCCTCCCTAGAACTTCAAAATAATATATAAAACTAGATACTTGACATTTCACTTTGATGTCTAAAAACCATCTTAAACAGTTCAGTTAAAATGCAAATGACCGACCAGCCAATCTAATAAACAAAAATCAAATCCTTAATTTTCACCCTCATAATGTGCATTTCCCCCAAATATGCTGATTTCAGCAAATGATGCCACCATCTCCCATTTGCTCAGGTAAATATCTGACTTACCCTTGAGCCTTCTCTTTCTTTTCCAGTTTATATCTAATGTGGGAGCAAGTCCTATAATTATACTTCCAGAACATACCCCAAATTTCTCTACTCTTTCTTTCTCTGAGCAACTTTAGTAAAAACACTGCCATCATATTTCACCTGGAGTACTATTAATAGCTATTAGTCTTTTTATCACCAATTTCAATCTTGTCCCTCTATTAGTTCTCCATAGAGTAGCCAGAGTAATCTTTCAAAGCTCTTCTGCTTAAAAATCTAAACATGTAAAAGTTACTAGGGGACCTCTGACAGTCTTCCTAACCCCTCTCACACTGAGCTTCAGGTCTGCAGTTTCTTTATGTCCCCTGTTAACTCAAGCTCCTTCTACCTTAAGGCTTCTGCACTAACTGTTTCCTCTGCCTGGAACGCCCTTCCTCCTGAGCACGGAGGGCTTCTCTCGTCATTCTATCTCAGTTCAATGACACCTACTCAGAGAGGTCTTCCATAACAACCCAATCTAAAGAACCAGACAGTATTTACCATGTAAGCCTAATGTCATTCTCCACACAGAACTTATCATTGTTTGAGATTTAATTATTCATTATCCATCATTTATTTGTTTCTTTTTTGCTGGTTTCATCTCACTAAGCTGTGAATTGTATGAGAGCAAGGACATTGACTATATCTTTCACCATGAATTCTCCAGTATGAGGAACAAAGCCTAACAATGTGGATTTTGTTAAATAAAGAGTAGGTCGGGAAACTCTTGGTCTTAGACACACCAGCACACATTTTTTTATGCTAAAATATTACCTTTTAAATACTTAGTACTCAATGATTAGGAGGCCAGAGAAATTTTATCAATTTTGATTTAATATTTCCCATTCTGATGTGTTTTCCTACTGTGTCTTCTAAAAACTCCCAAGTGAAGCAAACAAAGATGATCTCAGTTTACCTGCTTAACTGGTTCAATCTTGTCCATAAAGCTCAGTATTAAGATTTCCTTATCCTACTATTAGAGATTTTTTTTTTAAATTGTGGTCTGTCTCTTCAGCAAATGGTGTTGGGAAATCTAGACAGCAACATGCAGAAGAATGAAACTGGATCACTTTCTTACACCATACACAAAAATAAATTCAAAATGGAAGAAAGACCTACATGTAAAACAGGAAACCATCAAAACCCTGGAAAAGAACACAGGCAGCAACCTCTGTGACCTCGAATGGAGCAACTTCTTACTAGACATGTCTCCTGAGGCAAGAGAAACAAAAGCAAAAATGAACTACTGGGACTTCATCAAGATAAAAAGCTTCTGTACAGCAAAGGAAACAATCAGCAACACTAAAAGGCAACCAATGGAATGGGAGAAGATATTTGCAAGTGATATATCATATAAAAGGTTAGTATCCAAAATCTATAGAGAAATTATCAAACTCAGTATCCAAAAAACAAATAATCCAGTTAGAAAATGGGCAGAAGACATGAATAGACACTTTTCCAAACAGGACACATGTTTGGACACATGTTAGGTGGCTAACAGACACATGAAAAGATACTAAACAACACTCATCATCAGGGAAATATGAATCAAAACCATGGTGAGATACCACCTCTCATCTGTCAGAATGGATAAAATTAACAACACAAGAAACAACAGACGTTGGCGAGGATGTGGAGAAAGGGGAACCGTCTTACACTGTTGGTGAGAATGAAAACTGGTGCAGCCGCTCTGGACAAGAGTATGAAGGTTCCTCAAAAAATTAAAAATAGAACTACCATATGACCCAGCAATAGCACTGCTAGGAATTTGCCCAAGGGATACACGAGTACTGATGCATAGGAGCACATGTACCTCAATGTTTATAGCAGCACTTTCAACAATAGCCAAACTATGGAGAGAGCCTAAATGTCCATCACCTGACAAATGGATAAAGAAGATGCAGTTTATATATACAGTGGAATAGTACTTGGCAATGAGAAAGAATGAAATCTGGCCTTTTGCAGCAACGTGGATGGAACTGGAGGGTATTATGCTAAGTGAAATAAGTCAGGCGGAGAAAGACAGATACCATATGTTTTCACTCATATGTGGATCCTGAGAAACTTAACAGAAGACCATGGGGGAGGGGAAGGGGGAAAAAAAGTTACAGAGAGGGAGGTAGGCAAACCATAAGAGACTCTTAAGGACTGAGAACAAACTAAGGGTAGATGGGGGGTGAGGGAGACGGGAATGTGGGTGATAGGCATTGAGGAGGACACTTGGGATGAGCACTGGGTGTTGTATGGAAACCAATTTAACAATAAATTATATTTAAAAAAAAGAAGATGTGGTGTGTGTGTGTGGGTGTGTGTGTGTGTGTGTGTTGGAATATTACTCAGCCATCAAAAAGAATTGCAATTTGCAACATCATGGATAGAACTAGAATGTATCATGTTAAGCAAAATAAGTCAGTCAGAGAAAGACAAATACATGATTTCACTCATATACGTAATTTAAGAAACAAAACAGATGAACATAGGGGAAGGGAAGGAAAAATAAAGTAAGATAAAAACAGAGAGGGAGGCAAACTAAGACTCTTAGATACAGAGAACAAATCGAGGGTTGCTGGAGGGGAGGTGGGTGGATATTGAGCTGAATGAGTGATGGGCATTAAGGAGGGCACTTGTTGGAATGAGCACTGGGTGTACATATAAATGATGAATCACTAAATTCTATTCGTGAAACCAGTACTACACTATAGGTTAAATAACATGAATTTAAATACATTTTTTAAATGTGGTAAAATACACAGAACATAAAATGTATCATCTTAACCATTTTTAATGTACAGTTCAGTAGTGTTAAGTACATTCACACTATTATATAACAAGACTCCAGAACTTTCTTCATCTTGCAAAATGGAAACTCTTTACCCATTAAATAACAACTCCCATTCTGCTTTCCTTCCCAGCTCTGGCAAGTACCTTCTACTTTCTGTCTCTATGAATTTCACTATTCTAGGTGCCTCATATAAGTGGAATCCTGCAGTAATTTCTGCACCTGGCTTATTTTACTTAGCATAATTTCCTCATGGTTCATCCATGTTGTAGTGTGTGTCAGAATTTCATTCCTTTTTAAAGCTGAATACTATTCCTATTAGAGATATTTAGCCTTGCATTCGTATAAAAGCCATAGATCACAGAATCTCTTTATCACAAAACTTTATATATCTTCATTTTTCCTTGACACTTTAAGGTCAAGGTTGTTGACATTTCAAGGTCAATTTTATTTCCATCAAAGCACCACTTCCTTCATGTCCTGAATTGGATGAAAATGTCTTTAATTCACTGAGTATGACTGCTCTGTTTTCTACCTGAAAATTCCATAGTCTCCTTATTCCTGAAGATGTGTTTGCTCTCTCACCATCCTTTGAATGCATTTCTTCTCAGGCTGTTGGGAAGAATGTTCAGCTTCAGTTTCCACTCAAAGAACAACAGCAATCTGGTGAGGGAACCAGGTCAGGAAGCCTCATTGAGACACTACCATTATGTTTACTCAGAACCAACTCTCTTCTGCTCTTTATGTGTTTAAAAGACATATTCCAAGGAAAGATATCCTGAAGCTTAGCTTGGGTCTCATGTATTTATCTTTGGCATTTACTCTGTCACATCAATTGGGTAAATAACTGTCACATCTTGATTTCCTGAATACCAAAGGACACTCTAATGGTACCGGTTGTCCATGTGGACTAGATAAGTGACACTTTTTGAAAGGAAGTATGGATTGCTATAGACGAAGAAACTAGAAAACATACTGTTTAGGAAAAAACAAAATAAAATCTACTACATTGTGAATAGTAAATAAACATTACCTCAAAACAGGGATTATTTGACCATCTTGTTTCTTCTGAGAAAATTAAGACTGTGTCATCACCATAAAATAGTTCTTTAACCTATCCTGGTCCACATGGAGATGATGTTACTTTATTTTTTAATTTATTTTTTATTTTTTGTATTAAATATAATTCATTGTCAAATTGGTTTCCATACAACACCCAGTGCTCATCCCAACAGGTGCCCTCCTCAATGCCCATCACCCACATTCCCGTCTCCCCCACCCTCCATCAACCTTCAGTTTGTTCTCAGTCCTTAAGAGTCTCCTATGGTTTGTCTACCTCCCTCTCTGTAATTTTTCCCCCTTCCCCTCCCCCATGGTCTTCTGTTAAGTTTCTCAGGATCCACATATGAGTGAAAACATATGGTATCTGTCTTTCTCCGCCTGACTTATTTCACTTAGCATAATACCCTCCAGTTCCATCCACGTTGCTGCAAAAGGCCAGATTTCATTCTTTCTCATTGCCAAGTACTATTCCACTGTATATATAAACTGCATCTTCTTTATCCATTTGTCAGGTGATGGACATTTAGGCTCTCTCCATAGTTTGGCTATTGTTGAAAGTGCTGCTATAAACATTGGGGTACATGTGCTCCTATGCATCAGCACTCGTGTATCCCTTGGGCAAATTCCTAGCAGTGCTATTGCTGGGTCATATGGTAGTTCTATTTTTAATTTTTTGAGGAACCTTTGTACTCTTGTCCAGAGTGGCTGCACAAGTTTGCATTCCCACCAACAGTACAGGAGGGTTCCCATTTCTCCACATTCTCGCCAGCATCTATAGTCTCCTGATTTGTGCATTTTAGCCACTCTGACCGGCATGAGGTGGTATCTCAGTGTGGTTTTGATTTGTATTTCCCTGAAGAGGGGTGATGTTGAGCATCTTTTCATGTGTCTGTTGGCCATCTGGATGTCCTCTGCAAAAGTGTCTATTCATGTCTTCTGCCCATTTTCTAACTGGATTATTTGTTTTTCAGGTGTAGAGTTTGGTAGGTTCTTTATAGATTTTGGATCATAGCCCTTTATCTGATAGGTCATTTGCAAATATCTTTTCCCATTCCGTTGGTTACCTTTAGTTTTGCTGATTGTTTCCTTTGCTGTGCAGAAGCCTTTTATCTTGATGAGGTCGCAACAGTTCATTTTTGCTTTTAATTCCCTTGCCTTTGGGGATGTGTCAAGTAAGAAATTGCTGCAGCTGAGGTCAAAGAGGTTGTTGCCTGCTCTCTCATCTAGGGTTTTGATGGTTTCCTGTCTCACATTCAGGTCCTTATCCGTTTTGAGCTTATTTTTGTGTATGGTGTAAGAAAGTGGTCTAGTTTCATTCTTCTGCATGTTGCTGTCCATTTATCCCAGCACCACTTGTTAAAGAGACTGTCTTTTTTCCATTGGATACGCTTTCCTGCTTTGTCAAAGATTAGTTGGCCATACATTTGTGGGTTCAAATCTGGGGTTTCTATTCTATTCCATTGGTCTAAGTGATTCAATCAAATGGAACAATACCCATATCACAGGAATTCCAGAAGAAGAAGAAGAGAGAGAGAAAGGGGTCGAAGGTGTACTTAAACAAATCATAACTGAGAACTTCCTCAATCTGGGGAAGGAACCTGGCATTTAAATCCAAGAGGCACAGAGAACTCCCTTCAGATGTAACTTGAATTGATCTTCTACACAACATATCATAGTGAAACTGGCAAAATACAAGGATAAAGACAGAATTCTGAAAGCAGCTAGGGATAAACGGGCCTTAACATACAAAGGTAGACACATAAGGGTAGTAGCAGACCTATCTATTGAAACTTGGCAGGCCAGAAAGGAATGGCAGGAAATCTTCAATGTGATGAGCAGGAAAAATATGCAGCAAGAATCCTTTATCTGGCAAGCCTGTCATTCAGAATAGAAGGAGAGATAAAGGTCTTCCCAAACAAATAAAAACCAGAGGAATTCATCACCACTAAACCAGCCCTACAAGAGATCCTAAGGGGGACTCTGTGAGTGAAATGTTGCAAGGACCACAAAGTACCAAAGACATCACTACAAGCATGAAACCTACAGATAACACAATGACTCTAAATCCATATCATTCAATTATAACACTGAATGTAAATTGACTAAATGCTCCAATCAAAAGACATAGGGTATCAGAATGGATAAAAAAAAACAAGACCCATCTATTTGCTGTCTACAAGAAACTCATTTCAGACCTGAGGACACCTTCAGATTGAAAGTGAGGAGATGAAGAACTATCTATCATGCTACTGGAAGTCAAAAGAAAGCTGGAGTAGCCATACTTATATCAGACAAACTAGACTTTAAATTAAAGTCTGTAACAAGAGATGAAGAAGGGAATTATGTGATAATTATAGGGTCTATCCATCGGGAAGAGCTAACAATTATAAATGTCTATGCACTGAATTCGAAAGTACCCAAATATATAAAACAATCACAAACATAAGCAACCTTATTGATAAGAATATGGTAATTGCAGGGGACTTTAATACTCCACTTAGAGTGATACTGTTACTTTAAAAAATCTGGGTACTAGCAAACATTTCTTTAACTGCTATAATCTCCCATCTAAAAAAAAAACCCTGGAAAAGTAGCTGCAGAGAGAATCAAATCAAGAAATCTTTCTTCTTAGGCAAAGGGTCCACATGAACCAATTGTGAACAGACAGGTTACACAGGTGGTTTTAAGGATAGCACAAATAAAACCCTCCTCATAACATCCCAAATATGGATGCACTCACACCCCTGGGTGTACAGAATCTACGAATTGTAGAAAGGTTTCTGACCTTGGAACTGAGGCTCCAAATTGAAAAATATATATATTGCTAGATTATTTTCTCACAGCCTGTGCTAAGAGTTAATGTCACTAGCCAGAGGCTTGACATCTATAAATGAAACAGTAGGTTTTTGTGTTAGGGCTATTAAAATGATCATGAATGATATCCCTAAAATAAAATATTCACTTCCTTTCTCCTGCAGCTAATGCTGAAAATTTCTTCAATGAGGTTTTATTTATTCAGATTGTGCATGCAAAGTTAAAATTCAAGGAGTTCTTGGAAGCAAGGAACATAATAACAACTGTCACCTTGTATCAACAAGCCATAGCCTGGGTTTGTTGGAACTTGTCTAAAAGAAATGCTACTTGAGAACAGTTCCTTACAGAGTGAGACATACAAGAAGTACTTGGCATACAGACTTGAAGAACCTAGATGACCTGGAAAAGAACAGCGTTTCACTGTTTTTGTAAGACACATGAGGTTAAGTTGATCAGAATGAGTAATTGAGGGCTCTGTACTACCATGAAATCCCTGAGTTTGTGGGAATGTATTGGTCTGGGAAGAAGAGGAGATAACCAAAAAACAAAGGTAGGAAGGTATTAGAGACAAGTTTACCTGGTGTAGAATTTTGCCCAGCAAATGCCTAATCTTGCATCCTTTCCATTTTCTGTAACCTACAGTCTTGATAGGTGGACAGAATTGGAGATTACTGTAAGAGTAGAAAAATTAATGCTCTGGAGATCATAGGAATGGGGTGCTGGTTGAGATGACCTATTGAGAGACGGGAAACTCAAAATATCTTTTTTTTAAAGTTCATTTATTTATTTTGAGGGAGAGAGAGAGAGCATGAGCAGGGGAGGGGTGGAGAGAGGAAGAGAATCCCAAGCAGGCTCCATGCTATCAGCACAGATCCCGAAGATCACTGTGAGACCATGACCTGAGCTGAAATAGTCAGATCCTTAACTGACTGAGTCACCCAGGTGCCCCTCAAAATATCTTTTTGGTGAAAATCAAATACCAAAATCAAAAAATATTTTTTTCTATCCTTTCCAGATAGCTAGTGCTACAATGCTAGTATCAGCTTCCCTGAAGTTTCATGCCCCAGAGAAATACAGACTTTGCTCTAGAGGCAAGAGAAGGCAGAGGATACATGAAAATCAAATATCAAAAATCAAAAAATATCTTTCTTTCTATCCTTTCCAGATAGCTAGTGCTACAATGTTAATATCAGCTTCCCTGACATTTCACGCCCCAGAGAAATACAGACTTTGCTCTAGAAACAAGAGAAGGCAGCAGGATACAAGTAAATTAAGAAAGTCTTGTAGACATATCTGGGGCCAAGTCATCAAGTCCTAGTTCTGTTTCTCACTAGCTGTATAATCTTTTAAAAAGTTTTAAGGCCTCCTTATCTCAATTTTCTGATCCACAAAATGGCATCTAATAATACCTCTTCTTACATGGTTTTAAGAAGTTATTTAGATAACTTATGTGCCATGCTAAGCACATTTTGGCTGTGATTAAACTGTGCTATTCATTGCCTAATTGTAATCCCTTAATCTTCCCAAGGAAGAGAAAAATCCATTCTGAAGGCAGATCAGAACACATTAATAAAAAGAGAAGTAAAAACCAGATCAAGGTGGGAGAGATGGAGATGGATGAGGGGAGGATGATCCCACTTGTGAGAGCAGAGTCTCAGGAGTGCTCAAACACAAAGAAAGTACAGAGCAAAGGAGACATAGAGAGGAAGAGACGAAGGGAAGTGTAATAAATGGCCCAGGAGCTGATCAGAGATATCAAGGGGGACCTGGCTCTCCTCTTCCCAGATGGCAAAACCCTCTAGGTGCTCTGGCCTGTTAACTGAATGTCTCAATAAACCTTCATGCAGAAGGAAAAAGCAACAAATTTCTTTCCAGGAAGAGGCTTTTGTCTATCTAGGTGCCAGTAATACAAAAAGAAACGCATTAGTGCATGTGCCAGGATCCCTCCAGGCTAATATTTCACAACTCCTTTTTAGATTCTTATAAGTTTGGGCTGCTCTGAATCCAAATAAAGAGAAATTTCGAAAAGTTTTGATTCTTGACATATAAATATTTGACCAATTATTCAGACCATTTCAAACCTGATTACGGTTATTTTTCACTATTTTCTCTTATTGGTCTAAATATTTTTCCTGAGGGTATTATGCAAATAAAGGTTTTTCAGATCTAACCATTCAGAAGGACAGCTAGATTTAAGTAGCCAATGGCTGGGCAGCTGGGCCAGCAAGCCCAGGAGACAGCTGAATTGATGCGCTGAATTCTGTGGAGTTCAGCCAGAAGCAAATTTTTGACCTCATTATCTTAGAAATTTCCTTATGTGTATGTATGTATTGACCAAAATAATCTTAAAGTTCTCCACAACTTGACTAAACTTTAGACAGGTTTCTTCCTGAGTATAGACAGTTCCCTTCTCTGATTTCTCTTTTCTTAGAGCAGTTACTCTAGAAAACTTGAAATTGTAAATTCTTTCTTTGCCTCTTTAAAATGGATATAAATCTTCTCCCAGCCTTTTGCCTGTCTTTCCCAAGGACCTGGGAACTATCTCAGTGAAATGCAAACATTGAAGGAGATAGTACTCCTATTCCTCAGTCTCTGTGGGAGGATAGGAGCCTAATTTAGGTGGACAATTAGCAAATACAGGTGGCCTAATCACAGAGAAGAACATTTGGAAACTCATGAATAATTCAATGTATTTGACACAACGCAATGATCAATATCCTCCCCCACAATCCTCTAGTGCTTTTCAACTAGCTCATACCAGTTTTTTATTTATTTATCTTTATTTAAAGTATAGGTGACATACAATGTTATATTAGTTTCAGATATACGACATAGTGATTTGACAATTCTATACATTACTCAGTACTCACCACAATAAGTGCAGTCACCATGTGTCACTATACAATGTTATTATATCATTGAGTATATTCCCTATGCTGTGTTTTTCATCTCCATAATTTATTTATTTTATAACTGGAGTTTGTACATCTGAACTATTTTAATCTATTTTGGTTTATTTAACTACCTTAATTTATTTTATTAATTATTATTAATAACATATTATAATTAATATATTATAATTGTATAATATGTCAATATATTATTATATTAATATAATTATATATTAATTAATATAAATATATTAATTATAATATATTATATAATATAAATACAATACAAATATATAATATACTATAATATTAATTATTATATTAATATTATAATTAATATAATTAATTATTATTAATTATTAATAATAAAAAATATTATTATTTAACTACCTTAATCTATTTTGCCCATCGCCCCATCCATCTCCCTCTGGCAACCACCAGTTTGTTCTCTGTATTTAAGAGTCTGGTTTTTTTGTTTTTGTTTTTTTATTCATTGGTTTTGTTTTATAGATCCCACATATAAGTGAAATCATATAGTATTTGTGCTTTAAAACTCTCCTGCCTTTTCTTTCAGTGGAGTTCAGTCTCTCTCCCCTATTGCAGGTTTTTTTTTAATGTTTATTTATTTATTTTGAGAGATAGAGAGAGCACTTGCATGTGCATGCAAACAGGGCAGGGGCAAAGAGAGAGGTAGAGAGAGAATCCCAAGCAGGCTCCAAGCTCAGTGCAGAGCTCAACACAGGGCTGGATCTCACAATCTGAGCCAAAATCAAGAGTAGGACATTTAACCAACTGACCCACCCAGACGCCCCTCTCCCCTTTGTAATTTTAAGTCTAGTATAAAAGTTGAAAGAAGAAAACTACACTAACAATAACTTATTAATGGAAACACAATATTAAAAAATGCTCCAGAGATGAGACAAGAGGATCAAGGCATGGGAAATGAAAATGGGCTTAGGTAAAGACATAACAATTTGATTTCCATTGTTTTCTATGGGTGAATTTGGGAAAGGTTTTGATCCCTCCTTTTTTTCCCCCGAAAGTTACCACAGAGATAATAATATTCTCTGTAAAGTTGTGAGGATTTCATTAGAATGTGAGGATTTAGTTACGCTTAACCAACTGAGCCACCCAGGCACCCCAAGGATTTAGTTACGAATAGTGCTCAGCACTAATTAAACATATGACCTTCAGTCATATTTCCAACTTTTTCAACCATTCTAAATTTAAGTTCCCAGTATCTCTACAAAGATAAAGAAAACTAAGGGAACAGAGACCTAAGAAGCAGGTAAGGAGCAAGTGTAGGGATAATGGTCTGCTCTGCGAGGCACAAGTTAGATGATTAGAGGACACAAAAAAAGAAGAAAGAAGAAAAGACATATTCCAAGTGAAATATGCAGAGAGAGAGGGAATTAAGAAAAATCAGCAACTCTGTGTTAAAAAAAGAAAACTGCAGGCCTAAAATGGCATCACTTAGACCGAATTTCCAAACCAGAGCTTAATACCCAGTCTAGCTGCAGTTTTAACCTCCTCCAGAAATGTGACCTTAACCAATCAGTTAGGAAAATTTTTCTTTCCATTAGCACCAGTGAGTCTCTTACCTGGGTCCTCTCCATCCCCCAAAGATGAGGTAATCTGAATAAGACACTTTGCTTTTTCCCCTAGCAAACATCCTCCTCTAGAACAATCTTTTTCTTTTGCTAATAATTTTCTTGCATTCTTTGTCTATAAAAACCTTCCATTTTGTACAACTTCTCAAAGGGCCTCTACTTGCTAGATGGGGTGCTGCCTGATTCATGAATCATTTAATAAAGCCAATTAGATCTTCAGATTTACTTTGTTGAATTTTGTTATTTAACATCTGGTAGAGAGACAGGAGAATTCAGGATGGCACCTTGCTTCTATCTTCTGAGATAGAAAGATTGACCAGGTTTTCTGCCTTGATGGGCAAACAGGTCTGACTTCAGGAAAACTTTGCATCTGGGGACAAACAGTCTTTTTCCTTTTTCTTTCTGGACATAATTGTGAAAAAAGTGAACCATATTGATTGAGGTTACAGGAATCCCCATTCAAAATATTCAGAAGCATTTCTGAACTTACTAGTGTACTCTGAAGAGAGCCAAGATCAATCAAGAAGTTACAATTCTCGGGGCGTCTGGGTGGCTCAGTTGGTTAAGGGTCCAACTTTGGCTCAGGTCATGATCTCCTGGTTCATGAGTTAGAGCCCCATGTTGGGCTCTGTATTGACATCTCAGAGCCTGGAGCCTGCTTTGGATTCTGTGTCTCCCTTTCTCTGCCCCACTCTCACTCTGTCTCTCTTGCACACTCTTAAAGATAAATAAACATTAAAAAAATTTTTTTAATGTTACAATTCTCTCCAGGTAATTTTTTGAACACCTACCCACATGCTGTTTCATTCCCAGTCACACATCCACTTTTTTCCTCCCATATAGCTTTCAGACCATTCTAAGTACCTGAGAGTATTATCAAAACAAAGGATTATCAGGTCTAGTCAACCAGAAGTGCCACTAGGTTTAAGTAGCCAATGGGTGAGCAGCTAAATTGGATCTAGAAAATGGCTGAAATGGTACCTAGCATTCCTTGGAGGCATAGCCTGAAGCCAAGCTTTCAACTTAATTTTTTGTTGCTGTTGTTTTTTGTTGTGGTGGTGGTGGTGGTTAAGTTTTGTATAATAATAACTTCTAAATTCATAGCATTTTTTCATTATTGGTCTCTGCAATGTACTCTTTGTTTATTTTCATGCTCATTGCACAGGCCCATCTCCTTTCATTTGAATGTGTCCTTGTATATTGGTGGTTTGTATAGTTCATGTAAAAGGTATTTATTTACTTAAATGTTTATTCATTTTTTTGAGAGAGAGTGAGAGGGGGAGGGGCAGAGAGAGAGGGAGACACAGATCCACTCAGAGCCTGATGCGGGCTCTGAGATCATGAGATCACACCACAAGATCATGATCTGAGCTGAAGTCAGACACAACCAACTGAGCCACCCAGGTGGCCCTGTGTAAAAGGTATTTAAATGGCTTACTCTGCCATGTGCAATTTCCAGCATGTGAATTTCCACATAAAATTCAGCAAGATAGTAACAACTCATCTAGCTCGTTTTTTCTAACTATTACATAGTGCCCCATGGTATGCATCCACCAATATTTTTTCCTTTCTGCTTCTCTGATTGACACCCATTATATAATTCCAAGTTTCCAACTCCATTCTTCCACAATCAATGCCAAAATGTAATTCTTATGTTTTCCTTTACAGACGTGTGTGAAGGGGGGGGGGGGGGGCGGGAAGGGAGAGTTGTAAAAGGAGAAAGAGAAGGAGAGGGGAAAGGAAATATGGGGTGGGAGGAAGAGAGAGAGAAAGAGGACACTGGGTCATAATTTATGCATATATTTAACCACTGTCATATCGCTCTCTACAATAACTACTCTTTCATTATTACCAATTTCTTGTATATCTATACAAAGATATTCTAAGAATTTAGAAACGTTTATAACACATATATAGTCATATATCCTGATTTTACTAATACACATACCCTACTCTACCCTGTGTCTCACTATGTCTCTGTTTCCCTCTTTCTCTATAGTTGTCTATTATGAAAATTGTATTTTCCTACTTCATGTGAAGAGCTAATTAGTAATGGATGATTCTTTTCTGATCAAATTGTGAACACAATGAATAATGCTCACAGGAATCAGAAACTGTAATAAAAAATTATTGCTGATATAAACTCAACTTAAAACAAAGAATGAATACTGATAAAACAAAGAAATATAACATAAGGAACACACACACACACACACACACACACACACACACAAAAGATCTACTGAGTCATGAGTAGCTAACACTCCCCCTGAATTAGATTTATTTACCCATCCCATCATAGATAGCACAAGATAACCATACATGTCTCAACACAGGGCAGAACTTGCTCCACTAATTTTATCACATGAATATTTATTCATGTGAATAAACTAGCATGTACCTTCTCCATGAGCAAATAGGAAAGAGGGGAAAGGTGGGATTGAGCTATGCTTCACCCTAACTCACCAATCAGGTAACAACTTGCCTCCTGCAGGGGTTGGAGATTCAGGCTTAGGGAATGTCTTAGCTTGGATTCCCTAGAACCACAGACTGAGAAGGATATTTGTATGTAATTTAATAGGAGAATGCTCTCAGGAGAAATCTATAAGGAAGTAAGGGAATCCATTATATCCAGTATAAGGAAGGAGTTGGATAAGAATGTTGTTTTGGTGAAGTCTAACAGCTGTATTCTAAGATGAAATCTACTGGGATGGCTGTAGTTCTGAACTTCAGAAGTTGATTTAATCTCTCATAATAGGCTCCACTTTTGAATAATGTAAAGAGTTACTTAGGACCCATAAAATTATCATAGTACCAGCCATGAAAGAAACAACAAGTAGCATCAAATAAATTATTATGAGCAAATTGAATAAACGCAACTCATTGTTCAATTAAAACTACATTACCATTGTCAAAGACCATAGCAGAGACGTAGAGGGAAGGGAAGGAGATGAAGAAAATTTTTGTTTTAGAGTAACCAGGACACCAGCCAGTCGTCGCTAATTGCCTAAAGGACATAATTTGGTTACTGAAACACAAATGGAAGAAATAATCTATCAAGAAGTCATTTTGACCCCACTTGCTTTGCCATATTTGTTGAGGCAAAGCCATATATGCACGTGGATACATCTTTCAGAGTGTGGTATTTAAGTATGGTATTTAAAACTATCTTATAAAGTGTTAGCACTTGTAATAGTGGTAGTCCCAGTCTCTGATATGGTTATTGAGGTATTAAGTAACAATTCAACTGAATCTATTTTAAAGATCTAATTGGCTTTACTAATCATTTCGTGAATTGTGCAGCATCCCATCTAGCTAGGAGAGGAGAGTTCCAAAGGGCTCAGAAATGAAAGGGTCTTTAAAGGCAGTAAGAGAGTAAGAAAAATGGAAATTAGCAAAGAATCCATTGTTTTTTGGCGAGGTCACGCTCCTAGGAGGAACTAAAGGGATCTTTTTTTTTTTAATATGAAATTTATTGTCAAATTGGTTTCCACACAACACCCAGTGCTCATCCCAACAGGTGCCCTCCTCAATGCCCATCACCCACCCTCCCAACCCCCATCAACCCTCAGTTTATTCTCAGTTTTTAAGAGTCTCTTATGGTTTGGCTCAAAGGGATCAGTAAATTTCCTAGTGCTGATCAGGAAATTCCTGTGTTGACCGGTTATAAGCTACATTTCTGGGGGGTTGAAACTGTAGTTAGATCCTTCTCAGTCTCTGGTTCTAGGGAATCCAACCTAAGACACTCCCTAAGCTTCAATCAATCTCTCCAACCTCCCACAGGAGGCAAGTTGTTACCTGATTGGTGAGTTAGGGAGAAGAAGCATTAAGTCTTGGTTTACTGACTTGGGGCGGTAATGTAAGTGACACCATTTGGGGTCTATGGTTTTCTTAATAGTACTTTCTTTCCCTTTCAGAGTATTCAAAATTTTTGAATACATTTTGGTTCTACCATTTGTTTTTGACACCACAGGTTACATAAATGTGGGCTCTATCAGGACAGCCTGTACCTCAATGGTAAGGTAAAATGTAAGGGGTTATGAGTAGGGCACCAACAATATCTGCTTTCTCTTATTCCTGATTATCTCATCTTCCTTTATTTTTTAAATTGCATTTTCCTCTTATTTTGATAATAAGACAAAAGCAAATTTATTAAAAAAAATTTTTTTTGCTTTTGATTTTAGGAGGAAAGATTTCAGAAGACAGTGTTCTAAGCATAGTTGTTATTCGTTGTTGTTTTTTAATTACCTTAAGCTTGTAACTATTTTATACCAAGACTGAGAAGATGGTATAATCATTTCATAGTGAAGTATTCAGTCTTTTTCTTTTGTTTATTAATAAAATATTCTTAGGGTAAAGATTCAATGGATTAATTTGGGGACTATTAATATCTTCACAATATTGAGACTTCCAGTACTTGAACATAGACTATTCTTTCATTTTAGGTTTTCTTTATCTTTCAATAATTTTTGTGACTTTGTTTTTTTAGTTTTAGCTTCACAGCAAAATTGAAAGGAAGTAATAGAGATTTCCCAAAACCCCTGCCCTCACACGTGTATAGCGCCTCCCATTATCAACATCCCCCACAAGAATCATATATTTGTTACAACTGATGAACCCGCACTGACACATCATAATCAACCAAAGTCCACAGTTTCCTTTAAGGTTTACTCTGCGGTTGTACATTCCATGGATTTGAACAAATGTATAATGACAAAACAGAGTAGTTTTATTGCCCTAAAAATCCTCTGTACTCCACCACCTATTCATCCCTCCACCACACCAAGCTCTGGCAACCACTTATGTTTATACTGTCTCTAGTTTTGCCTTTTCCACAATGTCACATAGTTGAAATCAAAGTATGTAACCATTTCAGGTTGGTTCTGTTCACTTAGTAATATGCATTTAAGGTTCCTTCATGTATTTTCATGACTTGATAGCTTATTTCTTTTTAGCACTGAATAATATTTCATTGTTTGGATGTACCTCTATTTATTCTTTCTCGTACTGAAGGACATCTTGGTTTCTTCTAAGTCTGGGGAATTATTAATGAAGCTGCTAGAAATATCGATGTGTAGGTTTTTGTGTGGACATAACTTTTTAAATCCTTTGGATAAATTCCAAGGAGCATAACTGCTGAATCAAATGGTAAGAGTATTTTTAGTTTTGTAAGAAATGTCAAGCTGTCTTCCAAAATGGCTATACCATTTTGCATTTGCACCAGCAATGAATGAGTTGCTCTATATTCTTATAACAACATTTGATGTTGACAATGTCCACATTTTAGTCATTCTAAAGGATGGGTAGTGGTATGTCATTGTTACTTTAATTTGCATTTCCCTGATGCCATATGATGCGGAGCACCTTTTCATATGCTTATTTGCTATCTGTGTATCTTTTTTGGTAAAATGTTGAGGTATTTGGCCTGTTTTTTAAATCAGGTTGTTTGTTTTCTAATTTTTGACTTATGAGTATTCCTTGTATATTTTGCATAACAGTCCTATATCCAATTTGCCTTTTACAAATATGTTCTCCTAATCTATGACTTGTCTTTTCATTCTATTGACACTGTTCACAAAGCAGTTTTTAATTTCAATGAAGTTCAGCTTATCAATGATTTCTTTCATGAATCCTGTCCTTGATATTTTTAAAGTCATTTCTATACCCAAGTTTATCTAAGTTTTCTCCTATGTTAACTTCCAGGACTTTCATAGCTTGCGTTTCACATCTAGGTCTGTATTCATTTTGAGTTAATCTTTGTGAAGGGTAGAAGGTCTGTGTCTAGATTCATTTTTTTGCATGCCAATGTCCAGCTGTCCAGCACCATTTGTTGAAAAGATTGTGTTTGTTCCACTGTATTGCCCTTGCTCCTTTGTCAAAGACTGGTTACTGTATCTATGTGTGTCTATTTCTGGGCTTTCTACTCTGTTCTATTGATCTATTTGTCTATTCTTTCACCAATACTATCTTGATTACTGCAGCTTTATAATAAGCCTTGAATACAGGTAATGTCAGTCACCCAACTTTGTTCTTTTCATTCAGTATTTTGTTGGCTATTCTGAGTCTTTTGACTTTCTATATCAACTTTAGAATCAGTTTGTCAACATCTACAAAATAACTTGGTGGGATTTTGATTGGAATTGCATTGAATCTATAGATCAAGCTGAGAAGTACTAACATCTTGACAATATTGAGTCTTCCTATCCGTAAACATGGAATATCTCTCCATTAATTTTTCTTTGATTTTGTTGATCTGAGTTACTTTCCTCATATAGATCTTGTACATATTTTGTTAAATTTATTCCTAAGTATTTCATTTTTTTCTGTTGCTAATGTAAATGGTATTGTGTTAATTTTAAATACCAATTGTTCATTGCTGGTATATGGGGAAGTGATGGACTTGTACTTGTGTATATTAACCTTTTATCCTGAAACTTTGCTATAAATGCCTATTAGTTCCAGGAGGTTTTTTTTGTTTGTCTTTTGTCTTTTTTATTGTTTTTGTTTTGGTCAGTTATTTTGGATTTTCTACATAGATAATCATGTCATCTGTGAACAATGTTTTATTTCTTCATTCCCAATTTATATGCTTTTAATTTATTTTTCTTGCCTTAATTGCATTAGCTAGAACTTCCAGTATGATGTTGAAAAGGACAAGTAAAACGGGACATCTTTGCCTTATATCTGATCTTCATAGGAAATTTTGAGTTTCTTAGCATTATGATGTTAGGTGTATCTTTAACGTATCAGAGTCTACCTATATATAATATGCAGCTTCATATATAGGGTTAGAACCATACAATACTATGCTTCCATGTCTCTCTTTCTGTCTTATGTATTATTGTTATCATACATTTTAATTCTACATATATTATAACCCCAATACGCTGTTATTATACTTGTTTTAAACTGTCAACTATGCTTTAAGATTAATAAACAAGATAAATGCCTTTTATATTTACCCACATGTTTGCCATTGTAGGAAAAAATGTATACATCCAAATTTCCATCTGCTATCATTTGCCTACTGCTTAAAGAATTTACTTTAACATCCTTGTAGTTTTACTGATGATGAATTCTTTCATTCTCCGCATCCTCACCAACATCTGTTGTTTCCTGTATTGTTAATTTTAGCCATTCTGACAAGTGTGAGGTGATATCTCATTGTGGTTTTGATTTGCATTTCCCCGATGATGAGTGATGTCGAGCAACTTTTCATGTGTCTGTCAGCCATCTGTATGTCTTCTTTGGAAAAATATCTATTCACGTCTTCTTGCCCATCAGTTGACTGGATTATTTTGGGGGGTGTTGAGTTTGATAAGTTCTTTATAGGTTTTGGACATTAACTCTTTATCAGATATATCATTTGTGTATCTCTGCACCCATTCAGTAGTTTGCCTTTTAGTTTTGTTGATTGTTTCCTTCACTATGCAGAAGATTTTCATTTTGATGAAGTGCCAACAGTTTATTTTTGCTTTTGTTTTCCTTGCCTCAGGAGACATATCTAGAAAGAAGTTGCTACAAATGATGTCAAAGAGGTTACTGCCTTTGTTCTCCTCTAGGATGTTGATGGTTTCTTGTCTCACATATAGGTTTTTAGTCCATTTTGAATTTGTTTTTGTGTATGGTATAAGAAAGTTGTCCAGTTTCATTCTTTTGAATGTTGCTGTCCAGTTTTCCCAACACCATTTGTTGAAGACACTGTCTTTTTTCCACTGGATATTCTTTCCCACTTTGTTGAAGATGAGTTGACCATACAGTTGGGGGTTCATTTCTAGCTTTACTATTCTGTTCTATTGATTTATTTGTCTGTTTTTGTGCCAGTACCATATTGTCTTGATCACTACAGCTTTGTAATATAATATGAAGTCCAGAATTGTGATGCCTCCAGCTTTGTTTTGCTTTTTCAAGACTGCTTTGGCTATTCAGGGTGTTTTGTGGTTCCATATAAATTTAGGATTATTTGTTCTAGCTCTGTGAAAAAATGCTGGTGGTAATTTGATAGGGATTGCATTAAATATGTAGTTTGCTTTGGATAATATAGACATTTTGGCTATATTTGTTTTTCCAATCTATGAGCATGGAATGTCTTTCCATTTCTTTGTGTCATCAATTTCTTTCATAAGTGTTCTACAGTGTTCAGAGTATTGATCTTTCACCTTTGCTTAGATTTATTCCTAGGTATCTTATTGTTTTTGGTGCAATTTAAAAGTGATTTATTTCTTGGGGCGCCTGGGTGGCGCAGTTGGTTAAGTGTCCGACTTCAGCCAGGTCACGATCTCGCGGTCCGTGAGTTCGAGCCCCGTGTCGGGCTCTGGGCTGATGGCTCAGAGCCTGGAGCCTGTTTCCGATTCTGTGTCTCCCTCTCTCTCTGCCCCTCCCCCATTCATGCTCTGTCTCTCTCTGTCCCAAAAATAAATAAACGTTGGAAAAAAAAATTAAAAGTGATTTATTTCTTAATTTCTCTTTTGGCTGCTTCATTATTGGTGTATAGAAATGCAACAGATTTCTGTATGTTGATTTTTGTACCCTGGGACTTTACTGAATTCGTGTATCAGGTCTAGAAATTTTTTCATGGAGTCTTTTGGGTTTTCTACATAGAGTATCATGTCATGTGTGAATAGTGAAAGTTTGACTTCTTGCCAATTTGGATGCCTTTTATTTCTTTTTGTTGTCTGATTGCTGAGGCTAGGACTTCAAGTACTACGTTAAAGACAGTGGTGAGAGTGGACACCACTGTCTTCTTCCTGACCATAGAGGAAAATCTCTCAGGTTTTCCCCATTGAGGATGATATTAGCTGTGGCTTTTATATATATAAAGGCCATATATGGCCTTTATTATGTTGAGGCATGTTCCCTCTAAACCTGCTTTATTGAGGGTTTTTATCATGAATGGATGTTGTACTTTGTCAGATGCATTTTGTCATTAAAATGGTTATATGGTTCTTATCCTGTTATTAATATGTGTATCACATTGATTGATTTGCAAATATTGAACCACACCTGCAGCTCAGGAACAAATATCACTTGACCATGGTGAATAATTCTTTTAATGTACTGTTGGATTCAATTTGCTCTTACTTTATTGAGAATTTTTGCATCCATGGTCATCAGGGATATTGGCCTGTAATTCTATTTTTTAGTGGAGTCTTTCTCTGATTTTGGAATCAGGGAAATGTTAGACTCATAGAATGAGTTTGGAAATTTTCCTTCCTTTCTATTTTTTGGAATAGTTTCAGAAGAATAGGTATTAACTCTTCTTTAAATAGTTGCTAGAATTCCCCTGGGAAACCATCTGGTCCTGGACTTTTGTTTGTTAGGAGTTTTTTTGATTACTGATTCAATTTCTTTGCTGGTTATCAGTCTGTTCAAATTTTCTATTTCTTTGTGCTTCAGTTTTGGTAGTTTATGTTTCTAGGAATTTATCCATTTCTTCCACATTGCCCAATTTGTTAACATATACTTTTTCATAATTTTCTCTTATAATTGTTTTTATTTCCATGGTGTTGATTATTTCTCCTCTTTCATTTGTAATTTTGAGTCCTTTCTTTTTTCTTTTTGATAAGGCAGGCTAGAGGTTTATGTATTTTGTTAATTCTTACAAAGAGCCAGCTCCTGTTTTCATTGGTTTGTTCTATTGGTTTTTTTAGTTTCTATATCATTTATTTCTGCTCTAATCTTTATTATTTCCTTCCTTCTTCTGGCTTTAGGCTTTGTTTATTGTTGTTTTTATTCTTCTTTTTGTTGCTTTTTTACACTTTTAGTTTTAAGTTTAGGTTGTTTATTTGAGATGTTTATTTCTTAATGTTTTTTTTTTTAATTTATTTTTGAGAGAGAAAGAGAAAGCATGAGCAGGGGAGGGGCCAACAGAGAGGGAGGCACAGAATCCAAAGCAGGCTCCAGGCTCCGAGCTGTCAGCACAGAGCCCAACACGGGGCTCAAACAAACGCGAGATCATGACCTGAGCTGAAGTCGGATGCTTAACCGACTGAGCCACCCAGGCACCCCATAGATTTTTCTTATTCCTTTATTTTTTTTTTTTAACATTTATTTATTTTTGAGACAGAGAGAGACAGAGCATGAACAGGGAAGGGGCAGAGAGAGAGGGAGACACAGAATCGGAAGCAGGCTCCAGGCTCTGAGCCATCAGCCCAGAGCCTGACGCAGGGCTTGAACTCACGGACCTCGAGATCATGACCTGAGCTGAAGTCGGACGCTCAACCGACTGAGCCACCCAGGCGCCCCTAGATTTTTCTTATTTCTTAAGTAGGCCTGTAGTGCTGTATGCTTCTCTCTTAGGACCACTTTTGGTGCATCCCAAAAGTTTTGGACAATCATGTTTTCATTTTCATTTTACCCCATGTATTTTTTAATTTTTTCTCTGATTTCCTGGTCGACCTATTTGTTGTTTAGTGGAATGTTGTTTAACATTCATGTATTTGTGGTCTTTCCAAATTTTGTCTTGTGGTTGACTTTAAGTTTCATAGTGTTGTTGTCAGAAAAGATGTATGGTATGATCTCAATTTTTTTGTACTTGTTGAGGCCTGATTTGTGACCTAGGATGTGCTCTATTGTGGAGAATGTTCCATCTGCACTTGAAAAACATGTTTGTTTTGCTGCTTTAGGATACAATGATATGAATATGTCTTTTAAGTCCATCTGGTCCAGTGTGTCATTCAAAGGCATTGTTTCCTTGTTGATTTTCTGTTTAGATGATCTGTCCATTGATGTAAGTGGGGTGTTAAAATCCCCTACTATTATTGTATAATTATCAATGAGTTCCTTTATGTTTGCTATTAATTTATATATTTGGGTGTTCCATGTTGGGTGCATAAATATTTACATTTGTTAGATATTCTTGTTGGATTGTCCCCCTTACTATGGTGTAGTGCCCTTCTTATCTTATTGCAGTCTTTGGTTTAAAATCTAGTTTGTCTGATATAAGTATTGCTACTCTGGCTTTCTTTTGATTTGAATTTACATGATAAATATTTCTCCATCCCCTCACTTTCAATCTGCAAGTGTCTTTAGGTATAAAATGAGTCTCTTGTAGGCAGCATATACATGGGTCTTGTTTTTTTTTTATCTATTCTGACACACTCTGTCTTTTGATTAGAGCATTTAGTCCATTTACATTCAGAGTAATTATTTACAGATAAATATTTATTGCCATTTTATTACTTTTTTGTTGTTTCTGGAGATTTTCTATGATCCTTTCTAGTCTTTGTCACTTTTGATATTTTCTTCACATATTTAATATATTTAATGTTTCTTGCAGGACTGATTAAGTAGTCATGACTCCTTTAGTTTTTGTTTGGGAAACTCTTTATTTCTCCTTCTATTCTGAATGATAGCCTTTATGGATATCCAAGCCTTTATGGATAGCCAAGAATATAGAGTATTCTTGGCTGTAGATTTTTCCCATTCAGCACGTTGAATATATCATGCCATTCCCTTCTGGTTTGCCAAGTTTCTGCGGAAAGAACTGTAGCTAGACTTATGGATCTTCTTTTGTAAGTTGGGGACTTCTTTCATCTTGCTGCTTTTATGATTTTTTTATCACTATATTTTTCAAATTTGACTACTGTATGTCTTGGTGTTGGCCTGCTTTTGTTGGCTTTGATGGGACTTCTCTGTGCCTCCTGGATTTGGGTGTCTGTTTCCATCCCCAGATTATGGAAGTTTTCAGCTATTATTTACTCAACTAACCTTCTGCCTCCTTTTCTCTGTCTTCTTCTCCTGGGACTCCTATGATATGAATACCATTACACTGATGGAGTTACTGAGTTCCCTAAGTCTATTCTCATGATCCATAATTCTTCTTTCTCTCTTTTGTTTAGCTTCATTATTTTCCATTATTCTACCTTCTATACTACTTATTCATTCCTATGATTCGTCTATCCTTGTGGTCATTACATCCAGTCTGTTTTGAATCTCAGTTCCTGCATTTTTCATTCTGTCTTTTAACTCTTTTATCTCTGCAGTCCCCCTGATGTCTATGCTCTTCTCAAGCCCAGTGAATATCTTTATGATTGTTGTTTTAAATTCTCCATCAGGCATATTATTTATACTTTTTTCCATTAGATCTCTGGCCATGACCTTTTCTTGTTCTTTCTTTGGGGATGAATTCCTCTGTTGGCATTTTGTCTAAGTCTTTGTCTTCTGTATGTTGGAAAATCCTGGTTTTTTTTCTTCTTTGAGAGTAACGGCTTTAGAAAAAGAGGTCATATAAGTGTCTAGGGCCTCATGCTTCAGTGAGTGTCTCTGGTGTGTGTGCTGCATGCACTCTGTTTCTGTGCTCTATCCTTCAGGCCAGTCATTTGCAGAGGCTTTCCTTGCCAGCAGTGAACAGTGTTTGGATCTTGGTTAGAGTATGGCAAGTTTTAACTAGGTATGCTCTGGTCTGCTTGTTAAATGAGACCTGATGCTGCTTCAACTAGAAGTGAAGCCTTGCAGAAGTCTCTGGTTGGTAGACATGGTATGTGAAGGCGTTTTCTGCTGGTCTTCTGAGGAAGGGTCCCCTGAGCTGGGATTTAAGCATACTTGCCTGAAAAAAGAAGTACCAGCAGATCAGAGAGGTGGGACTCGGTGTAAGCAGGTTAGGCAGCCAGTGTCAGTGCTGTTAATTGCAAGTGGTTCTGTACTTATGCTGAGGGGTCGGGGAGGGAAATGGTGCCAGCCAGCTCCTTTGTCTTTGCTGCTCTCAGGGAAGCATTCCCAGAAAAGCGAATAATTTCCCTCCATGCATTCCAGACATTTTTCAGATTGCTGTTTTCATGCTGTCTGTCTTTGTATTGCTTGCCTGCCTGGTGCAGTGCAGTGCACTTTGGACTGTATCCCAGCCAAGCCTGCTGACTTTTAAAACTCTCAACTTTAAGGTCGTGCTGTGGTGGTGGCCTATGCTGGTCTTCTGGGCAAGGGTCTCGCTGCCCTGGGACTGATGCAGGTTTGACTGAGAAGAGCAGTTGCACCAGAGCACAGGGGCATGGGATCTGGAGTAAGTAGGCTAAACAGCCAGTGTCCAGGTTAGTCGTCCTCAACAGGTATCTCTTCCGAGGAGCAGGGAGGGAAATGGTGCCTGCCAGCTCTTTTTTCCTGGAGAGGTGCCTCTGTGAATGCCACCTCTCACAGATGTGCTCCAAGAAGAGTGAACAGTCTCTCCCCCATGGGTCTTAGGTGATCCCCAGACTGTGCCACCTGCCCTAGGGTTGTTTGCCTGCCTTCTCTCCAGAAGTAGGGCAGCACCCTCAGGGCTCTATCCCAGCCAAGCCCATGTACCTCTAAAACTCCAGTCTTGAGCTCTGGTGGTTCCAAAAACTCACAAAAAAACAGCCCCTCTCATTTTCCCAGCCAATGGCTTTGGGGAAGTGTTCTCCTTGTAAATATCCCTGTGCACTCCACTCTCTCACCTCTTTCCATGACCAGGGCTTCCTCCCCTCTGCAGCACCTATGATCCATTTCTCCCCCAAACCACATCTCTGCACTTCTTCTCCTACTCGTTGTGGCCTCTTCTCTCCCTCTAGTTGTGCAGTTTGTTCTGTTAGTCCTTGGGTCGATTTCTTGGGTATTCAGAATGATTTGATAGTTATCTAGCAGTGTTTAAGAGATGAGACAAACCTACTACACTGCCATCTTAGCGCCTCCCTTCCTGATTGGTTTTCTTAATTCTTTTATTTTTTTAGCCTGGTTTCCTAAGGGTTACTCCTGATCCACCATAGCTTTGTGGTCAATTCTTGGTCAGAGGTGGCGCTTCCTCTTAGGTGGTGGAATCCACTCTTTGTCAGTGAA
Source organism: Lynx canadensis (assembly GCF_007474595.2). Classification (NCBI taxonomy): domain Eukaryota; kingdom Metazoa; phylum Chordata; class Mammalia; order Carnivora; family Felidae; genus Lynx; species Lynx canadensis. The sequence goes on from NC_044309.1 coordinate 74,794,256, forward strand.
TTTGTGTGTGACTTAAAGAATGCATTTAAAGTTCAAGAAGTTTGCGAGTCTTTCCTAGCCTTTGGTATCTATCTTTTCAAGGGCTCAGTTTAGCCAGGGATGAGTAGCTCACTAGGACACTCACTGGCCTCCCTTGAATGTGTGTGAACACTTGTGAACACACTTATCCCTCCAGGTTACCAACGGTATGTGGCAGCTTAGCAAAGCCCTCTTTGACTATCTCCTTCAGAACTCCCTTTTAAATTTCTTTATAATTTACAGTCTATTGCTTGTTCTAACCAGTATCAATGCATCAGATAGCTGTATTACTGACTGTGTTGTTTTTGCCAATTCCCCTGGGCATGGAATTTTAAATGCTTTACTCCAAATGAAGTCATCTCATTCTGCTATCATTTGAGGCTGGGTTGCAATCATAGTAAGGCTTGGTCTACCTCTTGTTCACCTGAAATATGAGAAAGACTGATGGGTCATTAAGGCCAAGGGTTATTTGAGAACTAGCTGAACTTTGAATGCCCTCCCCAATGCACACATAGATCCATCCATTGGCAAAGAGTGGAAAGCTTATGGGCTTAAAGTATTTGATCACAACCTCTTCCCAAGTTATTGGTTAATCATCACATTATAAACACTGGAACAACCCTTAGGAAGCTAGGCAGAAATATAAAAAATAAGAATAAAACAGCTTTATTGAGATATCAGTAGGCATGTACCACGAGAGAGACAAGTTATGTAGATTAAATCAATAGAAAAGTACTTAAATACAAAGCAGAACATTAGTCAGAATCTAGAATATACTATATTATGTTTTTCAACCAGTATTGAGACTCAGACTAGCTGCAACATTGTTGGTTACTGATATCATTACTGCTTTTGACAATGCCCATAGAGATGGAATTTTTCATAATCTGCCCCAAATAAATTTAGTCCCCTCAGTTTTAAAGTTTATTTATTTATTTTGAGATAGAGAGAGAGAGAGAGAGAGAGAGCACATGAGCAGAGGAGGGGCAGAGAGAAAGGCAGAGAGAGAGAATCCCAAGCAGGCTCTGCTCTGTCAGCACATAGCACAATGTGGGGCTCAAACTCACAAACTATGAGATCATGACCTGAGCCGAAACCAAGAGTCAGATGCTTAAACAACTGAACCACCCAGGCACCTTAGTCCCCTCAGTTTTTAGTTGAAATTATATTACATTATTGAAAATGTTCCATTTTCAACAACAAAAAAATTACAAGTCATACAAAGAAACAGAAGAGTGTGGTCTACATACAGGAATAATAGTTGACAGACACTGTCTTGAGTGAACCCAGATATTAGATTTAACAGGCAAGATACTCAAAGGAGCTATTATAAATGGAAAGAAAACTAAAGAAAAATATGTATAAAGAATTAAAGGAAGGCATGACAAAAATGACACATCAAAGAGAATAGCAATTTTGAGAGAATTGATGAGAAAGAACTAAATGATAATTCGGGAATTGGAAAATATAGTAACTGGAATGAAAAATTCACTAGAAGGCTGAAAATCAGATTTGAGCTGGCAGAAGTAAGAATCAGGTAACATAAAAAAAGAACAGTAGAGATTAACCAAACTTAAGAATAGAAACAAAAATGATCAGAGCCTCAGAGACCTATGGGTCACTATCAAGTGTTCCAATGTTTGCATAATGGGAGCCCCATAAAAAGGAGTAAGAGAGGGGCAGAAAGAATATTTTTAAAAAATAGGGGCACCTGGGTGGCTCAGTTGGTTAGACATCTGACTTTATTTCAGCTTAGGTCATGATCTCATGGTTCATGAGTTTGAGCCCTGTATCAGGCTCCTAACTGGGAGTACAGAGCCTGCTTGGGATTTTCTCTCTCTCCCTCTCTCTCTCTGTCTGTCTCTCTCTCTCTCTCTCTCTCTCCCCCTCTCCGCCCCTCCCCTGCACACACACATTCTCTCTCTCTCTAAAAAAAAAAAAGTATATTTGAAAAAATAATGACCAAAAATGTCCCAGATTTGATGATAAACAATTTGGACATATCCAAAAGTCTCAAGAAATTTCAACTAGGGTAAAAACTTAAAGATCTACATGTAGAAACATCATCAGTAAACTGCTAAAAGCCAAGGCAAAGAGAAAATCTTGAAATAAGCAACTAAAATGACTTACTGCATACAAAAGAACCACAATAATAGTAACAGCTAATTTTTGCAACAGAAACAATGGAAGGCAGCAGGTAGTGGGACAAAATAATAAAAGTACTGAAAAAAAATTGTTCAACCAAGAATTCTGTATCTAGCAAAACTGTCCTTCAAAAATTATGAAAGTAAAGTAGAAACAATCAGTATTAGTGAGGATGTGGAGAAAAAGAAACCCTGGTACACTGATGGTGCAAAGGCAAACTGGTGTAGCCACTATGGAAAATAGTAGGGAGGTTCCTTAAAAACATAACAACAGAATTACCATATGATCTAGTAAGTCCACTATTGGATATTTCCCCAAAGAAAATGAAAATATTAATTTAAAAAAACATATGCATCTTTATTTATTATTTATTGCAACATTATTTATAATAGCCAAGACATGGAAGCAATCCAATTATCCATCCACAGATGAATGGATAAAGATGTGACATATATATATATATATATATATATATATATATACATATACATATATATACACATACACACACATATATACATATATACATATATATACATATTACATATACATATATATACATAATACATATACATATATATGTATATATATATACACATATATACATATATACATATGTATATAGGATGGGATCCTATATGTGCTATATACATATGTATATGTACACATACATGTACACATATATGTATATGTATACATATGTATACATATGTATACATATGTACTATATACATATGTATATAGGATATGTGTGTATATATACATATACATTACATATATATACATAATTACATATACATATATGTATATACATATACATATATATACATATATATACATACACACACACACACATATATACATACATACACACACACACACATATATGTCACACACACACACACATTATCTATCGAATATTACTAGAATAATGCTAAGTGAAATAAACCAGAGAAAGACAAATGCCATATGATTTTACTCACATGTTGAAATGAAACAAAGAAAAAGACAAAACAACAACAACAACAAAAAACCAGAAAACCAGACTCTTAACTATAGAGTTAGAGTTGCAACTGGTGGTTGCCAGAGGGGAGGTGTAGAGGGAAATGGGTGAAACAGGTGAAGGGTATTAAGAATATACTTGTGATAAGCACCAAGTAATGTAGAAAATTGTGGAACAACTGAAACTAATATAACACTGTATGTTAATTATACTAGAATTAAAAAACAACAACAACATGAAGGTAAAGCAAATGAAATTCAGCAGCATATTAAAAAGATTATACATCATTATCAAGTGGCATTCATTTCTAGGATACAAGGATGATTCAACATATAATAATCAATCAGTGTAATACACCACATTAACAAATGAAGAAAAAAAAACGATGATCATTTCAATTGTTGCAGAAAAAGCATTTGACAAAATTCAACACGCTTTTATGATGAAAACAATTAACAAACTAGGGAATAGAAGGAAACTATCTCAAATAATAAAAGCCATGTATGCAAAATCCACAGCAAATATCATCCTCAATGGTGAAAGATTAAAATCTTTTCCTCTAAGATCAGGAACAAGAAAAGGATGCCAATGTCATCAATTCTACTTAATAGTACTGGAAGTTCTAGCCAAATCAATTTGGCAATAAAAAGAAATAAAAGGCATCCATATTAGAAAGGAAGGAGTATGGGGTGCCTGGGTGGCTCAGTCAGTTAAGCATCCAAGTTTGGCTCAGGTCATGATCTCACAGTTCGTTAGTTCAAGCCCTGCATCGGGCTCTATGCTGACGACTCAGAGCCTGGAGCCTGCTTCCGGATTCTGTGTCTCCCCCTCTCTCTGGCCCACCCCTACTCGTGCTCTGTCTCTGTCTCTCAAAAATAAATAAACGTTAAAAAAATTAAAAAAAAAAGAAATAAAGGAGTAAAATTATCTCTAATGGTGGGTAATATGATCCTATGTAGAAACCCTAAAGATTCCACACAAAAAGCTGTTAGAACTAATCATGAATTCAGCAAAGTAGCAGGATACAAGGTCAACACACAGAAACCAGTTGCATTTTTATACACTGATAATGAATAATCTGAAAAGGGAAATTAAGAAAACAATTCCATTTACAACAGTATCAAATAAAAAAAAATACTTAGGAACGAATTTAACCAAGGAGGTAAAAGATTTGTACACTAAAAACTATAAAACGTTGCTCAAGGAAATTAAAGAAGACATAAATGGAAACATGTCTTACGTTCTTGTATTCGAAAACTTGATATTGTTAAGATGTCAGTACTACCCAAATGATCTATAGACACATGAAGTCTCTATCAAAATCCCAATTATGTTTTTTTGCAGAAGTAGAAAAACCCATACTAAAATTCAAATGGATTCTCAAAGAACCTAAAATAGCTAGAAAAATCTTGAAGAACAACAAATGTGGAGAAGTCACACTTGCTGATTTCAAAACTTACTATAAAGCTACAGATATCAAAACAGTGTGATACTGGCATAAAGACAGACAAATAAACCAATGGAATAGGATAGAGAGCCCAGAAATTAACCCTCATGTATATGGTCAAATGGTTTTTGACAAGTATGCTAATACCATTCAATGAAAAAGGGATAGTCTTTTCAACAAATGTGCTGGGAAAACTGGTTATCCCAGTGCAAAAGAATGAAGTTGGACCCTTACCTAATGCCATATGCAAAAATTAACTCAACATGGATCAAAGACATAAATGTAAGACCTAAAACTATAAAATTCTTAGAAGAAAACATAAAGCAAAAGCTTTGTAACACTGGACTTGGAAATTATTTATTGGATAAAATCTCAAAGGCACAGGTAACAAAAGAAAAAAATACACAAAATGCACTCATGAAAACTTAAAAATGTTATGCACCAATAGACATTATTGACAGAGTAAAAAGGCAACCCACAGAATGGGAGAAAATATTTGCAAGTCTGATAAGTGATTAATAACCAAGATGTGTAGAACTTCTAAAACTCTACAACAAAAAAAGCAAACAACCCAATTCAAAAACGGGCAAGGAATAGATATTTCTCCAAAGATATACAAATGACAAGTAAGCACATGAAAAGATGCTCAATACCACTAATCATTAGGTAAACGCAAAATAACACTACAATGAGATACTATCTCACACCCATTAGGATGGCTACTATCAAAACAACTCAGAAAATAATAAGTATTGGCAAGGATATAGAGTAATTGTCTTGTGCACTATTGGTGGAAATGTAAACTGGGATAGCCACTGTGGAAAACAGTATACTGGTTCCTCAAATAGTAAATAAAAGGATTATCATATGAGCCAAAAGAATTAAAAACAGAGTTTCAAGGAGTACACCCATGTTCACAGCAGTATTATTCATAATAGCTAAAACATGGAAGCAACCCAAGTGTTCATTGAGAGATGGATAAGCAAAATGTGGTACATACATACAATGGAATATTATCTAGTCTTAAAAAGGAAGAAAATTCTATGATATGATAGAACACGTGTGAACTTTGAAGACATGATACTAAATGAAATAAACCAGTCACAAAAAGAAAAATACTGTGATTCCACATATATGAGGTACTTAGTCAAAAGTATAGCAACAGAGTGTAGAATGGTGGTTGCCCAGGGCTGGAGGAAGGGAGGAATGGGGAGTTATTGTTTCATAGGTATAGAGTTTCAGTTTTAAAGATTAAAAGAGTTCTGGAGATGGATGGTGGTGATGACTGCAAAACACTATAAATATACTTAATACCACTGAACTGTGGTATTCTTAACATTCTTAAAAATGGTTAAGATGGTAAATTTTATGTTTATATGCATTTTACCACAATAAAAAAAAATTGGAACAAAATTAAGGTAAAATAAAGACATTCCCAGAGTAACAACGGCTGAGAGATTTATTGCTATCAGAACTGCTTTACAAGAACGAAAGGAAGTTCTTTGAAAAAGAAGGAAGTGATAGAATATGGTAACTCAATCCACATGAAGAAATAAAGAACACCAGTAAAGGTAATTACACAGTGTTTATTTTTTTTTTATTTTTTTTAATGTTTATTTTACTTTTGAGAGAGAGAGAGGGAGAGAGATAGAGTGTGAGCAGGAGAGGGTCACAGAGAGAGAGAGAGAGGGAGACACAGAATCTGAAGCGGGCTCCAGGCTCTGAGCTATCAGCACAGAGCCTGATGTGGGGCTTGAACTCATGAACAGTGAGATCAGACCTGAGCCGAAGTCGGACGCTTAACCGACTGAGCCACCCAGGCGCCCCTACACAGTGTTTAAAAAACAAAGCAACTGAGTAAATTTGAAGATAGAATCGGCTTTATTAAATGATTCACTAAATGAATCAGGCAGCAAGTAGAGGGGAGCTCCAAAGGAGTTGTATAAAATGGTAGGTTTTTACAGGAAGAAGGGTGGGGCAAGAAAGTTATTGGCAAAATAAAGGGTTTGTTCCAGGTAAGGTTGTTTTCCCTTAGTGGAAGGACTAAGAGGTGTTATCATGCAGATTACCTCATCCTCCATAGAGATAACACAGAGAGGGTCCATGTGACTGATTGGTGCTGATCAGAAAATTCCTTACTGATCCTTAAGACTTATTTCTGAGGGAGGTTGAAACTGTAATTAGGTTCGGTATGGAGCCTTGGTTTGGTGACTTGGCCTAAGTGATGCCATTTTGGGCCTGTGGTTTTAATTACAATAGGTAATTATAAAAGACAATACACAATATGTTTCCTTTTTGGTTTTAAAACTAATTTAAAAGGTCAAGGCATAAAATAAAAATTATAAAGTTATATTGTTGATCTTGTCACATATAAGGATAAAATAATTATGACAATAATAGCACAAAGAGACTATGAGGAAATGAAGCAATACATTGGAGCAAGGAATTAGGACCAGATGGAGACTCAAACCCACAAGATAAAATGAGTTTTAAAATGTTAAAAAGAAAACCACAGACCTAAAATAAAGCGACTTAGGTTAAAGCCCCAGGTCAGTAAACCAAGACTTAATACCTAATCTGATTGCAGTTTCAACCCCCCCCCCCCACCCAGGAATGTAATCTTTAACCAGTCAACAAGGAAATTCCTTATTAATACTAGGAAATTTACTGATAGACCCCTTCCACTCCCTTTAGGACAATCTTGTCTAAACAATGCATTCCTTACTAATAAATTCCTTTCTTTTTTTTTCTTCTTAGGCCTTTTCTCTGCCTTTAAACAAACCTTTTGTTTAGCTCAGCGGTGGGATGTTGCCCAATTCATGAATCATTTAATAAAGCCGATTAGATCTTTAAATTTACTCAGTTGAATTTTGTTTTCTTAACAATAATAAATATATTGGTTAATATAAAAGATTATAATTATAATTCCTCCTTTCTCCTCTTCTTTAAAAACGAGATTTTGTAAAGCAATAACTCTAACACTGCATTTTGGATTCATAACAAATATAGACATTACATGATAATAATAGCACAAAGAGAAAGAAGGAATTGAGTCATACTGGAACAAAGCTTCTCTATTTCACTAGAATTTAGTATTACTCTGAAGCAGTTATAAATTAAGATTAATACTGTAATCCTTAGAGCAGGGTTTCTCAATCTCAGTACTATTGATACTTTGGGCTGGAAAGTCCCTTTATTGTGGACAGCTGTCTTGAATGTAGCAGGACATTTAGCAGCAACTCTTGCCTTTATCCAACAGATACCATTAACACTCTTAATTGTAACAAACAAAAATGTTTCCAGACATTATCAAATGTTTCCTTGGGGGAAGAATTATTTTCTTTTGAGAACAACTACCCTAGACCAATAACTAAGAAAATAACCCAAAAAATAAGTAAGAAAACTCAACAGAAAAATAAAGTGGAGCACTAAAAAATATCTACCTAATACAAAAGAAGGTGGTAAATGAAGAACACAAAACAAAAAAGACATGAGATACGGAAAATAGCAAAATGGCAGACTTAAGTCTAACCACCTTGAAGATTATTAAATGTAAATTGATTAAACTGCAATCAAAAGTCAGATATGGTCAGACTGGATTTAAAAAATCAGGTTCATCTATATGCTATCTATAAAAGAAATATTTCAGATTAAAATACACAACTAGATTGAACGTTTAAAAAATGGAGAATGATACAGCATGCAAATAGTAACCATATGAGGACTAGAAAGAAGTACTGATACATGCTACTGATGTGGAAAACAAAGGCAGAAGAAAAAAAAATTAAATTTCTTTACTGCCTACAGCCCATTAATAAGTCCTTGAAACGGGCAGAGTAACCTTCCTCTGGGAGCTCGGCTGCCTCAATGATAACACTTTGCTAAAAGCAAAAGGGAATCTTCGCTTAACATTATCCCAACATCCAGGATCCTGTAAGCCTGCTTTGATATATAAAAAAAACCTCTGGAAACGTCCTTTATCTCTACCCAACAAGATATAGGTTGGCAATCATACTCCAAGCTTTTGGCTCACTGACACACATCTGAAGGGTCTCATGACTCAGTTTTTACTAAACAATAATAAATGACCTTTTCCTAACAGCAGCTCCTGGAAACCTTGTTTCCAAAATACGTTAGAGACTTACTTACACTATCCCTGACCCCCTCCCAACCTGAAGGTATATAGTCAATCACTCTTCACAACCCCAATGCAGCCTTTTCTGCCCATGGGACCTGTCCCGTGCTTTAATAAAACCACCTTTTTACACTATAAATGTCTCAAGAATTCTTTCTTGCCCATTGGCTCCAAACCCCTACACTCCACGCCACATCACTACCACATAGATAAACCTCAAAAACATATGCTAAGTGAAATAAGCCAGGCATAAAAGACCACATATTGTATAGTTCCATTTAAATGAAATGTCCAGAAGAGGCAAATCTGGATCTGAGAGTGCCTGGGTCTGTGGACGCAGATAAGAACAAGGAATTTTGAGGATTATAAAAATGTTCTAAAATTGGATTGTGATGATGACTGCACAATTCTGTAAATGTACTAAAAATCACAGAATTTATATTTAAAATGAGTGAATGTTATGGTATGTAAATCATACCTCAATAAAGTTATTAAGAAAAGATAAATGAGAGACGTATGAGCCTTGCCTTATGATACTTCAGAATAACCAACATAAGATTATAATAGAAAAAGACAGATAATAGATAAAAGAAATCTCAGATATAAGTCCTAGAATTTAATTATGATTCATATATTTCTACATGGTAGGAAAGAAAGTAATGTTGAATAGATATTGTTGTCTCTTTAAACCAATAAAGTAATATATTTAGACATCCATATTACACCAAAATATAAATTCCAAATGATTAAATAATTCAAGATACAATAATACAAACTAAGGAAAACTAAGAGATAATATGTACAGTAGAGTAATTAGAGCATTTGTCCAATCAAAACTGGACATTGACATGATATCAGGAAAAAGGCAGACATATTTGACTATATAAATATTCAAACTTTTTTATGATAAAATAAAAACAAAATAAAGAAAAGTAACGAATCTGGATCAATATTTGCAACACAGTCTGCAAACTACTGTTAATATTGCTAATGGACAAAATATTGCTAATGGACAAGAAAAACAACACAGAAGAAGATAAATAGACAAAAGATATGAATGAGCAACTAATTTGCTGGAGAGAAAATCCAAATTATTAACAGACACTTGAAAAGATAGTAACACTCACTGGTAGTAAGGTAAATGCAGAATAAGCTAAATACAGAAAACATTTGTACCCATCAGTCCAAATGATATATAACATGTATATCTAGAGAGTATACAGGGGAAAACCACACTTATTCATTACTTAGGATATGTGAACTTTCCAGAAAGCAAACTAACAACATATATTCAAATTAAAATTATATCCACTTTGATATTAGAATCCTGTTACTGAGAATCACCTCCATATAAATAAAAGCATCCAAACTGAACGATTTATATACAAGTTTGTTTACTGAAACGTTATTCATTGTGTCAATATCTGGAAGCAAAGGTAATGCCCGTATAAAAGACAGTTGTATATATTAAGGCACATCCTCACCATGGAATATTAGGTTGTAATTTGAAAGAAATAAATTAGACCTAAACCATTTGACCAAGATTAGTATGTCCATGGTATTGCTGAGTGAGGGAGAAACAAGATAAAACTTGATATTTAAAGGGAGTTTTTAGAAGACAGAATAACCATGAATGTGTAAAATGCGTATGTGTATCTGCACACATATGCATAAGCACTTATATGTGATTCTAGGAGTATGAGAAAGCTATGAAAGAAAATGCATTCAGTTACTGGGTTTCTGGAGAGGGAGGTGATGTGGTTGGAGGGAAAATAAAAACTGGGGAAAGGAGAGGTAGGTAAAGAAAAAAATAAGAAAAAAATAAGACTGGACCACCATGAAGCACCATGCATAAAAAAATCTCATTTCCACATTCTCATAAAATTATATATGTGTCTTTATGTGTAAAAATATTTTAAAATTACTTTCAAAATGTCAAGTTCATACTTCGTGGTTGAACATACTTAAAATCATTTCCCACAAATGATCTCCAGAGTTTTGAAATAGAAATTAATGGACTACTGTTTTAAATGCAAATCTCCTAATATCTTTTCTGATTCTTCATTTCACCCCAAGTCATGTTAATTTGGATCCTGGAAATTGACATAGATTCGTGTGCTTTTTCCATTAAGGGAGGAAGAACTTGACTGAGGACAAAGTGCAGTGGGGGGTACTTTGTTTTAAGATTTTATTATTTTTTAAAGTAATCTCTACACTTGATATGGGGCTCAAACTCACAACCCCGAGATCAAGAGTCTCATGCTCCATTGACTGAGCCAGCCAGAAGCCCGTGTGGGGGGTACTTCTGAGTGGCTTGCAGGTTTGGTACTCTGTAATCTCAAACCCTACCATGTATCACTGTTGAACTCTTGATCAATTCCCTAATTTTACACATGCAGTCCAATATAATAGTTAATTCTAGTAGGGTTGTAATTCAGCAAGCCAGAGAATGAACTTCTGGGTTTGACTTTAGAACATCTCTAAGCCGTAAGTAAGGTTAGAATTTCCAGATTTGAATTTGTCTTGCTTGAAATTATCCTTGAGTATTAATATGTTTATCTCCACATACTAGAAGACTAGAGATACTAGATGACTGCAGCAGCTTCTTACTCATCATAATTTCATTATCAATGGACACATGATTTCAGGTGATCAAGGTGGTAAGTACATTTGCTATTGAATACCATAGTGAGAATATAAGAGAATTAGAATATAAATAGATTTGCTGTCTTTTGCACCTCCATCTATATTAATTTTAAATGTTTATTTATTTTGGGGAGAGAGAGAGTGCGAGCAGGGGAGGGGCAGATAGAGGGAGACAGAGGATCCAAAGCAGGTTCTGTGCTGACAGCAGAGAGCCTGATGTGGGGCTTGAACACACGAATTGTGAGATCATGACCTGAGCCAAAGATGGATGCTTAACTGACTGGGCCACACAGGCACCCCAACCCTCCTTTAAAAACCCACACATTTTACTGGGGGTCAAGTGAAGAACAAAATTCACCTTTTAGTGCCAATTTGAATACCAGTTTGGATTCTTTTTTTTTTTTTAATATGAAATTTATTGTCAAATTCGTTTCCATACTACACCCAGTGCTCATCCCAACAGGTGCCCTCCTCAATGCCCATCACCCACCCTCCCCTCCCTCCAACCCCCCATCAACCCTCAGTTTATTCTCAGTTTTTAAGAGTCTCTTATGATTTGGCTCTCTCCCTCTCTCTTTTTTTCCTTCCCCTCCCCCATGGTCTTCTGTTAAATTTCTCAGGATCCACATAAGAGTGAAAACATATGGTATCTGTCTTTCTCTGTATGACTTATTTCACTTAGCATAACAGGCACATGAAAAGATGCTCAACATCACTCCTCATCAGGGAAATACAAATCAAAACCACACTGAGATACCACCTCATGCCGGTCAGAGTGGCTAAAATGAACAAATCAGGAGACTACAGACGCTGGAGAGGATGTGGAGAAACGGGAACCCTCTTGCACTGTTGGTGGGAATGCAAACTGGTGCAGGAGTTGTATCAGTACAGGAGTATCAGTACAGGAGTGTATGTGTCAGTACAGGAGTGCTGATACATAAGGGCACTTGTACCCCAATGTTTATACCAGTTTGGATTCTTTGGTTCCAACCAACATAATTTGAATTTGGTTCACACTAGTTAAGAAAAGGATGTTTTGCAAAGGATACCAGATTAAAAGAGCATTTGTGAAAATGGATTCTGGATTCAGAGTGACTGGCTTGAAATTCCAGCTTCATTTGTAAAACAGGAATAATAGTACTTAGGTCATATAAAGTTGTTGAGATAATTTAAGAGAATTATATGTGTAAAACACTTAACTTACGGTGAGCGTCTTTATGAAAAGTCTGAAGTCTGTTATTGTTATTTTGCTTGTTGAAAAACTTCCTGTGAGGAAACCCAGTAAGCAAGGTATCACTGGAGATTCTCAACAGTTGGAGAACCTGGACAGTATCTTGTTAGGAGACAGGGGTAGAATGACTGGCCTTTTGTGGTTCACATGATCTCCTTGTGGCAAGGAGAGACAAGGGGCCACCATGGAGAGTCCCAGTGAGGTGCATAAAATGGGGAAGGGTTAATATCCCTAACCAAGAGTAGTGTGCACTTACTGGAGGAAGGGTAAAAGGATGTTGGGCAGGGAAAAATAACAGATGTTATCCACACAAAAATATATATCTATATGTTTACTTACTGTAAAACCATACCTTGGAAAATTATCTGACCCATTTTTCTTCCTCTAAATAGGGCTGACCATTAAGCATCCTAAGAATAGAGCTTGCTGCCTTCTTCTTGAACATGTATTAAGATGCTGACACATACATATCTTTCAACAGCTGACATGATGCTCAATCAAGAAATAATCCCTTGTTTCTAAAAACATTTCTTACAAGCTGCATTCAGACCAGTGTTCTATCAGTGAAGGAAGTGATCCCTATTCCGTAATTTCATATAGCGAAGTTTTTAAGAACACTTCTAATAAAGATGTTGCTAAGAATGCTAGAATAAGAAAGGAGGAAAGGAAAGGAAAAGGAAAAGGAAAAGGAAAAGGAAAAGGAAAAGGAAAAGGAAAGGGAGAAACCTTAATTTTTCAGTTATAAGATATCTTGTGGTAAAATGGTTTAGCTTCTCCATGGTCCTGTTTCTCTGGTCTACTATGTGAAAGAATTAACATATCTTCTTAATATTCTTCTCATAGCTGTCTTCACCTCCTTGTTCTGTAGGCTGTAGACAAGGGGGTTCAGCATGAGAGTGACCACGCTGTATTTCAAGAACACCATCTCCAGACAGGAGCCTGAAGTTGGCAAGAGATAGCTGAGGAAACCTGAGCCATAGAACAAGATCACAGTAGTGAGGTGAGAAGAGCAAGTAGAGAAGGCCTTGCTTCCGCCTGAGGTGGAGCTGATGCTCAGGATGGTGGAGACAATGCGAACATAGGAAAAAACAATCATAACGAAGGTTCCAAAGAAATGCAAGACAGAGGAGCACAGCAGGAGTGTGAAGTTGGTCGAGGTATCAGAACAAGACAGAGGGAAGAGAGAAGACAGCTCACAGCTGAAGTGGGGAAGAGTCTGGTCCTCGCAATAGTCTAAATTGACAGCCAAGAGGATATTAATGAGAGCATCAACAAAGGCCAGGCCCCAGGAACCCCACACCATCCCAACACAGAGCTGGTTGCTCATCACCTGGCCATAGAGCAGAGGGGAGCTGATGGCTACATAGCGGTCATAGGCCATCACAGCCAGCAGACAGGCCTCCGTGCCCCCGGTGGCAAACACAAAGAAGGCCTGAGCCAGGCAGCTCTCTACAAAGATGGCTTTGCTTTCAGAAAGTAGATTCTCCAGCATCTTGGGGACTGTGACAGTTGGGTGGCAGAGGTCCAGGAAGGACAGTTGTCTCAAAAAGAAGTACATGGGCATGTGAAGGTGAGAATCAGTCCTAATCACCAGCAGCATCACCAGGTTTCCCATCAGGGTCAGGACGTAAATCACCAGAAACAACATGAAGAGCAGAATTTGAGTCTGAGGGTCAGCAGATAACATAAGGAGGATGAACTCACTGACAATGCTGTGGTTTCTCATGGTGATAAAAATATTTACCCTGGAATCCAAGAAAGAAAGACATCAGAACTCCTTTTGTGCCTCCAATTTACCCCTAATGCCTTAGCCTTCCTGTTCATGTACATTATTTCACAAATGTACTGGAAACCATGTTGAAATATTTCTAAGCTGACTTCCACTCATGACAATAAATTTGATATTCTTGGATGACAGCCCACCATCCCTCTATCAGTTCCTTACGTAATTTTGTAGGCCCTCATGTTATGCCCCTAGAGGTCCCCTTCTTTATTTTTAAGATAGGTATTAACACAAAGAACATTTTGTATATTCAGTGGGAATAGAGAAATTTTGTTGGTGCGGCAGAATAAAAGGTTAATAACAGAAGTAAAATCCTTGAGAAAGGGACAATGACCCAGGAGCACAAGTAATTTTGTCTATAGGTAGGAGAAGGGGGCCTTTATCTGTTGAAAATAAAAGGTAAGGTAAAGAGAGTGGGGACTAAGGCAGCTAGCTTGGTAGACTGTATGGCTAAAATATGAGAGAATTCCCAACTGTTTGCAAAGTTTTTGATAAAATGTGAGATGAAATTATGAACACGGCCTGTTTATCTATCTATCTATCTATCTATCTATCTATCTACCTATCTATCATCCATCTTATCTATTTGTGTGTGTATATGGTGTGTGTTTTTAGTGCTGAGGGATTTTGATGATCTAAGAACACAAAACTCAGGTACATCAAGTGGAAGACTTACTAAGGAAATGCAGTAGGATTCACTGGTGATATATTTGCCTATTTGATTTTTGGAGACTAATATGAACAAGTATGTGATTATCTCAGTAATATTTAGCTGCTTAAGCACATGTATAGAACAGAAAGAGATGTGATATTAAATGGGCTTTGTTTTTTTCCAGGAATATGCAGTGACAAAGAAAAAAAAGGTAAGGAACTAATGCATGTTTGCAAAGTGAAATGAATCACAGAAACAAGGCTGTATAAGGAATTAAATGGGGAACATGCAGAGGATTATGGCTACGGCAGTCACATATCCCATGCCCAGCTTAAACCACACTCTGCTCCTGTCAATGTCTCAGCCAGCTTTGGAAGTCCACAAGACAACCAACCTACGTTTTCACATTCTAAAACTTGTCCATGTTCTTCTGCTTTGTTCTGACACACATGACTTGCAAACTCAGACTCAGGATAATTACTCTGTAATGCTGTCCAAGTCCATCCCATTATGGCTTTTCCTTCTAACTCAAGACAACTGATCAAAGACTGATCTCTCTTCCCTTAACTGTTAACCAAGCACTGGATGACTAAATTCAATTACCTATTTAAATAACCAGCAGCACCAGGTGGTGGCAACTATACTTTGAGATCCCCTGACAAACTGCTCATATCCTGGGAAAATTATTCATTTTGTCCAGGTAGCATTGAGAATCTTGTATTAGGACACACCTGGGAAGAATTCTATTGAAAATTAATATTTGTAATGAGATATATGCTGGCAATAAGAAATGATGAGTTGGGGCGCCTGGGTGGCTCAGTCAGTTAAGCGTCCGACATCAGCTCAGGTCACGATCTCACAGTCCATGAGTTCGAGCCCCGCATCGGGCTCTGTGCTGACAGATTCTGTGTTTCCCTCTCTCTCTGACCCTCCCCTGCTCGTGTTCTGTCTCTGTCTCAAAAATAAATAAAAATATTTTTAAAAATTTTTTAAAAAAGAAATGATGTTATGTATATTATTTTTCCAACATATGTATATTTATTTCCAGTTATTTGAGGGATGGGTTATGAAAATAATGGCCAAAATTTTCATATTTCACTCATTAATTTAGATCTAATCAGAGTGTCCATTTGGGTTTCTGCTGCCCAGATCACATTATCTCCAACCATCATATGGATAAATCAGCTGGTACAGAATTGAAGCATGAAATCCTTTATGTTAGGCAAAAGGCCCATGATACCCAGGGTGTGGAAGAGAAGGAGGTACTATGCCTCTGTGACATGATTTTTGGGCAATACAAAGAAAAGCCCTTTTCTATCTTCCACCTCCAAATAGTCCTGACTTATTAACTGCAAAATATTCTATGAATTATGGGATGAAGTTTATCCTTGAAACAAAATGAAATGGGATAAGCTTGCATGTGTATTTGCACACATAAAATACAATGACAGGAAGAAAAGTCGCCATCGGGGGCCTGACTTCCACAGAAGTGAAATGTCAGATTTCTTTTTAGGGTATTCGTAAAGTGTCAAAGACATTTCCTTAAAATAAGTAAATAAGTAAAATAATAAAAACAAATCTTTTTACTATGGCTAATGACCAAAAGGTACTATTAGTGATTTCTTTCTTCTGCTGCTTTTTAAAAATATTTTATTTTTTCTTTTTTAAAGTTTATTTCTTTTGAGAGGGGCAGAGAGAGAAGGAGAGAGAGAGAATCCCAAGCAGGCTCCACACTGTCAGCACAAAGCCCAACGTGACACTCTAACCCACTGTGAGATCATGACCTCAGCCAAAATCAAGAGTCGGATGCTTAACTGACTGAGCCACCCTGACACCCCTTCTTCTACTGTTTCTAAACATAAAATGTCAATAACTTTGGAAAACATGATATAGTAGTTTTGTTGCCAGATATTAACATAATTAGAGGGAGAGAGTTAATTGGATCCCATCCAAGGGAAAAATAGCTAAGGACTGGTCAGTGCAGAATGAAATATGAAATGACTCTATTTCATAATGTTGACCTGAAAGTATTAGCTGAGAACATTAATAAGGGTCTTAATGATGAGGAAGCAGGAGAAACAGGTTTAGCATTTTATCGATTTTGAAAGACAAGCTTGGCCACAAAGGAGCTTAAAGCCCTGGTTTTATGAAGAGGTATCTTGTATGAGGAAAAAAAAATACTAAAACCAGAGTTAAGCAGGTATTGGAGATAAGCATCACCTAGTTCATTTTTGCCCAGATTGTGCCTCAATCTTGCCCCGATTGTGCCTCAATCTTGCCCCACATGTCTCAGGGGTAGTCCATCTGAAGATTATTATAATGCAGGTAAAGTAATTCTCTGAAGCTCATAAGACTGGTTGAGGAGGAGGCAGTTTTTAAAGCATGAAGAGTGGAAAACATGCTCCTAATGTCCTACCATATCCCTATCTGCAGTGCTTTCAGATGGTGGACTCAGCTTCTCCAACATAAAATAAGGACTTTATGCCTGAGGTTCAGTAAGTGTAGCACAATGTTGCCAACACCCTGCAATTTAGACAGATGTGCAGTATAGCGGGATCATGTCACTTAGTAGCTGTTTAGCTTTGGAGATATTGTTTGATATTTTAAATTATAATTGTTCCACCCATAAACTGAGTACATTTGGGGGAAATAATATATGTCTTATATTTGATTGAATTAGCCTATACATAAAGAGCCGGAAACAGGACTTCCGATCTATTAATGTAAATGTTAATGCATCCCAGGAAAAGGAAGAAGAGTATATCAGAGTAGTAGACTGAAGCATGTTAGGGAAGAGATAATATGAGACCATATTGCAAAAGAGCTGTCTCTAAATGTAGGGATAGTGTCTAGACTTGAGAACAGTAAGAAGATGACAGAATTCAAGGGAAAGGTAGGTCTCCTAGAAAGCAGTAAGAGAGGAAGGAAAGGAAGGAAAAAAGGAAGCACCTCAAGGAGTAGGTTGGGAGAAGACAAAATCATCAGAGGACTCAGAGGAACATTTTCGTCCTCGAATTCTCTTAGGGGAGACATTATCCCGGAGTTTTGAATCAATAGGTAGAGGGATCAGGTGATATTCATTAAAAGAAGATGTAACACAACTTTCCAGCTCTGGGAATACATTTTCATACATTTTCCTCTGTAACTCTAAATATTTTGCTGACAGAATTTTCTGAACAAAGGATTCTGATACTCTAACAATCAAAAGACCAGTTGGTTTAGGCTGAACTAAGGATCCCAAGGGACTGGCTCAATAATCTATATTCCCAGGAGTTATAGCTGAAACTTACAGTGTAGACTCAGTTGCTAAGAAGCTTGAAGTTTTAAAAAGACACTGGGGTTTTTCTCATGTGTGATCTTTGCAACTTATAAACTGAAGCAATCAACCTGAACTCCTAGATGTACTCTCCAGCTAGTCTGGGAACTGAAGAGAGGCACGGTTGGAAAAGAGAATTTGGAATCTTTTCCCTCAGGAGCAGGTCATATGGACCCTCAGAGAATTTGTTTGGGATCTGAAAAGAGATTCACAGCTAACCTCCAGATTATCTTCTCATATGTGTATGAGATTATTTATTCAATTTGGTTTAATATTAATATTAATATTAATCAAGTGAAGTAATTTTTAAACATTTTTAAATAGTTTAAATACTAATCTGTATCTTATTATACAACAAATACATAGTCATGGCAAAGAATATAAGCAGAATGAAATTTTCAATAGCTTTCCTATAATCTCTCCTATTCTTACCTTACCTCAAAGATCAGGAGTCAGAAGGGGAGAAGTTTCCAGTTGTTAAAGATACCTGGTCTAATTATATCCAATAACTAGGAAAATATCCATAGGAATCAGTATGGTGTTAGCTATATATGTGTATTATATATATTTATATATAAAACAAATTATACTTATGGATATGTATATATATAATTAGGCTTTCAAAAAAGAAATGTTTAAGTATAAAATAAAAACTAATAAAATGATTACATATAGAAGGATGGAGAAAATAAACAAGATGGGAAAAACAAAACAGGGAAGAAATTTATGTTATTTTTAATGTTATTTGTTATATAGTATTGACTTCTGAATAACCTATTTTACCAAATGGAAACAGGTTAAATTCAAAATTCTAAAACTAAAAACCAAAACAAATAAGCCTAGCTATACACCAAAGAAATGATATAACCACTAAAGAAAAAAATGGTTTCAAATGACCTGAGATTATAAGATTTTAAGTGGACTGTTTCAGTGAGAGAGACAATCTAATCAGTAGTCTTATTGTTAGGAATAATATTGGTATGGTTTTTTGAAACTATTATTTGTACATTTGAAAGATAAAGCAAATATTATGCTACTGTTATTAGGAATACTTATTCAGCACAAGAGCAAAGTGACACAATATAGAATCAAAGAAATAAGAATTTTGCTATCTTAAATTTTAATTTGAAATATTTATATTATTAAAATGTCAATACTACCCAAAGCAATCTACACATTCAATAAATTTGAATTTGAAATATTTATATTATTACAATGTCAATACTACACAAGGCAATCTACACATTCAATGCAATCCCAGTCAAAATTGCACCAGCATTCTTCTCAAAGCTAGAACAAACAATCCTAAAATTAGTATGGAACCACAAGAGACCCCAAATAGCCAAAGTAATACTGAAGAAGAAAACCAAAGCAGAAGGCATCACAATCCCAGAATTTAACCTCTACTACAAACCTGTAATCATCAAGACAGTATGGTATTGGCACAACAACAGACACATTAGACCAATGGAATAGAATAGAGAACCCAGAATTGGACCCACAAATGTATGGCCAACTAATCTTTGACAAAGCAGGAAAGAGTATCCACTGGAAAAAAAAGTCTCTTTAACAAGTGGTGCTGGGAGAAATGGACAGCAACATGCAGAAGAATGAAACTAGACCACTTTCTTACACCATACACAAAAATAAACTCAAAATGGATGAAGGACCTGAATGTGAGACAGGAAACCATCAAAACCCTAGAGGAGAAAGCAGGCAAAAACCTCTTTGACCTCAGCCGCAGCAATTTCTTACTCAGCACATCTCCAAAGGCAAGGGAATTAAAAGTAAAAATAACTACTGGGACCTCATCAAGATAAAAAGCTTTTGCACAGCAAAGGAAACAATCAGCAAAACTAAAAGGCAACCAACGAAATGGGAAAATATATTTGCAAATGGCATATTGGATAAAGGGCTATGATCCAAAACCTATAAAGAACTCACCAAACTCTACACCCGAAAAACAAATAATCCAGTTAGAAAATGGGCAGAAGACATGAATAGACACTTTTGCAAAGAAGACATCCAGATGGCCAACAGACACATGAAAAGATGCTCAATGTCACTCCTCTTCAGGGAAATACAAATCAAAACCACAGTGAGATGCCACCTCATGCCGGTCAGAGTGGATAAAATGAACAAATCAGGAGACTATAGATGCTGGCGAGAATGTGGAGAAACGGGAACCCTCCTGCACTGCTGGTGGGAAAGCAAACTTGTGCAGCCGCTCTGGAAAACAGTATGGAGGTTCCTCAAAAAATTAAAAATAGAACTACCATATGACCCAGCAATAGCAATGCTAGGAATTTGCCCAAGGGATACAGGAGTGTTGATGCATAAGGGCACATGTACCCCAAGGTTTACAGCAGTGCTTTCAACAACAGCCAACGTATGGAAAGAGCCTAAATGTCCAACACCTGACAAATGGATAAAGAAGATGTGGTTTATATATATGATGGAATACTACTTGGCAATAAGAAAGAATGAAATCTAGCCTTTTGCAGCAACGTGGATGGAACTGGAGGGTATTATGCTAAGTGAAATAAGTCAGGCAGAGAAAGACAGATACCATATGTTTTCACTCATATGTGGATCCTGAGAAACTTAACAGAAGACCATGGGGTAAGGGATGGGGGGAAAAAGTTACAAACAGAGAGGGAGGTAGGCAAACCATAAGAGACTCTTAAATACAGAGAACAAACTGAGGGTTGATGGGGGTTGGGGGGGGAGGGGAAAGTGGGTGATGTGCACTGAGGAAGGCACTTGTTGAGATGAGCACTGGGTGTGGTATGGAAGCCAATTTGACAATATATTATATTAAAACCATAAATTAAAAAACTAGAATAAATGAAGAAAAAATAAAATAAAATAAAATAAACAGAAATATTTGTGAACTTGTTACCTTTTGTTTTGCTTTAAATGGCTCTATTGAAAAAGCCTAGAAGTATTGATAAAGTAGTAATGATCACCTATGGTACCCTGATTTTGGCTTCTAAATACCATTAAAGGAAGCAGAATTCCTTAGAAAAATGGCTGATTACAGGTTTAGGGCAAAATGTACACATAAAAAAAATCTGATTTTTTTTTTTTTTTTTTTTTTTGGTGCCAGAAAGTAAAGGAGGCATCAAACCTATTATGATCATCAGAAGGATACAGCAACAAGACCACAGGCCAAGAACAGAATATTTTAGTGAAAAATAATTACTGAAATTGATTAAAACACACTGCATATATAAAAAGACATGATTTAATGGACAATCAATTATTCAACCAATCAATTGATAAAGCACTGAAAGGGGACCTTCTGTGAAGATGGAGGCGTAGGAGGACGCTGGGCTCACCGTGTCCTGCGGATCACTTAGATTCCACACACACCTGCCTAAATAACCCAGAAAATCGCCAGAAGACTAGCAGAATGGATTCTCTGGAGCCAAGCATAGACAAGAGGTCCATGGAAGAGGGTAGGAAGAGCAGAGAGGCGGTGTGCACTATACGGACTGGCAGGAGGGAGCCTGGGCGGAGGGGCAGTCTGCCCGCTGGCAAAGCAGAGCCCCCGAGTCTGGCTTGCAAAAACAGAGGGGCAGGACAGAGTGTGTTCTGACAGCAAGTGGAACTTAACTTCTGGAAGGTTGTAAGTTAACAGATCTGCTTGGAGAACGGGAGGGCTGGAGGACAACGGGAGGGAGAGTTGTTGAGCCCTGGACAAGAGAGCGCAGCTTGGCGGGGAACAAAGGCACTGGCCAGCAACATCTCCCTCGCCCATCCCCCAGCCAAAATCCCAAAGGGAACCGGTTCCTGCCAGGGAACTTGCTGGCACCACACAAACACCCAATGCTGTGCTTCTGAGGATCCATCCCTCCGGCGGGTCTGACTCCCTCCCGGTGCCGCAGGGCCCCTCCTGAAGCAGATTTCCAAAGGAAAAGGGAGCTGAGCCTGCCCCTTCTGCCCCTGTGCACCTTGCCTATACACCCCAGCTAATACGCCAGATCCCCAGCACCACAAGCCTGGCAGTGTGCAAGTAGGCCAGACGGGCCACACCACCCCACAGTGAATCCCGCTCCTAGAAGAGGGGAAGAGAAGATACACACCAGTCTGACTGTGGCCCCAGCGGCGGCCTGGGGGCAGACATCAGGTCTGACTGCGGCCCCACCCAGCAAGGCAAGTTATTCAAGACAGCACAGGGGAAGTGCCCCGCAGTTCCACACCACTCCAGGGACTATCCAAATGACAAAACGGAAGAATTCCCCTCAAAAGAATCTCCAGGAAATAACGACAGCTAATGAACTGATCAAAAAGGATTTAAACAATATAACAGAAAGTGAATTTAGAATAATAGTCATAAAATTAATCGCTGGGCTTGAAAACAGTATAAAGAACAGCAGAGAATCTATTGCTACAGAGATCAAGGGACTAAGGAACAGCCAGGAGGAGCTAAAAAATGCTATTAATGAGCTGCAAAATAAAATGGAGACAACCACAGCTCAGATTGAAGAGGCAGAGGAGAGAATAGGTGAACTAGAAGATAAAATTATGGAAAAAGAGGAAGCTGAGAAAAAGATTTAAAAAATCCAGGAGTATGAGGGGAAAATTAGAGAACTAAGTGATGCATTAAAGAGAAATAATCTAGGCATAATTGGTATTCCAGAGGAGAAAGAGAGAGGGAAAGGTGCTGAAGGTGTACGTGAAGAAATCATAGCTGAGAACTTCCCTGATCTGGAGAAGGAAAAAGGCATTGAAACCCAAGAGGCACAGAGAACTCCCTTCAGATGTCACTTGAATTGATCTTCCGCATGACATATCATAGTGAAACTGGCAAAATACAAGGATAAAGAGAAAATTCTGAAAGCAGCTAGGGATAAACGTGCTCTAACATATAAAGGGAGACCGATAAGACTCGTGACTGATCTCTCTACTGAAACTTGGCAGGCCAGAAAGGAATGGCAGGAGATCTTCAATGTGATGAACAGAAAAAAATACGCAGCCGAGAATCCTCTATCCTGCAAATCTGTCATTTAGAATAGAAGAAGACATAAAGGTCTTCCCAAACAAACAAAAACTGAAGGAATTCATCACCACTAAACCAGCCCTACAAGAGATCCTAAGGGGGATCCTGTGAGACAAAGTACCAGAGACATCGCTACAAGCATGAAACCTACAGACATCACAGTGACTCTAAACCCATATCTTTCTATAATAACACTGAATGTAAATGGACTAAATGCGCCAGCCAAAAGCACAGGGTATCAGAATGGGTAAAAAAACAAGACTCATCTATTTGCTGTCTACAAGAGACTCATTTTAGACCTGAGGACACCTTCAGATTGAAAGTGAGGGGATGGAGAACTATTTATCATGCTACTGGAAGTCAAAAGAGAGCTAGAGTAGCCATACGTATATCAGACAAACTAGACTTTAAATTAAAGGCTGTAATAAGAGATAAAGAAGGGCATTATATAATAATTACAGGGTCTATCCATCAAGAAGAACTAACAATTATAAATGTCTATCGCCGAATATGGGAGCCCCCAAATATATAAAACAATTACTCACAAACATAAGCAACCTTATTGATAAGAAGGTGGTAATTGCAGGGGACTTTAATACCCCACTTACAACAATGGATAGATCATCTAGACACATGGTCAATAAAGAAACAAGGGCCCTGAATGATACATTGGATCAGATGGACTTGACAGATATATTTAGAACTCTGCATCCCAAAGCAACAGAATATACCTTCTTCTCGAGTGCACATGGAACATTCTCCAAGATAGATCACATACTGGGTCACAAAACAGCCCTTAATAAGTATACAAGAATTGAGATCATACCATGCATACTTTCAGACCACAATGCTAGGAAGCTTGAAATCAACCACAGGAAAAAGTCTGGAAAACCTCCAAAAGCATGGAGGTTAAAGAACACCTTACTAAAGAATCAGTGGGTCAACCAGGCAATTAGAGAAGAAATTTTAAAATATATGGAAACAAACGAAAATGAAAATACAACAATCCAAACGCTTTGGGACACAGCGAAGGCAGTCCTGAGAGGAAAATACATTGCAATCCAGGCCTATCTCAAGAAACAAGAAAAATCCCAAATACAAAATCTAACAGCACACCTAAAGGAAATAGAAGCAGAACAGCAAAGGCAGCCTAAACCCAGCAGAAGAAGAGAAATAATAAAGATCAGAGCAGAAAGAAACAATATATATTCTAAAAAAACTATAGAGAAGATCAATGAAACCAAGAGTTGGTTTTTTGAAAAAATAAACAAAATTGATAAACCTCTAGCCATACTTCTCCAAAAGAAAAGGGAGATGACCCAAATAGATAAAATCATTAATGAAAATGGAATTATTATAACCAATCCCTCAGAAATACAAGCAATTATCAGGGAATACTATGAAAAATTTTATGCCAACAAACTGGACAACCTGGAAGAAATGGACAAATTCCTAAACACCCACACACTTCCAAATTCAAACAGGAGGAAATAGAAAGCTTGAACAGACCCATAACCAGCGAAGAAATTGAATCAGGTATCAAAACTCTCCCAACAAATAAGAGTCCAGGACCAGATGGCTTCCCTGGGGAATTCTACCAGACATTTAAAGCAGAAATAATACCTATCCTTCTCAAGCTATTCCAAAAAATAGAAAGGGAAGGAAAACTTCCAGACTCATTCTATGAAGCCAGTATTACTTTGATTCCTAAACCAGACAGAGACCCAGTAAAAAAAGAGAACTACAGGCCAATATCCCTGATGAATATGGATGCAAAAATTCTCAATAAGATACTAGCAAATCGAATTCAACAGCTTATAAAAAGAATTATTCACCATGATCAAGTGGGATTCATTCCTGGGATGCAGGGCTGGTTCAACATTCGCAAATCAATCAACATGATACATTACGTTAATAAAAGAAAAGATAAGAACCATATGATCCTGTCAATTGATGCAGAAAAAGCATTTGACAAAATTCAGCACCCTTTCTTAATAAAAACCCTCAAGAAAGTCGGGATAGAAGGAACATACTTAAACATCACAAAAGCCATTTATGAAAAGCCCACAGCTAATATCATCCTCAATGGGGAAAAACTGAGAGCTTTCCCCCTGAGATAAGGAACACGACAGGGATGTCCACTCTCACTGCTGTTGTTTAACATAGTATTGGAAGTTCTAGCATCAGCAATCAGACAACAAAAGGAAATCAAAGGCATCAAAATTGGCAAAGATGAAGTAAAGCTTTCACTTTTTGCAGATGACATGATATTATACATGGAAAACCCGATAGACTCCACCAAAAGTCTGCTAGAACTGACACATGAATTTAGCAAAGTTGCAGGATACAAAATCAATGTACAGAAATCAGTTGCATTCTTATACACTAATAATGAAGCAACAGAAAGACAAATAAAGAAACTGATCCATTCACAATTGCACCAAGAAGCATAAAATACCGAGGAATAAACCTAACCAAAGATGTAAAAGATCTGTATGCTGAAATCTATAGAAAGCTTATGAAGGAAATTGAAGAAGATATAAAGAAATGGAAAAACATTCCATGCTCATGGGTTGGAAGAATAAATATTGTCAAAATGTCAATACTACACAAAGCTATCTACACATTCAATGCAATCCCAATCAAAATTGCACCAGCATTCTTCTCGAAGCTAGAACAAGCAATCCTAAAATTCATATGGAACCACAAAAGGCCCCGAATAGCCAAAGTAATTTTGAAGAAGAAGACCAAAGCGGGAGGTATCACAATCCCAGACTTTAGCCTCTACTACAAAGCTGTAATCATCAAGACAGCATGGTATTGGCACAAAAACAGACACATAGACCAATGGAATAGAATAGAAACCCCAGAACTAGACCCACAAAAGTACAGCCAACTAATCTTTGACAAAGCAGGAAAGAATATCCAATGGAAAAAATACAGTCTCTTTTTTTTTTTTTTAATTTTTTTTTTCAACGTTTATTTATTTTTGGGACAGAGAGAAACAGAGCATGAACAGGGGAGGGGCAGAGAGAGAGGGAGAAACAGAATCAGAAACAGGCTCCAGGCTCTGAGCCATCAGCCCAGAGCCCGACACAGGGCTCGAACTCCCGGACCGTGAGATCGTGACCTGGCTGAAGTCGGACGCTTAACCGACTGCGCTACCCAGGCGCCCCAAGACAGTCTCTTTAACAAATGGTGCTGGGAGAACTGGACAGCAACATGCAGAAGTTTGAAACTAGACCACTTTCTCACACCATTCACCAAAATAAACTCAAAAGGTAAAGGACCTGAATGTGAGACAGGAAACCATCAAAACCCTAGAGGAGAAAGCAGGAAAAGACCTCTCTGACCTCAGCCATAGCAATTTCTTACTTGACACATCCCCAAAGGCAAGGGAATTAAAAGCAAAAATGAACTATTGGGACCTCATGAAGATAAAAAGCTTCTGCACAGCAAAGGAAACAACCAACAAAACTAAAAGGCAACCAACGGAATGGGAAAATATATTTGCAAATGACATATCGGACAAAGGGCTAGTATCCAAAATCTATAAAGAGCTCACCAAACTCCACACCCGAAAAACAAATAATCCAGTGAAGAAATGGGCAGAAAACATGAATAGACACTTCTCTAAAGAAGACATCCAGATGGCCAACAGGCACATGAAAAGATGCTCAACGTCGCTCCTCATCAGGGAAATACAAATCAAAACCACACTCAGATATCACCTCACGCCGGTCAGAGTGGCCAAAATGAACAAATCAGGAGACTATAGATGCTGGAGAAACAGGAACCCTCTTGCACTGTTGGTGGGAATGCAAATTGGTGCAGCCACTCTGGAAAACAGTGTGGAGGTTCCTCAAAAAATTAAAAATAGACCTACCCTATGACCCAGCAGTAGCACTGCTAGGAATTTACCCAAGGGATATAGGAGTACTGATGCATAGGGGCACTTGTACCCCAATGTTTATAGTAGCACTCTCAACAATAGCCAAATTATGGAAAGAGCCTAAATGTCCATCAACTGATGAATGGATAAAGAAATTATGGTTTATATACACAATGGAGTACTACGTGGCAATGAGAAAGAATGAAATATGGCCCTTTGTAGCAACATGGATGGAGCTGGAGAGTGTGATGCTCAGTGAAATAAGCCATACAGAGAAAGACAGATACCATATGGTTTCACTCTTATGTGGATCCTGAGAAACTTTACAGAAACCCACGGGGGAGGAGAAGGAAAAAATAAAAGAGGTTAGAGTGGGAGAGAGCCAAAGCATAAGAGACTCCTAAAAACTGAGAACAAACTGAGGGTTGATGGGGGGTGGGAGGGAGGGGAGGGGGAGGTGATGGGCATTGAAGAGGGCATCTTTTGGGATGAGCACTGGGTGTTGTATGGAAACCAATTTGACAATAAATTTCATATATTAAAAAAAATTAAAAATAGATAAAGCACTGAAAGAAAAAGCTCAATGGACGTTAATAGAGGTTACACTGAAAATTTATAATTAAAGGGAAAGAAATAAAGTAGTTCTCATGACTTCTCGTATGTATTTCAGGTTAATCAAAGAAACCCTAATTGATATGAGAACTTAATTTTATTCAGATTAATTTCAGCTAATAAACACAGAAGGAATAAGAAAATAAGAAAATTACCAGTTTGGAAACTCGAATGAAATAACTACTTCAAGCAATTGTCATCAGTGGTTTGTAAACATCTTTAAGTAAAAGAAGGTTGGAGAACTTTACAGTGAAGGGATACAAGCATCATCACTTGCACCCACTGATCTATCTTGTCATCAAAAAAGTGGGATAACCAAACATCATATCTCTCTTGATGTAATGCAACATGAAGTTCACAACTCCACTTATGAAGATTTTCAGAAAGGACTCAAGTCTTTTCTTATGACAAAATGTGGGCTCAATGGACAAGGTAAGTAACACAACTAGGAAGAAAACTAGCTAAATCCAGAATGCAGATATTCCACAGGAAAACTGTACAGACTTCTTCAACAACTTAACAGCAGTCACAATTTCCAGATATGCTCAGGAGCTGTGACGTCTCCTGCCTTGGCAGTGGAGTAAGCTTGCTGTAGCACACGACAGCCCTAGTTCCCCTCTTGAGTAGGATGATCTGAATCCATCAATTTTTCTATCATTTAGCTCTGCTCTCAGGAATATTCCTTGTTCCACTACCTTGCATGGCCACATCTGAGATGAGTACTGGAGAAAATGTCCTTCTTAGTATCTTCATAGCCTTCACTGCCTGCTTTTCATTGGGCTTCAACGTGTAGAATTTTCTTTAGGGATCAGTCAAACATTGATTTTTACAGGGCAGGCTTCCAGTCGGTTCTCTGTGTAGGTAATCGTAGTTATAAATCTTGAATAGCCTTGATTTTTAAGTCTGAAGACACTATTATCTTAATCTTACCGAGCAAGGCTGCTCTGCTTTTCCGTCACTCCCCTTATTAATTAGGCCACTCTGAGGCTATCTGAAGCAATGGGTTTGAATGAGAAAGCAACACTCAAAATATTGTTTTTCCAGTATGTTTTTGTCTTTTTGTGTGGAAGAAATTTAATTTTATCTCCTATCATGGCTGTTGCATCAAAGCCAGTGTTTGTAACTGTATCAGTTTCAGATATGAACCAGTCAACATTTCACTCCTGTAAGATTCTAAATTACACAACTCTCAGGTAATATAGATGTTAACTGCAGGCAAAAATTAACTTGGTAGACTGTATTACCTTCAATTTCTGCTTGTTGGCAGGAGTTCTAGCCAGAATTGATCTCTCATAAGACTTGGCTGAAATGGGAAGAAGGCAGTCAACACCCACCAATATCCTGTGTTTTTACTATCATTTCCTCTAATGTTATGGTGACAGTAAGCATGTGGACTGCCTTTCAAGGTACCATGGATGCAACTTTGATCAAATAATTTATTACAACTTAACTAGGGTATTGGATTTTCTAACATTCATTTTCTAAATCCTTACTGCCTGTTGCTTGACTGCCTGCACCAAACCCCACACATTATAGGTTTTGCTAAATGGAGCACTCTACTTCCTGGAATCAAATTCTATATTCTTTAAGATAAAATTTATTTGCAAGTATCTGAGACCAAAATGATAGCAGCATAAGCAACACAGAATTTTATTTCTGTCACATAAAAGTCTGGAAGTATTCAGGGTTGCTATTATGGCTCTATTGCCAAAGTCTTCAGCATCCCAGCAACTTATATTTGTACTTACATGAATGGCCTCCATTCCCAAAGTCATGTAGTAGACAACATGGGTATTCCAGTTCCTGCATTAAAAATGCACTCTTGCAAGCAACAAGGAGAAAGGGATAAGAAGGAAGTGGAAAAAGGCAAGAAACAATACTCTTTCAGGGATGACTTCTTAAAACTTTAACGTTTTACCTCACTGGTCTGAGTTTAATCACGTGGTCATACATGGCTGCAAGAAAGACTGGTTGAAGAACTATTCTGCATATAGATGTGCTTAGATAAAGAACTGTAGTAATTCTGTGGTGAGGCAACAAAGGATAATAGATACTTGGTGACAATGAGCAATCTCTGTAGCACTGTTAATGTAAAATGAGAAACGAGAATGAGAAAACTATAGAAAAATATCTATATTAATATTGATGCAAAAATTCTGAGTAAATTATTAGTGAATTGAACGTAGCAATGTATAAAACTAAAATTCAGTATGATCAAACAAGGATTAATGCCAAAATATAAGGATGGCTTCATATCAGTAAGTTTACTATCAAAAACATTATAACAAGATGACTTAATGTTTCCCTAGTTTGACTAACCTTTAGATGGGCTTTTTCCTGACTCTAGGCCCCTGACTTTTCTTTTCTTGGAGCTTTTACGAGAGAAAAATTGTCATCATAAATCATTTCTCTACATCTTTGAGATGTAATCTTTTTAAAGGCCTGTTGCCAATTTTACAACTCAGGAATGTCTTTCCCAAAGACCTGGGAACTGTCTCTTTGAAATGTAATCATTAAGGAAGATAAGCACCTGATCTCCCAAGATTCTGTGGGAGGGTAGCAGCCTAACTTCAAGGACACATTGGTCTTAAGTTGTAAAACTACCTCCTGTCATGAAGATACATGAAAGTTTACTTTTCCTATGGGTAAAGCCAATTAGTAAACACAGATGGGCCAGGATCTCCCCCCTTCACCCTAGTTCTTAAAACCCTACCCCTACTGTCTTTTGTTTCACTGGAGTTGAGTTCAGACTCAGTTCTTTTCTATTGCAATAGCCTTGAATATAGTCTTCTTTGCTTCTTTATTTTATCTAGTGCAATTTTTGCTTTGATAATATCAAAGAATAAAAGAAGTAAAACTGTGGCAATAGTAGTGGGTGCTGAAATGTAATTTGTAAAATTATGTACCCACTGCTAATAAATAGGAATAGAAACCACTAAAATGAAATATTATAGGAAATAATATCTCAGAAGTGAAATACTAAAAAAATTTCAGTTAAATTCAAGAATAAGCTAGGGATTCTCATTGACACCATTATTAAATGTTATTTTAGAAGTTTTCACAAAATGAAAAAAAGAAATGAAATTACTATATGGATATTAGAAACAAACACTATAAAATATTTTGTTCTTTGATGTATACTTGCATGTCTAGGAAATTTAAGAGATTATAGTAAAAGAAAAAAGAGTTAAGAGATTTTAGGACAGTGGCTCATTGCATCCACCTGGGTTCAGCTGCAATCACAGGAATTTGATAGAGGTCTCAGTTGCTTATGAAAATTTTTAAGAAGGGCTGGAGAAGCAGGCACTAGAATGATCTCCTAGTTAACAATGTATGCAGATCCCAGAACCACTCCTTTGTCACAATAGGAAAAGCTGCTGCCACTGGTGCAGAAAGCCTAGGAATTTGGAAAGTTCTATTGCTGCAGCTGATCACAGAGCCATGCTACTTTCAACCTGGTCAAAAGATGTCTCTACTATTGTAGAAGCTACTAAATCAGGGCATCTTCACCACAGCTGCTATCTGCAGAGCCATGCCATCTCTGCCATGATCTAGGTTGGAAAAAAGGATACCCCACATCTTGTCATTGTCCCCTGAGGCTTCAGGTCCAAATTATCATTTCATATGAATATATCTGAAACCTAAGAAAGCTTCTTAAAACTAGATCCAATGGAGTTTGCAAATATAGCTGTTACTCTTCTAGTTTCTGCACACTAGAATAGGATTGGAAGAGATGCACACAAATGCAATCCATAGTATCTTCTATACTGGGTACAACAGTAATTATTTAAAACTTGCCATCTTCTCTCTGTACTAACAGTAAGAGCTTATAAACAAAAATGGGGGAAAAACCCATTTATAATAGTGACAGAAAAATTTTTAAATTATGGGTATATCTAAGAAGAATGGCACAGGACCTATATAATGATAATCTGTGAAATTTTATTTAGGGATATAAACAATGAACAAAATGAAAGACATATTCTTATTGGGATGGTATTCTTATTGGGATGACTTAACATCATTAACATGTCTATTATCCCCAAACTATTTTTTAAATTTGATGCCAGTTCAGTTGTAATCCCAAAATTGTATTTCTTTGAAGTTGGATAAAGGATATATAATAGAATGAGAAGGAATAATATCGGGGGGAGGATGATACTGAAGAAACATTATCTTGCCAAATATCAATATTTTAAAAAGAGATAAATAGAACATCATTAAAATTAAAACCCATAAATTTACCTCAGATTTTAATGTGTGACTCAATTGCTATTTTAGTTCAGTTGAAAAAGAATGAGTCATTTATTAATGTTGCTGTCACAAGTTGTTATCCATCATGTCCTAATGTAGTTAGACATCTATTTCACACCAAACACAAACATGAATTTCAAATGATTACAGACTTAAATGAAAATATAAAAAATTACAGTCTAAGAAGGACATCTAGGAAACCGTTTTTAAGAGGTAGATCTTTACCTAGATGGGTAAAGAGACTTAATGTTTGAAGAAAATAAATTATGTATGAATATATAAGAACTAAAAACTTTGGCATGGGAAAGGATACCATAAAAAAAAAAAAGACAAAAGCAAATAACAGAGCTGAAAAGACACTTGCTGCATAGAAGACAAATGGTTAATGTACCTGAAATGTGAAATGCTCTAAAACATTAATAAAAACAGCAAACAAGCCAAAAGTAAAATGGGCTATGGATATGATCTTCACGAAAGATCATATGCAAATTGTCGACTAATATGTGAAAAGATGTTAATATTGCCTAGTAATCAGAAGAATGCACAGTGAAATAAAAATATCATTATATAATAAACTATAACACATTGCAGGCTCAGTAGGGCTTAAAGGGCACTCTTGCTTTGCTGGTAGAGATGTGGAGTATACCTGGTAAACAATTTGGCAACATCAATTAAAATGAGATATACATATACACTTTACAATTCTATCTCTGGGAATTAATCCCAGGTAAATAAAAACATTAAATTTCATGTTAACCACTACAAAAATGTAGTGGTTAAAAAAATGGAAGCAAAGTTGCTTCCATATTTTGGCTAAGCAATATACGTCAGACTGAGAAAGACAAATACCATATGATTTCACTCATACATGAAATCTAAAAACCAAAACAAATGAACAAAAAAATAAACAAAAAGCAGAATCAGACCTGTAAATAAAGAAGAATTGATGTTTGCCAGAGGGGAGGGAGTCAGGAGATGGGCAAAAGGGGTGAAGAGGAATGGGAGACACAGACTTCCAATTATGAAAGGAATAAATCACAGGAATAAAAGGCACAGCATAAGGAATATGTCAATGATATTGTAATAGTGTTGTATGGTGACAGGTGGCAGCTACACTTGTGGTGAGCACAGCATAAGGTATAGAGAAGCTGAATCACTATGTTGCACACTTGAAACTAATGTAGCATCATATGTCAACTATACTCAAATTAAAAAAAAAATTTAATGGAAGCAAAGTGAGCCCATATGTAGGAGAATGGTTTGAGAAACTGATACATTAATAAGATGGAATTTAATGCTGACATGAAAAAATGAATTAGAGTTATGCCATTTGATATGTAGTAAGTTTTGTAAATTATTAATGTGAAAAGACAAATGTGTATCATATTATACATACTTTTTAAAACAGAGATGGAAAAGCTTCTCTATATATACATATGTGAACAGAATATGTGTACAGAAATTTGAACATGATTATATAAGCCAAAGAAAACTAAGAAAGATATATATTCTGTGGCTAACACGGATTACCTTGAGTGGAGAATAAATAGGAAAAGATGTTGAAAGGATGGCAAGCCAAAAATAAAAAAAAAATCACCAAGAAAAAAATTGTATGATATGATCCATTCAGGTATTTATGTAAGATGAAGTCTAAATAAATTAATATTATTCAAAAAATAACACTACACAGAAATTAAACATACACTCCTTAGTTAAGAGAAAAAAAAAATTCATTCCAAAAATGTTCCCTAGATTATTGGAGATAAAAACTCATCTATTACTATAGATGAATTTCTTCTGTGTATAATTTTTTCCTTCTCTGATTCTGATTTCACCTCTCAGGCCATGTTGATTTGAATTCTAGGCCTCAACAGAAGCATCATGGAAGAATATATAAGATAGGAGGAGTTACTAGCTTTCTTCCTTTAGGAAGACATTGCAGCTTTAGAGAGATTGGAGGTTCACAGTTTTCCAGGTCCTCCAAATTCTTCACGATGTCATTATTCCAATTATTGAGATGATACAATTCCTTGATAAACATCCAATTCTCCCGTAAGTAACCTAGTGTGATAGTGAATTCACTGAATCAATCTCTGAGTTATTTTGTATAGCCTCTGCTCTATGTCTATAAAATGAAAGATATCCCCTGAAGTTCATTCTGTACCTTAAGGCCAAAAATCAAGAAATGAAATAATTATCTTGACAGCAGAAGACCTGTGGTCTTGGCATTCCTCCTTCTCTTGGACTTGCTTAATTTTAGCACTTCCTCCTTATTCAGAGGTTTAGCACAATCTCCACAGTCTCGGGCAATCATGGGTCTTAAGAGTGGCAATTACATATCATGAGAAGAAAAAATGAAAGGACAACTCACTTCATTGTGCACATCTTAGCACAATAGCTAATTCTACATATCCTCACTTCCCTGAGGGTTGTTGTCTACAAATCAATCTCCATTCCAATTTCAAAACTAGTTTGCTTTCTTTGAAAGAAACAAAAACTGACTGTGGATAACCTGATGAAAGGCAGAAAAAGAAGTTTTGGAAAAAACAAAGAAGGATGATTCACAAAATAGAAGAGGAAGGGTATCGGGGCGCCTGGGTGGCGCAGTCGGTTAATCGGCTGACTTCGGCTCAGGTCATGATCTCGCAGTCCGTGAGTTCGAGCCCCACGTCGGGCTCTGTGCTGACGGCTCGGAGCCTGGAGCCTGTTTCAGATTCTGTGTCTCCCTCTCTCTCTGCCCCTCCCCCGTTCATGCTCTGTCTCTCTCTGTCCCAAAAATAAATAAAAAACGTTGAAAAAAAAAATTAAAAAAAAAAAAAGAAGAGGAAGGGTATCATAATAATCATTTTCTTCTTTCAAATTTTAACCAAATATCTAATTCTAAACACTTTGCATTTCACTAAAGTTCAGTTGATTTAATCTCGCCTTTGAAACCGATGTGAGTTACCATTCTTTGGTTATAAGCAATTGAATCTGGTAGTAAATAATTGTGAAAAGGATCGGTGAGTCTTATAGACCGAATGGAAGGGGCAGTCAGTGACTGAGAACATGGACTCTATTCAAGCTACAGAGTTTAAATTCCAGCTCCACCATTTCCTTGCTATGAATCCCTGGACAGGCAAGTATCCTCATTTCCTCACTGGTAAAGGAAAACTAAATAAAACTATCTCATACCTGTTGAGATGATTAAGTAGGATAATAAAGGTAAGGTAATATATACAAAGTTTTCTATTGCTGCTAATAACAAATTATCACAAACTTAGTATCTTAAAATGACAGAAATATATTATCTCACAGTTCTGGTCAGAATCTCAATGGGCTCAATTGATTCCACTGGTCACACAGGCCAAAATCAAGCCAACAGACATTACCTGAAGGATCTGGAGGAGACATCATTCAGTTTGTTGGCAGAAGTCAATTCTATGAATTCCATGAAATGAGGTTCCTATTTCTTTGCTGGCTCTTGGCTGGTAGTTGTTCTCAGTTTTTAGAAGCCACATACAATCTCTGGCTCATAGCCTGCACCCATGAGTAAAGCCAGCAATGCTAGGCTGAGTTTATCTTATGCTTGTATTATCTCTGACCTTCCCTTCTGCTGCATTGTTCCTGCCTACAGCTGGAGAAGCTTCCCTGCTTTTAAGGATTCATGTGATTAGACTGAGCCTACCTGCATAATCCAAGATACCCTCCCTATTTTAAAGTCCATAACTTTATACATCTGTCCAATCCCTTTTGCCATTTAACATATTAATAGTTTCCAGAGATTAGGAGGATCTCTTTGGGGGACTAGTCTGCCTATCACAGGAACTTAGCACACTTCTTGGCTTGAGTTAAGAAATGTAACAAATTAGGGGGTGCCTGGGTGGTTCAGTTGGTTAAACATCTGACTCTTGATTTCAGGTCATGATCTCACGGTTCATGGGATCAAGCCCCGCATGCTGAGAGCATGGAGCCAGCTTGGGATTCTCTCTCTCTCTCTCTCTCTCTTTCTCTCTCTCTCTCTGCCCCTCCCACACTCACAAATGCTCTGCTCTCTCTCACAAAATAAATAAATAAACTAAAAAAAAAAAAAGAAAGAAATGTAATGAATTAGCTATTGTCACTGTATTTGTTTAAAATATGACTTCAGGAAGGACAACTGCTAAGGGAGCCAGATTTCATGGACTCTTTAGGCACTATAGTCAGATCGACTCTTCCAAATGCTGTCTTTTCTTGTTGCTTATTCCTGCTAAGTACTTGAATTTCCTAGAGTTAGATTCTAAATAACTTCACTTGGGTCTTGGTTTTACTCCTTGCCTCAATGCACTGTCAGGAGAAAGGGGTAGAAAAGTTAGCCTATTCTAGATTATAGATCACCCCACTTTACAGACCCATATCAATTTGAGAAAACTAGTCTTCCTGAGCATTTGGGTGTAATCATTTGAAAAAGTGTGAAAGAGTAATGATTAACCAATAGCAATAGATGTCCACATAGAAATGAAAAATAAATCAACATTTTTATAAAATGACCCCTCAAAAAGAAGACCGATTCATTTCTCCTTTCCTGAATAAGACTGAACCTGAGTCATCCTGAGATAACAGTTTTCTGTCCTCTTCACAAGCATTTTCAAGGAAATAAATGCCACTGTATTCCCTATAGCATCTAGCATCATGGACAATCAAGAAACCCTCCTTAAAATCCATTATCTGATCATGTAGCATAATAGTTCAGTCTCCCTTTAGTCATAATCTTCTGTCTACTACATGAGAGAATGAAAATATTTTCTGAACATTCTTCCCATAGCTGCCTTCACCTCTTTGTTCTGCAGGCTGTAGACAAGGGGGTTCAGCATGGGAGTGACCACGCTGTACTGCAAGGAGAGCATCATCGCCAGACGGGAGCCTGAAGTTGGCAAGAGATAGCTGAGGAAACCTGAGCCATAGAACAAGATCACAGTAGTGAGGTGAGAAGAGCAAGTAGAGAAGGCCTTGCTTCTGCCTGAGGTGGAGCTGATGCTCAGGATGGTGGAGACAATGCGAACATAGGAAAAAACAATCATAACGAAGGTTCCAAAGAAATGCAAGACAGAGGAGCACAGCAGGAGTGTGAAGTTGGTCGAGGTATCAGAACAAGACAGAGGGAAGAGAGAAGACAGCTCACAGCTGAAGTGGGGAAGAGTCTGGTCCTCGCAATAGTCTAAATTGACAGCCAAGAGGATATTAATGAGAGCATCAACAAAGGCCAGGCCCCAGGAACCCCACACCATCCCAACACAGAGCTGGTTGCTCATCACCTGGCCATAGAGCAGAGGGGAGCTGATGGCTACATAGCGGTCATAGGCCATCACAGCCAGCAGACAGGCCTCCGTGCCCCCGGTGGCAAACACAAAGAAGGCCTGAGCCAGGCAGCTCTCTACAAAGATGGTTTTACTTTCAGAAAGTAGATTCTCCAGCATCTTGGGGACTGTGACAGATGAGTGGCAGAGGTCCAGGAAGGACAGTTGTCTCAAAAAGAAGTACATGGGCATGTGGAGGTGAGAATCAGCCCTAATCACCAGCAGCATCAAGAAATTTCCCATCAGAGTGAAGAGATAAATCAGAAAGAACAGCACAAAGAGTATGGCCTGAATATTGGGGTCAATAGATAGTCCAAGGAGAATGAACTCACTGATAGCACTGTAGTTTTTCATTGCCATATACAGAAGTGTTCTCTCTGGAAAACAAGAAGATCCACCAAGAGTCTCTCAGTGCCTCTTACTTACCCCAGCACCTAGATCTTATTCTACGTGAATATCTTTTCACTAAAGTCCCACAATCCACATTCATGTATTTAAAAGTTAACTTCTTGGCCATCATTTTGCCATTGATATTTTAAATAAGCCATGGTCCTATTTTTTATTATAGTCTTTTCTAGAGCTATAATGATTTTATGTGGTTTAGATGGTACATTTGAAAAGAAGTTTCCTGACATGAGAAGAAGGTGGAAAAGAAGATCGCAGGAGTGAATTACTTGAGAAACTGAGATAGGATTAAGTCTAGAGTAAAAGGACTTAGGTAAGAGTAGGGATACTTTGTCACTTCTATGTCTAAGAGAGAAGGTCAAGAGTGCAAGAAGTGAGTTTCCATTTGACTGCTTCCATTTGTTTTCAATAAGGTGTAAATGAGATCATTGGCTGTGCATGTGTATGTGTGTGAGCATGCCCACATGCACACAAGGAATTATAAAGGTATTGATAATGATAAAATTAAAATGATAAAATTAATGATAAAATTATAAAGGTATTGACAATGATAAAAAGCACAATCTTGAGAAAAGGGGCCAAGGTGAAGTGTAAGAAACTATTAGAGGATAGGAGGACAATAAGACACCAAGGAATTAGAAACTGGCTGTGGAATTAGATTGTTCTGGATTATTCTAACTTTAAATTTCCTTCACTTTATTTAATGGCATCATGTTGTAATTAAACTTTAAAATACATTCACAAAGTAATAATACATTTTCAAAAACTGATAGCCTAGATCATGATGTCCAGTGATGTGTTAGGTGGGCTTTTGTGGGCAATGCTATGACTATAACGGGTCATGAGAAGCTGTACCCAGGTGATAAGACAATGCTCTGGTTATATCACCATGCTAATCCTAAAAATCATATATCCAGTAATTTACATAGTCACTATTCCTACCTCTGCCATTATTGCAGGCTTTAAGGCCCCCATATGGTTATCTAAACTTTCTCCTCATACTTTGCATATATCCCTGTAGTGGCCTGATATTCTAAACGTCATCTGAGTCTCAATAAAACTGTTCAATATTCTTGCCTCAAACTGGAGGCCCTTCCGGGCTCTGGCTGTTCTAATTGAACACTACTTCATTTACTTCATCAGTAAAGACTGAGGAATCTATCATGTTGTCATTCACTAACTGAACAATTAATGCCTCCCAGCCCACATAAGGAACAAAACCTAATTACCTGAATTCTCAGTTGGTAGTACACTGTTCTGTGGCAACAATATTTTCAGATCCAGTAAGTAATAAGACTCTTCAGCTCATGAAGTCAACATTAAGAATACTGTTTTAAGGGAGAAGTAGAAAATCATATATTGGGTGTTAACATTTATGATGGATTCAACACTAGCAATGTAAAACAATAAATTGCGGGTAATATCTAGATATTTCGTATAGTTATTTGGGTTCAGAGTATAGGAGATAATATCTTAAATTATTCCTCTTTCACTCTCTAGATATAGCAATATTATGCATGGAGGCTCCCAATGCTCATTCTGAGATCACCCCGTTGCCCCCAGAACAAAGCAAGAGAACCCAAGTAAGGGTTCACAGTAGCCAGGGGTGAGGCTTGTGTTGTATCATTTCAGAGACAGCACATACAAAGGAATTCCCTTTCTCTTGGCTACCAACAAACATAGTCCAAAGATTCCATGAACTATATAGAGAGAATCCCAACCTTGAATCAAGGCAATACCTTGCAAAGAGAAAAGCATTCTGATAAAAGTCAATGCTACGATTTAATTTCACAGTTAAGTTTCTTCTTTAACATTATTTAGAGATTCTCAGGAAAATCTTTTAAAAATAACATTAAGGAGGAATATCAGTAAGATGACAGAATAGGAGGTCCCAGCCCTTATCACCCCAAGAAACAATGATTTAACAACCATCTATGGATGAAAATACCTTTATGAAAGATCTGGAATCCAGGTGAGACATTATAGCACCCTAGTGGAATACAGAAATGAGAAACACATTTGAAAGGGTAAGAAATACCTTTACCCGTATCAACCCTCTCACAACTCAGCATAGTAAAGCACAAAAAAAGATATCCTTGACCCACAAGTTCTCCCATGGGGAAAAGAGGCAGCAAGCATACCCATGGATGCCAGCCCCAGATTTACCTGCCACATACCCCAGCACTATCTGCCTGCCTGTGAACTCCAGCACAAAGCACAAGGCCAGCCCACATACCCCATCAGCCAACCTGCTCATGGTCCCCACCAACCAGCCTACCAAGAATCTCTGGCCTGGCTGATGGTGAAGGACTTTCCTTGCTGAAGAAGTTTCCTCTTGAAGAAATATCTGCACTCTAATATTCATTATCACATTATTCACAGTAGCAAGACATGGTGGCAACCTAGGAGTCCATTGACAGATTAATGGATTAAAAAATGTCATATATATATATAGAATATTACTCAGCCCTAAGAAAAAGAAGAAATCCTGCCATTTGCAAAAACATGGATGAACTTAGTGGACTATATGCTAAGTGAAATAATCCAGACACAGAAGGAAAAATACTACATGATAACACTTATATGAGGAACCTAAAATGGTCAAACTCATAAAAGCAGAGACCAGAAAATGGCTGCTAGAAGTTGAGAGGAGGAGAAAACAGGGAGGTATTAGTTAATGGATTAGGGTAGTTAATGGATTAGGTAGTTAATGGATTAGGATTAGTTAATGGATTAAAGGGTACAAAATCAGCTACACAAAATGAATAAGTCCTAGAGATCTACCATATTTCATGGTGACTATAGTTAGTAATTCTGTATTGTATCCTTAAAAGTGACTAAGAGGGTAGATCTTACATGTTCTTATCACACACAAAAAGTCACAATAATAAATAAAGAGGGTGGGAGGAAACTTTTGAAGGTGATGGACATGTTTATGTCATAGATTGTTATGGTGGTCTCATAGATGTATACTTATCTCCAAACTCATCACATTTACACATTAAAGAGATACAGCTTTTTCTTTGTCAATGTCGTCTCAATAAGGTACTTTAAATTTTATATTAAAGCATTTTTATTGTGGCTGATTCCTGAAACATCACCATTATTGATTTATTTCTTAAATCTCTATTTCAAAATTTAAAGTAAACAGCTCTGGGAATATAATATAATATAATATAATATAATAGGTTTGTTTCTAGATATTAACACCATTATGTGGAGGAAATTAGTTGGCTCTTGCCCAAAGTAAAAGTTCCCTGAGAAATGTTAATTTCAGAATCAGACGAAGGCTACCAAGCATAATAAATAGCCCATAAGAGTTACTCAGAACGTGATAGTGAAAAATATGAATGAATGACTGAATGAGAGACTACTTTTTAAAGACAAGCCCGTCTGTGTGATGAAGACACACGCTGCTAAATGGTATTTGTTGTAGTCCCATGATTTTTAAGGGCACTTGGCATTAGGGGAAAACACAAAATTGGAGGTGCCAAAAATAACCATCACCTATTTTCTTCATGTGTTCTGGTTTGCTTTATGTCCCATTCCTTGACCGATTAGATACCTCATATGCTCTGGGGTGGGTTAAGGGAGATCTTTGGTTTGGTTTGGTTTCACAAAGATTTACTAAACAAACATGGAAATCAATAGTATTATTACATAAATTAGACTGCAGTATAATTTCCCGAGGATTTATATACAAATCACAATGATTCCTATTATGCAATCAATTGTCAAGATTTTGAACAGTACTTTTCCACATGAGTGGCTCACATGAGTGAGGACTAGCTATATACATTGCATAGTAACTAAGATCCCCTTATGGAGTTTCCAGTTCCAGCTTCCCAGGAAAAACACCAAATGACAAAGCTTACTACCTCACATCTGTGGTACCCTATAGCAGTCACATTTGCCCTACAAGCATGAACAAGATGATAAGGCAGCCCATAAGGGCAGCACAAAAAGAATGATGGTGAAACACCATCTTGGAAGACAAGGAAGCACTACCTACATTTCAAAAGGCTTCAAATCCCATCTGTCAAAACACAAACTCAATTATTAGATATTTATTGAATTATTGTTAATCATCACAGGCCTGTCAATGGGACTGGGATTATATAAGAGAATATCCTTATTTGTAGAAGATGAATGCTTAAGTACTCATGAGTGAGGCGTTACAATGTCATATTACTTTCAAGTGATTCAGAAGATCAAATTACATAGAGAGACAGATGATAGATAAATGTAACTTAATAAAGTATACGTAGCAAAATGCTAACAATTTATGGATCTAGGTAAAAGTTATACTATCATATTACTTTCAACTTTCCAGTGTGTTTATTATTTTTTTTAATTTTTAAAAAATGTCTTAGTATTTATTTATTTTTGAGAGAGAGAGACAGAGCCTGAGCCAGGGAAGGGCAGAGAGAGAGGGAGACACAGAATCTGAAGCAGGATCCAGGCTGAGCTGTCAGCACAGAACCTGACGTGGGGCTCAAACTCACAAACCACGAGATTCCATGACCTGAGCTGAAGTGGGATATTTAACTGACTGAGCTGCCCAGGTGCCCCAGTGTAGTTTTTTTTTTAAGTTTATTTATTTACTTTTGAGAGAAAGAGCAAGTATGAATCGGGGAGGGGCAGAGAGAGAGAATCCCAAGCAAGCTCCATGCCACCAGCATAGAGCCTGTTGTGGGGCTTGAACTCACAAACCGTGAGATCATGACCTGAGCAGAAGTCAAATGCTTAATCTACTGAGCCACCCAGGCACCCTTGTTTATAACTTTTTTTAATGAAAAATGTTCTTAAAATTTTTGAATTAAAAAACCCACAAATTTAATGACTAAATTTTACTTAGACATTTCCACTGTGGAAGATCAAATTAAAGCTAAATGATATACCTTAAAATACAAAAATGTACAGAATACAGTTACAGTGTATTTCCCTTAGTTACAAGACCATGTGTTTGCAATATAAATCTGATAATAAAATGTTATTCTTGGTTACAACACACTCTCTCTATACCCACCAAACACATTCCAAAAAAATTATGTATTCAAATACATAATTAAGACAAGCCTTTGTGTGCTTTTCCTTTTGTTACATGAAAGTTGTGAATTCTCACCTCTGTGAGAAACAAAACAATATATATAGAGAGAACTTGACCAACATATGGAAAATATATACTAGGTAAAGTGACCAAAATAGGAAAGCAACTGAGGAGAGGCATCTGGATGGTTCAGTCCGTTAAGCATCTGACTCTTGATTTCAGCTCAGGTCATGATCTCATGGTTTGTGAGTTTAAGCCCCAGTCGGGCTCTGCGCTGACAGTGCAGAGCCTGCGTGGGATTCTCTATCTCTCCCTCTCTCTCTGCCCCTCCCTCACACTCTCTCTCTCTCAAAATAAATAAATAAACTTAAAAAAAAAAAAGGAAAGAAAGAAAAGCAACTGAGGAATCGTACTTCAAATCCCTATCATTGAAACAATAGAGAATCTAGCATTCTGTTAATGCAATGCAAAATCAGCTGCTTAGGGAAGAAATCCAACCAGTTATTTGCCCTGCACATGTCAACCAAGTAGCTGGACCAATTGTTTTAATGTTCAGGTGTAATAAGTACCCAACCTGTGGTGCTCGCTCTGTCAGCCCTCACTGCCAACATAGTTGTACCTTGAGATCTTTAGTTAACAGCATTAAAGCCATATTTTCAACAGAATGGTCCAAAAGAAGCAACTAAGTCAAACACAGAAATGAAAAACACACCTTGAATTACTGAACTGTTTGGCTGCCTTGATGACTTTTAAATGATTTAAGTAATTTAATTTTCTTTTTTTTTTATAATTTTTTTAATTGTTTTAT
This sequence comes from Lynx canadensis, assembly GCF_007474595.2. NCBI lineage: Eukaryota > Metazoa > Chordata > Mammalia > Carnivora > Felidae > Lynx > Lynx canadensis. Next base: position 74,837,973 of record NC_044309.1, read on the forward strand.
TTTTTTATTTTTTTTATATATATATGAAATTTATTGACAAATTGGTTTCCATACAACACCCAGTGCTCATCCCAAAAGGTGCCCTCCTCAATACCCATCACCCACCCTCCCCTCCCTCCCACCCCCCATCAACCCTCAGTTTGTTCTCAGTTTTTAACAGTCTCTTATGCTTTGGCTCTCTCCCACTCTAACGTCCTTTTTTTTTTTTTTTTCCTTCCCCTCCCCCATGGGTTCCTGTTAAGTTTCTCAGGATCCACATAAGAGTGAAACCATATGGTATCTGTCTTTCTCTGTATGGCTTATTTCACTTAGCATCACACTCTCCAGTTCCATCCACGTTGCTACAAAAGGCCATATTTCATTTTTTCTCATTGCCACATAGTATTCCATTGTGTATATAAACCACAATTTCTTTATCCATTCATCAGTTGATGGACATTTAGGCTCTTTCCATAATTTGGCTATTGTTGAGAGTGCTGCTATGAACATTGGGGTACAAGTGCCCCTATGCATCAGTACTCCTGTATCCCTTGGGTAAATTCCTAGCAGTGCTATTGCTGGGTCATAGGGTAGGTCTATTTTTAATTTTCTGAGGAACCTCCACACTGCTTTCCAGAGCGGCTGCACCAAGTAATTTAATTTTCAGATATAGATTTGAAAATGTTGAACTGGAAACTTATAAACAAATGATTGTGTAGTTGCTTCACAAATAGAGATCCGAATGAGTTTTACAATGTTGTGATTTTTTCTTTGCAAGTATCCTATTGATTGAGTTTCTTTTGTTTATTGTTTTATGTTGACATACGAAATCATGCACATTGCCAGCAATGGGTAAGTTTATGCTGACAATAATTCCAACTTCTGTTGTGAAGGAATTAGAAGTCTACTGATGCAAATGTACTATATACTACACAGTCAGTTTTGACTTTATTTACTTCTTAGTTTTACACACATATATGAAGACAAAATGGCAAGACTTCCACTTAAGAAAGCAAGACCCACCAAATATACTTGTTGCAATGTGTGCATTTCTTTTTCTTATATTTATTTATTTATTTAAAAAAAATTTTTAATGTTTATTTATTTTTGAGAGAGAGAGAGAGAGAGAGAGACAGAATACTGGTGGGGGAGGGGCAGAAAGAGAGGGAGACACAGAATCCAAAACAGACTCCAGGCTCTGAGTTTCAGTACAGTAGGGCTCAAACTCAGGAATGGTGAGATCATGACCTGAGCCAAAGTCGAACACCCAACCTACTGAGGCACCCAGGCACCCCTTTTTACTTACTTACTTATTTATTTATTTAGAGCAAATGCACACGAGTGGGGGACGGGCAGAGGGAGAGAAAGAGAGAATACCAAGCAGGCTCCACCTCAGCATAGAGCCCAACTATGGGCTCTATCTGACAACTGGTGAGATCATGACCTGAGCTGAAATCAAGAGTTGGTCTCTCAACCGACTGAGCCACCCAGGCGCTACACAATGTATGCATTTCTTAAAGATATTATTTTATAGTATTGATATTTAAGAAAATGCTGATAACTCCTAAAATTACATAAAACAAATCTATAACTTACTTGATACAAACTCTGTGATTTATTTCTTTAACTGCCAAAAAGTGCAACTGTCTGGAGTTCAGGATTGAAAGATTTTAATCTATAAAAATTAGAAATATGTGTGGTGTGCTTACCTGTTCGGGTGGTAATCTCAGTGACCCAACCTTTCAAGACCCTGAAAAAATTCAAGCTCTATGCTAAAAGGCAAAGAGAAGCAGCAGAGGCATGGAGATCTCATTGGAGGCAGACATATGTGGGGCCCTATCCCAGATCTGCTACTGTCTAGATACACGAGCTTAAAAAGAAGTTTCATCTTTTTAATTTCAAGTTTCCCATCTACACAGTGGGGATAACAATACCCACTTTGCAGCGTGATAATAATTTAATTGGGTAATTTATATAAAATAAAAGCTTTAACAAACTCAGTTTTAAATTTATCTTAAATGCTTAACATTCCAAAGGATGAGGAAAAGAAGCACATCTGAGAAGCTGACAAAGACATCTTAGGGAACTAGTCCTAAAAACTAGTCATCCTGGAGCAAACAGCATTGCAGGAGAGCTCTGGGACAGTGAAAAAAGAGTTTAGATGAGAGGAATCAGAAGAAGTATCTTAGCCATAAAGAGAGGGAAGGCAGGAGAGAAGGGAGAATAAAGTAGTTCAAGTAGCTTCAGAAAGAACAAAACCATCAGAGAATTTAGGAAGGACATTATTATGCCCTTGGCTTGTATTCTGGAGCTCAGCATTAATAAGTGAAGCCATCCTTGTTTAGTTGATTTCCATAAAGAGAGGATTACCGCAACTACTCAACTCTGTGAATAGGTATAATTTACAGTCTAAAAAGCTGGATGAGTAAAAAGAAGTATGTTTACCCAGGCTCCAAAAGACCCTGTAGATAAATCTTCAGAAACTTTTTCTAATTTCTGCTTGAGGATCATCTCACTTGAGCAATTTCTTTCATCTTTCTTAATCCTGATTAATCATTTGTCCACTTCCTCTATGATGAATACCTTGCTGTTTGCACTGTCCAAATAATGAATCCTCTTATGTAACCAATCAGAGACAGGCAGCTGGATTTTGTCAGTTGATGGGTTGAAGGACTGAATGAGGAGCCTAAGAGACAGCTGGCTAATGTTAGGCATTCCCTGGAGTCACACTAGAAGTTTGACTTTGGACTCATTAACTAAAAAGAAGAACTTGTGGGAGGGCAACAGGGGACATTATTATGCAACATCTTTGGAAATTCTGGGTTTGAAGCAATTACTTTGAACTACTGAGTGACAAATTCTCTTATTCTGATGAGAGCTCCACAGGAACAAGGAGGGAGAAGAAAATTTGGTTCCCGTGTAGGAAGCCAGGATTTTCCCTCAGGCCAAATACAAGGTGGATGACTCCTCTTGGGATTTTCCATGGAAGCTGAGGAGTGTTGAGTTTATCTCCTGATCCTCTTCCCATGTGTATGTGAAATAGGTTTGTAAATACAAGTAAGCTGAATATCAGAAGAGTCAAATGAGTAAAAACAAGACAAACTTGCTTTTCATTAGTCTTTCATTACATAAGAAATTATGAAACAATCTCCTGCCATATCAATAGACACTACACCACCTTACCTAGATATAATGGCTTAGCAGATATGCTCAGAGGCATTTTCTGTACATATATGAGATCCATATGTATGTTCCAGCTTGTTTTCATCATTTAATTAAACATCTTGGAGGTCTTTTCATGCCTACATGCAATACCCAGCTTTTTCCTCTTTATGCCTATGTGATATTCATAATACAGATCTGCCATAATTTAACCATTCTTCCATTGATAATTATTCAAGCTGATTCCAAGCTTCAATAGATTCAAATCTATTATAATTAGTGCTATACTGAGCAAAAAAATGTTTGTACCTATGGGTATGTATGCTAGTTATTTTGTAGTCTAGAACACCATATTGCAATTTCTGCATCAATATCAGAGATATAAATTTGAAATTAGACTTGATAGTTTACGTATTCCACCTCTCAGTTATATCAACTTACTGTTGTGTACTTGACTGTGTGAGGTATCTATTTGACTATGTGGACTCAACAATGTTAATTTCATGCTGCATAACATATAAAGGGGAATGTGAGAACAAATAAAATCAGAGTCATGCATGTAAGTCATTCGGCCTCTGAAAGGAGACTTCCTCATCTTTGAGGGAGAACAAGAAAACTGCATGTGTCTACAGTTGCAGCACAAAATCACTTTGAGAAGACATGGAACCTAAAGCCAATATATTTAAATTAGTACAGTGACAGGAAAAGTAAGTCAGAATAATTTCTGTATTCTTGTACAAATAGTGCTGGCACAGGTCAACACCAATCGCAATGAAGATTTCTAATGAAAACCAAGCAAGCATTTATTATTGGACATATACTTCTACTACACACAGCAATGACAGATAAAGTACAAAAAGAATTTACCACTTATTTGAAATTTAATCTTATGATATTCCATTTTTTGAACATTTCACAATTTATCCATTGTTCTGTTGATTGGTATTTGAATTGTTTCCACTTTTTAGCGAGTATTCATAATTCTGCTATGAACATTCGTATAAAAATCTTTTATGTAGATGTACACACTAATTTTCCTTGTATATTACTTGAAGAGGAATTGCTGGGACATAGCATAACTATATGGTTGGTCTTAGTAGAAACTAGCAAACTATTCTCCAAAGTGTTTGTAACACCGCATGCTCAGTACCAACATATGAGGGTTTCAGTTGTTTCACATTCTTATCAATATTTTGTATTGTTAGTCTTTTTTTTAAGTTTAGCAAATCAGATGCATGTGAAGTAGAAATTCATTGTGGTTTAATTGCATTGTATCAATCATGTTGAGGAAATTTCCATGTTTACTGGCCACTTGTATATCCTGTTTGGTGAAAAATACAAATTTTTCCATTTGTATTGAGAATATATATTCCAAAGTCTATGAATTCTTTTACCTTTCCTAAATGTATCTTTCAATGAACAGAAATTTTTAATTTAAAGCAGTACAATTAGGCACTTTTATCTTTTTATAAGTAGTACTTCTTGTTTCCTCTTCAAAACATCTTTGCCCTTCCCAAGATCATGAATATACTTTCCTAGGCAGTCTTCTAAAAGCTTTATTATTTCACTAGTCACAAATAGGATTACAACACATAAAACTGAATTTCTGTATGGCGTGAAGTAGGCTATACTATATGGGATATTCAAACAATCTAGTACCTTCATTTCCACTTAAATTATATTAGTACATTTGTTGTAAATCAAATGCATATACATATGGGTCAATTCCTGTTCCAATATTCAATCTGTCTATTATTATGCCAATGCCACATTGTCTTAATTACTCTTATTTTACAAGCCTTGAAATCTGACAAAGTACTCTAGAGTTGTTTTTTGAGATTATCTCGTCTATTGTGGAACTTTAAATTTAAAATTGAATTTGAGAACATTTGTCAATTTCCATAAAAGTTTTGCTGCAATTTTGATTAAGATTATATTGAATATACAGTCGCCTGGATGGCTCAGTTGGTTAAGTGCCAAGTCTTGATTTTGGCTCAGGTCATGATCTCATGGTCATGAGATTGAGCCCTGTGTTGGGCTGGGTGTAAAGCCTGCCTAAGATTCTCTCTCTTCTTCTGCCATCTGCCCTTCCCCTGCTCGCCTGTGCTCTCTCTCTCTCTCCCTTTCAAAAATAAATAAATATGTAAATGATAGCCTTGCTGGATAGAGTATTCTTGGCTGCAGATTTTTCCCATTCAGCACTTGGAATATATCATGCCACTCCCTTCTGGCTTGCCAAGTTTCTGTTGAGAAATCTCCAGCAGCCTTATGGGTCTTCCCATATGGGTATGTTGTGTTTTCATTTTTGTCTCAGAATTTTTATTTCCCTTTAGCATTCTTTTGTAAGGCATGTCTAGTGATGATAAATTCCCTCAGTTTTTTTTTTTCTCTATGAAAGTCTTTATCCCTCCTTCATTTATGAAGAACAACATACTTTGCTGGGTAAAGTGGTTTTTGTTGACAATTTTTTTACTTTGAGCATTTTGAATATATCATTCCATTCTCTCCTGGGTGGAAGGTAACTGCTGAGAAATCTGTTGGTCTTATGCGGATTCCCTCATATGTGGTGAATCTTTTCTATTGCTGCCTTTAAAACTCCCTCCTTGTCTTTGATTTTAGAGAACTTGATTATAATCTCAGTCAAGTTCTCCTTGGGTTGTATCCTTTTGGAGATCTTTGAGCTTTGGGTACCTGGTTGGCCATATCTTTCCCCAGATTTGGGGAATTTTTGTCCATTATTTCTTCAAGTAAGCTTTTTATCCCTTTTTCTCTTTTCCCTTTTAGAACTTCTATAATGCAAATACTTTTCTTTTTGTTAGTTGCCCATAATTCATACAGGCTTTCTTCACTCTTTTTCATTCTAATTTATTTTTTCTCCTCTGATTGGATAATATCAAGAGTTCTGTCTTCCAGTTTACAGATTCTTTCTTCTGCCTGATTGAGCCTGCTGTTGAAGCTCTCTATTACATTTTTCATTTTACTCATTGTATTCTTTAGCTCCAGAATTTGTTATGTTCTTTTCTGATTCTAGCTCTTTACTAACTTATCATTTTGTTCATGCCTTGTTTTCCTGAGATCGAGTTGCCTATCTGTATTCTCTTGAATCTCAGTTAATTTCCTTAAAATAACTATTTTTAATTCTTTTTCTTATAACTCACAGATCTCCATTTTTGGAAGATCAGTTGCTGGAAAACTACTCTGTTCTTTTAGTGGTGTCATCTTTCCTCCTTTTCCATGTTTCTGATGACTCTGCATTGATGTCTACAAATTTGAGAAAGCAGTCAACTCTTCCAGCTTTTTTGGACTGGTTTCAGTGGGGAATAGCTTCATCTGAATGTCATTACAATGGCACTCGTTGGGTGGAGTGCAGTGTATTTGCTTCCTGGGAGGGCACAGCAGCATAGTCTCTATGCAGCTCCATCATCTGAAGTCAACATTGGCACAGACTATGGGAGTTTTCTGTGGCCAAGACTGTGGAGTACCTGTGGATGGCAGTGGTGGCTATGGCTATTGGTAGTCTCAAAGAAGAAACCTGCTGGTATCTTATTGCCCCTTTTTGCCCATGGGAGGAAGTTCTAATCAAAAGGATCCCTCTTTCTGCCTGATCTGGCACGCTGGAACTCAAAGTGCTAGCAGAGTTGAGGTCCTATGATCAGGTACATGTAGCACTATCACAGTGCCTGGGTCCTGGGGCACAGATGCACTTGCTGCTGCACTAGTACTGGTGTCTAAGGTGTGAGAATCTGCAAATCTCCCATGGAACCAGGGTCTGGGTCTCTAGACCTTATTATAGTGTCTCAGGCAGGAAGGAGAAATGCAGTAGTAGCAGCACACTCATAATTGCAAGGCACAGTAGTGGCTTGGGTCAGGGGACAGGGTTTAGTAGCAGCACAACCTGTGGATGATGAGTCCAAGTCCCAACTCTGGCCCAGGGAGCAGTTGCAGAACAAGAGGAGCATGTTTCAAGTGGCAGTCCTTTAAAGCTACATGTCAGGACCCAGGTGACAGATTGGAGAGCAGCGGTGGCTGGGTCCAAGGAATGGCAGGTCAGAACCACATGTTACCTGAGGGCAGGGCTCAGAGCAGTGACAGCTTGCCCCTAGTAATGGTGGTCAAAGAGTGACTTGAGACCCAAGGGGTAGACTTCAGAGAAGCAGTGGCTGCCCTGGAAATGGTAGGACAAAGCTATGACCTGGGACTAGTGGCAGGATGCAGAGAAGCAGCAGCTCTGGTTCCATATGTGGCAAGGTACTGTGGCATCCTGATCCCAGAAAGTGAGGCACAGCAGTGACTGAGGCCCCTGGGGCAAGTCTCACCACAGCAACATCTCCAACCCCAGGGAGGAGATGCAATGGTGGGGACTCCAGGCACCTCCATCAGATGGGATAAGCAATAGTGAAGACCATGGGAGTTCTTAGTACCAAAGGATGCAGACATCCACAGCAGTGAGGCTTGCTGGGGTTCTCCTGCTCTCCTTTTCCCCATGGGATGAAATTCCTCTGAGAGGATCCTTCCTGGAACTGAGCTGCTCTTGACCAGGGGATAGGGTAACACAGGTAAAATGCTTCTTATGCTTTTCTATGTGGCCATCCTCAATTTTTGACCTCAGCAGTTTTTTCTCCTTCTTCCTTGTAGTCCAGAACTTTCTCTGAGCTATTTTAGTTGTTTATTTATTGTTTTGCTGGTTTTGGTGGGGAGAGAGTGTTGGGAACTCCTAGCCCTCCATCTTGCAGATGTCACTTCCCTTGCCTCATGTATTTTCAAAGCTTTGTTTTTAGATCCATAAACATTTTGGAAGCTATTCCTTCTGGGGAGATTTTGTTCTTTTATCATTATGTAATATCTCTCTTTGGCCCTGATAATCTTCTTTATTCTAAAGTATACTTTGAAAAATTAGTATAGATAATCCACCCCCCTCTTCATTGTTTTTCTTGGTATATCTTTTATTTTTTAGTTTACATCCAAGTTAGTTAGCATATAGTGCAATACTGAATTCAGAAGTAGATTCCTTAATGCCCCTTACCCATTTAGCCCATCCCCCCTCCCACAAGCCCTCCAGTAACCGTTTGTTCTCCATATGTTTTGTGCCCTCAGTTGCATAGTACCCTCTAGTTGCATCCACACAGATGCAAATGGCAAGATTTCATTCTTTTTGATTGCTGAGTAATACTCCAGTGTGTGTGTGTGTGTGTGTGTGTATACACATCTTTATCCATTCATCTATCAATGGATATTTGGGCTCTTCCCATACTTTGGCTATTTTTTTTATACTTATTTTTGAGAGAGATAGAGAGACAGAGAGAGACAGAGAGCAAGAGGTGGGGGGACAGAGAGAGTGAGACAGAGAATCCAAAGCAGGCTCTAGGCTCTGAGCTGTCAGCCCAGAGCCCAACACAGGGCTTGAACTCACGAACTGGGAGACCACGACCTGAGCCAAAGTTGGACGCTCAACTGACTGAGCCACCCAGGCATCCCCATACTTTGGCTATTGTTGATAGTACTGCTATAAACATTGGGGTGCATGTGCCCCTTCAAAACAACATACCTGTATCCCTTGGATAAATACCTAGTAGTGCAATTGCTGGGTTGTAGGGTAGTTGTTTTTAATTTTTTGAGGAACCTCCATACTGTTTTCCAGAGTGGCTGCACCAGCCTGCTTTCCCACCAGCAGTGCAAAAGACATCCTCTTTCTCTGCATCCTCGCCAACATCTATTGCTGCCTGAGTTGTTAATGTTAGCCATTCTGACAGGTGTCAGGTGATATTTCATTGTGGTTTTGATTTGTATTTTCCGGATGATGAGTGGTGTTTCCCGGATGATTTCCCATCTGGTATTTCCCGGATAATCCAGTGGCCATCTGGATGTCTTCTTTGGAGAAGTGTCTATTCATGTATTTTGCCCATTTCTTCACTGGATTGTTTGTTTTTTGGGTGTTGAGTTTGATAAGTTCTTTATAGATTTTGAATACTAACCCTTTATCTGATATGTCGTGCAAATATCTTCTCCCATTCCATCGGTTGCCTTTTAGCTTTGCTGTCATGGTATATCTTTCTCATCAGTTTTTGTCCGATGTATTATTATCTTCTTCTTAAATTTTATTTCTTATAGACAGCACATATTTGTTTCATAGTGCAATATAATATCTTGTGTTTAAACCCATTTGTTTAGCCCACTCACATTTAAAATTATTAATGGTTTCCCTATGCTGTTATCATATACATTTTTAAATAATCTCAGTCTACCTTCAAATAATAGGTATAGCAATTCAAGTGTAGTATAAAGACCTTGTAACAATTTATTCCCAATTATTCCTTTCTCTGTTTTGTGCCATTGTCATGCATTTCACCTGTGAACACACAGTGCACTATTATATGAACACAGAACACACTGCTACTATTTTTGCTTTAAAAATATTTGTTTTTATCTAAGGAAAACTTTTAATTTTTTTCTGATTGGCTTTAATTTTTCAACATTGCTACACTGGATCTTATTTGAGAGTCACTTGTGTCCACTTGTGTCAATGCTTTGAAACTATACATACTACTGCCACATTCTGCCACTCTCTTATAATTGTCTTGCCATAAAAATAATTTTAGAGCAGTTAAAGTTTTATAAAAGACTGTATTTTCCCTTTATTTGTTCTTTTTTATACTCTTCATTTCTTTTTATAAGTCTAAAGTCTTAGCTTATATAATATTCCATGTACCTGAGAAACCTCATTTAACTTTTTTGTACACTAGGTCTTCAGGAAATACACTCTCTCATGTTTTCTTTGCCTAGAAAGTCTTTATTTGTTCTTTAATTTTGGAGGTTATCTTTGCTGGGTACACAGTTCTCAGTTGGCCATTTCTTTTTTGCAGCTCTTTAGAAATTTCACTCCACTGTCTTCTTGCTTGCATGGTTTTAATGGGAATTCTCCTGTAAGAGAGAATTGTTTTATTTTTCCTTTAAAAGGTTTTTAGTATTGAATTTTTGTCTTTTTATTTTTTGACCCCTACCTGTTTCTCCCATTCCCCAACCCCCCACCTCTGGCAACAACCAGAGGCTGCTGTTATTCTTATATTTGTACCTCCCAGGTAATGTATGTTTTTTCTCTGTCTAGCACAAATTCCTGCTCTTTTCCCATGGGTAGTACTCCACTTTTCCCCCTCTTTTATTTTCCCCAAGGTGCAAAGAATTTTACCAGTGCCCTCAACTAAAGGTTTTGATATACTCTGTGCAGATTAAGGTTTTTGTTCCATAAGGGAAATAGAGAAGGGTCTAGGTGGAGTTTCTGCAATGACTGCTATTCCCTTACCCCCACCACAGGGAGGCTTTTTTACAATACTCTTTTTTCTTTACATTTCTCAGAGGAAAAGCCTGAAAGTGTGAACCTCCAGTGTCTGCTGCCCCCAGAGTCTTCATATTCTCACATTAGCGTACACTCAGGCTTTGGGAATTGATAAAAATTATGTTGTATTTATTCTTCATACCGGTTTAGATGGTTTTCAGTAGTATCTATCCTAGTTAAACCTTTTTACCCTTGCAAGTGTTTGTTTCTCTCTAGATTTCAAATTAGCCATTTGCCCTGCAACCTGCTTAGGGGCTCAAGAAGCACAGGGGCACCTGGATGGCTCAGTGGGTTAAGCTTTCAAACTTACATTTCGTGAGATCAAGCCCTGAGTCATGCTCTGCACTGACAGCATGAAGCCTGTTTGGGATTCTCTGTCTTCTCTTTCTCTGCCCCTCTCCTGCTCTCTCTCTCTCTCTCTCTCTCTCTTAAAGTAAATAAACTTAAAAAAAAAAAAAAGAATTGCAGTTGTTAATCTGCAGTGTGTCCAGCTATTTTCTTCTTGCAGTGATAGGAGCAGCATTCTTTCCAGCACTCTATATCTGGGCTGCAACGGGAAATTCTCTCTTCATCAGTCATCAACCATTTCACTCTATTTAATGTGATTTTTTCTCTTTCCTTGAAGTACTTGACAAGTTATATCTTTCTTAAATTATGCAAAATTTGTACAATAATTTCGTCAGATTTTGCCTCTTCAGATTTTATCATTTCCTTGATTCCCTTAAATCCCTCTACTAGAAGAATTCTGGAGTCTCTCAATAACTCATTTATATCTTTAGTATCCTTGTGTCAGTGTGCTTTATTAGATATGAGCTTCTCAGTATGATTGTCTTGTCTTTGGCAACATTGAGGTGGTCTAATAATAAAATACAATCTAGGGCTTATTTCAAATATTAATATTTTTATTTCAGTGGTCACATTTTTTCATTTCTAAAATACTAGTGAAATATTTTATCTCTTTGATCATGTTTTGTTTCTTCCTGCTTTTCTTAGTAATTATCTATTTGTTGAAAGTGGAAATTATGCTTTTGTTTAACACTTTTGAGTGTCTTAAATATATCTTTTAAAATATTTTTTCAGAATAGGTTATAATATGAATTTCTTATAGAGTTATTCCTCTTCTGATTATTGATTTTTTTCTCTGTCATTCCTATTACGTTTTGGAATTATGGCTTACAGACTAATTTGAACTTTTTGTTGTTTTCCTATTAATTTTTTAATTAATTCCAGTATAGTTAACATATAGCATTATATTGGTTTAAGGTATACAATACAGTGATTCAAAAATTCTATACATTACTCAGTGCTCATCATGTTAAGTGTACTCTTTAATCCCCATCACCTATTTCCTTTTGCTTGTTTCTTAAATTCCACATATGAGTGAAATCATATGGTATTTGTCTTTCTCTGACCAACTTATTTCATGTAGCATTATACTCTCTTACTCCACCCATGTTGTTGCAAATGGCAAGATTTCATTCTTTTTTATGGTTGAATAGTATTCTCTTTTTTTATCTACACCATTTCTTCTTTATTATCACTGATGGACACTTGAGCTGCTTCCACATCTTGGCTACTATAAATAATGTTGCAATAAACATAGGGGTATGTGTATCCCTTTGAATTAGTGTTTTGGTATTTTGGTGGTAAGTACCCAGTAGTGTGATTATTGGATTGTAAGGGAGTTCTACTTTAATTTTTCAGGAACCTAAATACTATTTTCCAGAGTAGTTGTATCAGTTTGCATTCCCAACAGCAGTGCAAGAGTGATCCCCTTTCTCCATATCCTCCCCAAAACTTGTTTCTTGTGTTGTTGATTTTAGCCATTCTGACAGGTGTGAGGTGATATCTCATTATAGTTTTGATTTGTATTTCCCTGATGATAAGTGATGTCAAGAATCTTTTCATGATGTATCTGTTAGCCATCTGGATGTCTTTGTTGGAGAAAGGTCTGTTCATCTCTTCTGCCCATCCCATTTTTAAATTGGATTATTTGCTTTTTGGGTATTGAGTCATATCAGCTCTTTACATATTTCGGATACTAATCCTTGATCAGATATGTCACTTGCAAATACCTTCTCCCATTCAGTAGGTTGTCTTTTAGTTTTGTTGATTGTTTCCTTCACTGTGCAGAAGCATTTTATTTTGATATAGTCTTAATAGTTTATTTTTGCTTTTGTTTGTCTTGCCTTGGTAGACATATGCCTGTGGTCTCTTCAAGGATTTTATGGCTTCAGATATCCATTTAGGTCTTTAATCCATTTTGAGTTTATTTTTGTATATGGCATAAGAAATTGGCCCAGTTTAATTCTTTTGCATATAGCTGTCCAGTTCTCCCAACGCCATTTGTTGAAGAGACTTTTTCCTATTGTATATTATTTCCTCTTTTATGAAAGATTAATTAATCATACAATTGTGGGTTTATGTCTGGGTTTTCTATTCCATTGCATTGATCCGTGTGTCTCTTTTTGTGCCAGTACCATACTGGTTTGATTACTATAGCTTTGTAATATAACTTGAAGTCTGGAATTGTGATACCTCCAGTTTTATTTTTCTTTTTCAATACTGCTTTGGCTATTCATGGTCTTTTGTGGTTTTATGCAAAATTTAGGATTGTTTGTTCTAGTTCTGTGATAAATTCTGTTGGTATCTTGATAAAGATTGCTTTAAATCTGTAGATTACGTTGGGTAGTATAAACATTTTAATAATATTCATTCTTCCAACCCATGAGTATGGAATGTGTTTCCATTTCTTTGCGTCATCTTCAATTTCTTTCATCAGTGTCTCATAGTTTCAAAGTACAGGTCTTTCACATCTTTAGTTAAGTTTATTCATAGGTACTTTATTATTTTTGATGCAAGTGTAAATGGGGTGGTTTTCTTAATTTCTCTTTCTCCCACTTCATTATAAATGTGTAGACATGGAGATGCCTGCATGGCTCAGTTAAGTGTCCAACTCTTGATTTCAGCTCAAGTCATGATCTTACAGTTCATAGGAACGAGCCCCATGTCAAGCTCTGCACTGACAGAGTAAAGCCTGCTTGGAATCCTCTCTCTCCCTCTTTCTCTCTGCCCCTCCCTAGCTCATGCTCTCTCTCACTCTGTGTCTCTCAAAATAAATATTTTAAAGAATGTATAAATGTATAGAAATGCAACATATTTCTGTCACAGACTAATTTGAATTTGAGTTTTGTTTTTTTGTGTTGTTTTGTTCCCTCTCTCTACTCCTCCTATTTCTCTACCTGGCAATTGCCTTTACACTGACCTTTGTGACTTCTTCCACAATCAGTTAGACTATTCAGTAGGGTATTGCCTCAACGGCAGAGAAAATTAAACCTTGACTAAACACTACTCTGGTTTTACCTAACAAAGTTTTAAAACAAGACCTGAAAATAACCTAACTGCTCCCAGAATAAAGCTCAATAATACTTTTAGGAATTCAAAAATATCAACCATCTGGCAGGGTAAATTTCATAATACATGGTATCATAATATCACAATAAAAAGCTCCTAGACATGGCAATCCCTATCAAAATAACACCAGCATTCTTCACAGAGCTAGAAAAAAGAATCCTAAAATTTGTATGGAACCAGAAAAGACCCCGATAGCCAAAGCAATCTTGAAAAGAAAACCAAAACTGAAGGCATCACAATCCCAGACTTTAAGCTGTATGACAAAGCTGTAATCAATGGAACAGAATAGAGAACCCAGAAATGGACCCACAAATGTATGGCCAACTAATCTTTGACAAAGCAGAAAAGAATATCCAGTAGAATAAAGACAGTCTCTTCAGCAAACAGTGCCGGGAAAACTGGGCAGTGACATGCAGAAAAATGAACTTGGACCACTTTCTTACACCATACACAAAAGTAAACTCAAAATGGATGAAAGACCTAAATGTAAGACAGGAAGCCATCAAAATCCTTGAGGAGAAAGCAGGCAACAACCTCTTTGACCTCACCTGCAGCAACTTCTTACCCAACACATATCCGGAGGCAAGGGAAACCAAAGCAAAAATGAAGTATTGGGACCTCATCAAAATAAAAAGCTTCTGCACAGCAAAGGAAAAAATCAGCAAAACTAAAAGGCAACTGATGGAATAGGAGAAGATATTTGCAAACAACATATCAGATAAGGGTTGGTATACAAAATCTATAAAGAACTTATCAAACTCAACACCCAAAAAACAAATAATCCAGTGAAGAAATGGGCAAAATACATGAGTAGACACTTCTCCAAAGAAGACATCCAGATGGCCACTGGATCATCCGGGAAATACCAGATGGGAAATCATCCAGGAAACACCACTCATCATCCGGGAAATACAGATCAAAACCACAAGGAAATACCACCTAACACCTGTCAGAATGGCTAACATTAACAACTCAGGCAGCAACAGATGTTGGATGCAGAGAAAGAGGATGTCTTTTGCATTGCTGGTGGGAATGCAAACTGGTGCAGCCACTCTGGAAAACAGTATGGAGGTTCCTCAAAAAATTAAAAACAGAACTACCCTACATCCCAGCAATTGCACTACTAGGTATTTATCCAAGGGATACAGGTATGTTGTTTTGAAGGGGCACATGCACCCCAATGTTTATAGCAGCACTATCAACAATAGCCAAAGTATAGAAAGAGCCCAAAAGTCCATCAACGGATGAATGGATAAAGATGTGGTGTGTGTGTGTGTATGTGTGTATATATATATGTGTATGTATATATACACACATACATGCACACACACACACATACATGGTATATGTGTATAATACATACAATGGAGTATTACTCAGAAATCAAAAAGAATGAAATCTTGCCATTTGCAACTACATGGATGGAACTAGAGGGTATTATGCTAAGCAAACTTAGTCAGAGAAAGACAAATATCATATGACTTCACTCATATGAGGACTTTCAAATACAAAACAGATGAACATAAGGGAAGTGAAGCAAAAGGAATATAAAAACAGGGAGGGGGACAAAATTTAAGAGACTCATAAATATAGAGAACAAACAGAGGGTTGCTGGACGGGTTGTGGGAGGGGGGATGGGCTAAATGGGTAAGGGGCATTAAGGAATCTACCCCTGAAATCACTGTTGCACTATATGCTAACTAGTTTGAATGTAAATTTAAAAAATTAATGTTAAAAAATTATAAATAAACATTAAAAAATAAAATTAAAAAATTAAAATTAAAAAAAACTCCTAGGTATGTGAAGAGTAAGGAAGATACAACCCATAATGAGTAAAAAAAAAAAAAAAAATCAGTCACTTGAAGCTGATCCAGAAATAACAGAATTTTTAGATTACTGGAATGTTGGCCAGGGGTGAAAAGGAAGGATCATAAAACAGCATGAGGACACATTTCAGAGTGATGGATATGTTCATTATATTTACTGTGAGGATGGCTTTGTGAGATAGATATAGAATAGACATGGATATAGATATCTCAGAGCTTATGAAATTATATAGTTATTATATACAAATTATGACTCAATAAAACTGTTAAAATTTAAATTGTGCAAGACTTTGACCTAGAATTTTTACTTCTATAAATCATTCCTAAAGCAATAGCTACCTATATATGAGAGGTGTATGGTCAAAGTACATTAGTAATTTAGTAAGAACAATTAAAAACAACCTAAAAATATGAGTAGATTAATTAGTTACTGTACATCCATGTAAGTATATTATGCAGTTATTAGAAAAACTGTTCCTAATCTATATGTGGATGAAACATGTTTACAAGAAACAGTAATGGTAAAGAAAGGAATTTGAAGAATCCCCTTTTCTTGCTGTATAGCAGCCTAGATACCCTCCAGTGACTATTGTAACTAGACATAGTACATAAGCATATATACTATGTATAACTATATATATATATGTATATGTGTGTGTGTGTATATATATATATATATATATATATGTATATGTATAACGTACCATTTTCCATCTGCCTCTTCCCCCCTCCCCAAAATAAAATTTTAAAATATTAAAAGGGGTGCTTGGGTGGCTTAGTTGGCTGAGAGTCCAACTCTTGATTTTGGCTCAGGTCATGATCCCAGGGTCATGGGATCGAGCCCTGTGTCAGGCTCCAGTATGGAGCCTGCTAAGGATTCTCTTTCTCCCCCTCTGCCCATCTCCTCTGCTCAAGCACTCTTGCTCTCTCAAATTAAAAAACAAAAACAAAAAAAACAAAAAAACAAAACTTACCATTTTATATACATTTCTGAATTTGCAAAAAGAGAAGGATTCTGCAAAGTCAAAAACAAAATGAAATCTGAAACCCAATGAATTAAATGAATACCATACCTGACTTTTACCCCAAGGATTTCTGTTGAATCCCAGAAGGTCCACTCTAATGACTATTGTTAACCATGGGCTGTCCCACAGTAGGGACTTTAATTTAGACTCCTGTATAACCTGGGACCCAAAGATGGTCAGTAAGTGACAGTGTCACCATTAGTTCTGAGTTAAAAAAAAAATTTAATCTTCATAACATCGAAGCAAGTTTCAAAATTCCAGCTTCTGATGTGACTTTAAACATGTCAAGTGGGAAATTTAATTTAAAATAGTTCCTTCAGGTGTTGTACACTGAGCATGGAGCCTGCTTAAGATTCTCTCTCCTTCACTCTCTCTGTGTTCCTTTCCCCAGCTCATGCTCTCTCTCTCTGAAAATATAAAACAAACAAACAAACAAACAAGAAAGGATAAGAACCATATGATCATTTCAAAACATGCAGAAAAAGCATTTGACAAAGTACAACATCCACTCATGACAAAAACCCTAAACAAAGTAGGGACAGAGGGAACATATCTCAACATAATAAAAGTCATATATGAAAGATCCACAGTTATTACCCTCAATGGGGAAAACCTGAGAGCTTTTCCTCTACGGTTGGGAACAAGACAGGGATGTCCACTCTCACCACTGTTATTTAACATAGTACTGGAAGTCCTAGCCTCAGAAATCACTATTCACTATGACATGATACTCTTTGTAGAAAACCCAAAGACTCCACCAAAAATTGCTACAATTGATACACAAATTCAGCAGTCACAGGATACAAAATCAACATACAGAAATCTGTTACATTTCCATACCATAATAAAGCAGCCGAAAGAGAAATCAAGGAATTGATCTCATTTTCAATTGCACCAAAAACCATAAGATACCTAACAATAAACCTCACCAAAGAGGTAAAAGATCTGAATTCTGAAAACTATAGAACACTTACGAAAGAAATCAAAGATGACACAAATAAACAGAAAGGTATTCAATGCTCAGGGATCAGAAGAACAAACATTGTTAGAATGTCTGTGCTACCCAAAGCAATCTACACATTTAATGCAATCCTTATCAAAATGCTAACACCATTTTTCACAAAGTTAAAAAAAATCCTAAAAATTTGTATGGAAACCACAAAAGACCCCAAATAGTCAAAGCAATGTTGACAAAGAAAAGCAAGGCTGGAGGCATCATAATTCCAGACTTCAAGCTATATTACAAAGTTGTAGTCATTAAATAGTAGACTGGCACAAAAACAGACATGTAGATCAATGGAACAAAATAGAAAGCCCAGAAGTGGACCCACAGCTATATGGCCAACTAATCTTTGACAAAACGGGAAAAATATCCAATGGCAAAAAGACAGTCCGTCCAGCAAGTGGTGTTGGGAAAACTGGACAGCAATATGCCAAACAATGAAACTGGACCACTTTCTTATACCATACACAAAAAAATAAATTCAAAATGGATGAAAGACCTAAATGTGAGACCAGAAACCATCAAAATCCTAGAGGAGAACACAGGCAGCAACCTCTTTGACCTCAGCTGCAGCAAAATCTTACTAGACATGCTGCTGAATGCAAGGAAAACAAAAGCAAACGTGAACTATTGGAATTTCATCAAGATAAAAACTTCTGCACAGTGAAGGAAACAATCAACAAAACTAAAAGGCAACCTTTGGAATGGGAGAAGATATTTGCAAATGGCATATCTGATAAAGAGTTAGTATCCAAAATCTATAAAGAACTTGTCAGACTCAATACCCAAAAAACAAATAACCCAGTAAAGAAATGGGCAGAAGACATGAATAGAACACTTTTCCAAAGAAGACATCCAGATGGCTAACAGAAACATGAAAAGATGCTCAACATCACTCATCATCAGGGAAATACAAATCAAAACACACTGAGATACCACCTCACACCTGTCAGAATGGCTAAAATTAAGAACACAGGAAACAACAGGTGTTGGTGAGGATGTGGAGAAAGGGAAACCCCTCTTTCATTGCTGTTTGTAAATGCAAACTGATGCAGTCACTCTAGAGAACGGTATGGAGGTTCCTCAAAAAAAAAAAAAAAAAAAAAAAAAACAAAATAGAATTAACCTACAATCCAGCAATTGTACTAAGTATTTACTCAAAGGATACAAAAAATACAGATTCGAAGGTGTACATGCACCCCAATGTTTATAGCAGCATTATCAACAATAGCCAAACTATGGTGTGAGCCCAAATGTCAATCAATTGATTAACAGAAAAAGAAAATGTGGCATATATATACAATGGAACCTTACGAAGCCATCAAAAAGAATGAAATCTTGCCATTTGCAATGGTGTGGATGGAGGTAGAAAGTATTATGCTAAGTGAAATAAGTCAATCAGAGAATGACAAATACCATATGATTTCACTCATATGTGTAATTTAAAAAACAAAACAAGGGGCGCCTGGGTGGCGCAGTCGGTTAAGCGTCCGACTTCAGCCAGGTCGCGATCTCGCGGTCCGGGAGTTCGAGCCCCGCGTCCGGCTCTGGGCTGATGGCTCAGAGCCTGGAGCCTGTTTCCGATTCTGTGTCTCCCTCTCTCTCTGCCCCTCCCCCGTTCATGCTCTGTCTCTCTCTGTCCCAAAAATAAATAAACATTGAAAAAAAAATTAAAAAAAAAAAAAAACAAAAAACAAAACAGATGAACATATGGGAAGGGAGAGGAAGAGAAGAGATGGAAACAAACTACAAGAGACTCTTAATGATAGAGAACAAACTGAGGGGTGATGGAGGGGAGGGAGGAGGATGGGCTAAATGGGTGATGGATATTAAGGAGGGCTCTTGTGATGAGCACTGGGTGTTTTATGTAAGTGATGAATCACTGAATTCTATTTCTGAAATCAGTATCACACTATATGTTAACTAAAATTTAATTAAAAAAAAAGTCCTACCTAAAAAATAGCATGGAACAATAGGAAACTAACTAACCCTAGGTGAAAGATCTGAGATGCAGGAAGGAATGGTGAACTGATACCAGTGATCATCATGAAACAGGGCTGTTGCTACATAATAGGAATAATGGAGTAAATGTGTGGCACTCAGCTGAACCTCTAGGACATCTCTTGGCACTGCAGTTATAGGAACTACGTCTTGATAAGGACATAGAAACGAAGTTCTCATCTGCCTCAGGGATGAAGTTCTTCTTCACTCAGCAGAAATGTGAGCTGATGGTGACAGGAACCTTAATGAGAGTTAGAGAAGGGAGATGATGAATATAATTTATGGTCTAGGGACTAACCACCACAGTAAGAACTGTAATTCTTACTAGCCTTATCCTCGTAGATTATGAAAGACACAGAGATAAACTGCCCATATTCCACTTCAACAAGACCTACTTACTGCCCAGATGCAGGGAGTGTAGTCAGTACACACATTCCAGCTATTAGATCCTTCAGTGTCTGCCTCAAATGCAGGGGGCCAACTTGCCCAAGGTCATGTCCTTCTAGGGACAGACAATACCACTGATTGAGTGAGATGGCAGCATAAGACCTGGCTGTTTTGGTCTGATCAGAGACAACTCTGATGGTCAATACTCACAGGCTTCCTGTGGATTGTCTAAACTTTGCATCACAGTCCAACTCCTCCTTATGCCCAATCATGCTTATCCTCTAACTTTCCATAGGTGTTAATCTCCGATAAACCACCTTGTCCCCCAAACTCCAATGCAGCATCTGCTTCTAGAGAACCAAAATTATGATAGAAGTTTTCCCCCAAGAAATTAGGACCCAAATGATTTTTATAGGGTTTTGGCACAATGGAATTAACTTAGTATAAGGAGTATGTAAATCTGAGTGGTAAGATGGATACCCTATAGTGGGCACTGTCATGAACCTCTTAAGAATCTCTTGGATTCCTGTTACATATTCTCTGCACCTTTTTCTCAGCTTCTATGTGCTTTCTGACAGAGTGCACCTTTAATCTTTGAAAGATTCCCCTTGGGTCACAGGAGCCATTTCACTCAGATACCTAGAAAGTTGGAATTACCTGGAAATTTATACCCAGGTAAAAAGTGAGTTCTTCTCACTTTTTTTTTTAATGTTTATTTATTTTGAGAGAGACAGAGAAAGTACAAGCAGAGGACGGCCTTGGGAGAGCAAGAGAGAGAATTTTAAGCAGGCTCCACATTCAGCACAGAGCCCGATGTGGGGCTCAATCTCATGACCGTGAGACCATGTCCTGAGCCAAAATCGAAAGTCGAATGCTTAACCGACTGAGCCACCAAGGCTCCCCTTTTCTCACTTAAACAGTTTCTCTCAGGCTCATTTCTTTAAAAAACCGCATTTACATGAATCCTCATCTCAAGGTCTGCTTCTGAAGAATGAACTTAAATTACGTCAGCTATAATTTTGGACTTGATGGACCCACCCTGCTTCCAGAACATCTGGTAGATAAAATGGCATACATAATCTAACAAAAACACAAGAATATCCTTGAAACACAAATGGAATAGAAATGCAAAATACTGCATTGCACTTAAGTAATAAGTCTTCCAATCTCTAGGTACAGCTCTGATTAAGTTCATATAGGATACTGGGAATTAAATGTGCTCAGTATGAGATAGATGACGAGATTTATTCAAACTTGAAGTGAGTGTGTGGAGTGGAGTCACCCTATTCCTTATAGAAAGCTAAGAACAAATGAAACTTGCCAAATTTCTAGCCAATAACTTTATAGGAGTTTCTGGAACAAGCATGTCAGGAAATCATAAACAAAACCTCATTAGGAAGCACTGAGACAATCTGCTCACTGACTCACTGACAGGAGTCTTAATTAGTCATCACCTAATATCATCACCAAGCAAAAGCTCCAAAAGGAGTGAAAGCTGGTTGTGGATTCGAGGCTGGAGCAGGGGCAGGGAGACACAAACTGACAGGGAAGAGTTTGCACAGAGAAAGAGAAGGAGAAGGAGAAGGAGGGAGAGGGAGAGTGGGAGAGAGAAGAAGGAAGAAGGACAAAGAAGAAGAAGAAGGAGGAGGAGGAGGAGGAGGAGGAGGAGGAGGAGACGAAGACGACAAAGATGATGAAGACGATGAAGACAAAGATGAAAGAAACAATCAAATCCTGCCTATTAAATGAGTCAGTCTATTTACCAAAAATCCAAAACATATGAAAAAAGTTAGTGCTAAAAGTCTAGCCAACAAAATCATCAATTTGCTACTATTTTGGAACCTTATCACATAGACATCAGCATACATGTTTTTAAGATACAAAAAGGGATTGGGGCACCTGGGTGGCTCAGTTGGTTTGGTGTCCAACTTCAGCTCAGGTCATGATCTCATGGTTTGTGAGTTCGAGCCCCACATCGGGCTCTGTGCTGACAGCCTGGAGCCTGGAGCCTGCTTCAGATTCTGTGTGTGTGTGTCTCTCTCTCTCTCTGTCCCTCCTTCGCTCGCACTGTCTCTCTCCCTCTCTCTCTCAAAAATAAATAAACATTAAAAAAAATTTTTTTAAAGATACAAAAAGGGATAAATGAATAACACAGTTTAAATATTACAATTTTCTGAAAAATTGAGGCAAAATAAAACAAAATCAAACAGCTACTAAGATAAATTATTAGCTATCTTTAAAATTATTCTCATTAAAATTAAAACTGTAATGAATGGAATAATCTCTACACTACATTGCTTATATATTAATGGGTGATTGTGAAGATAGTACTATGAAATTCTCTCAGAACACAACATAGAAAAATAAAACATAAGAAATTAAAGCATTTAAGAGACATAGAAAATAGGTTGAGAAAATGCACATATTATAGAGCCCTAATGAGACTGTTCAAAAATTCCAAAAGGCAAATGAATGATAGAAAATTCATATTTGAATAACCAGAAAATCTTCCATAAATAAAGATATATTTTATTCATTTTAGAAAGTATATTATCAACATCAAGCAAGATAAATAAATATAAATTTATAGTAAAGCATATTCTGGTAACTCTGAACATCAAAGGTTTTGTTTTGTTTTGTTTTGCCATTTTAGTCGTTTTTAAAAGTATGGTTCAGTGACCTTAAGTACAATCTCAGTAGTGTGCAACCATCACCACCATACATCTCCAGAACTTTTTCATCTTACCAAATTGAAACTGTAGTTATTAAACAATAATTCCCCATTCTCTCCTCTCCCCATCCCTGGCAACTAACTAACATTATACTTTGTGTCCCTATGAATTTGGCTATTCTAGATACCTCACGTGAGTGGAATCATACACTATCTGTCCTTTTGTTCCTGGCTCATTTAACTTAGCATAATGTCCTCAAGGCTCATTCATGTTGTTGCCTGTGTAAGAATTTCCTTCATTTTTAAGGCTGAATTATTTTCCATTGTATGTATATCCACATTTTGTTTATTCATTCCTTTGTGGGCCAATATTTGGGTTGCTTTGAATTTGGGCTATTATGAATAATACTGCCATGAACATGGGTATAAAAATATCTGTTCAAGTACCTACTTTCAAATTCTTTTGGGCATATAACCAAAAGTGTGATTGCTGATCATATGATAACTCTATCTTTAATTCTTTTGAGCAACTGCCATCCAAACTATTTGCCATAGTGACTGCACTATTTTATATTCCCACCAACGGTACACAAGGGTTCCCTTTTCTCCACATCCTCACCAACATTTATTTCTTGTCTATTTAAAAACAAAAATTTTTAATAATCTCTACTCCCAACGTGGGTCTTGAACTCACAACCCCAAGATCAAGAGTTTGTATGCTTTACCAACTGAGCCAGCCAGGCACCACTCTTGTCTTTTTGATACTAGTCATTCCAACAAGCATGAGGTGCTATCTCACTGTGACTGTGATTACGCATTTCTGGTCTGATGTGTCATCTAAGGCCAATGTCATTTGTGTATCATTTGTGACAACATGGATGGACCTTGGGGGCATTATGCTAAGTGAAATAAGTCAGAGAGAGAAAGACAAATGCTTTCATACAGTGATGACACTGTATGATTCTGTTTATATGATTTTTGTAAAAAGACCAGTCTATAGTGGAAAAAGCAGTTCAGTGGCTAACAAGTGGTGAACAAGAATTGACTGGAAATGGATATGAAGTCATCTACTTGGGTGTTGGTAACTTAATACCTGAAAAAGGCTGACTTACACAGCAGTTTACATTTATTAAAATTAACTGAATAACACTCTCAACATTTCAGCATATAGATTTCACCTCAAAAGAAAAAAAGAAGTAGTCAAATTTTGAATTCTAGTTAATGATATACATGCTGAAATATTTAGGGTGAAATATACTGATTAGGGTGAAGTGTACAGATGTAATTGTAACTTTTTTTGAAATGCATTTGAAAAAGGTACATTGATGAATGGATAGACAGATAGGTAGATGATAAGGCATGCATAGGAAAATGCTAATAGTAAAATTTAGACGTGATTTTGTAGATGTTCACCCGTAGAATTCTTTCAACTTTGCTGTATGTTTGAAATCTTTTATTTTCAAATTAAATGACTGCTGGAAAAGCTTGAAAACAATATTTGAATTTTATAAGTAACAAAATACCAATGAAATTAAAAAC
Organism: Lynx canadensis; assembly: GCF_007474595.2. NCBI lineage: Eukaryota > Metazoa > Chordata > Mammalia > Carnivora > Felidae > Lynx > Lynx canadensis. The sequence continues at coordinate 74,862,310 of NC_044309.1, forward strand.
ATTAGGGGCGCCTGGGTGGCGCAGTCGGTTAAGCATCCGACTTCAACCAGGTCACGATCTCGCGGTCCGTGAGTTCGAGCCCCACATCAGGCTCTGGGCTGATGGCTCAGAGCCTGGAGCCTGTTTCCGATTCTGTGTCTCCCTCTCTCTCTGCTCCTCCCCCGTTCATGCTCTGTCTCTCTCTGTCCCAAAAATAAATAAACGTTGAAAAAAAAAATTAAAAAAAAAAAATTAAAAACATTAAGAGAAAATAGAGAAAAATCATAAGTCACTAAAATTGATTCATGTACAAATATGAAACCCAAATATACCATTAATTACTAAAGAAATTAAATTGGCAATCAAAATTTCCCCTCCCTAATAACAACAAAAAGCTAAGTCCTCAAAATTTTAAAAGCAAATTTCATAAAACCTTCAAGGAAGTGATAGTTCCTTTTTTATGCAACTTTTTAAAGAAAATACAAAAACGAAAGCAAGCATACTACTGATGCCAAGATTAGATGTCTAGACAAATTTATATAGGCAAAAAGCAGATTAGTGATTGCTCATGGCCAGGGTTGTGGGGAGGGAATGGAGAGTGGCTGTCCATGGGTGCTGAAGCTATTTGAAGTAATGAAATGTAGTGATGGCTGCACAACTGTGAATGTGCCAAAGACCACTGAATCGTATGCTTGGTTTTCTTTGCTTGTTTTCTCCTTTCAGAGATTCTCATTTATTATAAAATGGTTTCACAAAATTCCAAAAATATGCCAAACTTCCCAGTTTCCACCATGTGCATGAGACCATTTAAAATACAACCCTGCTGTGGGACGCCTGGGTGGCTCAGTCGGTTGAGCGTCTGACTTTGGCTCAAGTCATGATCTCACAGCTCGAGTTTGAGCCCCATGTCAGGCTTTGTGCTGACAGCTCAGAGCCTGGAGCCTGCTTTGGATTCTGTGTCTCCCTCTCTCTCTGTCCCTAACCCACTCGCATTCTGTCTCTGTCTCTCTCAAAAAAAATAAACATTTAAAAAAAATTTTAAATACAACCCTGCTGCCGCTGACCATTCTGTGTCCCATATTGGCCGAACCCCAGAACTATGGGCACATACACACATGCTTGAGACCAGAACTTCCTTTTGGAAACTCTCAAGCCAAAAGGTGACAATCAGGTACCCTAGCTCAAAGGAAATGAGTGGCAGGAATCTGCATATTTTAAAAAATTGAGGGGTGCCTGGGTGGCTCAGGGAGTTAGGCCTCCGACTCGATTTTGGCTCAGGTCATGATCTCATGGTTTTCGAGATTGAACCCCATGTTGGACTCGACACTGGCAGTACAGAGCCTGCTTGGGACCCTCTGTCTCCCTCTCTCTCTCTCTCTGCCCCTCCCCTGCTCATGCTCTCTCTCAAAATAAATAAATAAACATTCAAAAAAAGTTGAGTCAAACTCATCTGGGCTATAGCCCAAATTTTTTTACTCTAACCGTGCAAAGAACAGGACTTGGATTTGGAGTGGGAGGTCAAGACTGTCCTTCACAGAAGCAAATGAAGGCAACTATACCTTGCAGCAACAGGCTCAGAGTCTCCCTCCAAGGCAGGGTCTGCCCAAGAGGCTACAGCGGGGGGTTTCCTAACATCAATCATCCCCGGGCTGGCTCTGTGCAGGTCCTGCTGGGGTCAGGCAAGGGCTCAAAGTCCAGGACAGACCTACCTCACCCATGGGTAGCACCTGCCCCACAGGGCCTCAGCAGTCTCCCCTGCTGCAGCTTCTCTGCAGAGCCCTGCTCCTCACGGCACAGGCTTGCACATTTCCAGGTTAGCAGTGGTGCTGGAGCTCCTCTGGCAGTAGCCCCTCCCTGAGGGTGCTCCGGGTGCCCAGGATGAGGTTCGGGACTGGGTCCGTGCCCCACTATCATGACCTGAACTGTATGCTTTGAATAGGTGATCTTTGTGATTTGTGAAACATAATCTCAGGAAAGCTGATGAAAAGACAACACAAGGTGAATGTAAGAAAAAAATCATACTATCTGATTTATGAACATAAATGGGAAATTCCTAAGTTAAATATTGGCAAAAGTTAATTCAGTCTTTACTACTCCACCTAAATAGGGTGATTTCAGGAATGCAACGATTCTTCAATACCAGAACACCTACTGATACAATTTAGCATTAAAAAAAAATAATAAAACCATATAAATTTTAGGATTGTTTGTTCCAGCTCTGTGACAAATGTTGTTGGTATTTTGATAGGGATTGCATTAAATGTGTAGATTGCTTTGGGTAATATAGACATTTTAACAATATATGTTCTTCCAATCCCTGAGCATGAATGTTTTTCCATTTATCTGGGTCATCTTCAATTTCTTTCATCAATACTATCAGAGTATAGGTCTTTTACTTCTTTGGTTAGGTTTATTCCGAATAGCTTATGGGTTTTGGTGCAATTATAAATGGGATTTATTCCTTGATTTTTCTTTCTCTGCTTCATTATGGGTGTATAGAAATGCAACAGATACCTGTACACTGGATTTTGTATTCTGCAACTTTACTGAATTCGTGTATTAGTTCTAGCAATTTTTTGGTGGAGTCTTTTGGGCTTTCTATGTAGAGTATCACATCATTTGCAAATAGTGAAAGTTTTGCTTCTTCTTTGCCAATTTGGATGCCTTTTATTGCTTTTTGTTGTCTGAATGCTGTGGCTAGGACTTCTAGTACTATGTTGAATATTAGTAGCGAGAGTAGACATCCCCTGTGATCCAGTAATAACACTACTAGGTATTTACCCAAAAAATACAAAAACACTAATCCAAAGGGATACATGCACCCCTATATTTATTGCAGCATTATTTATAATAGCCAAACTATGCAAGAAGCCCAAGGGTCTATCAACAGATGAATGGATAAAGAAGATGTGGTATATAAACATACAATGGAATATTAGTCAACCATAAAAAAGAATGAAATCTTGCCATTTGCAACAACATGGATGGAGCCAGAGAGTATAATGCTAAGCAAAATAAGCTAATCCAAAGAAAAACAAATACCATATGATTTCATACATATGTGGAAACAAAACAAAACAAATGAGCAAAGAAAAAAAAACAGAAAGAGGCAAACCAAGAAATAGACTCTCAACTATAGAGAACAAGCTGATGGTTACCAGAAGGGTGGGGGGTGCAGGGATAGGTGAAACAGGTGATAGGGATTAAGGAGTGCACTTGTGATAAGGACCAAGTGTTGTATGTAAGTGTTGAATCACTAAATTGTACAACTGAAAATAATATTACACTGTATGTTAACTAGAATTTAAATAAAAACAAAAAATAAAACTATATGACTATTTCAATAAACTTATTTTTTATTCAACATGTATTTATTGCATGCCTATTATGTGACAGATACTATACATTAGTAAACAAAAGAGAAAGGGTCCCGGTCTTCAATGGAAACAGAAAAAGCATTTGATAAAATTTTACACCAATTCTTAGTAAAATGTAGTTAAGAGAGAATTATTATAAGTGAATTCACTTATAAGTGTATTATATATCTTATAATGTAAGATATATTGATCAATAACAGAACAAACATCATCCTTAATGTTGAAACATAAGTTTTTTCACTGATCCCAATAAAAAGATGTTTGTACCAGAGGTTCTGGCCCATGGATTAACTTTAAAAATGAAAAACATACAACTCAGCACCAAATAAATAATCCAATTAAAAATGGGCAGAGGACCTGAATAGACATTTTTCCAAAGAAGACATTCAGATGGCCAACAGACACATGAAAAGATACTCAACATCACTAATCATCAGGGAAATGCAAATCAAAACCACAATGAGATACCACCTTAAACCTGTCAGAATGGTTAAAATAAAAAACACAAGAAATAACAAGTGTTGGCAAGGATGTGGGAAAAAAGGAACTCTCTTCCACTGTTGGTGGAAATATAAACTTGTACAGCCACTGTGGAAAACAGGATGGAGTTTCCTCAAAAAAATTAAAAACAGGTGTGGCTGGATGGCTAACCAATTGAGCATCAGACTTTGGCTCAGGTCACAATCTCACAGTTCATTGGTTTGAGCCCCACATAGGGCTCACTGCTGTCAGCACAGAGCCCATTTCGGATCCTCTGTCCCCTCTCTCTCTGCCCCTCCTGTGCTCATGCTCCCTGTCTCTCAAAAATAAACAAACATTAAAAAAAATAGGAATACTATATGACCCAATAATTCCACTACTGGGTATCTATCCAAAGAAAATGAAAACACTAATTCAAAAAGATATATGTACTCCTATGTTTATTGCAGCATTATTTATAATAGTCAAGATATGGAAGCAACCTAAGTGTCCATCAACAGACAGACACACACATACACACACACACACACACACACACACACACACACACACACACAAATACTACGCAGCCATAAAAGGATAAGATCATGCCATTTGGGACAATGTGGATGGAGTCAGAGAGTATTATGCTAAGTGAAATTGCCCAGACTGAGAAAAACAAATACCAGATTCACTCATATGCATAAACTAAAAAAAAAAACAAACAAACAAATGAAGAAACAAACAAAAAAGCAGAATCAGACTTATAAATACACAGAAGAAACTGATAGTTGCCAGAGGGGAGTGGGGTCAGGGGATGGGCAAAATGGGTGAAATGGAGAGGAATATATGAGATTCCAGTTTTGGAAGGAAAAAGTCATGGGAATAAAAGGCACAGCATAGGGAATATGTCAATGATATTGTAAAAAACGTTGTATGGTGACAGATGACAGCTACACTGTAGTGAGCATAGCATAACACATAGAGAAGCTGAATCACCTCTGTGTTGTACACCTGAAACTAATGTAACATTGTGTGCCAATACACTCAAATAACTTTTTTAATTTAAAAATAATAAACATAAAAAATAAAAATGAGATACATAAAAATTAGAAACAGAAAAAGAAAATTATTTGCTTTTATTCAAGATGAAATCATTAAAATGTAATTTTAAAATCCAATAGTATTTATAAATAAGCCATTAGAAATAGGAAGATAGTTTGACAAAGTTAACAGATATAAGATTAGTATACAAAATATCACAACTTTCCTATGTACTAGAAATAACCAAGTAGTAAATGTAATTGAATTTTTAATTCATAATAGAAACAAATAATGGAAAAATATCTGGTACTATATCTAACAAAATTTGTGTGTGTCACCTTTATGAAAATAAGTTTTGGGATGCCTGGGTGGCTCAGTTGGTTGACCATCTGACTCTTGATTTCAGATCAGGACATGATCCCAGAGTTGTGGGATCAAGCCCTGCATAGGGCTCCACACTGGGCATGGAGCCTGTTTAGGATTCTCTCTCCCTCCCTCCCTCCCTCCCTCTCTCTCTCTCTCACTCCCACTTCCCTCTCTCCCACTCTATAATTTAAAATATTTCTAAACAAAAAAAAATAATAAGTTTCATCAATGGTAACTGCAGAATAGCCTTTGTGAATGAAAATGTTGAACCTTTGCATAACCACCATGCCCAGCCATGGCCACACTGCAAATTCATGGACCAGAACTAGGCTCACCAGGAAGGAAGAGATTGGCATTCACATGGTAGACTATTCTACGCATGATTATTTCAAACTGCTTTGGCAGTGGAGTCCTTCTGGTGAGAACTCACCCTATATATTTTCTCAGTTTCTTTGCCTATAATTTACACAATCAAAATACATTTACTGTGAAACATACATGTTTGAAACTATTTTATATTCTTTTTTTTTTTCAACGTTTATTTATTTTTGGGACAGAGAGAGACAGAGCATGAACGGGGGAGGGGCAGAGAGAGAGGGAGGCACAGAATCGGAAACAGGCTCCAGGCTCTGAGCCATCAGCCCAGAGCCTGACGCGGGGCTCGAACTCCCCGACTGCGAGATCGTGACCTGGCTGAAGTCGGACGCTTAACCGACTGCGCCACCCAGGCGCCCCTTATATTCTTGAAAAAGTAGTGAAGATTGGCAGAGATCAAGATTGCCCTTGATCTCTTTAAGTTTATATTTTCTGCTACTGGGCAGTACAAAGTGAAGGGTAAGTAAGTAAAGTAAGTAAGTAAAATCTAAAAGGTAATTTCAGGGTCGTCTGGGTGGCTCAGTCGGTTAATCATCTGACTTCAGCTCAGGTCATGATCTCCCGGTTCGTGAGTTCACACCCTGCATCGGGCTCTGTGCTGACCGTTCAGAGCCTGGAGCCTGCTTCAGATTCTGTTTCTCCCTCTCTCTCTGCCCCTCCCCACTCGCACTCTGTCTCTCCCTCTCTCAAAAATAAACAAACATTTAAAAAAATTAAAAGGTAATTTCAGAAAGAAATAATGATTTTTGACCTTGATAACTTTAATCTCCCAAATCTCCTTCTCAGTAATCCTCCAATTGTATTTCATGATCCAAGGGGCTTTTGCTGAAAATCCATTGGTTTCTTTTTAGAGTTTGTCATAGGCACAGTGCAGCATTTGCTCTGCCATTGACTCTCTCACATTCTGCCATTTCTGTAGCATTATTAGGGCTGAGTGGCAGAGCTACTTGTCCAGCAGTGTCTCCCTCTCACAGCTGTAGAGACTACAATATATAGAGATAGATAGATATAGATACAGACGATATAGATAGATAGATAGATAGATAGATAGATAGATATATAGATATAGATATCTTTTCTTTGCAAATGACAGAATCTGACTCTGACTTACTTAAGTGAAATAAAACAAAGCAACAGGGGCGCCTGGGTGGCGCAGTCGGTTAAGCGTCCGACTTCAGCCAGGTCACGATCTCACGGTCCGTGAGTTCGAGCCCCGCGTCGGGCTCTGGGCTGATGGCTCAGAGCCTGGAGCCTGTTTCTGATTCTGTGTCTCCCTCTCTCTCTGCCCCTCCCCCCCGTTCATGCTCTGTCTCTCTCTGTCCCAAAAATAAATAAACGTTGAAAAAAAAATTTAAAAAAAAAAAAAAAACAAAAAAACAAAGCAACAATAACAAAGCATTAAAAGGGAAATTCATGAACTGGGTCTGGGGTAGCTCATAGCACCAAAGGGACAGTCAGTGTGTCAAGGTAGTAAAGAAAACAGGCTTTGGGATAAGTCTATTTGATTCCAAATTCCACCCCCATCACTTACCTCTCTGAGTCCACGTTCTCTTTTCTGAACAAGGACAACTAAAGTATTTACCCAAAGCATTTGTTGGGGTATTTAAGCGAAATAATATATGTAAAATACTTAGCACAGTACCTGACATGATGCAAATATCTAATCACGTGCTTTTAATATAATTCATTTATCAATCTTCCTTGAGAGTACAGAATCTAGGATAACAATAGTGATCTTAGCAGCAGAGGCGCTGGGATAGGCTATCAGAGTGCTGCAAAGAGAAAGGCTGACCTCTGCCTCTCTGAATCTATCCTCAAGATTAAAATTTCTAAGGGAATGGATGATGTGGCACTGACCATGTGCTCATTCCTATACCAGCCACTGTCTCAGGAAGAATGAGTGAATAACGAGTGGGGGAGGAAAGAGAATTTGGGGACACCATAATTAACAGTCTCTCTAGAACTATACTGAACAACATGGAGTTTAGTTACTGGAAGGATAATAAAGATAGTGTAAGCAGGCAATAACAAAGTCTACCATACTGTCTGTAATAAATTAAATATTTTGTAAGAAAAATTGTAAGACAAGAGGTTTACCCATCTATTTTCCTCTGAATAGGACAGAACGACTATCATTCCAAGAAAATAACTCCACCTTTTCTTAAACATTTTAAAGAAACAATGTAAGGCATCTTGCAGATCATGATTATCAGAAAATTCTCCTTAATATTCAGGCACTACTTATTGTGGTTCTATTCATTTCTCCCCTCATCATTCTGATTTTGTAGCCTATCAATTAGAACGCTAGACACGTTTTCTCAAAATTCTTCTCACGGCTGCCTTCACCTCTTTGTTCTTCAGGCTGTAGATGACAGGATTCAGCATAGGAGTGACCACACTATAGTGCAAGGAGAAGATTAACTCTTGAGTGGATCCTAAATTTGGCATGAGATAGCGGAGTAATCCTGAGCCATAAAAGAAGATCACTGCAGTGAGGTGGGAGGAGCAGGTCGAGAAGGCCTTGTTTCTGCCTGTGGTAGCATTCATACTCAGGATGGTGAACAAAATGCAAACATAGGAGAAAAATATCAGGAGGAAATTTCCAAAGAAATGCAAGAGGCTGGAGCACAGCAGGACAGTAAAACTTGCAGACACGTCACAGCAAGACAAAGAGTAGAGAGAAGGCAGTTCACAGCTGAAGTGATGTATATTTTGAGCCCCACAGAAATCTAAATTGAGAGCTACAAGGATATTAATAAGAGCATCCAAAAAAGCCACGCTCCATGAGCCCCACACCAGCCCCATACACAATTGTCTGTTCATCATCTGGCCATAGAGCAGAGGGGAGCTGATGGCAACATAGCGGTCATAGGCCATGACAGTGAGTAGGCAGGACTCAGTGCCCCCAGTGGCAAACACAAAGAAGGCCTGAGCCAGGCAGCCCTCTACTGAGATGGTTTTCTTCTCAGACAGGAGGTTCTCCAACAGCTTGGGCACAGTGACAGAGGAGTGGCAGAGATCCAGGAAGGACAACTGTCCCAGGAAGAAGTACATGGGGGTGTGGAGGCAAGAATCAGCCCTAATCACCAGCAGCAGCATCAGGTTCCCCATCAGGGTCAGGAGGTAAATAACAAGGAACAGTACAAAGAGGAGAGCCTCGATCTGGGGGTCAGCAGACAGCCCGAAGAGGATGAACTCAGAAACAACACTGTGGTTTCTCATTGCCTTCAGTATTTCCTTTAGAATGTAAGAAATAAATCAGATAAAGCCTCTTCTTCTAACAAATACTCAAGTGTTTTAATGCTCTTCTCCACTCAGAAAGTTTCATACCTACTCAAAAATTTATGCTCTGAAATGATAAACTTCCTTAAGTCTCTAGATTTCCTAAAATCTGAAATAATCTTTTTACAGGATTCCAACCCAAGATCAACTCCCTGTCCACTTTTATTGTTCTTCCTTTTAATGTCTTACAATTTATTTTTTGTTGTTGTTTTATTATTAAAGCTACTGGACAATGTTTTGTAAACTCTTGATAATAATCAAGTAGAGAGGGAGAAATTGCAGGAGGAATAAGAGAAATTGCAGAAATAGTGTCTGAGAGCAGCTGGGTTGCAGAGCAGAAGCAGAGCATGGCCTTAGGTGGGAGTGGGTTTACTTCATCCATCAAACATGCATAGATTTGTTGTTGGGAAGGAAGTAGTTCCCATCTAATGGCTTGTTTTTTCAATAAATATTTAAATGGGGTCATTAATGGAAACTGAAGATGAGTAGTGACTAGAGACTTGCAGAGTGAGGAAAAAGTGAATGAATTAGAAAGAAGGCAGCATAGAGGTATCCTAGATGCAATACAACTGATTAAGGGAAACTGCTGATGAATATGGGAACATACTCTGGTAATAATCTCTATCCCCAGTTTGTGTCATCTATTCAACTTCAGCTCTAGTCTGTTGCCCTTATGCCATTTGAAAATATAGACTACCTACTCACTTTCCAAAGCTTAGCTTTCTCTATTTCCTACTCTGGACTGACAACCCAGATTATAACTACAGACTCAGAATGGCTCTCCAACACCACTGACTATATCATCTTGACCCCTCATGTCCTGCTCTGTCTCTTGCACTCATACTCCAAGACTGGCACATTGAATTTCTCAAAGAACTTATTATTTCTTTCCCATTATTTATCCAAACGACACCTAGAATTAAAGCTATTCTTAGGAATCAAGTCCACATCGCCTGTACTTCTCACCTAGGTGACCAATAACTAGCACAGAATTAAATGAAAACCTTTTCAAATCCAGTGATCCAGAAGACAAGTTTGAATGTCAGTGTGAGAATTCAGTGTTAAGGTGGAGCTTGAAAATTCCTGTTGGATACAGACCTCTCCCTTGATTTCTAAGAGGGAATAGTAGGCTAAGTTGTATTATTTCTAAAAACCTAAATACTTCCAGTCACAAAACGATTGCATTTTCCATATAATTTTTTTCTTTTGCTCACCACTGTAGTTCTAGCTACAGCAACTTGGATTCATCCTGAGAGCAGAACATCATTGGCAGAAGATGCCGGAAAAGGAACCAAACCATGAAATGCAGACAGAGAACCACCCATTATAATTTTGGAGGGCACCAAAAAGAAAGGCTCCTCATCTCTAAATGGCGCCCCACTTACTAGCACTAGAAACTCCTTAAACTTTGGGGAAATTTTCTCTCTTAGAAATAAAGGCAAAAGGACATTTTCATGAAAGATAAACCTGGAAAGTATGCCCTATCAGCAGCCATACTTCCTCAAAAGTATATAGGTGTATTGTAGTAGAGTTATTTGAGGGATCACATAAATAAATAAAATCACTTCTATTTTTACCTGGTGCTGCAATTTCATTACTCTCGATGTTTCATGTATTCAGACTGTGAGTCCAAATTTAGAACAGAAACAGCTCTGAGAACATTACCACTATAAGTTTTCAGTTATTATCACAATTAGGTGGAGTTAGCTGACTAGATAATTTCCAAAGAATAGCTGCCTAAGAGGAGATTCTCTTAAGATGAGACATACAAAAGTACCTAGCATTATAACTGCTCCAAAGGATAAAAATGAATATGTGAATGAGTGAATAAGTGAATGAAGGAAACTTAGGGGAAGAATAGTCTAGGGTTTTACTACTCACAGGGAACAGATCTGATTAGGAACCAGTAAGGGATTTGGACAGTCGAGGCTTGCATGAAACCAGATGTATGAAGGGCACCGAAAAATTTTGCAACTGGAAATGTTTGCCCCATTATAGTGTCTCATGCCCTGGTCTGAACCTCCACATACCTCGGAGCATATAATTACAGAGAATACCTATAACTAAAGATGTAATTAGTTTCTGGACCCATACATTTGGAGTGCTTGGAGAGAGTTATTTTTGAGTCACAAAGTACCCAAAGTCTATCATTGATGTCCTATCCCTTCTCACCTCTTACAGACAGCTCTCAGCCTTCCTGAACTTCCAGGTTTCTGGTATAATATGGCCTTTGAGCACCCCCAAAACAAGGAATAAAGCTAGATATAAAAAAGATCTTGTCCCAGTTGTCCCATATGTAAAATGAAAACTAAAAATTATTACCTTGAAGAGTTGTGAGGACTTAAGAATCCTGAAATGTTGAAGACTCATTAGATTCTCTTTTCTTCACACCCAATACAAGGGTTTAATTTTCCCAAAAGGAGGAAGAGAGGTGATTTTAAGGAGCAGACCAAACATTTCAGGTCTCAGAAATGAATGCCATGTCAGAGAGAGACGGGGAAGCAATGATATCCAGCCCAGGGGAACAGAGAGGAGATGAGAGCTATAAGAAAGGAAGTGCCTGATGAGGGGGTAACAAGAAGCAGCAGTAATTGAAGCAGAAAGGATCCTACACAGGGAGCATAGAAGCAGATAAATTCATCAGAGAACAGATGAAAAATATTACCACGTGTCTGGGTTTTTCTGGTGCAGAGTATGTCCCGTTTTTCTGAGTTGGTGGGCATGCCACTGAGCTCAGGAGAAATTCACAAGAGAGAAAATGTGCCACAACTGTCCAGTCATGTGAACTGGCATTGCTTTTTCTATTTAAAAACTTTCTGTGCATAAAGAGAAACATGTAAGCTCAGTCCTCAAAAGCCTCTGCAAATAAAGGCTTCAGAAAACTCTTCTAAATTTTGACAGCATCTTTACACTTATCCCTTAGTGATTCCATAAAATGACAAAGGAAAACTTGAAAACTTAAAATTCCTAACAAGCAATTTCTTTCATATTTCCCCCAGCATAATTACACAATAATTTCTGCACATATCTCTCTGTATGAGTGTTAATATATTGCTCAGAGCACCATCCTGACAGAAGAGGCTCAGGTCTAGCCATTCAGAAGGGATTGTGGGTTAAGGTGGCCAATGAGATGGCAAAGTATGACCTGACAGCCCAGGGGACATTGTGGGTCCATCCTGATTGCTGGAAAGCTCAGCTTGAAGCTTGCTTTAGACTCATTAGCTAAACATGGTTACTGAATGATCCCTCTGGGAATTCCTACTAAAGTGATTCACAGCTTCCCTTTAGGTCATTTTTCTAATGTTGTCATGTATTTGATTATTACATTTATTCAAATGTAATTATTATATATGACATCATCATTGTTACTACCACCACCACCACCACTACAACAACTACTACTACTACTACTGCTACTACTACTACTATATGGTCAATGAAGTTTACCAACATATTTGACTTTTATTTGCTCAATTTTTTCTATGGCACAAAAACAGACACATAGACCAATGGCATAGAATAGAAACCCCAGAACTACATCCACAAACGTATGGCCAACTAATCTTTGACAAAGCAGGAAAGAATATCCAACGGAAAAAAGACAGTCTCTTTAACAAATGGTGCTGGGAGAACTGGACAGCAACATGCAGAAGGATGAAACAAGACCACTTTCTTACACCATTCACAAAAATAAACTCAAAATAGATAAAGGACCTGAATGTGAGACAGGAAACCATCAAAACACTAGAGAAGAAAGCAGGAAAAGACCTCTCTGACCTCAGCCATAGCAATTTCTTACTTGGCACATCCCCAAAGGCAAGGGAATTACAAGCAAAAATGAACTACTGGGACCTTATGAAGATAAAAAGCTTCTGCACAGCAAAGGAAACAACCAACAAAACTAAAGGCAACCAACGGAATGGGAAAAGATATTTGCAAATGACATATCGGACAAAGGGCTAGTATCCAAAATCTATAAAGAGCTCACCAAACTCCACACCCGAAAAACAAATAATCCAGTGAAGAAATGGGCAGAACACATGAAGAGACACTTCTCTAAAGAAGACATCCCGATGGCCAACAGGCACATGAAAAGATGCTCAACGTCGCTCCTCATCAGGGAAATACAAATCAAAACCACACTCAGACATCACCTCACGCCAGTCAGAGTGGCCAAAATGAACCAATCAGGAGAGTATAGATGCTGCAGAGGATGTGGAGAAATGGGAACCCTCTTGCACTGTTGGTGGGAATGCAAATTGGTGCAGCCACTCTGGAAAACAGTGTGGAGGTTCCTCAAAAAATTAAAAATAGACCTACCCTATGACCCAGCAATAGCACTGCTAGGAATTTACCCAAGGGATACAGGAGTACTGATGCACAGGGGCACTTGTACCCCAATGTTTATAGCAGCACTCTCAACAATAGCCAAATTGTGGAAAGAGCCTAAATGTCCATCAACTGATGAATGGATAAAGAAATTGCGGTTTATATACACAATGGAGTACTATGTGGCAATGAGAAAGAATGAAATATGACCCTTTGTAGCAACATGGATGGAACTGGAGAGCGTTATGCTAAGTGAAATAAGCCATACAGAGAAAGACAGATACCATATGGTTTCACTCTTATGTGGATCCTGAGAAACTTAACAGAAACCCATGGAGGAGGGGAAGGAAAAAAAAAGAGGTTAGAGTGGGAGACAGCCAAAGCATAACAGACTCTTAAAAACTAAGAACAAACTGAGGGTTGATGGGGGGTGGGAGGGAGGGGAGGGTGGGTGATGGGTATTGAGGAGGGCACCTTTTGGAATGAGCACTGGGTGTTGTATGGAAACCAATTTGACAATAAACTTCATATATTGAAAAAAAAAATTTTTTTCTACTAAAATTGGAAAGTTTGATAGCTGAAACTGCAATGGATGAGTTCAACACAAATCAGACAAAGCTGAAGAGGTATTAGTGAATCAGAAGATAGGTCAGAGGAAAATAAGAACTCACACCTGTGAGCATTTTCTTTCTCCTAGAACTTCTTTTAGGTTTTCATTTAGTGCAATTCTTCTTCATGACGTATTTATCGCATCTTCACTCTTAAATGATGTTTGACCAGACACAGAATCCTAATGGGGAAGCTTTTGTTTGTTTATTTGTTTATCTAGTACTTTGAAGATGTCTTCTGTCATCTGTCTTTTGTCTTCTTGTTAGTCTAATTCCTCTCTTGTGAAGGCAGTTGTTAATCTAATTGTACTTCTCTGGAGTTCATTTGTCTTTTTTCTCTCTCTCTCTTGCAGGTTTTAATATTTCCTCTCTTGATTTTTAGTAACTTTATTATGATATGACAAAGTGTGACTTTCTTTTTTTAATTTATTTATTTAAATTCAAGTTAGTTAACATACGGTGTAGTATAGGTTTCAGGATTAGAACCCAGTGATTCATCACTTACATATAACACCCAGTGCTCATCCTAACAAGTGCCCTCCTTAATGCCCATCACCCATTTAGTCCACTCCCCTCTGGCAACCCTCAGTTTGTTCTCTGTATTTAAGAGTCTCTTATGGTTTGCCTCCCTCTGTTTTTATCTTTATTTTCCTTCCATTCACCTATGTTCACCTGGTTTGTTTCTTAAATTCCACGAGTGAAATCATATATTTCTCTTTAACTGACTTATTTCGCTTAGCATAATACCCTCTAGTTCAATCACATTGTTGCAAATGGCAAGATTTCATTCTTTTTGATTGCCAAGTAATATTCCAGTGTGTGTGTGTGTGTGTGTGTGTGTGTGTGTGTGTGTGTGTGTGTGTGTGTGTACACCACATCTTCTTTATCCATTCATCAGTCGAAGGACATTTGGGCTTTCTCCATGATTTGGCTATTATTGATAGTACATAAACATGTATAGATAGATACATATAGATACATAGGTAGATACATATACATATTGATAGATAAACATAGGGGTGCATGTGACCCTTCCAATCAGCATTTTTTTTCTTTTCATTTAACATACTTGGGATTTACTTATAGGGCTTCTAGTATTTGTAGTTGATATACTTTTTTAGTTTGGAACATTTTCATCCATTATCTTACATGTTGCCCTATTTTCATATATATTACCTTATTCTCTCTCCCTTCTCTGTAATTCCATGTACATGTATGTTATCCTTACCATTCTATGCATTAGGTATTTTATATTCCCTTGTTTTTTTCTTTATTCTTTCTGTACCTTACTGAATACATTTTCTTCTTACCTACCTTATAAGTCATTAGTATACTCAACATTGTCTAATATCCTTCAAACTTATCCATTAAGATCTTAGTTTCAGCCACTGAATTTTCTAGAACTTTCACTTAGATTTTTTTATAGTTTCCAGAAATATTATGCCAAATTCTCAATCTTGTCTTTAATCTCCATAAATATTTTAAGTTTATTTGTTTTAAAGTTATGTGTCTGGGTCTGCTTCTACTGTCTTTAGTTTTTGTCTCCCCATATTGTTTATTTTTTTCTATCGAGAACAGGATGTTATTATGAAAATTATGGAAATAATTTAAAGCTCTGGCTTATATTCTCTTCCTCCAGAGAAAATTTTCACTAGCTTCTGTCAGACAGCCATGGACATTCACAGTCCTGGGTCATTCTCATGTAATTCCAGGGGCTGAGATGAAGCTGGGCTTCAATCCTTATGAAGTTGGGCTGCTTCCAATCCACTTTTATTTCAGGGTATTGCCCTTCAAGGCTCCAACCCACCCCCTTGGTGGTCCCTGCATTCCATTTTTCCCACTAACTTTAGGAAACTGTCAAAATAACTTTTCACATTCTCAACGACCTCTTCAAGATGCACTTACGTGAAAAACAGATCCCCAAATGCTAAGCTTGCTTCTCTAGATTTTCTTTTCTTTGGGATGATGGCTCTAAAATTCTTTGCTGCTTTCTTAGTTTTAAAATATCTTCAAAGCATATATTAAAAATATGCTTTTCAAATAAAGATCCCAGAAATAAACCCATGCTTATATGGTCAATTAATCTATGACAAAGGAGGCAAGAATATACAATGGGAAAAAGACAGTCTCTTTCAATAAATGGTGCTGGGAAAACTGGACAGCTACATATAAAGGAATGAAACTGGGACATTTCCTTACACCATACACAGAAATAAATTCAAACCAGATCAAAGACCTAAATGTAAGACCTGAAATCATAAAAATCCTAGAAAAGCACCAGGCACCAATTTCTCTGACATTGGCTGTAGCAACATTTTTTCTAGATACCATCTCCTAAGACAAGGGAAGCAAAAGCAAAAATAAACTATTGGGACTCCATCAAAATAAAAAGGCTTTTTGCACAGCAAAGGAAACTATCAACAAACAAAAGGACAACCTACTGAATTGGAGAAGATACTTGAAAATTATACCTGTGATAAGGGGTTAATACCCAAAATATATAAAGAAATTATATAACTCAACACCAAAAAAATAAAATAAAAACAGTCCAACCAAAAATGGGCAGGGTACCTAAATAGACATTTTTCCAAGAAGACATACAGATGGCCAACAGACACATGAAAAGATGCTCAGTATCACTAATCATCAGGGAAATGCAAATCAAAACCACAATGAGATACCTATCAGAATGGCTAAAATCAAAAACACAAGAAATGACAGGTGTTAGCCAGGATATGGAGAAAAAAGAACCCTCTCGCACTGTTGGTGGGAATGTAAATTGGTACAGCTACTGTGGAAAACAGTATGGAAGTTCCTCAAAAATTAAAAATAGAAATACCACATGATCTGGGGTGCCTGGGTGGCTCAGTTGGTTGAGGGCCCAACTCTTGATTTTGGCTCAGGTCATGATCTCATGGTTGTAAGACTGAGCCCCATATAGATTGAAATTCTCTCTCTCTCTCTCTCTCTCTCTCCCTCCCTCCCTCCCTCCCTCCCTCCCTCCCTCTGCCTCTCCCCCAACTAAGCACATGTTATCACTCCCTGTCAAAAAAAAAAAAAAAAGTTCCCTACTGTGCCCAGTTTGCAGACTTTTATAAACAAATAATCACTGAACTTTTTAATTTTTCTTAACGTTTGTTCATTTTTGAGAGACAGAGACAGAGTGCAAGCAGGGGAGTGGCAGAGAGAGAGGGAGACACAGAATCTGAAGCAGGCTCCGGGTTCTGAGCTGTCAGCACAGAGCCTGATGTGGGGCTCAAACCCACAGACCACAAGATCATGACCTGAGCTGAAATTGGCCGCTTAACCGGCTGAGCCACCCAGGCGCCCCTCACTGAATTTTACTGAATGTCTTTTTGCATCTGTTGCGATAACGTGGTATTTTTTTCACTTAAAGTTTCAATTAGTGGGTTTAAATAAACTTTTTTAAAGCTTGAATTAGAAAATTCTTGCATTCATGGTATGAATCCAACCACTTTAAAATTAGAGGATTGGAGAAAAAACAATTCCTTGTAAATATATTCATAGTCAAGGTTCAAATAAATTAATTTTCCCAAACCTTGTAACTAGAAATTGAAAGGTATTAAAGAGCAAGGATTAAAGTCTATTTACATCTAAAATACTTTTCATGTTGTTTGTCTCAAACACACACACCATTATATATGAAACATGTAAGTGAAATATCATATACCTCTCTATCCATCTCTCTCTCTCTCTCTCTCTTTCTGTCTCTCTGATCTATCTGTGTACCTACACAGACATACACACAGAGACACACACACAAACGTCACTTGTAGCTCATTTGCTCTGTCCTTGGGGAAAAAAAAGGAAGGTGACATTTCATTCTTCCACTGAACTGAAACCAGAAATGCCTTATTTTGATTTACATAAATTGGCATTAGAGGCTGCTCCTGTAACCCTGGAGCATAATGGCATTATCAGGTCACACAACTCCTGTTGTTGTTGAGAAATAAAGCAGGGGCTCTAAGTTACAGGAAATAAAATGAAGATAGTTCCTCTAATTAAATCAATCAGATTCAACAGGTGGCATAGCCATTTTTACCTGAGATAGAAACAAGAGAGAAATGATCACAAACTGTAAGCACATTAGGAAGGTCTGGGAGATACGGAGTTTGGCTGAGCAAGTCTGATAGCTGAGAATAAAGCCCATTGACTACTTTTTCTCTTCCTACCCCTTTTTTTCTTTTCTTCTTCTCTTAATGCAACCTAAAATTAAAGGTAATTAGAAAAAGCTAAGAGTTAAGAGAAAAATACAAAATTATACCTTGACTTCCTTTTTTAAATGTTTATTTATTTATTTTGAGAGAGAAAGAGAGAGCACAAGCAGGAGAAGGACAGAGAGAGGGAGAGAGAGAATCCCAAGCAGGCTCCATGCTCAGCATGAAGCCAGACACGGGGCTCATTCTCAAGAACCCTGAGATCATGACCTGAGCTGAAATCAAGAGTCAGACGCTTAACAGACTCAGCCACCCATGCACCCCATTGACCTCCTTTTTAACACTTAAATAATTCCTTTTTAACATTAATTCCAAATATATTATTTTAAAAATAGTGCCTGAGTAACCACTGCAACAGATTTACATTTTTTTGTAAATGACACATGCGAAGCTCAAAGTCATAAATCATGGAGGCATGAGAGTAAAGAAACCAGCTGGTTCAGACCAAATGACTAAGACACCACTGCCTCCTCGTGGCACAATTCCCGAATGACAAGTTATGATTAGTGGAAGGTGTTTTGTTTTTTCAAATCAGAGTTTCAACAGCCAATGTCACAGAAGCCATGGCTTGGAGTAGAAAGAGAGTTGCTATAAAGATCCCAGAAAGACATGAGAAGAATAGCAATTCTGAAAAGAGACAAAACCAGAGGAAAGTTATCCAGGTTTTCTTTCAGGTCTCCCAGGTATGGGGGCAGAGAGGTTAAAAAAGACTTGAGTAATAAGAAAAGCTGGACTTCAGTAGTTCCAGAATGGTATGCGGTAGAGGGAGATTGTACAGAAAAACTAACAGACACTTAAATCAAGTCTACATTACAGGCGTTGCTCTTTTCTGTATCATGTAAAATTATATATACACACATATACACAACCTGGTATTTCTTCATAAATATATAAGACCCAGGCTCAAAAACAATGTCATTTATTGTATGTTTGACTATGAATAAGTTACTTAATCCTCTATTAGTTTTCTTATCTATAGGGATAATCATAGTAACTACTTCAGTGAGTTTTTGCAACTCAGTTTAGTGAGTTTTGCAGTTAAAAATGTTAATAATAAAAATAATGACATGATTGAGTCTTTACCATGTGCCACAGGCTATTTTAAATGTTTTACTTTATCTTATTTCTTCTCAAGACATTTATAAAGCATGCAAAGCTCTTATCTAATACTATGTCAGCAGTTTGTACTCAATAAACAATATTTTTAAAGTCTGTAAAGCGTCCTCTATATCTCAAGTCAAGTAGGAGGAACACGTTTGTTTACACAGTTCAGCCAATAAGACGCGTTGTCCAGGCACTGTACTGGGCTCTGGGAATATAAGGATGAGTAAGACAGAGTCTCTTCCTTTAAGACATTTATATTATGTGGAAGAAAGTTGTATTAACAGCTATAATGCAACATAGTAATTTATATTACAACAGTGTTACAAGATTGCTATGGGAGTTCTGAGGAGGAAAAAAAAATCATTCTTCATCAGATGGTCAGGGAAATATTCACAGCAAAGATACCTATTTGACTTTGCCTTGTCTAGATCACTAAATTTTAGGAAGAAAAGAAAAGAAATCTTCCTGGAAAAAGAAACACTTTATAGTAAAGGGAGAGAGATGTGGACATGTAACATTTGAGACTAAGAGGATGAATTTCGGAATTAAACAGAGTTGAACTGAAGTCCCAGCTCTGCTCTTCACCTGCCTTCTGACTTTGGACAGGCTACTGCTCTTTCTCCTATTCCCTTGCCTATAAAAAGGATGTGACAATCGTGCCCTATCAAAGGTTGGTTGTGAGAATTAAATGAGATGTTCACATAACATTTGGCACATTGTCTAGCCCATTAGTGTTGCGTTGTTATTAATATATTTCCCTCTAAGTTGTCATTTGCTGAAAAAGGAAAACCACCTACTAATTGCTAATTTTTTTGTCAAGCAGAATTAACCATGTTAAATGGATTGTAAGATGCATTTGTATTTCAGAAACACTAAAATATGAAAAATGTCCATCTTAGAATCAAAGAAGATTACATTATCATAATTATGAGGACCAGTCTGCAAAGAATCTTTAATGCTATCCTGAATATTCAGATTTGAGCCTACTGTTAAAATCCTTCCCTTGTTGGTGGTTTCTAGATATTTTGTTTATAGTTCTTAAATGGCACCTTAAGGTTAATGTTAACTTTCTGTTTCGTGTGGTCTCTAACATGTCCTCAGCAAATAGTGGATATTCCAAAGAGTATGGAATTAAATGGAATCTGACCAACCCATGAAAGGTGACCATCAGGTTCTCATCTTCGAACTCAAAGGAATAAGCCATAAGATCAGTACAAAATGAATACAAAAGATGCAGTTTTTGCCTAAACCCAATAGCTGATAGATAACTCACCTCCTCCCACTGTGTGCTTGTTTGTTTAACAAAAACAAAAAACAAAACCAACTACAGCAGTGGTAACTACATGTTAGAGTGCCTCTGAATCATGTGTTGTTAATACATGGATTGCTGCCCACACCCTAAGAGTTTCTCCTTCAGTAGGTCCAGGGTGGAGCCCCAGAACTTGACTTGTTAAACCTGGTAGGCGAGTACTGATGAATCTAGTCTGCTACACTTTGAGAACCACTCAAGTAGAGGCAATTGGGCCTCCAGAGTCTCAGCCAGGGACAATTATTCAGAAAGGTCCTTGGCTCGTCTGACCTTCTCTCTGGTGGGTTGGGTAAGTCTGCCTCAATGCCCAGAAGCCTGTGAGGCCTCTCCAGTCAGCTGCCTTCTCTGGTTCTGGCTCTTCTCTTTGTTTGGCATTCTCTACATCCACGATAACATTAGATATTGTCCTGGGGAGAAGGAACTGTGCTCCCACTGAGCATTATTAGCCATAGAGAGAGATGAATGGGAAGTGAGATTCTGCCAGGTATCTCGGGGTCTTGTTACTGCAAACTACACTTGTCTCTTTAGGCTCCGGCAGCTTCTGCCTCCTCAGACAGATCATAGGAGGCTTAGTTAAGGAAAATTTGTGGAAGGAGCTCCCCGGTGTCCATGCTCAGGAACAACTGCTGAACTTTAGCCTCCCTCATCTAGAGACCTCTGAAGAAATTGGCCAGCTGCCCACTTTGTCTTCAGCTTCCTCTCAGCAAAAGTATGAGAAATAAAAGAGAGGGGATACCCTTGAGGCATTCCTAGTGAGCTCCAACCTGACCTGCTATAGCCAAATGCAAGCATAAATTGTCTTCAGCCTCACTAGCTGGGATTGTTTAGAAGCTAGCTGGATTTAGAAAATATTTGTTAACTGCTACAGGAGAGGGATTACACCAGTTAAAACACTGAATTATAAACATTTGAAACACATAACTCAAGTAATTAAACATACATGGCATTTTGTTATTGGGATGTCTGAACAGAATAGACTCCTCCTTTCCATTATAGTTCACACATCCTTTCCACTGCTTTGTTATTATAACAGTGACCACCCTATTGACCTCCTCCCCATTAACATGGACATTTACTGCATAGCTCATCCAAACATTACTGCTTAACTACAAAAGAGCTACTCAAGGACTTGGACCACCTCCTCCAGCTATTTTACTCCCAGTTTCCATCCTAGTAGTCAAGACACAGCAGGTGCTTAATAAACATTTACAGAACAAATAATGTTAACATCAACCTCCTGATCTCTCTTCGTTGTTGTTTTATCCCTGATACCCTTTCTATGAGGATACCTCATTGTTTTTTTTTTTTTAAATAAAACCCCTATCCTGATACCTCTTTTCCTATTTTAGAAAGATGATTGAGATGTTTCAGCATGAATGAACAGACTCAAATACTTCTAGTCTTTAACAAAACATGTAAATCTTTTAGTTTTCAAATACAGATTTTAAGCAGTTTAGCAGACTTGTCAAATCTTTCTCTTCTTTCTGTTGCTGTGTTTTTCAACAGCATGTCCAAGTATAATGACATTACTTCCCACCCATCAATTCTTTTCTTAAAGCCCACTTTCCCTGTAAGCTGGCTTCTGGCTCTCCTCCTTCTCGGGAACTACACAGTCTGTGCACTAAAATCTTACTCTTGACAAATCTTAACTACCACTTTCTTCTTTGATTTCTATACCTTCATGAATATTACAAAATTGCACTTTCCCTGTTTCCTTATACTTCTTGTAATTCTTTTTGTCTGCTTAATAGATCCTACTTTAAATGGTAGATGCCTCAGGCCAGGACTTTTAGAGCTTGCAAATGCTGAAGTAATTAGCAATGTTATTCACCAATACTCCAGTTTTCTATCTAACAGCATGATAGGAGGGAATTTCTGAACCACCTCAAAGCTAAGAGTGCCTATGTCTTGCTTGAACCAATGAAATATGAGTTGGGGGGCCTGGGTGGCTCAGTTGGTTGGGCATACGACTCTTGATTTCTGCTCAGGTCATGATCCCAGGGTCGTGGGATCCAGCCCCACATTGGGCTGCACACTCAGAGTGGAGACTGCTTAAGATTCTCTCTCTCTCCCTCTGCCCCTCTCTCCTGTTCCTGATCTGTCTAAAACAAAATGAAATAAGTGGAAGTTACATGTTTAAGGAAAATGTTTTTAAAACAAGCACAATTCATCATGTTTCTAGTTTGCTGCATCAGAAATTGCTGAAGCATGAAGAAGAAACTTCCTCAGCTTGATTACTTGAGTGAGGATGATACAGAGTAGGGCCTTTCCCCTAAAGCTCCCCAGAAAGGACATGTAATGTGAACAAAACCAAAACTTCCCAGTTTTAAACTGCGGAGATTCGGGGGTTATGTTGGGAGTCCCAAGAGTACCCTCAGGCTTGATGACTCACCAGAAAGACTCACAGGACTTCAGAAGTGGTCCTAATTATGGTTACAGTTTATTACAGGGTTAGGATACAAATGAAAATCAGCAAAGGGAAAAAGCACATGTGGCAAAATCCAAGAGAAACCAAGCACAAGACTCCAGTTGTTCCCTCCCAGTGAAGCTGCATGGGGACCCACTTAATTCTCCCAGGAATGATGTGTGAGAACACATGTGAAGAGTTGCCAACCAGGAAAGCTCACACAAGCTATGAAGTCCAGAGTTTTTATTGGAGGTCAGTCTCATGCAGTGCCTATGTGACCAGCCTCAACTACTCAGACTCAAGTCGCCTCCAGATCAAAAACATTCACCATAAATGTAAACTTATTTGGTCAAGCTAGTACACCATGGCTCAAAGCCTCCGTCTACAAAAACATTCTTGTGAGGCAGAATATTCCAAGGATTTGGAGATTATCTCCCAGGAGCCAGCCAAGGAGTCCTGAAGACAGGCCTTTCTTTGGAATATGTAGGGAATGAGAAACCCAGGCCAGCCCTTTACTGCCCAAGGAGTTAATCTGGGGGCGCATACAGCCCCCAAATCATCCAAATCATCCAAATTCCAAATCATCCAAATAATTTCCACTTTTGAAATACTTGTTAAACTAGAAAAATGAACAAATGTCCAAAAGTTTAAAAATATCATTACCAGGAGATCTGTACTGCAAGAAATTTAAAGAAAAGTCCTTTGCGGAGAAGGAAATGATACCATATGGAAATCTGGATCCACATAAAGAAATTAAGATATCAGAAAGGATATTTACATGAGTAATTATAAAAGACTGTTTATTCTTTTTAAATCTCCTTTAACAATAATTGAATATTTAAAGCAAAAAAAATAATGTATTTGGGGGGTTATAACAAAAGACAACAATAGTATAAAAGCATCAGGGGATAAATGAAAGTATATTGTTATAAGATTCTTATACTACACATAAAGTGACATAATATCACTTGAGGGTAGTCCCTAATATGTTAAAGATATAAACTATAAATCATAAAGCAGCCCTTAAACTAAAAGAGCTACAGCTAATAATCCAACAAAGGGATAAAAGAAAATCATAAAAATACTCAATTCACAAAGACACAGAAAAAGAGGAACAAAGGAACAAAGAATAGCTAGGACAAATAGAAAACGAAAAGCAAGATGGCAGCCTTACACCCAAATGTATCACAAATCACATCAAATGAAAAACCGGACAGCAACATGAAAAAGAATGAAACTGGACCACTTTTTTACACCATACACAAAAATAAACTCAAAATGGATGAAAGACCTAAACGTAAGACAGGAAGCCATCAAAATCCTTGAGGAGAAAGCAGGCAAAAACCTCTTTGATCTTGGCCTCAGCAACTTCTTACTCAACACGTCTACAGAGGCAAGGGAAACAAAAGCAAAAATGAACTACTGGGACCTCATCAAAATAAGAAGCTTCCGCACAGCGAAGGAAACAATCAGCAAAACTCAAAGGCAACTGACAGAATGGGAGAAGATATTTGCAAACAACATATCAGATAAAAGGTTAGTATCCAAAATCTATAAAGAACTTACCAAACTCAACACCCAAAAAACAAATAATCCAGTGAAGAAATGGGCAAAAGACATGAATAGACACTTCTCCAAAGAAGACATCCAGATGGCCAACTGACACATGAAAAAAAGCTCAACATCACTCATCATCAGGGAAATACAAATCAAAACCACAATGAGATACCACCTCACATGTGTCAGAATGGGTAACATTAACAACTCAGGCAACAACAGATGCTAGCAAGGATGCGGAGAAAGAGGATCTCTTTTGCATTGCTGGTAGGAATGCAAGCTGGTGCAGCCACTCTGGAAAACAGTATGGAGATTCCTCAAAAAACTAAAAATAGAACTACCCTATGACCCAGCAATTTCAGTATTAGGTATTTATCCAAGGGATACAGGTATGCTGATTCGAAGGGACACATGCACCCCACTGTTTATAGCAGCACTATCAATAATAGCCAAAGTATGGAAAGAGCCCAAATGTCCATCAATGGATGAATGGATAAAGAATATGTGGTATACATATGCAGTGGAGGATTATTTGGCAATCAAAAAGAATGAAATCTTGCCATTTGAAACTACGTGATGGAACTAGAGGGTATTACGCTAAGCAAAATTAGTCAGAAAAAGATAAAAATCTATAACTTTATTCATATGAGGACTTTAAGACACAGAACAGATGAACATAAGGGAAGGGAAGCAAAAATAATATAAAAATAGAGATACAAAAAATAGAGAGGGGGACAAAACATAAGAGACTCTTAAATATGGAGAACTAACAGAGGGTTACTGGAGGGGTTGTGGGAGGGAGGATGGGCTAAATGGGTAAGGGGCATTAAGGAATCTACTGCTGAAATCACTGTTGCACTATATGCTCACTAGTTTGGATGTAAATTTAAAAAAAAATTAAATTAAAAAAAGAAAAAAAAAGAAATTGAAAGCCAAATTTTTCAGACCCTGTTTTGCAATTCAAAGTTAAAGGTGGATTCTGCTAAGCTCCTTCCTGCTGTCTCTCAGAAGCACTGGATGTTTAATGCAATGGGTGGAAGGCAATGAAGCAGCCAAAAATCCTAGAAATTAAAACTCAAATTTTATATTTTCTCATTCTTTCATCATTATCATTTAGATTGAATGGAACCCGGGCTAAGGGGGTGCGGGGCGGGAGAGCCAATTGTCTCAGATCTATGATGTCACAGCTGAAGTCACAGAGAGTTGAAAAGGGCAAGGTAGATGGGGAGCAGATGAGATGGGATTGTTGTGAAATAGGGTTCAAAGAGGAGAAATTCCAGGGGGAAAGGGGTGGGACAAAGTATGACTTGGGCAGTGGAGGTGGGTAACTTTCTGGGCATAATTGGCCTAGTTCTGACTGGGGTTTGGAAGAGGGGAGGATAAGAGCAGGAAAAGGGGAGGCAACTTTTCAGAGGAGGGTTTAACTCTTGTCTAGGTCACTGCTTTGGCCTTTCAACCCCATGTGTTTTTGACACTATCAACTATGAGGTTTCCCTCTTCCTCCACAAAGCACTTGAAGGTTGGAGCTGCCAGACTTCCAGCCTGCAGTGTTACCCTTAGATGACCATGAAGATTCTGACTGTGGGGTAGAATAGAATAGGGAATTTTCCTATCTTCAGTTCATTACACACTACTTCCTATCCTTGCTTTAAAGTCCACCTTCACCTCAAGGGGACTCTAGCCAGCTTCTTAGCCCCAATCTCAGCCAGCTATTCTTTTTTACTCAGGTTTTTTTTTTTTCACCTACCTTCTCACTGGAACCTTCTGTTCTTACTGAAAAAGACTTACCTGGGGCTACACTTCCTTCCTCTCACCCTTATCTTTCTTTACACTTATGTGCACGTGCACACACACACACACACTCACACACACACACACACACACACACACACACACTCAAAACACAAATGCTTCGTGTACTACTGAGACCTCTGTCCTTGTGGGTAAGTGCTTCTCTTCTCACTATACACCTGCCCTCTCCCCCTATCATTTGTGCCTCCCCAGGGCCTAGAGCTATCTCCAACTTCAGCTCCAGAGTCTCTGGTTTCTGTTCAAGGACAAATGGCACAGCATACTTTCCAAGATCAAGAACAAAGGACCTCCATACAGCAGAATAGGTAAATGGGGGTAATGATGATCGCCAAAAGTCTTTAGATTAGATATGCTGCATGGGAGAAAAACTAGGGTCACCTGTCTACCATCCCCCTTCTGATACACTTACTTCCTGACAGAGGAAGGGGGGGGACTTTCATGTATCCTCTCTTCTCCACCTTCTCAATGTTAGAGACATTAGTAGACCTTTGTCATTTCAATTTAGAGGGTTAGCTTCAATCTGAAATCCCTCTAGGAGTTAGTTGAGTATACAACGTAGGGACATTTATCCCAGGGTAAACATTTGTTAAGAAGTCCTTATGTGATCTACAGTTTAAATCAAGGCCAGCCATCCAAAACCATGCTTCCCTTGGACTAGGGTGGAGAGGAGAGCCAGAATCTGCTGTATGAAACTGAGTATGAGACCCAGGCAATGTTATCCATAAAGTCAGAAGAAAGGAGGCTTACTATGAACTTATGGGTCAAGAAAGCTTCAGAAAGGAATTAGGACTTGGCTTGAGCTTTTGAAGTATGCGGATGTTTTGACTTAAGAATTGGTAGGAAGTCAGGAAGAAAGAGAAAGTGTCTTCAAGGTTTCCAAGTTACCTATCTCTAAAGTACTCAGAATGGTCAACTGGACCTCAAGTCTGAGAGCCAGTGGGGAATTGAGAAGCCTGAAACTTGTAGGAAGATGAAAATCTGTTCCAAGAGTATGAAGTCTCTTGAAGACAGCTGCAGGACTATGAGGTGAAATAGTGAGTAGATATCGGAGTCTCTGCGAGTTCTATATGAGAAAGCATAAAAACCACACCAGAGATGTCTGCTGACAGGTGTTCTGATGGTAGAAGCAAGCAAGACACTGAAAAATAGTGATAATATTTAAAATGAACTTTACAATTACAAAGGCTTTTATATAATCTAACCCCAAACTCAGTAAGGTAAAGATCATTTCTCCTACTTTTTTTTTACATGCGGAAATAAATTTATACAAAGAGACTTGACAAAAGTCCAAGAACTAGAACACAATGAAGCTGGAATTCAGACAAACTCTTCTTTCTCCAAACTCCAAATTCTTCCTACTGCAGTGTAATTAGGATTTCAATAACTCAGTATAAAACAAGGAGGACATGGGGCGCCTGGGTGGCTCAGTCGGTTAAGCGGCTGACTTTGGCTCAGGTCATGATCTCGCGGTCCGTGAGTTCAAGCCCCGCGTCGGACTCTGCGCTGACAGCTCAGAGCCTGGAGCCTGTTTCAGATTCTGTGTCTCCCTCTCTCTGACCCTCCCCCGTTCATGCTCTGTCTCTGTCTCAAAAATTAATTAATTAATTAATTAATTAATTAAAAAAACCAAGGAGGACATAATTTATGCTCTCTTAGAGAAGTCATAACAAAGAATATATTCAAACTGACTGAGGGGGAATTAGCTTTTTTTATTACTATTACTTAGCATGACAGAGTTTCAGTTTGCTGTAAAGTAAAATGCTTCCCCCACACAGCAGCCCTGTTTGAGGATAAAAAATGTGGATCAAAGCACCCACCTCAGTGCCTGGTTCATGGAGGCTCAATCTTCTTCACCCCCAACTTCCAAGAATAAATTGCTAAAATTCTACCATGACTGCATCTTTTCTCTCTCCTCTTTCTCCCTTGTTGCCCTCCTTTCTCTTTCTCTTTCCCTCTATCTCTCTCTCTTTAGATAGATAGGTAGATAGATAGATGGATATTGTTTAATTTATTTAGCCATTGTTTATTAAATAATGTAATCAATTTGTGCTTATCCATTGATCATTACATAGCAATAATTATTTACTATTGCCATTTTGTTGTATCCTGAACATATTGTAATTCCATTGCTTCTCTCCTCTTGCTATCTTTGTGATTTGTTGAATCTTTCTTTTAGAAAAGAAATAAGTTTCTTTTAGAAACTAAATAAACTATTTAGTTAGGATTATATTTTCAGAAATTGCAAATAAAATTGTAACATTTATAACAGGAATATATATGAATACACACACACACACACACACACACACACACACACACAGAGACAAAATGTAATTCATTCAGTGGAGACAAGAATGTTCATTTTTAGAAGAAGTTCATTTTAGCCTAATCAATAAGTAGAATGGCAAGTACAATCACCTACAATACATAACAACAACAACAAAAAAACATTTTACTAAACCTGTCAACAAATTCCGTGAAAAATGTTCAATAAAAAGAAGTTGCCTAAAATGACCCATAAGTAAACAAACCTAAAACTAATAGGACTAATATTCACTGTCAAATAACCAAAGGCCCTTTCTGCTTCCATATATTCTGTAAGAATGATGAATTGTGAAAGAAAATCAAAGTTTGGAATTTCAATGTCATTTAAAAACTTTACAAAAATGGCTCTTCTATATTAATAAGAAAATAAACTAGGTGTACAATCCCCATTACTACGTTAACAAAACTAGGAAATGACTGGGAATGAATTGTTGAATTTTCCTAGTGATATGCTTTGATTCCTTTCTCTTTATCTTTTGTGTATGTACTAGAGATTTCTTCTTTGTGGTTACAAGGAGGTTTACATAAAACATCTTATATAGTATAAGTTCATTTCAAGCTGATAAATTTGATTGCATACAAAAACTACATTTTACTCTTCCCCTGTTTTATATTATTGTTGATATTTACATCTTTTTTTTTAAGATTTTGTTTTAAGTAATCTGTGCATCCCACATGGGGCTCGAACTCACAACCTGAAGACAAAGAGCCGCATGCTCTACTGACTGAGCCAGCCAGGCACCCCAATATTCACATCTTTTCATAATGTGCATCCATTAACAAATTATTGTATCTAGAGTTATTCTTAATACTCTCGGGTTTTAAGGTTTATACTAGCATTAAAAATGATTTAAGCACCAACATTACAGTATTGAAGTATTCTGAATTAGACTATATACTTACCTTTTCCAGCAAGATTTACACTTTCATGTTTTCATTCTACTGTTTAACATCCTCTCATTTCAATTTGAAGAACTCCCTTTAGCATTTATTTTTTTTAATTTTTGTTTTTACATTTATTTATTTTTGAGAGACAGAGCACAAGTAGGGGAGGGGCAGAGAGAGAAAGAGACACAGAATCCCAAGCAGGCTCTAGGCTCTGAGCTGTCAGCACAGAGCCCAACTTGGGGTTTGAACCCACAAACTGTGAAATCATGACCTGAGCCAAAGTTGGACGCTTAACCGACTGAGCCACCCAGGTGCCCCTAGCATTTATTGTACACCAAGTCTAGTGGTGATGAACTTGCTTAGCTTGTCTGGGAAAGTCTTTGTCTCTCATTTATTTCTGAAGGACAGCTTTGCCAGGTAAAGTATTCTTGGTTAGCAGTTTTTTTCTTTTGATACTTTGGTGTGGGATGCCTGGGTGGCTCAATTGGTTAAGCATCTGTCTCTTGATCTCAACTCAGGTTGTGATCTCATGGTTTGTGAGATAGAGCCCCACTTCAGGCTCTGTACTGACAGTGCAGGGCCTACTTGGGATTCTCCCTCTCCCTCTCTCTCTGCCCCTCCCTTGCTCTCTCTCAAAATAAATAAACTTAAAAAAAAAATACTTTGGCTATTTCATCCTACTACCTTTGGCCTGCAAGGTATCTGCCACGAAGTCTGCCTAATAGTCTTCTGGAAGTTCCTTTGTATGTGGCAATTCACTTTTTCTTGCTGCTTTCCAAATTCTCTTTGTCTTTGACTTTAGACAATTTGATTATAATGTCTCAGTGAAGATCTTTCAATGTTCAGCCTTTCTGAGATTTTTGAGCATCCTGAATCAGGATGTTTATTTCCCTTCCTGAATTTGGGGATTTTTCTGGCATTATTGTTAAATAAGCTTTCTGCCCCCTTTCTCTCTCCGTTCCTTCTCTCAAAATGTCATTGTGTCATTTGATGGTATCCCATAAGTTACACAAGGTTTCTTCCCTCTTTTGCATTCTTTTTTCTTTTTGTTCCCCTGCTTGAGTCTGCTGTTGAAGTTCTCCATAGAATTCTTCAGTGCAGTCATTGTATTCTTCAGCTCCAGAAAGTGTTTGGTTCTTTTTTTTTTTTTTATGGTTTTACCTCTTTGTTGAACTTTTCCTTTTGTTTATGTATTGCTTTCCTGATTTCCACTAGTTGTCTGTGATCTCTTGTAGCTCACTGAGCTTCTTTAATATGATTATTTTGAATAGTTTTCAGACAATTCCTATGTTTCCATTTCTTTGGTGCCTGCCACTGGAGCTTTGTTCTTTTAGTAACACTCTTCCTTGATTCTTCATGTTCCTTGAGTTCTTCCATTGCTGTCTTGGCATTTGAAGAAGCAGTCCCCACTGCCAATCTTTACTGACTGGTTTCAAGAGTGAAAGACCTTCACCAAAAGCCCAGCTAAAAATGGGGGTGGGGTGTCTCTCAGGCCTTTTTTAAGGATGCACTTACCCTTACCTTCTTGTTCCCTCTTGTGGAAGGTTTAGGATTTTGTCTTCTCTTTCCATAAAGCTAGTCTGGGTACTGAGAGCCTCCTATTTATTTTCCCCAGGATGGTGCCCTGGTGCATTCCAAGATTGTATGTCTTCTCTCATTCCTACATAATTGAGCCAGCTGCTGACATCTACATACTGTGCAATGCTTGCACTTGCCATCTGCAAAGGCCTATGTGCACCATCTTGGGGTGTGGGCAGAGTACTGTGGGCATTTGTCAGCCAATTCCAGGGGTAGGGGGACCTGCAGATAAGGAGTCCCATGGAGTTCATGCGTGGTCCTCTTGGTAGAGCCTACAAACCAGCTAGTAGGATCTGCAGCTGGTTTCTGAGATCCATGTGGTGGCCTCTGTGAGTGTCCACTCCTTTTCTTTGTTCCCGGATTCCCCCAAACTATTTAGCTGTGCCAATAACCTCAGTGACCTGGGTGAGGTGAAGCAGAAATTGGCCTCTTATGCAACGTTTCACAAGGCTGGGGAATCAGACTGCTCATTTCACTGTCACTTTTCCCCATGGGAGAAATCACAGGCTAAGAGTGTTTCTTTTGACACTGAGTTATGCTGCCCTTGGGGAAGGGTGACATAGGTAAAGTGAAACTGTTTTTCTTAACCTCTTTAATGCATCTACTTATGGATATTTTGCTCCTGCAAGGTGCTGGAATCTCTCCACTAGACTCCTGGTTTCCCACAGAGGTTTTCCCATTCATGGTGGTTGTCAAAATTGATGTTTCTGTGGTGGGTATGAGGACTGGAATCTCCTTTTCTGCCCTCTTGCTGACATCACCTACCCAGTGCCTCATCAGATTTATATCATTCTTTCCAGAAAATCCACTGATGACACCATGCAACCAAAGGTAGGTAAGACTTCCAAATAGACTGGTTCCTTTCGGGTTTCTCATTCCTGGGGAAAATGGAGAAGGGACTGTAGCTAGGAGACAGGAATGCTGCCTAGTAAGGACCATATCTTGGAGGACTTGGGCATTATAGTTCAGAGTGCTCTTGACCAGCTGGTGGATCACTGTCTACCAAGACTAGGTAATACCTTCAATGCTACTACTACACTAGATAACTCCAGGGGCTATGTGGGTGTTCATAAGGGAAAAATATGAGACTATTTATACCTGTCACCCACCAGATAGATCAAGAGATAACACAGGAGATATGGCCTGAAAATGACTCAGTAGGGCTGAAGGAGACTTTGGGATGTCTGAAAAATAGGGTGACTTCAAGTGTCCATCTCAATTCCAAAAAAATATCTTGTATTCTATCAGTTTCAGGGTGTGTCTTCTGATTCTGGGAGAATTAGGGTAATATTCCCAAGATATGTCTCTTATTTCAACAGGAAATACAGCTAACAATAACTGAAGCCCTCTGGGACCAAGTAAGTACAAAGGGGTCATCTTCGACAGCATTGTGAGAGGCAGGAGAAGGGATAGAAGACTTAAGAAAGGAGCAAACTTCTTTCTTTCCCCTTGAGTAATTACTGATTGATAGTGAAGGATTCCCATGCTCTCTTCCATCTTGTTCTATTACCCATCCAGTCCTAAATCCTCAGAGACTCCTCATGTTTGTGCACTTCAGCACTCTTCTAGAGATCCACCTGTCCATTAGATAATCCCAGCCTTTTAATGACTGCAAAATGAATAATTTAAATCTCATCCACGAGCAAGAACCTTAGGGGAAGTATTGAGAAAGCCATATACTTTAAATCTCGGATGAGAAGAAGGCAAAGTTACCATTTTGTTAGGAAAATTAAAGATCTTAACTCCATTTATGATCCAAAAGAAAGTTATTTTATCTTTGGAGCTACTCAACTTGTCCAATAACTACTTGACTGTGGCCCTTGATTCCTATATCATAAAATGTTTTCTGAAAGATTTGGCCCCTCCAGAATAAGTTAGCTCCAAAATAAACGTCTCAAAAAATAAATGAATCAACCTGAAGAATAGAAGTATTTAGTTTTATCCATTTGAATGCCAAATTAAGTCCATTAAAAAAATAGTAAGTTTCCTATAATTGCTAGTGAGTTTCAGAGAGTAACATGCCAAGTGATCCCATTGCTTCTAAAGGTCTTGTCTGGAACATGATTGGGGTTTTGTCATTAGCACAGAGGAGGATTATTTTTTCCCATTGGCTATGGCTGGCAGGTCTATATCAAGACATTAAAAGACATTAAAATTAGATTGTCATTCAGATACAATTTCAATATTTGGGATGCCATTCTCCTCTGCATTATTTATAATAGGAAATTACGTTATTACTAATGCATTTCTAGCTGTTGTGAATTTCTTTAGAGTATTTTAATAAAGATTTTGGAGAAGCACAAATGCCAGATTCATCCTGTGGGATCAGAGGTTGCTAATAAAAATGTTTTAATGCTCCAAACTGTCCTACACATTCCCAAATTTATTGACAGTAGTTTAAATGGGAATAATGGCTAATAGTAGAAAACCATGCTGAAGCTTTCCTGTTCTTTATTAGATTTGAGAGACTCAGACCCGCTTTTTGTTGACGACTTCTAAAGTGTTGAGAAGTAAACGAATAGAAGTCTGTACTTTGGATAGGAACATGAATTGCCATTTTTGTGGTTAGGAAAAGAATGGTCAGGAAAACCATTTAAGTTGATTTAAAGAAATCCAGTCAAAAAATGTCTTCCTTTGTTAAATCAAATGTTCTATAATAATGAAATTGTTGAATCCAATTAAGAGTGTGTTTTGGAATTTGACAACTATGAGTTGAAAACAAAAATAGGCCCATTAGGTCACCAATCTGAATTTGTTGCCTTCAGTCTTCTAATGAAGCAATGCGATGAGTGGTTAGTCTCAGAATATACATTATTAAGTCTTGCTTTCTGAAACTGCTTTACAATAGACATGAATTTAATGAATTTGAAAGTAGCTTCTTTTAATTCTATAAAAACTGATGCCTTTTCTATTTTCACGAAACGTCCTTGGTTTCCCAGCTATATGAAAACAACAAGGTGGCCAATTCTCAAACATGAAAATGCCAGGTTTCACTTTATATTTCAATGGCCTATCAGTGCAGAAGCTAAGTATTCCCACAAGGCAGCCAGAGCAAGCTGTTGTGAATTCAAGAACACAGACACTATCTGGAGTTTCTCAGGACTTCCCCAAAATATCAACTACTTCAGCTTCCAAATCTTGACATTCTAGTTGCATATACATTTAAACTGTTAGATAGAGATGGGAATTAGAGGACAATTGATCACTTTGAACTTATATGTTTCCCATACCGAGCCAAGCAGGAAGGACAATTAAATTAATGACTCTGGATTTTTTATCAAAAAATGAGAAGTCTCGCTAGCCTCTCCTGCAAGCTCCCAATGAACAATATTATATGAAATGAGTAATGTGATCAACTTTTTTATTCTCTGTGATTTACAATGACTCTTCCTGTAAATTTTACAGAAGAAAGTAATCTTCTTAATTTAAAATGGATAGAATAACTAATGTTCTTATAATTATTGTATTAGAAGAGTGAGTTGCTTATGAAAGCCTCAGAAAACCATCCTGTTGAGAACCAATACATAATTGGATACCTATGACATAAAAAAGGATATGATAAAACAAAGAGTGAACAAAGGTAGTAAGCTGGTAACTGGCATAGTCTACCCCACTGACTATCCAGCTTCCATATGCACCTGCACACACCTGTTGAAACTCCTGAATTTCAACAAAACAACTCTATATTTCTACCAAACAAGACATAACTATCTGTCTCAAAGTCTTCATCCTTCTCCCAAAATGAGGTAACTCAGATTTCTAACAGTCATTCTATCCATCCATGGCTAGGTGTGAGGGTAGGTACATAGTTTTACAAGAACTGCCAAAGCTTTTTCCAAAGCGAATATACAATTCTACACTCCTTCCAACAATGTAGGAGAGTTCTAACTGCTCTGTATCTTCACCAATATTTGGTGTTGTCCTCCAATACAAATATGTGTTGACTTTAATAGCTATGCTTAGCTTCAGAACAAGGACCAATTAAACAAAGTATAATAGGTTTCACTTATATTCCTCTCACAACTCAGCCCTCTTTAAATAACTTCCTGCATTTCACCCATTTACCATATGGAGAAATGGTGGCCCAGATATATGTAGAGAAGTCAATGGGAT
This sequence comes from Lynx canadensis, assembly GCF_007474595.2. Lineage (NCBI taxonomy): Eukaryota > Metazoa > Chordata > Mammalia > Carnivora > Felidae > Lynx > Lynx canadensis. The sequence continues at coordinate 74,897,460 of NC_044309.1, forward strand.
CTATTGCTAAAGCTAGGAAGCCATGGTCTCTTGGCATTCACACCCTACAGCCTAATAGCTGGAAGATTCTATATATATAATCCCTTTGTAATAAAGTCTATAACATTAATTTTTTCACAAGTTTTGTGTCTTCTTTCAGGTACTAATGGCTTTTAGGGATATACAAAAAGAGGTGAGATTAAATTTCAATTTTCTAAATTCCCTGGCCACATCACTTTTCCCTTGCTCCCATGTTTTCCATACCCTACTGTGATGTTGACTCTGATCAAAGTTTAAGTTTCAGTCCTTTATCTAGTGAATTCTCCCTTTAAAGAGCAGCACTGGCTTGTCAGTTCAGGAAGCTAAGGGAAGAAGATGCCTAACAATCCCCTCGTGGAAATATGACAATAGAGAAAATTGTATCTACCAGAACTTCTCTGAGCAAGAATACTCTGTGTAATTATATGAAACACTGATAAGTGACTGAGTTAGGAAGAGTCCCCAAGTGATGTGGTAAATTCCTTATTAGACAAGTATGTCTATTCAGTGTAGGGAAGTGCAAATTAGAGGTCAGAGCTAAATGTCTCTGCTAAACAGAAACATTCCTCCTCCTCTGCTCTTCCTCCACATAGATTTCAGTCTTTTTCTATACAAATACTGATCAAATATTTTAAAAATATACTCAAACATGCACTGTCCCCAGCTTGCTCAAGGTGGTGATATATCTGGGTCCTACCAAGCCTGCTGTCCCGCCTTTTTTTTTCTGTCTGTTACAGTGGACAACAATAGGCACTGTCTACACAATTACCTATCAGTAGACTATTTACATAGGTAAACACATAACTTAGGACAGGTACTAATATTATAAAACCAAAGCAAATGGGAAACTTCTACACAGATCCTTAACTTTTGTTCCTCTGAATAAAGACACAGTTTCATTAAAATTAGCATCTAAGTATAATATGAGCTTCCAGTGGTCTCAGAAACAGTAGCTCTCTCTTTCTAGTTGGCAAGAAGTCATGTATAAATTGATTGAGAAAGCACTGAAAATAAACCTCTTCTAAATCACTATCTTCACCTTAGAACTGAGCCCCTTCTATGGTCCCAGGAAGCTATGTCATTGTATCCTGCTGCTATGTCCAGGACTTACTCTAGGGAAAATTAGAGCAGTCTTTGCCTCCACCTGGCTGCAAGTAAAAGGCGGCATTAGGTAGAGATCAGAAACTTGATATTTTCACCCAAGTTTTGCCTTAGGGTCAGGGTGCCTCTACCCTACCCAGAACTTTAGTCCCCTTAGGCCTGAGTCTCCTCCAGATAACACTTGAATTAGTAAGAGGAGAAGCCTATCTATAAGTGAGACTTGTGTGTGTTGATTTCCATCCTCACAAGGCTTATATATTAAGTTAAAAGTCCCCTCTGATGTCCTCTATGCTGAAGCTCTCTTCTAGCGCTTCTTCATGGGATCCACCAGATAAATCCCTGTCTTCATAAATTCCCCCAGGCTGATACAGGCAAACATACTCCTTACTTACAGACTTATTAAGAAAAAATTTTATACTTAAATACTGAGAGAAGAATGTCAAACAAAAGATAGCAGAGAGAAGTAGAATTAGAATGTACTTCCTTTTTGATTAGGCAAACCTTAGGACCCATGCTTAGAGCATCGTTAGGTAGAAAGATGATCTACCAGGCTCCTGTTTGCTCAGGGGTCCCAAAGTGTATCAGCAGCAGCTGTTCACTCTAGGGTGGGTAAGAAGGATTTTTTTTTTTAAGGTCCTTCATAGATATTTAATAGTTCTCCTCAGAGAACCACTGGAGATGCAGAGAGGAGGGTAAAAGGGGGCCAGAAAAGGGAGAGCAAAAAAAACATAAAAAAGTAAAAGAGAGTAATGAATTGTGTGTCTCCCACCCCTAAAGAGGCCACATCTTGTCCTATTTATTTATTCATCATTCAACATTTATTGAGCATATGCTGTATGCAGGGCATTATGTTAAGTGGTTTGGTGTGAGGTATATAAAAACAACACAAAATTCTGCTTTCAGGAAACTTAGAATTTAATTCCAATCCCTAAAAGTCCCTATTTTCCACATAGACATTCCTACATTTGACCAAGTAAGTGTACAGCTGGTACACTGAAGTTTCAGAGGAGATGGATGGCTTCTAAGTCTCTGACTCTCTCTGAATTCTCATTACCTTTCAGCTGCAGGAAGATGCTCGGATTCGAGGTAAAAAAGCAGTATTTCAAGGTTTGGATAAGCCAAGAGTGGTGGGAGGGAACAAGAGGGAGTTCAACCCAAAGTCTCATCTTTCCTTTGGGTAAGAGCTGGAGTCGAGATCCTCCTTTTTTTTTCCCCCTTCAGCCAAGTGAACATGGACTTTCCTTGAACTTGCAAGAGCACTGCTAGTCTCTCCTCTGTCCAGCCCAATTACCGAGATGGGCACAGAGGGATCCTTTTCTCCCATGGGATGACTGCTGAGGACCTGAGGATACTCTCAACCCTCAGTGAGACCTACCTCTTTTCAGCAGAGGAGGGGCAGCAAGCATAGAAGTCTGCTATATGGGCTTACTAGGGCTGGCATAGGGCTTAAATAGTGGGGACATCAGAACAGAATGCTTATTCATGGTGGTCAAATTTTAGTTCTAAACTACAGTCCTATGCCCAGATGAAAATTTTAGTGTTACAGGAAAATATTCAAAACACCCAGAAGCCTAGAATTATAGCATAAAAGCCATATCTGGAGCTCCATCCTTCACCCATCCAAGAAGAAATTTATAAACCAGGGCTTTTCAAAGTTTTGCATGTATACAAATCATCTGTATACCTTGTTAAAAAGCAGATTCTTATTCAGTAGGTCTAGCGTGGGCTTGAGATTCTGTATTTCTAAGAGAGTACCACATGACACCAAAACTGCTGACTCGTGAACCAGACTTTGAGTATCAAGGATATAAATAACTGGGCCCAGTGAAATATCCTCCAACGTCAGAATGAAGTAAGGTTTATTTCAGTGGGTTACAAGTCCCATCACTTCAAATATGGGTGGAGTAATCACAGGGAGGAGCAAATCAAAAGGAGATTATGACTAGCCTAGGGGTCTTTCTGAGAATTAAAACTACTGTATGCTTTTCTAGACCCTCCCCAAAACAGAGCTCATTAACAGTCAGAAACTTCTTGAGAATCTTTAAATATAACAAGTCCAGAAAGAATTGTTCTGATCTTTCCCCAAGCCTGGTCAATCACCTCCATTCCAGAATGATAAGGAAATAGGGCCAGGCAGAATCCATCATGAGATATAGAGGAAAGTTCTTGGCTGCCAATCCCTAAGGGTCAACAGGTCAAAAGTGCCAAGTTTACCTCAGCTTAAAGGATACTCTCCTTTATCCAAGAAAGGCTGATTTTCAAAGAGGTCACTGCAGGACTCTGGGAATACCCACCTGATGACCTAGGATGTAACTGCTGCTGTTGTTAGTTTTCCTAAAAGGTGAGGGAGAGCAGGAGGGGGTGGGAGTAGGGAGGAGAGACTCAGAATAGGATGAGGAGAATTAAAGTCTCATTGTATCCATTTTCCATACAAAAAAAGTAGATAAGAAGTGAGAAATCAAGGACCTGCTCTAGTGGCAATGCCCAGGGACTGAGACATTTGGCTAACTCCTCATGCCCAGCACTGCTTAAACACAGAATCATGGTGGCCATGATTTGCTCTGCTTTGCAAATGACCATATGTCTGGTGCAAGCAACCAGGATGGCTGGTGCCATAATCTGCATCTGCCTCTCTTTAGTTTCCCCATAAGTTCCACCCTCTCCTTCTTTGGCTATACTCCAAACTAAGGATGTGAGCAGTGCTCAGGGCCCTTAGGGAGACATTTCTAGATCCTTATAACAAAATGACTCCTTTGTGTGTCCACCTCAGGGATAAGCAACTGCTCCATGATACCCAGGTCATCTGCATTTGGGACTGGGTAAGTAGCCCTCTTTTGATAATCCCCAGTGGAAATGGTATCCACCCAGATATGGGTATAATGGCTAGGAATATAGCTGGCTCTGAGCCTTGAACTTTCAGATGCCTGTATTTCCAATATACATCTCTTCTAAGGGGGGAGGAAGTGGCCCCCCACCACTCAACTAATGGTTAACTACAGAACCAGGGGTTCTTCCTCCATCCTCATCCCCATCAGAAATCCCTGTAATCTCAGGATCAGTCCTGGACCTCACCATAATAGAAATGGGGAGATTCTCATCATTCAATTGAGGGAGTAAGGGAACATCAAAAGAATGTCAGATAAGAAAATAGAGTCATGAGAAAAGAATAAAAAATTATGGAGGTACAAGAAAGACTTAGAAGAAGAAAATTAAATTAATAAAAGTTTGAAAGTCCAATGCCCTAACATGGGGAGATGTCAATTTCTTTTCCGAAAGCAAAATACCAGGATTGCTCAGCTGGGAAGACGGCAGAGTAGGAGGACTCTAAGCTCACCTCATCCTATGGATACAACTAGATAACACTCACGTTAGCATAAATAACCAGAAAGTGATCCAAAGCCTGACAGAACAAACTCCACAACTAAAGGTAGAGAAGAGGCCACATCAGGGCAGGCAGGAAGGGTAAAACATGGTTTGAGAGTGAAACAGACCATGGCTATCCAGGTGGGGAGAGAGCTGGTAGTGCAGAGAAGGGCAAAAACCAGACTTTCACACCAGAGAGCCTAAGAATGGGGAGGACAAATCCCCATAACATTTGCCTTTGAAAGCAAGAGGAGCTGAATTTCATGAGTTCTTACAACCAGCGGGACTTAAAGCCTGGAATTTTAAAAATCAGCCAATTCAGGTCTGGCACAGCCCAGAGGGCATTAGGAAGCTGAGTCCCTAAAAAGATAGTACAGCAACAACCTGTGCAGATACAGCATAGAACCGCAGTGTGAAAAATGCCAGGGCAGAAGAGAGAGAGTGATTTACTCATCTCAGAGCATGGCCTGGAGAGACAGAGAAAACAGAGAGACCCCTCCAGAAGCAAAAGAGCTGGCAGGCACCATTTCCCTCCTCGATACACCAGCATAAACAACGGCCACCTGTAGGAACCAGCATGAGTCAATACTCATTACCTAATTTGTTTGCACCAAGTCCCCCACCTACTTCACTTCAGCAGATCCACTCTTCCCAGTCACACTCCCATTGGTCCTGTAGCTCCAGGCCCCCTTCCCCAGAAGAACAGCACAGAATTTCTCCCAACCTACACATTTTGAGGGACCTCAGTTCCATCGACAAGGCAGATCTCATTTCACAAGCATTTCACCACACATGTTAAAACGCACCTCACCCCCCACCACCCTGCTGGGGACCAAACATTGCCCACAGTAGGCAAAGAGAGCCTCTGCAGACAACCGGACTGAAGTAAAAAGAGGCCAAGACTTAACAGCAGAGCAAATGCAACACACATAGGAGACATTCCCTGAAATTCCAGGCCCTGAGGAACAGGGGACACTGCACTGCAGAGTTCTACAGGACCTCTTCTTCATAAGGCTACTATTAAGAGCAAGAGGTAGCTGACTTCTCTAACACAGAGAAACAGGCACAGAGAGTTAGACAAAAGGAAGAGACAGAGAAACATGTCCCAAATGAATGAACAGGACCAAACCACAGCAAAGAGACTTAGGGGAAACAGATATAAGTAATATGACTGATAGAGAATTTAAAGTAATGATCATGAAGATACTGGACTTGAGAAAAAAGTACACAACATCAGTGAGACCCTTAACACAGAGATAAAAAAAAAAAAAAAGAACCAATCAGAGATCCAGAACATAATAAATGAAATTAAAAATACACTTGAGAGAATAGCACACTAGATGAAGAAGAGGAACAAATTAATGACCTGGAAGACAGAGCAATGGAAAGTAACCTAGTTGAGCATAGGAGAAGAAAGTTATGCAAAATGAGAATAGTCTCAGAGAACTCAGAGACTCCATCAAGCATAATAACATTTAGATTAGAGGGATCTCTAATCTAGAGATTAGAGAAAAAGGTAGAAAAAGGGCAGAAAATTTTTTTTAAAATAACAGGTGAAAATTTCCCTAATCTGGAGAAGGAAACAGATATCCAGATCCAGGAAACACAGAGATCCCCGAAAATATTCAATCCAAAGAGGTCCACACCAAAACAAATAGTAATTAAATGTTAAAGGTAGTTATAAAGAAAAAAATATAAGCAACAAGACAAAAGAAGACAGTTACATATAAGGAAAACCCCATAAGGCTATAATAAGGCTATAAGCAGATTTTTCAGCAGATACCTTGTAAGCCAGAAGGGAGTGGTATGATCTATTCAAAGTGCTGGAAGGGAAAAATTTGCAGCCAAGAATATTCTATCCAGCAAGGCTATCATTCAGAATAGAAAGAGAGATAAAGAGTTTCTCAGACAAACAAAAACTAAAGGAGTTCATGACCACTAAACCAGCCCTATGATAAATATTAAAGGGGGCTCTTTGAGTGGAAAAGAAAGACCGTAAGTGAGAGTATGAAAAGTAAAAAACACAAAAGCAGTGAAATATGTATTTCTGTAAAAATCAGTCAAGGGATTCATTAAAAAAAAAAAAAGAATGTAAAACATGACATATACCTAAAACATGGCAGTGGGGAAGAGTTAGAAAGATTTCAAACTTAAGCAAGAATCAATTTAATATAGACTGCTATATGCAGAAGATATTATATACAAACCTACTGGTAACCACAAATCAAAAACCAGTAATAGGTAAGCAAAGAATAAAGAGAAAGGAATCTAAGTATATCACTAAAGAAAGTCAACAAACCATGAAAAAAGCAAGAGAAGAAGGATCAGAGTAAATCTATAGAAACAACCAAAAAACAAGTAACAAAATGGCCACAAATACATATCTTCAATAATTACATTGAATGTAAATAGACTAAAGGCTCCAATCAAAAGACATATGGTGACAGATAAAAAAAAAAAAAAAAAAAAGACCCATCGATATGCTACCTACGAGAGACTCATTTCAGACCAAAAGACACCTGCAGATTGAAATAAGGGGATGGAGAAACATTTATTATACAAATGGAAGTGAAAAGAAAGCTTGGGTAGAAATACTTATACTGGAAAAACTAGATTTTAAAACAAAAACTGTAATATGAGACAAAGAAAGACACTATATAATAAAAAGGGGAGAATCTAACAAGAAGATACAACAATTATAATATTTATGCACCCCACATGAAAACACCCAAATACATAAAACAGTTAATAACAAACATAAAGGGAAATAATCAATAGTAATACAATAATAATAGGGGACTTTAACACCCCACTTACATTGACGGACAGATCATCCAAACAGAACAGCAACAAAAAAAACAGTGGCCTTGAATGACACACTGGACCAGATAAATTTAACAGACATATTGAGAACATTTCTTCTGAAAACAGCAGAATATGCATTCTTTTCAAGTTCATACAGAACATTCTCCAGAACACATCACATATTAGGCCACAAAACAAGTCTCAACAAATTCAAAATGATCAAAGTCATACCATGCATCTTTTCTGATCACAATGCTAAGAAACTAGAAATAAACCACAAGAAAAAATCTGGAAGGACTACAAAAACATGTACATTAAACAACATGCTACTAAATAATGAATGAGTTAACCAAGAAATCAAGAATAAATGCAAAAGTAAATAGAAACAAATGAAAATGAAGACACAACAGTCCAAAACCTCTGGGATGCAGCAGAAGTGGTTCAAAAGAGGGAAGTTTACAGCAGTACAGGTCTACCTCAAGAAGCAAGAAAAATCACAAATAAACAACCTAACCTTACACCTAAAGGAGCTAGAACAAGAACAACAAGTAAAACCTAAAAACAGCAGACGGAAAGAAATAATAAAGATCAGAGGAGAAATAAATGAAATAGAAACTAAAAAAAAAAAACAAAAAAAAAAAACAACAACAGATCAATGAAACCCAAGAGCTCATTCTTGGAAAAGATCAACAAAATGGATAAACTTCTAACCAGACTCATCAAAAAAAGAGAGAGGACCCAAATAAACAAAATCACTAATGAAAGAGGAGAAATAACAGCCAACACCACAGAAATACAAAAATTATAACATAATATTATGAAAACCTATATGCCAAGAAATTGGACAACTTAGAAGAAATGGATAAATTCCTAGAAACACATAATGTACCAAAAACTAAAGCAGGAAGAAATGCAAAATTTGAACAAATTACCAGCAATGAAATTGAATCAGTAATCAAAAAACTCCCAAAAAAACAAAATTCCAGGAACAGATGGCTTCATGGGTGAATTCCACCAACCATTTAAAGAAGATGTAATACCTATTCTTGAACTATTCCAAAAAAAAAGAAGACAAAGGAAAACTTCCAAATTCATTCCAAGAAGTCTATTATCACCCTAATACCAAAATCAGATAAAGACACCATGAAAAAAGAAAAATACATGCAAACATCTCTCACAAATATAGACGTAAAAATCCTCAAAATATTAGCAAACTGAATCCAAAACTATATTTTAAAAAAATCACACACCATGATCAAGTGGGATTTATTCCCAACATGCAAGGTTGTTTCAATATTCACAAAACCACCAACATGATATGTCACATCATTAAGAAAGGATAAAAATCATATGATGATTTTGACAGATGCAGAAAAAGCATGTCACAAAGGATAACATCCATTCATGATAAAAAAAACCCTCAGCAAAACAGGTCTAGAGGGAACATACCTCAACATAATAAAGGCCTCATATGAAAAACCTTCAGGAATATCAACCTAATGGTGATAAAACTGAGAGCTTTCCCCTTAAGGTCTAGAACAAGATAAAAATATCCACTCTTACCACTGATATTCAACATAGTATTAGAAGTCCTAGCCACAGCAATTAGACAACATAAAGAAATAAAAGGCATCCAAATTGGTAAGGAAGAAGTAAAGTTCTCATTATTTGTAGATGACATGATACTATACAGAAAGAACCCTAAAGACTCCACCAAAAAAACTAGAATTGATAGCTCAGTAAAGTCGCAGGACATAAAATCAATGTACAGAAATCTGTTGCATTCCTATATACTCATAATGAAGCAGCAGAAAGAGAAATTAAGAAAATCCCATTTACAATGGCACCAAAAATATCTAGGAATAAACTTAACCAAAGAGGCAAAAGACTCGTACTCTGAAAACTATAAAACACTGATGAAAGAAATTCAAAATGACACAAAGTGGAAAGACATTCCATGCTAATGTATTGGAAGAATGAATATTATTAAAATGTCTATACTACCGCAAGCAATCTACACATTTAATGCGATGCCTATCAAAATGCCAACAGCATTTTTCACAGAAATAGAACAATCCTAAAATGTGTATGGAACCACAAAAGACTCCAACTAGCCAAAGCAATCTGGAAAAAGAAAAGCTGGAAGCATCACAATTCCAGACTTTTAAGTTATATTACAAAGATGCAGTAATCAAAATAGCATGGTACTGACACAAAAATAGACACATACCAATAAAAGAGAATAGAAGCCCCAGAAATAAACCCACAATTATACGGGCAATTAATCTTCAACAAAGGAGGAATGAATATACATGGGAAAAAAAAATCTCTTCAACAAATGGTGTTAGGAAAACTGTACAGCTACAATGCAGAAGAATGAAACTGGACCACTTTCTTTCACCCTACACAAAAATAAACTCAAAATGAATTAAAGACCTAAACATGAGACTTGAAACCATGAAAATCCTTGAAGAGAGCAAAGGCAGTAACTTCTCTGACATTGGGCATAGCAACAGTTTTCTAGATATGTCTCCTAAGGCAAGAGAAATAAAAGCAAAAATAAATTACTGGGACTACATCAAAATAAAAAGTTTCTGCAGTGAAGGAAATAATAAAACTAAAAGGCAAGCTATGGAATGGAGAAGATATTCGTAAATGATATATCCAATAAAGGATTAGTATCTAAAATATATAAAGAACTTACACAACTCAACACCAAAAAACAAATAATCCAATTTAAAAATGGGCAGGGGCACCTGGGTGTCTCAGTTAAGCAGCTGACTTCAGCTCAAGTCATGCTCTCGTGGTTCGTGGGTTCAAGCCCCTTGTCGGCTCTGTGCTGACAGCTCGGAGCTTGGAGCCTGCTTCGGATTCTGTGTCTCCCTCTCTCTCTCACACACTCTCTCTCAGTCTCTCAAGAATAAATAAATGTTAAAAAAAATTTTTTTTAAATGGGCAGAAGACATGAACAGACATTTCTCCAAAGAAGACATACAGATGACACATGAAAAGACGCTCAACCTCACTCATCATCAGGGAAATGTCAATCAAAACTACAATGAGGGGTGTCTGGGTGACAGTCTGTTAAGCGGCTGACTTCAGCTCAGGTCATGATCTAGCAGTTCACGAATTCAAGCCTCTCATCAGGCTCTATGGTGATAGCTCAGGAGCCTGCTTCAGATTCTGTTTCTCCCTCTCTCTCTACCCCTCCCCCACTCACACTCTGTCTCTTTCTCTTAAAAACAATTTTTTTAAATTTTTTTAAAAACTACAATGAGATATCACCTCACACCCGTCAGAATGGCTAAAATCAACAACACAAGAAATCACAGGCAAGGATGTGGAGAAAAGGGAACCCTCTTGCACTATTGGTGGGAATGAAAACTGGTACAGCCACTGTGGAAAACAGTATGGAATTTCCTCAAAAAGTTAGAAATATAAGTCCCATGTGATCCAGTGATAACACTACTGGGTATTTACCTAAAAAATAGAAAAATACTAATTCAAAGGTTACATGCATCCCTATGTTTATTGCAACATTATTTACAATAGCCTAACTATAGCAGCAGTCCAAGTGTCCACTGACAAATGAATAAAGAAGAGATGGTGTATATATACAGTGGAATATTATTCAGCTATAAAAAAGAATGAAATCTTGCCATTTGCAACACCATGGATGGAGCTAGAAAGTATAATGTTAAGTGAAATAACTCAGAGAAAGACAAATACCATATGATTTCACTCCTATGTGCAATTTAAGAAACAAAACAAACAAGCAAAGGAAAGAAAAAGACAAACCAAGAATCAGACTCTTAGCTATAGAGAACATACTGATGGTTACCAGAGGGGCAGTGGGTGGGGGGGGGATGGGTGAAACAGGTGATGGGGATTAAAGACTACACTTATCTTGATTAAAAAAAAAAAAAAAAAAAAACCAGAAAAGAACAGGTTGGCCTAGTTCATTAAGCATCCAACTTCGGCTCACGTCATGATCTCGTGGTTTGTGAGTTCAAGCCCCTCATCGGGCTCTGTGTCGATTACTCAGAGCCTGGAGCCTGTTTCAGATTCTGTATCTCCCTCTCTCTGCCCCTCTACCCTCAAATAAATAAACATTTTTAAAAAACATTAAAAATAAATTAAAATAATTTTTTTAAAAAACGGAAAAGAACAAAAAAAAGACTAGGGAAAAAAAGATCAGGCTACAACATCAGAGATTTAATTTACACATTAGGAATAACTTTCCAATAATGACAACTAAGAAACAAGAGGACTGGGTGGTCAAGAAACATGGCAGCATCATGTTCTGCAGAGGACTTCAGAGATACTTTTTTAAAAGTCAGTTTGATATATTTCAGACACAGTCCTTCCTGAACCAGGAAATGAAGGCGAACTCCCTGACCCTGTTTGAACCAAATTTGATCCTTTTTCAGACAGCTGGCTCTAGTGAAATAAAAACCGTAAGAGACAGATCATTATACTTTAAATTGATCAGTGCTAAAACCATGAAAGGAATAACTAACCGGTAATCTCATCTTTACATACTTTTTTTTTTTAATTTTTTTTTTCAGCGTTTATTTTTATTTTTGGGACAGAGAGAGACAGAGCATGAACGGGGGAGGGGCAGAGAGAGAGGGAGACACAGAATCGGAAACAGGCTCCAGGCTCTGAGCTGTCAGCACAGAGCCCGACGCGGGGCTCGAATTCACGGACCTCGAGATCGTGACCTGGCTGAAGTCGGACGCTCAACCGACTGCGCCACCCAGGCGCCCCTCATCTTTACATACATTTTAAGTGTAATTACTGTAAACTTTTATAACGAGAAGCACTTTTGTTTGGTAAAAACCACATTGGACCTATGATTTTACTTAATTTTAATATTCCTCTGAGGCAAGCATGAGGAACTATCCTGACTTTCCTGATGAGGACACAAGCTCTCATAAGCTATGACACTACATCTCCTAAGACCTAGCAAGGGCTATTCTCTGTGGGCCACATGATCACCAGAGAATTGCAACTCCCAGAGCTAGTGATTCCCATTCCTGGTGGAATGTGATGAGAAAATCCTTCAGGACAGTGAAAACCAGGACAGGGGGTGAAAGGGCGGACCTACACCAGCCGACTCCATCTTGTTCTCTGTCCTTCACCTAGACCATGCCTCCTCCCCTTGAGTAACCTCCCGCTCACCCATTCAAACTTCCTGATCAAAACACGCCCAGCGACCTGCGTAACAGGACTCTGACCCTTCCCCAGCCAATCGGCCGAGGCCACGCCCCTTCCCCAGCCAATCGGCTGCCCCTAGACACCTATAAAACCTTTGTGCTTTTGAAACTCGCTCTCCCTGGTATCTCACCGCTCTGTCGGTGCAGGTAGGGGATTGAGCTCGAGCTAGCTCAAATAAAGGCTCTTTTGCTTTTGCATCGGACTCGGCTCCCTGGTGGTCTTTGGGGATCACGAATTCTGGGCATAACAGGGGGAGGGGTGGATGAGATCACTCTCCGCCATATATTCACAATCACAACCTTCTCTTATTGGGTACAAAAGCATCAGGCCTCCAGATTCTGGGATGACCCTAAATTTGGGAAGCACTGGAGAACAGCCATCAAGGGTGCAGGCCCACAACCTAAGAAGACAGTTCTCTGATCAATCAGCTTGCTACCCTGGATCCTAACCCTACAATCAAGAAAAGAAGGTTTCTCTTCTGCTGCTGCCAGGTTTCACCCACATGGCCTTTCCCCTGAGGTCTCCCCTGCCCATCCTTCTATAGTCAAGAAACCACGCCTCATGGGTCCTCACTTGAACATGAGAGAGCAGCGCCAAACCAAGCAGGTATGCTCCAACCCAAGGGACAAGGAGTTGGGGTGCCTGGGTGGCTCAGTTGGCTAAGTGTCCAACTTCGGCTCAGGTCATGATCTCACAGTTCGTGAGTCCAAGCCCCGTATCAAGCTCTGTGCTGACAGCTCAGAGCCTGGAGCCTGCTTCAGATTCTGTGTCTCCCTCTCTTCCATTTCCCCACTCACTCCTCTTTCTCTCTCTCTCTCTCTCAAAAATAAACATTTAAAAAAATTAAAAAATAAAAGGGACAAGGAGTAAAAGAATGGAAGCCTGAGGGCAGGGCCAAGCCATGACTTCTTGGTCTCTTTGAACAATACAAAGAACCAAAGTATGTCAGGTGTGGATAGTTCCATATAGAGAAAATCGTGGAGAAAAAGTATAGGATAAAGAGATAGAAAGGTAGGAGAGCTTAAACACAAACTAAGAAATGTGAGGTCCATTATTCCTTTCTGGAAAGTGTTCCAGAAACTTGCATTACCGTGAGGGCTTAATTCAGACTCAAGAGTTAAACACAGTAGGCCCACAATAGACTCCATTGTCAAGATTTTCATCAATAAAGTACTTGAGTATGCTGCCCTCAAAGGCACTGCTTGAGTGACAGGTCATTTTCTCAACCTTTTTAAGTTCCCTACTCCCTAGTTTCATCTGACACCTAATATCATATGGAGAAGAAGACTGTCTCAGATGTTCACCTGTGGCATATACAGTGCTAGCCACACTCTCTATATGGTCCGATCTATGACTTACTGGGAATTCCTTTTAAGACAGAATCTGAGTGATGGGTGATGAAGAAAAGTGGGCATATCTGCATATGTCTAAGTATAGTAACTGTGTATTTTCTTGAGTAGTCCCCTTTCAAATACTTTATCCCATATTTATCCCCCATAGCAGCAAAACACACAAAATTTTCCAACATTTTGGCAATAAGATTACATCTTTGTGAAAGAACACATACACTGACAAAACCTCTGTCATCATTCAAAACTCAATTTGGTTCAGAAATTAAGGCAGGGAGCTTCCTTTCTCTTCAGTGCCACATGGGCAGCAATGTAGGATAGCAAAGAATGAACACTGCATAGAAAGATGGTATACAACCAGTGGATCTCCTCCCTTACTTCATGTTAGATATCCTGGGATAGGATCATGAAGGCAGTGCCACCTGCTTAGTGAACCAAATCTCTTTTATTTCCATTCATGTGACAATGACATCTAGGGCACAGCTTAGGTTGCCTGAAAAAAAGAGAAGTTACTCGGCAGACATCACCTCTGACCCAGAAGAGAAACTGACCCTCATGGACAAAGATACCATGATCTTTGGCCACACCTGGTAACTTGGAAATTGAATGAGACCCAAGCACATCACAACTGCCAAGCAAAGAAACCAGCAAACAAACAACCAGTAAAATAAATGTGATATAAAAGGCACTCACTTTATCAGTTCTTACTGGGTAGTGGAATATAGTGATCAGATGTCCAAGTTTGGTTCATAGAACAGCACTGTAGATTAGAAGAAAATATGAATTATAAGGTCACAAACCCACTTCGACTTTGACTGAGTTATTCTTTTTTATGGACCTCAGTTTCCTCCCCTGTAAATAATGCGGCATAACTGGACACTACTGAAGGCTCCTTTCATTTTTAATATCCTGTGATCTAGATGGTCTCACAGTCTACAACTCCAACATAGCTATTCTCCAGACTTGAAAAGCCATCTCATCCAAAAATATTTCCTACAAGGAAGGAATATTTAGGATTTCATCAAAGATGGTGGCCTTTGAACATACAAATGCACATATTACATGACAGAAAATGTAGAGTTTTTTAACTTTTTTCTTCCTAAACAAAATCTAAACAAATGAACATAACATACTAAAAATTATACAACATAGCATTAACCCAGGACTTAAAATTTGTCATAACATCAGTAAAATAATAAGCAGAACACATTATAGCAACAAAAAAAGTATTAAAAAAACATCAGCGGGGGCAGGAAGATGGCGGCGTAGGAGGACGCTGGGTTCACCGCGCGTCCTGCTGATCACTTAGATTCCACCTACACCTGCCTAAATAACCCAGAAAACCGCCAGAGGATTAGCAGAACGGAGTCACCGGACCCAAGTGCAGACGAGAGGCCCACGGAAGAGGGTAGGAAGGGCGGCGAGGCGGTGCGCGCTCCACGGACTGGAGGGAGGGAGCCGGGGCGGAGGGGCGGCTCGCCGGCCAAGCAGAGCCCCCGAGTCCGGCTGGCAAAAGCGGAGGGGCCTGACGGACTGTGTTCCGACAGCAAGCGCGACTTAGCGTCTGGGAGGTCATAAGTTAACAGCTCTGCTCAGAAAGCGGGAAGGCTGGAGGACAAAGGGAGGGTGAGCTGCGGAGCCCCCGGACGACAGAGCTCAGTTTGGCGGGGAACAAAGGTGCTCGCCAGCGCCATCTCCCCCGCCCATCCCCCAGCCAAAATCCCAAAGGGAACCGGTTCCGGCCAGGGAAATTGCTCGCTCCGCGCAAACACCCAACTCTGTGCTTCTGCGGAGCCAAACCTCCGGCAGCGGATCTGACTCCCTCCGGCTGCCACAGGGCCCCTCCTGAAGTGGATCACCTAAGGAGAAGCGAGCTAAGCCTGCCCCCCCTGCCGCCGTGCACCTTGCCTTCCCACCCCAGCTAATACGCCAGATCCCCAGCATCACAAGCCTGGCAGTGTGCAAGTAGCCCAGACGGGCCACGCCACCCCACAGTGAATCCCGCCCCTAGGAGAGGGGAAGAGAAGGCACACACCAGTCTGACTGTGGCCCCAGCGGTGGGCTGGGGGCAGACATCAGGACTGACTGCGGCCCCGCCCACCAACTCCAGTTATACACCACAGCACAGGGGAAGTGCCCTGCAGGTCCTCACCACATCAGGGACTATCCAAAATGACCAAGCGGAAGAATTCCCCTCAGAAGAATCTCCAGGAAATAACAACAGCTAATGAGCTGATCAAAAAGGATTTAAATAATATAACAGAAAGTGAATTTAGAATAATAGTCATAAAATTAATCGCTGGGCTGGAAAACAGTATACAGGACAGCAGAGAATCTCTTGCTACAGAGATCAAGGGACTAAGGAACAGTCACGAGGAGCTGAAAAACGCTTTAAAGGAAATGCAAAACAAAATGCAAACCACCACAGCTCGGATGGAAGAGGCAGAGGAGAGAATAGGTGAACTAGAAGATAAAGTTATGGAAAAAGAGGAAGCTGAGAAAAAGAGAGATAAAAAAATCCAGGAGTATGAGGGGAAAATTAGAGAACTAAGTGATACACTAAAAAGAAATAATATACGCATAATTGGTATTCCAGAGGAGGAAGAGAGAGGGAAAGGTGCTGAAGGGGTACTTGAAGAAATAATAGCTGAGAACTTCCCTGAACTGGGGAAGGAAAAAAGCATTGAAATCCAAGAGGCACAGAGAACTCCCTTCAGACGTAACTTGAATCGATCTTCTGCACGACATATCATAGTGAAACTGGCAAAATACAAGGATAAAGAGAAAATTCTGAAAGCAGCAAGGGGTAAACGTGCCCTCACATATAAAGGGAGACCTATAAGACTCGTGACTGATCTCTCTTTTGAAACTTGGCAGGCCAGAAAGAATTGGCACGAGATTTTCAGGGTGCTAGACAGCAAAAATATGCAGCCGAGAATCCTTTATCCAGCAAGTCTGTCATTTAGAATAGAAGGAGAGATAAAGGTCTTCCCAAACAAACAAAAACTGAAGGAATTCGTCACCACTAAACCAGCCCTACAAGAGATCCTAAGGGGGACCCTGTGAGACAAAGTACCAGAGACATCACTACAAGCATAAAACATACAGACATCACAATGACTCTAAACCCGTATCTTTCTATAATAACACTGAATGTAAACGGATTAAATGCGCCAACCAAAAGACATAGGGTATCAGAATGGATAAAAAAACAAGACCCATCTATTTGCTGTCTACAAGAGACTCATTTTAGACCTGAGGACACCTTTAGATTCAGAGTGAGGGGATGGAGAACTATTTATCATGCTACTGGAAGCCAAAAGAAAGCTGGAGTAGCCATACTTATATCAGACAAACTAGACTTTAAATTAAAGGCTGTAACAAGAGATGAAGAAGGACATTATATAATAGTTACAGGGTCTATCCGTCAGGAAGAGCTAACAATTATAAATGTCTATGCGCCGAATACCGGAGCCCCCAAGTATATAAAACAATTACTCATAAACATAAGCAACCTTATTGATAAGAATGTGGTAATTGCAGGGGACTTTAACACCCCACTTACAGAAATGGATAGATCATCTAGACACACAGTCAATAAAGAAACAAGGGCCCTGAATGAGACATTGGATCAGATGGACTTGACAGATATATTTAGAACTCTGCATCCCAAAGCAACAGAATATGCTTTCTTCTCGAGTGCACATGGAACATTCTCCAAGATAGATCATATACTGGGTCACAAAACAGCCCTTCATAAGTTTACAAGAATTGAAATTATACCATGCATACTTTCAGACCACAATGCTATGAAGCTTGAAATCAACCACAGGAAAAAGTCTGGAAAACCTCCAAAAGCGTGGAGGTTAAAGAACACCCTACTAACAAATGAGCGGGTCAACCAGGCAATTAGAGAAGAAATCAAAAAATATATGGAAACAAACGAAAATGAAAATACAACAATCCAAACGCTTTGGGACGCAGCGAAGGCAGTCCTGAGAGGAAAATACATTGCAATCCAGGCCTATCTCAAGAAACAAGAAAAATCCCAAATACAAAATCTAACAGCACACCTAAAGGAAATAGAAGCAGAACAGCAAAGGCAGCCTAACCCAGCAGAAGAAGAGAAATAATAAAGATCAGAGCAGAAATAAACAATATAGAATCTAAAAAAACTGTAGAGCAGATCAACGAAACCAAGAGTTGGTTTTTTGAAAAAATAAACAAAATTGACAAACCTCTAGCCAGGCTTCTCAAAAAGAAAAGGGAGATGACCCAAATAGATAAAATCATGAATGAAAATGGAATTATTACAACCAATCCCTCAGAGATACAAACAATTATCAGGAAATACTATGAAAAATTATATGCCAACAAATTGGACAACCTGGAAGAAATGGACACATTCCTGAACACCCACACGCTTCCAAAACTCAATCAGGAGGAAATAGAAAGCTTGAACAGACCCATAACCAGCGAAGAAATTGAATCGGTTATCAAAAATCTCCCAACAAATAAGAGTCCAGGACCAGATGGCTTCCCAGGGGAGTTCTACCAGACATTTAAAGCAGAGATAATACCTATCCTTCTCAAGCTATTCCAAGAAATAGAAAGGGAAGGAAAACTTCCAGACTCATTCTATGAAGCCAGTATTACTTTGATTCCTAAACCAGACAGAGACCCAGTAAAAAAAGAGAACTACAGGCCAATATCCCTGATGAATATGGATGCAAAAATTCTCAATAAGATACTAGCAAATCGAATTCAACAGCATATAAAAAGAATTATTCACCATGATCAAGTGGGATTCATTCCTGGCATGCAGGGCTGGTTCAACATTCGCAAATCAATCAACGTGATACATCACATTAACAAAAAAAAAGAGAAGAACCATATGATCCTGTCAATCGATGCAGAAAAGGCCTTTGACAAAATCCAGCACCCTTTCTTAATAAAAACCCTTGAGAAAGTCGGGATAGAAGGAACATACTTAAAGATCATAAAAGCCATTTATGAAAAGCCCACAGCTAACATCATCCTCAACGGGGAAAAACTGAGAGCTTTATCCCTGAGATCAGGAACACAACAGGGATGCCCACTCTCACCGCTGTTGTTTAACATAGTGCTGGAAGTTCTAGCATCAGCAATCAGACAACAAAAGGAAATCAAAGGCATCAAAATTGGCAAAGATGAAGTCAAGCTTTCGCTTTTTGCAGATGACATGATATTATACATGGAAAATCCGATAGACTCCACCAAAAGTCTGCTAGAACTGATACATGAATTCAGCAAAGTTGCAGGATACAAAATCAATGTCCAGAAATCAGTTGCATTCTTATACACTAACAATGAAGCAACAGAAAGACAAATACAGAAAATGATCCCATTCACAATTGCACCAAGAAGCATAAAATACCTAGGAATAAATCTAACCAAAGATGTAAAGGATCTGTATGCTGAAAACTATAGAAAGCTTATGAAGGTAATTGAAGAAGACTTAAAGAAATGGAAAGACATTCCCTGCTCATGGATTGGAAAAATAAATATTGTCAAAATGTCAATACTACCCAAAGCTATCTACACATTCAATGCAATCCCAATCAAAATTGCACCAGCATTCTTCTCGAAATTAGAACAAGCAATCCTAAAATTCATATGGAACCACAAAAGGCCCCGAATAGCCAAAGGAATTTTGAAGAAGAAGACCAAAGCAGGAGGCATCACAATCCCAGACTTTAGCCTCTACTACAAAGCTGTAATCATCAAGACAGCATGGTATTGGCACAAAAACAGACACACAGACCAATGGAATAGAATAGAAACCCCAGAACTAGACCCACAAACGTATGGCCAACTCATCTTTGACAAAGCAGGAAAGAACATCCAATGGAAAAAAGACAGCCTCTTTAACAAATGGTGCTGGGAGAACTGGACAGCAACATGCAGAAGGTTGAAACTAGACCACTTTCTCACACCATTTACAAAAATAAACTCAAAATGGATAAAGGACCTAAATGTGAGACAGGAAACCATCAAAACCTTAGAGGAGAAAGCAGGAAAAGATCTCTCTGACCTCAGCCGTAGCAATCTCTTACTCGACACATCCCCAAAGGCAAGGGAATTAAAAGCAAAAGTGAATTACTGGGACCTTATGAAGATAAAAAGCTTCTGCACAGCAAAGGAAACAACCAACAAAACTAAAAGGCAACCAACGGAATGGGAAAAGATATTTGCAAATGACATATCGGACAAAGGGCTAGTATCTAAAATCTATAAAGAGCTCACCAAACTCCACACCCGAAAAACAAATAACCCAGTGAAGAAATGGGCAGAAAACATGAATAGACACTTCTCTAAAGAAGACATCCAGATGGCCAACAGGCACATGAAAAGATGTTCAGCGTCGCTCCTTATCAGGGAAATACAAATCAAAACCACACTCAGGTATCACCTCACGCCAGTCAGAGTGGCCAAAATGAACAAATCAGGAGACTATAGATGCTGGAGAGGATGTGGAGAAACGGGAACCCTCTTGCACTGTTGGTGGGAATGCAAATTGGTGCAGCCGCTCTGGAAAGCAGTGTGGAGGTTCCTCAGAAAATTAAAAATAGACCTACCCTATGACCCAGCAATAGCACTGCTAGGAATTTATCCAAGGGATACAGGAGTACTGATGCATAGGGGCACTTGTACCCCAATGTTCATAGCAGCACTCTCAACAATAGCCAAATTATGGAAAGAGCCTAAATGTCCATCAACTGATGAATGGATAAAGAAATTGTGGTTTATATACACAATGGAATACTATGTGGCAATGAGAAAAAATGAAATATGGCCCTTTGTAGCAACGTGGATGGAACTGGAGAGTGTAATGCTAAGTGAAATAAGCCATACAGAGAAAGACAGATACCATATGGTTTCACTCTTATGTGGATCCTGAGAAACTTAACAGGAACCCATGGGGGAGGGGAAGGAAAAAAAAAAAAAAAGAGGTTAGAGTGGGAGAGAGCCAAAGCATAAGAGACTGTTAAAAACTGAGAACAAACTGAGGGTTGATGGGGGGTGGGAGGGAGGGGAGGGTGGGTGATGGGTATTGAGGAGGGCACCTTTTGGGATGAGCACTGGGTGTTGTATGGAAACCAATTTGTCAATAAATTTCATAAAAAAATAAAATAAAATAAAATAAAATAAAATAAAATAAAATAAAATAAAATAAAAAAACATCAGGGGCACCTGGGTGGCTCAGTCAGTTAAGCACCTGACTTCCCCTCTGGAAAATAGAGATTCCTCAAAAAATTAAAAATAGGGGTGCCTGGGTGGTTCAGTCAAACACCTGACTCTTGATTTCAGTTCAGGTCATGATCTCATGGTTCATGAGTTTGAGCCCTGAATCAGGCTCTGCACTGACAGTGTGGAGCCTGTTTGAGATTCCCTCTCTCCCTCTCTCTCTCTCTCTCTCTCTCTCTCTGCCCTTTCCCTGGTCATGCTCTCTCTCAAAATAAATAAACGTTTTTAAAAATTAAAAATCACACTACCCTACAACCCAGCAATTGCACCACTAGATATTTATCCAAAGGGTACAAAAATGCCGATTCAAAGGGGCACATGCACCCCAATGTTTATAGCAGCATTATCAACAATAACCAAATTATGGAAAGAGCCCAAATGTCCATTGACTGGTGAATGGATAAAGATGTGATGTATGTATGTATGTATGTATATGTATATATACATACATACATACACACACACACATATACATACAATGGAATACTACTCGGTGATGAAAAATAATGAAATCTTGCCATTTGCAACAATGTGGATAGAACCAGAGTATATTATGCCAAGCAAAGTAAGCCAGAGAAAGACACATATGATTTCACTCCTATGTGGAATTTGAGAAACACAACAGATGAACACAGGGGAAGGGAAGGAAAAATAAGAAAGAGGAAGCAAACCGTAAGAGACTCTTAAATACAGAGAACAAATTGAGGGTTGTTGGAGGGGAGGTGGGTAGGGGGATGGGTTAAATGGGTGATGGGCATTAAGGCAGGCACTTGTTGAGATGAGAACTTGGGTGTCATATAGAAGAGATAAATCACTGAGTTCTGCTCCTAAACCCAAGACTACACAGTACGTTAACTAACCTGAATTTAAAAAAATAAATAAATAAATAAACAGCAAAACGGGCACATTATGGTGATACAGAGGTGTTAATTACAGGAAGTAGCTACCGTCCTCAGGGCTAGGGGAAAAAGATGAAGTTGGATTGCCAGTCACTACAAGCCTGCAAGAGATTCTCTGTGAGCTGGGACTCACTTCCCTGAAGAGGCGTGCTGCCTGTCTGTGCTGCTGTCTCAGGAGTTCAGAGGAGGGAGCCTGTGGAGCTGAGAAGGGGAACTTTCTTGCTGAGAGGGCATAAGGAGACCAGTTCTGGGAGTGCCAAGAAAAAGCTGGAAAGTAGAAGCCCAGCTATTGCTGGGCTGCTAACAGAAACAGCAAGCAGTCTCCCGTTAGTGCCGGAATTTAAGAGAAGTCTTGTTGTCAAATACGCTTTCCAGAACCCGCACTGCACACAATGGTGGGTCTGAAAATGAGAGTTGCCTAATAACTACTATGAACCTCCAGCAGGATAAACGCAAAAGAAACCACACCTCAGCACTGCATAATAAACTACTGAAAACCCAAGACAAAGAAAATTCTCAAAACAGACGGAGACCAAGAACAAATACCTTTAAACAGCACCACCTTTAGGCCCAGGCCAACTGTGGCCCGGGGCCTGGACTTAGGGGTTCCTGTTTGGCTTCCTTCCCACCCGTCACCCTCCACAGGGTGAGGGTCCTGCAGAGTCCGGCAGCCAGCACACTGTGGAACTCAGGCTCCAAACAGAACTCTGGGCCCTCAGAATCCCCTGCCCGCACAGCCTCAGGTCCACCTCCAGCGCTCGCAGCCCTCTTTGCACCGCAGGGCCTGCCCCAGGCCTGAGCGCCCAGAGCTCTACGGTGCGGGCTGAATTCCTTAAGCATGCAGACCCCCACCTCCATTCAGGGACGACCCAAGGGTGGGGAAAGAAAGGCACCTGGGTTAATGGCCTCCATTTTTTGGTCAGGGTGGGCCTGCCTCGCAAAGGACCATCAGGTGCAGCCGACTCCTCCCAGTCAGGCGGTGGGCGGCGCGAGGGAAGGAGACTGCTGGGAAGGCGGGAAGTTTAAAAGGCCACTCCCCCCAACCCCGCCCCCCGGCCTCCAAGAGCTCGTGCCGCCCTACCAAGAAACGCGGCAGCTGCGCTGGCCTGCGCAGCCATCCGGCCACGTGACAGCATGGAGGCAGCGGGCTGTGAGGACAGCCCCTACCTCTTCAAGGTGGTGAAAAGCCTCTGCGACCGTGAGGCCGGCATCCCGGAGGACGGGCTGGCGGCACACATCCAGAACCAGGGGAGTGAGGAGAAGAAGCTGCACCCCGGGTGCGTGGCATCCTGCGAACCATGAAGCCCTGCAACCATGTGCTCAGCCTGCTGGTCCCCATCCCGAAAGACAACGGCTCCCCAGAGGTCATCTGGGGCTATGGGGCCAGCACAGCCGGCACTGCACGCTCCCGTTACAACCAAGATGTGAATCTAGGGAAGATAAAAGTTTTGGCTTCCCTTATGACGTCTAAATGTGCTGTGGTTGATGTGCCATTTGGAGGTGCTAACGCTGGTGTTAAGATTAATCCCCAAAACTACACCAGTAAGGAAGTGGGGAAAGATCACAAGGGGGTTCACCGTGGAACTAACAAAACAGGGCTTTATTGGTCCTGGAATTGATGTGCTTTCCTCAGACATAGGCAATGTGAGTGAGAGATGTCCTAGATTGCTGACACCTATGCCAGCATCACAGGGCTTGCATAGCGCATGCAAATTAACGCACATGCCTGCTATCCTGGTAAATCCATCAGTTGGGGTCTCATCCGCCGACATCTCCGCTACTGGCCAGTGTTTTACATGGGATTGAAAACTTCCTCAGTGAAGCTTTTTTCATGAGCATTTTTGGAATGACACCAGGGTTTGGAAAGAAAACATTTCTTATTTAGGGCTTTGGCAATTTTGCACTCTATAGTTACATTATTTTGCTAAATGTGTTGGTGTTGGTGAATCTAATGGGAGAATATGGAATTCAGATGGCATTGACCAAAAGGAACTAGAAGACTTGAAATTGCAACATGAATCGGAGCACCTGGGTGGGCTCAGTCAGTTAAGTGTGGGACTCTTGGTTTCTGCTCAGGACATGATCTCACGGTTTGTGAGTTCAAGCCTCACATCAGGCTCTGTGCTGGCAGTGCTGGCAGTGTGGAGCCTGCTTGGGATTCTTTCTCCCTCTCTGTCCCTCCCTACTGACTCTCTCTCTAAATAAGTAAACTTAATTTTTTAAAAAAATAAAGTTGCAACGTGAATCAATTCTGGGTTTCTCCAAGGCAAAGCCATAGGAAGGAAGTATCTTGCCAGCAAACTGGCATACTTATTCCTACTGCCAATGAAAAGCAGGTAACCAAGTCCAGTGCACCCAGACTGAAAGCCAAGATCATTGCTGATGCTTCCAATGAACCAACAACTCCAGAAGCTTATAAGATTTTTCTGAAGAGGAGCATTACGGTCATTCCTGATTTATACTTGAATGTTGAAGGAGTGACAGTATCTTACTTTGAGTGACTAAAGAATATAAATCATGGGGCACCTGGATGGCTCAGTTGGTTCACCCATCTGACTCTTGATTTCAGCTCAGGTGGTGATCCCAGGCTTGTGAAACTGAGTCCTTCACCAGGCTCCATGCTGAATATGGAGTCAGCTTGTGTGTGTGTGTGTGTGTGTGTGTGTGTGTAGTCAGCTATGGCTCTTTGACCTTAAATATGAAAGAGATTCTAGCTACTGCTTTCTCATGTCTATTCAAAATAGTTTAGAAAGAAAATGTAGAAAGCACCATCAAACTTTTCCTATTATATCCACAGCAGGGTTCCAAAACAGACTATCTGAGAAAAGACATTGTACATTCTGGTTTACCTTACACTGGGGAGTTTTCTGCCAGGCAAATCATGTACGCAGCTGCAAAGTATAACCTGGGATTGAACCTGAAAACAACTGCCTATCTCAGCACCATTGAGAAAGTCCTGAGGGTGTAGCTGGTTTGACCTTCAAATAAATGGAACATAGCTGACTACTTCACTACCCTCTTTAACTGTAACTTCTGCAAACCTATCACATGTTTACATATAACCACAAAAAGATTTTTCTCTTAAGGACATCATTCTTAATAAGTCAGTCCAAATCACAACAAGAAGCTAAGTGATGATAGAAGATACATGTAAATTGTGTGGAAGGGAAATACGGAGAAGTGAGCAAATTGCTTCATGAGATGGAAGAATGGAAAAGAGCAATATTCTAAAATAAATCTATTCTTTTAAAAATGTTGTTTTAGGGGCGCCTGGGTGGCTCAGTAGGTTGAGCATCCAGCTTCGGCTCAGGTCATGATCTCGCGGTCCGTGAGTTCAAGCCCCGCGTCGGGCTCTGTGCTGACAGCTCAGACCCTGGAGCCTGCTTTGGATTCTGTGTGTCCCTCTCCCTCTGCCCCTCCCCCGTTCATGCTCTGTCTCTCTCTGTCTGTCTCAAAAATAAAATAAATGTTTAAAAAATGTAATTTTAAACAGAGATGTGTAATTAAGTTAATGCATTACATATTATAAGTAGGAAAAAAAATAAGTCAGTCCAAATCAGCCCTTTAAAAAGGAAGAAATTAAGGGTGAGAGATCACAGACACATTGATGAGTGTGAAAGTAGAAATTGCCTGCGCCAGAGGGCCACTTGGGATAATTTGCCTTTAAATCAAAAGCCTTTTCATCTAGCTATATGCTCCCAGCTCACAGTTTGTTCCCAACATGTTAATTACCTTTTGTTTCAGCTGAGCAATCAGTTGTTTGCCTAATTTTACTCTGGCCAAGTCTGAGATGGAACATGCTATAATTTTGATGCATTTAAAAAGTGGGTGTGTGGCATTTTCAGAAGGTAGTATTGTCCTAAAATTAGTTATTATTATTTCACATCAGCAAAATAGCTCGATTTTATAGGTTACAAACAAAAATAAAAGCTGTTTCTTCTATGCATTTTATTCTCTTAGGAAGACACAAGTACATGCTGCTGTAATAAAATTGCCTTTAATCATTTAACAAGCCTAACTTTGACTCAAACAGTAAGTGCTTACAAACATAAATTTAAAAATCTAGTATTTTATGATATAAAACAGCATTACTTATAGCTCATCAGTTCTGTATTGTCCAGCAAAAATAAACAGCCAGATGGAGAATTATTATCTTCAAAACTACAGATGATGGAGGCTATTTTTATTGTAGCTATCTGAATTTGCTAAATATAATTATGACATGTAGTCCAAATAATGCAGTGACCTGCTTACCATGTTAATTTTTCATTTCTTTAGGGATCCATTGCTGAGTAATTGAACAATAATTCAAGTGGAGTAACCCAGAAAAAATCCACTTGGTCTCCCTGTCTGGAATCTGGCTAACAATTTAAGCACTACTTGATTTTGTGTCTCTTTTCTTTTAGGAGGCTTCATATGCACACAAGCTTAATTAACAAAGTGGGACTTAAAACATTGGATTGAGTGTTTTGTTTGGGACTTTTTTGGCCAGGACCTTTTGAACAGTGGTATACCAATGAAATACTAGACATTATGTATGTAATGAATGAGCCCTTTTTTAAAAACAATAAAACTCTCAGAAATTTCTAATTATTTTGTAACTTCATGACTTAACCTGGTAATAAAAACAGTTATTAAAAGTCTGCTTTTAAAAATAATTGAAAGGGAAATATTTTCAGACAAATGACAGCTAAAGACAGCACCAGTATACATTTACAACAGAAATACTGAAAGGATTTCCTTTTATAGAGGCAATATGTTCCTAAATGGAAACATTGAAATAGAGGAGTGGATTAAGACCTACTGAAAGTTTGAAACATGTGAGTAAGTTTGCATGACTATTGAACTGTATAGCAACAATAATGTCTTGAGGATTATACACATACATACATATATGTACATGTACACACACACATATAATCAAAATACATTTCAATAACAGCACAAAAAGTTGGAGAGGGGTAAAACATGTTAAAACCGTGCAATGATCCTTATATTGCCCAGGAAGTGGTAAAAGTACTAATTTATAGGAGACATTTGGTAACATCCAGGGTAACAACTAAAACAAGAGTAAAAGATTGCCTCCTAATAGAAAGGAAATAATGGAGTGATAAAATAAAGGGGGGGGGGAGGTAATCCAAAAGAAGGCAAGAAAGGAGAGAAAAAGTAATATAGAGCAGGTGTGACAGTGGTGAGGTAGGAAGTTAAATTCAATTACATGAGTAATTATGATAAATGTAAATGGACTAAATTCTCTGACTAAAAGAGATTATCAACTAAATGCTACCTAAAAGAGTTGCACATTAACTATCAGATACAGAAAGTTGAGAATAAAAGGGTGGAAGATGCTGCATCTTATAAATGATTAAAAAAAAAAAAAGCTTATAAGGCGGCAATAGGAACCTCATCAAAACCTCTCCTTTATCCATTCCCAGAGAGAGATGTGAGAGTTGAGGAGGTAAATCATCATAAGATTATTATAGGGTGGCACTTATAATCGATTCTACTTTCGATGTGTGAGGCAAGATCAATATTCAACCAAGACGTGCCTTAGGAATAAATACAGTCTAATTCAAAAGAATAGTAGATAGATTATTTTGAGAAGCTACGTCCCCTTTACCTCAAACATGCAAATGTAGTCCAGGGCCTGGGACGTTGGAGCTGATAACAACAACAACGACAACAACAAAAAACTTTCCAATGTGCAGAAATCTCTTTAAAAGGGTTCTACATTTGCCACTCTTCATTTTCTTGTGAGGCATACATTCACCCAATTGAGCTAGGAATCTCTTTATGATCTTACCATGTCTTTAACAAAAATATGTAAATTTCCCATTCTAGTTCAATTAAGTCACTACTCCATAGGTGTTAAGTGTTCTTTTGACCCATTTTTGTATAAGAGTCATATTCAAATGTGTTCCTTGATCCAATGAGGTGTAGGTTATGGCTCCAAATTGACATAAAATGCCTATTTCCATGACCTTAATGGTGTTTTAGCTGCTATTTCTGTTAAAGAGTAAGAAATAGTTATTTTTGTTAAAAATCCTTTTGAATTCTTCAGAAATATTAGCAGTGACCTTTTGTCATTCACCTGTAAGCTTTGAGTCAGTCTTGTTATTGGGGATTTTCCCAAGGCCAATTTCAGATAGTTTATCTATTGTTAACATTCAGTAAATTATATTTGTAACTTCCACATTAGTGACTCTGCTGGATGACAGTGGAATATGTTTTTGTAAACTCATTGTTGTATGACTTGGACATGACCATGCCTCATTTCATGTATCCAAGTGACTACCTGCAGGCAGTGGACCAAGGCATCATCTTGTCATTCCAATTCTCCTCTGAAAGAAAAATTGGGTTCTTTTGGTGAGCATCAATATGATCTACTTTAATTTTCTTTCTGAAATTCCACAGGCCTTCCACAGTTGTGTTCTTCACAGATGGTACTCTTTATTGCTCATCCATTAAACATTTATTAGCTATACGCTTGGGCCATTGGCTATGGACGAAGAGCTTGTGATACCCACACTTTTTTACATAGCATTTTATGTCAGGACTGTGATCTAGAGCAATATTCAGTTCTTTTTATATTGCTCTATGCACTGCTTTCAGTTCATCCCATTGTGCAGAATTACCTTTACCTTTTTCTTTCTTCTTTAAATTTATTTTAATTCTAGAATAGTTAATATACACTGTTACATTAGTTTCAGGGGTGCAATACAGTGATTCAACAATTCTATACACTATTCAGTGATCATGATAAGTGTACTCGTTAATTTCCATCATCTATTTCACCCACCTCCCATGAACCTTCCTTTTGGTAACCACCTGTTTGTTCTCTATAGTTAAAAGCCTGTTTCTAGCTTTGTCTCTCTTTTTTTTCCTTTGCTCATTTGTTGTGTTTCTTAAATTCCACATATGAGTGAAATCATATGGTATTTGTTTCCCTGACTTATTTCACTTAGCATTATACTCTCTAGCTCATATCCATGTTGCTGCAAATGGAAAAATTCCATTCTTTTTAATGGCTGAATAATATTCCATTTTATATATATATATATATATATATATACACACACACACACACATACACACACATATGTGTGTGTGTAACTACATCTTCTTTATCCATTCATCTATCGATGGATACTTGGGCTGCTTCATGGTTTTGTTATGGTAAATAATGTTGCAGTAAACATAGGGGTTCATGTATCCCTTTGAATTAGTGTTTTTGTATTTTGGGGGTAAATCCCAGTAGTGTGATTACTGGGTCATAGGGAATGCCTAGTTTCACCACTTATATTCAGCATAGCATGGGAAGTCCTAGCCACAGAAATAAGACAACAAAAAGAAATAAAAGGCATCCAAATTGGTAAAGAAGAAGTAAAACTTTCACTATTTGCAGATGATATGATACTATATGCAGAAAACTCCAAAGACTCCACCAAAAAAAACTACTAGAACTGGTAAATGAATTCAGTAAAGTCGCAGGATACAAAATCAATGTACAGAAATCTGTTGCATTTCTATACAATAATAATGAAGCAGCAGAAAGAGAAATTAAAACAACTTCATTTACAAGTGCACCAAAAATAACAAAATACCTAGGAATAGAATTAACCAAAGAGGTCCTTTGACCTGTATTCTGAAAACTGTAAAACACTGATGAAAGAAAGTGAAGACAACACAAAGAAATGGAAAGACATTCTATGCTCATGTACTGAGCGAACAAGTATTGTTAAAACGTACCTTTGCCTTTTTCAACTAGGGAAACAGCTGGGCTAATGGCAATTTAGCAGCTGGGCAAAGAGCAGCAGAGTTCCATAAGAAGTCTTTTTCAGTATAGGAGCTCCCACTGGTGGAGCAAGCAGCCTATTACACGTCAGTGGGAAGAGTCATACAATTCCGACCACTCACAAACAGGAGAGGATGTTCTATCATTGATCCTAGAGGTAGAGAAAGGCTACCTGCTCGTGAATATGATGCACTTACTCCATTTCAACATATTTGTAAGTATAACGTTTACATTTTCCAAGGAACTGTGTTGTACATCCCTTTCTTTATTTGAATGTCTTTCTCACATCACTCATATCAAAATATATATCTTGGTAAGTTTGTCCTTCAGCCATATGACCTGTTGCCACCAGAGCTTAAGAGCACACTAGTATTTATATCTCAAATGGTTTATACTAAGTTACAGCATAATCTTCTAATTCAAAATACCAGTACCTGCCATTTAGCGTCGGAATTAGACTTCTAATAACTGCAGTCTCTGAGTTTTAGTGGTATACACATATAAAACCCTTGGTCTGTTAGGATTAGATAGTCCCAGAGGTGCCCTTTATATATCCTCAAAGACTTCCTTTGTTCCAGCTCGTTTGAATTTAGTCTTTTTTTCCCCCTAGTCACTCTATATTACAGAGGACAGGATACTCAAATTCAGTATACGTGTCCACCAGAATATATATAGCTCCACAAGACTTCATACTTTTTTCTCATTAGTGGGACCCATAAGGGACAGTAATTTGTTCTTTACTATTTGTGAAATGCCCCTAAAGGCCTCAACCTGGGATATTCCTGGATATTTGCCTGATTGGCCTTGACCCTAAATCAGCCATCCTTGACTACTTCTGCACATTATAATTTACAAATGCCCTTGGCTTCCTCTTCCAAAGAGGAAATTATCATATTATCAATGTAATGAATCAACTTATTTTGAAACTGATCATATTTAAATCTCATCCTATCAGGTTGTGATAGTATGCTGCAGCATTCAGTTACCCTTACAGGAGGACAGTAATTGCATAATGGAGTCCATTTCACATGAAGATGAACTGTATACTTGACTGGCTTTCCAAAATGAGATACAAAAGCCAAGTCACCTTTAACTAACCAGTCACCTTTAACCTGCTGAATGCTTGAAATGTTGCCCTCATGTCTGGCATAGCAAAGGCTATCGATGGAAGTGCTTTTAAAATGTGGTAGTCAGCAGTCAGCTGTGCAGTGTTTTTTATAAGCCATATAGGAATACTATAGAAAGAATTAGAAGAGACACCCTTCTACAGTTTTCTTAGTAAGGGCTGAGGTTCACTATCTCCTAGTACTCAAGTACTGCTTAATAATTACTATAGAAGAGAGTACAGGCAATGCTTATGTCCCAGTTAGCATGTAATTAAAACCAGGCAAAGGGTGAATTTGCCCAGCATTTGGCTACAAGCTGGTAATGGCAATGCCCTCTATTCATGCATTAACTGTCTTCTGTATATACATTTGTGACAATGTGATACCATCGCTGAGAATCTCTCACTTTCTCGATTATCTACACTTTTACTCAATCTTGGCACCTTCTGCCACAGAATCAGCATACTACCCCAAGGTTTACTTTTATCCCCTTAATGTTGCTTTCTGATTTCCCTAAAAGTATAATAGACATCATGTACCAGAATCACTAGGGAAAATTATATGTTTTCAGTATTTGAAAGCATAGAGGTTATGATGGTCCTACAGTGGGGGTGATCATGGACAAATCTAAAAGATAAGATCCAAAGGTTAGAAATGAAGTTCTCCATGCCTATATCCAGACCTGCCAGGAACAGTTTTCTTCAACAACCATACTATTTAAAATATATATATATACTTTTGCTTAGTAAAGAATCCTGGGTGAAGGCACTATATCAATTATCACAGCCTGATTTAACTTATCTTACTCCCTCCCTGGTCCAACCATCAGAGTTTACTTCCATGTATATTCCCCAGTTTTCCCCAATATAAATTAGCAAAATCTTACTTCGACTATAAGCCCTCTTCTTTCATTTTGCACTTTGTAATTTTCCCGCTCCCCAAACTGAGACCATTCTGGGATTTGAGTGCATTAATACATTTAGAAGCAATAAGGGGTTTTGAAGTTGAGTCACAAGGAGAATTGATACCTTCTTGCAAGCTGTAGCAGTTAATGGTTTTAGTGAAATTACAGAATCCTCTCTGGTTAGTTGAAGCAGAAATGAAATCTATTAGCATTCAGTAGCTGGTACTTAACTGCAAAAATCAGGTTAAGGTGATTAAGCTTCCAAAACAATTTCCAGGACTAATCAGCAATTCTATCCTCACCAGAAAGCAGTCATCAACACTGCCATCCCCAGAATTTTGCCTCTCCTGCCACGACCTGTTTAGTTATCTCTTGCTGTAAAAAAATATTACCGCAGGGACACCTGTGTGGCTCAGTCGGTTGAATGTCGAACTCGGTTTTGGCTCAGGTCATGATCTCACAGTTCATGAGTTCGAGCCCCGTGTCAGGCTCTATGCTGACAGTGCGGAGTGGGCTTGGGATTCTTTCTCTCTCCCTCTCTCTCTGCCCGTCCCCTACTCTCTATATCTCTCTCTCAAAATAAATAAATAAACATTTTAAAAAACATATTACCACAAACTCAGCTGCTTAACACAATACATTTATTGTATCATAATTACACTATCGCAGTTTCTGTGGGTCAAGAGTTGCAACTGAGCTAGTCCTCCACTGCACTTGTAATGTTGGCCAGGCTGCCTTCTCACCTGGAGATTCTACTGGATGAAAGTCCTCTTCCAAGCTCAGTCAAATTTTGGGGGAGAACTCATTTCCTTGCAACTTCACAACTGAGGGCCTCAGCTTCTTACTCGCTGGTAGCTGCCCTCAGCTCTCGGAGGCCACCTGTATGTCCCTGCCACATGCCCCTCTATAGGCAGTCACAACATGACACTTTACTTCCTGAATGCCAGCAGGAGAGCATCTCTCTGCACAAAAGGGTCAAGTCCCTGTTTTAATGGCTGATTAAGTCAGGCCCTCCCAGTATAACCCTCCTTTTGACCAATTCAAAATCAAGTGAGTTAGGATCTTAATTACCTCTGCAAAATCCCTTCACTTTGCTTTATAACATTACCTAATCAAGGAAGTGACATCCCTTACCTTCACCATATTCCAGAAGTCACACATTCTGTCCCCACTCAAGGGAAATGTGTGGATTTACCCTAAAAGTGCCCTGAGACTAAGAGCTGTACATGACCATTCTCAAGAAACTCTGGGCTTCCAGGAGAACCGCTACAATCTTTGTGTGAACATTAAACAGGGACTCCTGTGGGCAGTTACCACTCCCACAAGTTCACCGTTGGCAAGTAGGGATTGGCCTAGATTTTAGACCACCACTCCAACCCAACCTTTATTCAATGCACAAACTGCATACTGAACCAAAGGCACAGGCTAGGCCAATACCCTGCACGTAGTGGGTGAACATCTGATGGATGAATGTCTTCTAGAATGTCAAATCACCCAGTCTCATCATCTCATTAAACAAAGTCTACCAAAGAGCACATGGTATAATCCTGCCCTGTCCTTTCTCTCTGAAAACACCTTCTATTTTAACTTTTTTTCCTAAGTTTTATTTATTTATTTTGAGAGACTGTGTGCACACACAAGCAGGGGAGGGGCAGAGAGGGAGAGAGAGGGAATCGCAAGCAGGCTCCACACTGCTAACACATGGTGCCAGAACCCACAAATTGCAAGACCGTGACCTGAGCCAAAACTAAGAGCCCGACACTCCACTAAGCCACCCAGGCACCCCAGGACACCTCCTTGCTATTACCATCCTTTTGCCCCACAATCCTGCACTCTTCCCAGTGAATCCTTTGGTCATCAATTTCATTTTCTTTTTTTTTATTGAGGTATAACTCACATAACATTATATTAATTTCAGATGTACAGCATAATGATTCAGTGTTTGTATATACTGCAAAATGATCATTATCGTAAGTCCAATTAACATCCATCACCACACAACATTTTTTTTCTCGTGGTAATAACTTTTAAGATCCTTTCTCCTGGCTACTTTCAAATATGCAGTACAGTATTATTAACTGTAGTCACCAGGCTGTACGTTACATCCCTATGATTTGTTCACGTATTGTACCTTTTGACCCCCTTCACCCATTTTGCCCACCCCCCATCCCTAGCCTCAGGCAACCACCAATCTATTCTCTTTTTTGTTCATTTTGTTGCTGTTATCCTTGTCTCATTTGTCTTTGTGTGTACTTTTTTGGATTCCATATATAAGTGAGATGTTACAATATTTATCTTTTCATTTTTGACTTATTTCATTTAGCATAATGCCCTCATTTCATCCATGTTGTCTCAATGGCAATATTTTATTCTTGCTTATGTCCTATATCTTTTAACATCCTTCATCAGATTTTTCTGGGTCAGTTCACAGTGGTTTGGAAAATGTGGCAAATATGAAAAGCGGTTTGCCTATTTGATCATCAGAGAACCAATATGCAGGATTTCTTTTGTGTGTTTTTTTCAAGTTTTTATTTAAATTCCAGTTAGTTAACATACAGCGTAATATTAATTTCAGGTATAGAATTTAGTGACTCATCACTTACATATAACACCCAGTGCTCATCACAAGTACCTTCCTTAATGCCCATCACCCATTTAGCCCATCCTCCCACCCACCTCCCCTCCAGCAACCCTCAGTTTGTTCTCTATAGTTAAAAGTCTATTGGGCGGTGCCTGGGTGACTCAGTCGGTTGAGCATACAGCTTTAGCTCAAGTCATGATCTTTAGCTCAAGTCATGATCTCACGGTTCGTGGGTTCGAGCCCCACGTTCAGCTCTGTGCTGACAGCTTGGAGCCTGGAGCCTGCTTCGGATTCTGTATCTCCCTCTCTCTCTGCCCTTCCCTCACTTATACTCTGTCTCTCTCTCTCTCTCTCTCTCTCTCTCAAAAATGAATAAACATTAAAAAAAATCTTTTCTTCTTAAAAAAAGTCTGTTGGGGTGCCTGGGTAGCTCAGGCAGTTAAGTGTCCAATTATTGATTTCAACTCAGGTCATTATCTCATGGTTCGTGAGTTTAAGCCCTACATCAGGCTCCTCACTGGCAGTGCAGGGCCTGGGTGGGATTCTTTCTCTACCACTTTCTCTGCCCCTCCTCCCCATCTCTCTCTTTCTCAAAATAAATAAACTTTATAAAAAAAGGATTTGTTTCCTGTTTTGCCTCTCTCTCTTTTTTCCCCCTAGGTTTGTCTGCCTTGTTTTTTAAATTTCATATATGAATGAAATTATATGATATTTGTCTTTTTCTGACTGACTTATTTCACTTAGCATAATGCTCTCTAACTTCATCCACATAGTTGCAAATGGCAAGATTTCATTCTTTTTTGTGGCTGATGTTCCATTGTGTGTGTGTGTGTGTGTGTGTGTGTGTGTACCACATCTTTGTCCATTCATCAGGACAATGGACAAAGGGGATCTTTCCATAATTTGGCTATTTTTGATAATGCTCTATAAACATCAGGGTGCATGTTTGAATCAGTATTTTTGTATCCTTTTGGGTAAATACCTAGTAGCACAGTTGCTGGATCATAGTTCTATTTTTAACTTTTTGATGAACTCCATGTTTTCCAGAGTAGCTGCACCATTCCATTCCCATCAACAGTGCAAAAGGATTCCCCTTTCTCCACATTCTTTCCAACACCTGTTGTTTCCTGCTAATTTTAGCCATTCTGACCGGTGTGAGGTGATATCTCACTGTAGTTTTGATTTGTATTTCCCTGGTAATGAGTGATGTTGAGCATCTTTTCATGTATCTCCTAGCCATCTGGATGTCTTCTTTGGAAAATGTCTATTCATATCTTCTGCCCATTTTTTAACTGGATTATTTGTTGTTTGGATTTTGAGTTTGATAAATTCTTCATAGATTTTGGATACTAACCCTTTATCAGATATGTTATTAGCAAATATCTTCTCCCATTCCATAGGCTGCCTTTTAGCTTTGTTGATTGTTTCCTTCACTGTGCAGAAGCTTTTTATTTTGATGAACTCCCAATAGTTTATTTTTGCTTTTGTTTCCCTGCCTCAGAAGACATATCTAATAAGAAGCTGCTACGGCCAATGTCAAAGAGGTTACTGCCTGTGTTCTCTAGAATTTTTATGGTTTCAGGTCTCACATTTAGATCTTTAGGTCTTTAATCCATTATGAATTTGGTTTTGCGTATGGTGTAAGAAAGTGGTCCAGTTTCATTCTTTTGCATGTAGCTGTCTAGTTTTCCCAATACCATTTGTTGAGGAGATTGTCTTTTTTTCAGTACACAGTTTTGACCCTAAAACATTTCAGATTGTTTGCACCTCCCCCAGTAAAAAATCCGATCCATGTTTTCTGTCACTTGGGCCCATCCACTCTTTTCAAAGTTCTGTATGAGCACTGACTTCTCAATATCATTGACCCATTTTACTTTTCATGCCATAGTCCATAGGTGCTTATGGAGCCAATGGGAACATCCAATTTCTCTTCAGATTCACTGACTCTTGTTTCTGTTTCTTAGCTGATATCAGGTTGTTTTGTTGCCATGTTGTCCTATGGGCTCCAAGTATATAAATGCACAGGGGAGTGTAGATGAGAGCTGCCCTGACCCCAGCCCCACTCCTTTTCTCATAGGAGGACACTACTCACTGCCTAATAGACAAGCC
This sequence comes from Lynx canadensis, assembly GCF_007474595.2. Taxonomy (NCBI): domain Eukaryota; kingdom Metazoa; phylum Chordata; class Mammalia; order Carnivora; family Felidae; genus Lynx; species Lynx canadensis. Next base: position 74,933,997 of record NC_044309.1, read on the forward strand.
AGCTGAAGGCCACAAGTATGATTTTTTTATTATAGTTCACTTTTTTATTCTGTCGGTCTCATTTTGTTTCATAAAATGTCCTGTATCTCTTTCCATATTTGAAATATCCTGAAATTGATTTTTATAAAATAAGAATTATTGGTTATTTACATTCCTAAATAACTCATCAGTTCAGACCAGTGAAAGGAGGAATTTAAGGCCCAGTGACCTAGCTCCTGTCAGGATTTGGTTGCTGCAATTGCCCATTTACTACATCACTAAACATGGAAGCAAAAGGTCCTCAGGGAACCCACCTAGCTTCCAGATATTCATCTTCATGCTCCCATTATGTAGAAGCATCTCTGGATACTCATGATAAAGAACCCTCATAAATTTAATAACTTCCTATTTGTCATGAGAAGCCCAAAATGACCAGGCAGCAGTTGTATCATTAGGCTTGGTGGAAATGTCACACCATTAGCTGATGGGAGCATTCTCCCTAGCTTATCCCAAAGTCCTCCAATCTCTAATTCCCCAGAGTCTAAAGTGTCAGATATGGAAAGCACAAGTTTCCCAAACATGTCACTAGGAATGGTGATGAGAAGATCTAATTCAACTTTATCCCTATGGTTACTGAGGCCTTGGTATTCTGGCTAATGTGGACAGAGCATCATATAATGGCCATTGCTTCATTGTATAGTCTGCTCCATGGAAGATGTTCACTGAGGGTGTGATAATCAAGCTGGCATATCACCCATTTACACCATTTTTACATTCTGTCAGACCAGAAGCTTCCATGTGAGTGGTATAGTGTAGGAACAAGGGACACCATGGTCATGTGGCCATTGTCTCAGCTCTTTGCCCTAAAGTGAGTCCTTTGATACAAGGTAACAATATGCAGGATCCCTAAGTTTATAAATTAGGTATTCTATCAGTCCTTAGATAGGAGGCACTGTGGGAAGGGAAGGTTAACTAATATCTAGAATAAGTGTTAATACAAGTGGGAAGAAATTAGAGGCTTCTCCAGACTAAAAAATGTCTGATGTAATTAACTTACTGCTAAGAGGCTGGTTAGTCTCTGAAAGATGGTTCTACATCAAGGCTTTGGTATTGCACTCTGCTTTTTACAACTTGGACACTAAGCTGCAACAACAGCTATGTCAATCTTGGTGAGAGGGAGTCTATGCCATTGGACCAAAGCATAACTCCATCCCTGTATTATAGCTATACCTTTGGCCCATTGTACAAGTGCTGAGGTGATCAAGGACAAAAGTTGGCAGGCCCCCACTTGTTGACCCTTCCTGTCCTTCCTGGGCCTTCTTGGTTCATGAGAAACCAAGATCCACACATTTTATGAACACTTATACATTCATCCACTTTCCTTCTCCCAAGACTTCTTTGTCCCACCTTTCAATATTCCTCTTTCTTGGCCACTGACCATTCAGCTAAGCTATTTTCCACTACCCAAGAGTTCATGTGTAACCCTATTTTGGATCAATTCTGTCTCCATACAAAGTTGATGTCTAAAGTGCACCACCCAAAGTTCTGTCCATTGGGAGACTTTCTCCTCATTACCTCTTGGAGCCACCCCTGAGTAGAAATGTGGTATATATATATCATCAGGCTTTTTCAGCTTGTACTAATTAATTTAGCAAACTCAATCACAAACTAAACCTGGGTTTTGTCTTTCTCCATCAACTGGTCATGGGGAAATTTCTATGAGGCCATAGGTGTGAACTACATTTAGGTGAAACATTGGTGCAATAACAGTGGGTGTCATGAGGCTACCTGCCCATGAGGACTTGATGGTGTTTTATGTCCCAGGTATCAGGGTTTAGCTCAGACCCTGTGCATAATATCCCTCAAAAGATCTAAGTATTTTTATTTTCTCAGTGTACAGTTAGTCTGATAAATTAGCAGTTTGGAAAAAGAATTTGAGTAACAGTTTTGAAAATACTATATGTGACTGTAGGACTTTCCTCAAGGACGTTTGGCTTCCCCTTAATGAGATGGACTCTGGGTCTTAAAACTAGTTCACGTCTGGAAACTTGACATGGAACCATGAGTTTTCATGGTGCCAGCTAACATCAGCATTCTACTCACTATTCCCGATCATGTTTGGGGGCCATTATTAGTAAAGAAATAATGGCTCTTTGGCTGCCTATCTCCCCACTACGCACATTGTGATCAGTTATGCATCAGTACAGATGTTTGCAGGCCAAAACACCTTGGTTGCCAATATGGCCTTGGTGCACATCACAGTAATTGTATTCACCTTACACTTGACTATTAAAGACAGTCATCTGGCCTCTGCTATTCCATAATCTTATTTCCTTTGGCAATAAGTACCCCAATTCCATGGCAGCATCTCCAACCATCAAACCTTGCCTACCTAGGACAGACTCCCCTGAGGTTCTGAGTGATTCCATTGCTCTTTTCAGTAATGAATTCCTTAGAACTTTAGCAAAGGGAGGGCCTCATGAAGAACACAGTCAGATGATGGATACTCCAGCCATAAATAGTAAAACTACTTAACATGCACAAGTCTTTTTTCTTTCCTTAGTAGGTGTGAGGCAGTTCTGGCAACTTCAGCTAATTTACTCTATTGTGTGGTTGCTTCCATTGCACCCTTTCAGGGACCTAAAATTTTAAATTATGTGATAGTGCTACCATTTAAATAAGTCACCCTTCTCCCACAAATACCTTTAGGATATATGTGTTCCACAAATTCCTGCTAGTATATATTAACTGTATCTTGCTGCCCTTTCAGTGAATAAGCTATTTCTTCCTACAGAGATGCCAAATTTTCCTACAGTCCTGAGGTCTAACCTATGTTATTGGTCTAGAAGCAATGAGGGGAGGTTAGGGCAGACCCTGAAGAGGACACACATCATCTTGTGAAACATGTGCTTCAGGCAAGGCTTTTTCATCCAAGCAGTGTGAGAGTGATGGACTTTAATAAAGAGGACTGGAAGAGACCATCATTTCTGAAAGCCTGAAGATTTAAGACAATATGTATTCCGGGTTTCTTTGTCCACCCAAATATTCACATTCCTGACTGCAGGGTTTAGTCCCTTCCTTATCAAGGCCTTTACTTTAGCACAGGAAACCTTCTAGAGCTGCATATTTAGATTTCTTAATGGCTCAGCTACCTTAAGATCAAATCTTGAACTTTGTTTTCGTACAGTCTCCCCTTCTGCAATGGGAAATAAGGGTTTTTTCAATGCTTCCATATAATACTTTTGGATTTGCAGTGTACCCTAAGTTGATAGCTGACTGATTTGAAAGTATCATTTTCTATTTCAGGGCTTCTAGCTCAAGTGACAAATGCTTGGTTCTCCACAATCTTTATAATTATCATTATCCACATATTTTTGAATTGCTACAGCTACAGCCAATATTTTCACTTCCATACGTACATCATTCAAATCAAAAGAATCATAGTAATTGGATGTTAAAGGGGTTATCCCCATAGTACTTACCCCTAGGAAAAGTCCCTGCTGCCCCTTAACTGGCAAGGGGTGTATTACCAAAATCCCACTGTTCTCTAGAACTTCATCTGGTACCATCTTCTTTTGCATTCTCCCAGAAGCATTTAATGAGACACGGATTTGGGTACTGGTAGAGTATTTTAGAGAGGATTCAAAGTAAGGAAATGGGAGGCATGAGACAAGAAAGAAAAACCAATAAAGGATGTGTTAATGATTTTATAATGGGAAACTAGAACTCAATCTCACTGGGGACCCTCAGAAAAACCGTGTGATACATAACTCAGGAACTTTCCTCCTGGGGCATTTACCCACTGATTTCCAGTTCCTATTGTTTAAGTTTGATCCTGATGGCCATTAACTCCATGAACTTCTGGGTTGAGTATGCGTGCTTGGAGCAAGATCCTATTATTCTAGAGATTACCCTCTTTTGTAGAAGTGAATTGATGCAGGTACTTGATCTGGGAATCTATCACTATGCAGATGAACTCAAGTGGGTCCCAGAAAATGTGGCTGGGATATAAATACTATATATTCATGTATGTAAATATTTCATATACCTAATTTTAATTTTATAAAAACTAATGTAAATAAAATAATTTTAGCATCCACATACGTTTCCTGCAGGAAGACAATGTTCTAAAATGGACTTGTAATCTAACTTCCTTACAATTCTATTGTTTATGTTTATTTAATAAATTGACAGGGGGGATGAAAATCACTATTAAGCATTCTAGTTTGAATGATAACATTATAGTATATCATAAATAAGTGGGCATTATGATTTATCATAATATATTGACTCAATACATGATACATTCAATAAGTAAATGCTTGCTTAAATGAAATCTTAATCACTAAGCATGAAAATTGTTATATAGCCATCATGTGGCTAAAGTATATATGGATTCATATATATGGGTTAATCACACCAGAAAAAGTTGACTGGGCAGTTTGGACAAATGACTAGTTATGAGATTTCTTTCCTTTATTATAATTTTTTACTCATTTTATCTTCAACTCACATGTACACAGCAGATTTACCTGGGTGAAATTGCTTTAGAGTGTCAAGTGAAAAATATTTGTTTTTTACAAGGAAGACAGTTAAAAAAAAAACCATTGCCTTTTCTGTCCCCTGTGAACTTCCCTATCAAGAGTTCACATCTGACAGTTTTGGTCTTTGCTTCAACCTAGAAGTTCTAAATGCCACACTTAAGGGAACCCCATTGGTACTCTTTACTATAAAACCTTCAAGTTCTGACTACAGGGAATAATTGGCATTGCATCAACCATTCTCTGGGCTACTGTTGCCTGGTAGTCAATCCTCAAGGTACCTAAACTAAGCAGCTTTGAGGATTACTTGGACCAAAGTATTCTATATATGGCTGAGACAAGGTTTTTGGAAAACGGAGGAACAAATGAAGAGGTGGCAGGGTGATTGTGTTTCAGACAATTCGAAAGAAAAAAACTCCCTGTAGCTATTTCACTCTAATAGTGAAGAATATGAAAAAAAATATTATCAGTAGAATTTTATAACCTCAGTCATAAAACCAGGTATAAAAAAAGTGCCTTCTCCCAATCATTTTTCATTCTTTTTTTTTTGTTTGTTTTCAACGTTTATTTATTTTTGGGACAGAGAGAGACAGAGCATGAACGGGGGAGGGGCAGAGAGAGAGGGAGACACAGAATCGGAAACAGGCTCCAGGCTCTGAGCCATCAGCCCAGAGCCTGACGCAGGGCTCGAACTCACGGACCGCGAGATCGTGACCCGGCTGAAATCGGACGCTTAACCGACTGCGCCACCCAGGCGCCCCTCATTTTTCATTCTTAAAAGTTGAATCAAACACAAGCCCTATAGCCACATCAGGGAGTAGACCGTCTGTTGAAGAAGATGTACAGGTAACATGCATTTGGGTATTGGAAATGGAACAGGGATGTGTTGATGGCTGATCAGTTGAAAAGTAAGCACTCAAAGTTAACCTTGGTCAGGTTTTGAACTTATTGGGACCAGGGCAACAAAGGAATGGCCGGAAGAGGAAATACACTCAGCCACTGTATAAGTCCTACGAGTGACCCAAAGATCCAATTCTAACACATCTGACCAATGCTAGAACTGATGGATAACATCCAATGTTCAAACAGGCAGAGTATTTTTGTAAACCAAACCTGAGTGTTTGGGCAAAGTCAAGGTACAGTGAAAGGTGTTGGTACTAGAGTATTGGGAAGTGTCTCAGGATGAATGTCAAAGGATAAATCTAAATATGTGCATGACTGAATGCTCTATTCCCCTCTTTAAGAAGCCTTCTTAAAATGGACAGAGGAGGGGCGCCTGGGTGGCTCAGTCGGTTAAGCGTCCGACTTCAGCTCAGGTCAAGATCTTGCGGTCTGCGAGTTCGAGCCCCGCGTCGGGCTCTGGGCTGATGGCTCAGAGCCTGGAGCCTGCTTCTGATCTGTGTCTCCCTCTCTCTCTGGCCCTCCCCCGTTCATGCTGTGTCTCTCTCTGTCTCAAAAATAAAAATAAAAATGTTAAAAAAAAATTTAAAATGGACAGAGGAAAGTTATTTAGAAAGAATCTCTTCTTGTGGTAATTCCAGAATAATTTAGAAGTCCTGCCAAGCTCTCAGAGTTCTAGGATCATGGGCTCCTGAAATTCTGTCCCTACTTTACCTCTTTTCTGCCTTGTCTGAGTGAGTGATCTATGCCATGGACACTGGCAAGGTACTCCTTTATATGACCTCTTCCTTATTTGCCTGGAGGTCTGGCCGTTCATGGAGCACACAACCATCCCAGAAAGTGATTTCTTTCTGGGGCCACAAGTTCACCTTCTCTCTCCTTTGGCATCTCTCAAGTCTGGCTGCTTTTTTGTTCTGAGTAACATTGCCCTCAGTAACTTTAAGGTCTTTAACCCTTGAACATTTCAATGTGATTCCAAATCCCAAACTCTTTCAGGCGGGAGATGGAAAAAGGAGAATATCTATCTTTAGTGATTTCAAAATAACTTTATTATACTCCTTTCAGTAAGGAACAGGAGCAGTAGTGGCAAAAATAACTTTAACTCTGATAGGGGATAATTCTGCATGAGGATATTATTTGTTTTAGGCCACAATTGTAATCTCAAATAACGATGACAGTACATTAAGAAATAGTGTACAGGTTTTTAAAATGCACTTAACATATGTTATCACATTTAATTCTCCTAACAACTCTAACAGAGGTATATTGTTATCCTAATTTTCAGCAAGGAAACAGAAGACAAGGACAGTTATGTAACATGCACAATGTGGAGCCGGGATTTGATTTTAGTCTGACACAGGACCCTACGTCCTTAGTCACTGCACTATTATCTACCCATATTCTAAACTCTTAACTATTAAGAAGTGCCCACGTTTTACTAAATATGCCTTTCTACTTCTCAATCCTGATCTTCCAGTTAAATGTCCTTCCTTTCCATGACTTCCTAGAGAAATCATACTTATCCTTAAATTTTTCTTCCTTTACCTTAAATTAGATGACATTAATGACTTCTCTCTTAATCAAACTTAAAGTTCCCATTTCAGTTACTCATATTGATTTAATTGCTTGTCTTTATTTTGTATTCTTCTTTCAACTATGACATTTTTTTAAATGTTTATTTATTTTTGAGAGAGAGACAGAATGTGAGTGGGTTAGGGCAGAGAGAGAGGGAGGCACAGAATTCGAAGCAGGCTTCAGGCTCCAAGCTGTCAGCACGAGCCTGACGTGGGGCTTGAACTCACAAGCTGTGAGATCATTACCTGAGCCGAAGTTGGATGCTCAACCAACTGAGCCACCCAGGCGCCCCTCAACTATGACATTTTAAAATGTAGGCATCAAATCTTATTCTTTATGTTCCATGTGACTGACACAAAACTTGGCCCATGATGGAAGTTAAGACATATTTTCTGAATGTTTATGATATTACAAGAGAATCAAAGCAATATGAAAATTGGTTGGAGGAAAATAGAAACTTCATTGCCATGCTTTTCATAATCATATTTAGGGGCCATCCTTTTTAAATGGCCTTGGGGAACCACACCACCATCACAGAGTTTATCCTGCTTGAACTATCTGCTGACCCCCACATTCAGACTCTGCTCTTTGTGCTTTGCTTGGTGATTTATCTCCTGACCCTAATAGGGAATCTGACAATGATGCTGGTGACCAAGGCTGATTCTTACCTCCACAGCCTCATGTACTTCTTCCTAAGTTTCCTCTCTTTCTTAGACCTCTGTTTCTCTTGTCACTGTGCCCAAGATGTTGGAAAACCTCCTTTCTAAGAAGAAAACCATCTCCTTTCTAAGAAGAAAACCATCTCAGAAGAGGGCTGCCTGCCTCAGGTCTTCTTTGTATCTATCATGGCAGGGACTGAAGTTTGCCTACTCTCAGAGATGGCTTATGACCACTATGTTGCCATCTGCCACCCACTGCTCAATGGCCAGGTGATGAGTAAACAGTGGTATTTGCAGCTAGTGTAGGGTTCATGGAACCTGGGCATTCTGGACACACTCATTAATGTCCCTTTGGCAATGAAAATGGACTTCTGTGATAACCATACCAGCCCACACTACAGCTGTGAGCTGCCCTCTCTCTTCCTTCTCTCTTACTCAGATGTTTCTACAAACCTCTTTGTCATATTCTGCTCTTTCCTCCCATATGGCCTTGTAACTTCCCTGTCAATCTTCATCTCTTATGCCCACATTATCTTCACCATCCTGAGCATCACCTCTACCTCTGGCAGAAGCAAAGCTTTTTCCACCTGCTCCTCCACCTTACCACAACGATCTTGTTCTATGGCTCAGGTCTTCTTCATTATTTCATTCCAACTTCAGAATCCACCCCCCACTCTGGATCTGATCTCTGCAGTATGGTGTGATCACTCCCATGCTGAATCCTCTCATCTGCAGACCAAAAAATAAGGAGGTGAAGGATGCTCTGCAGAGAACACTGGGGAAGTATTTATAATGTTTCCGGTGGCAGAATACAGAGAGAGGTTTATGGGTAATTATAATAAAAATATGTGGCAAAACATCGAGTGAGTTGACATTAAGGGGTACTTCCTGACAGTTCATGATGTCCAGTTTGGCAAAATTAATCAGAAAGGATTAAGAAAAAAAACAAAGACCTATTATATGGTGGATCATTTAGGTCAGTCCTACTTGAAAGCAAAAAAAAATAATTGATTAAATATTCATGTAACACTATAAAATTTTGCTTAGAACATGTTCATCGATATTTCTCATTTATTTTCATATATATTAAGATGAGTGATGTAAATTAACTATCATCATTTGTAGTGGAGTTTGAAAGCCATGGTTTTCCTAAATGGAAAATTGCCTGAATCTTTGAATGAGAACAGTCATAACAAGTTCACAGGGCCACTGGGTAATGAATTCTGGTTAAAGTTGCAGGAAGAGAAATGAGTGAGTCACCATAATGGGGCTGAAGACTTCCCAAACATTTGTTTTTATAGAAAGCTTAAGGTGGGAATAGGCCTGTGGAAAATTGCCCTCCTAGAGTAACTTTGCAAACCTGCTAACCATTTCCTGGGTTTAAGTAGTGCCCACAGCCTCAGGGAAAGAGACAGTGACAGGAAAAACAGAAGTACCAGAGCAATGCAATCCTATTTCCAAACAAGCAGACAGAGGTTAAGTTCTGAGTAGATTTGCAAATTGGACATATTTGGTGGCTTCTACCTTTCCTTTGCAGATCCTTACTTTCCTTGATGCCTGCTCACATCTAAGTGCTCAGAGCAACATTTTTGCTCCCGGCAGGAATCTTGCATTCCCTTAGGTACCCACCTAACCAATGACAATTCACTGAAGATGAATTTTCCTAAATGTCCTTTATCCTAATGATACATTTCTATAGTAACAATTCATTTAGATTCTATCATCAAAATATTTCCAAATTTCTTACACGAGAGAAATATTTGAGCCCCTTTAGTATTTCGGGATGTTTTTCTCTTGGCTTTGGAGAATTTGAGCGATTATTAGTCCATTGATTCAAAGGCATTTCATATTTAAATCATAATTGTAAATGCTTATCAGTAGGCCATTCTTAACAGAAGATTCATCACGTATATAATTTTAAAAATTGTTGCTCTGTTTTGTGCTTTTATTCATATTCACATGAATTATGCTACAAGAAATAGTAGATCAATTTAACACCTGCTTAAATTTTTTTTAGTGTTTTATTTTTAAGAGAGAGAGTGTGTGAGAGGGGGAGGCATAGAGAGGGAGGGAAACAGAATCCAAAGCAGGCTCCAGGCTCCAAGCTGTGAGCACAGAGCCCCACGCGGGGCTCGAACTCACAAACCATGAGATCATGACCTGAGCTGAAGTTGGACACTCACCTGACTGAGCCACCCAGGTGTCCTGACACCTGCTTAATATTCACTTGTGGAGGGGCGCCTGGGTGGCTCAGTCGGTTAAGCGGCTGACTTCGGCTCAGGTCATGATCTCACCGTCCGTGGGTTCGAGCCCCGCGTCGGGCTCTGTGCTGACAGCTCAGAGCCTGGAGCCTGTTTCAGATTCTATGTCTCCCTCTTTCTCTGACCCTCCCTGTTCATGCGCTCTCTCTCTGTCTCAAAAATAAATAAATGTTAAAAAAAATATATTCACTTGTGGATACTGAGGTATTGTTCTATGGACAGCAAAGGTGACAGTCTATAATGGATACTATAAAGCATTTACTGTCCCTTTTCAGTTAATTTCTTGCTATATTCAAAACAAAACGTTTTGTTAGTACATCATATAATTTGTATTAATGTGAACCGATATTTTCTGATTTGAAAGAAACTGAATTCCTTAAGTTATCAAAAGTTTTCATACAGAGAAATGATAGGTCAGTCTTCTCTTCTTTCATGAATTCCTACATTTATACATAATTTCCTTGGTGCTTTCTTTATGTGATTTCTAGGAAAGGAGTCTACCCATCTCTCACCTGCAAGAAGAGGAAGAAATGATTGTCCATCAAACATATTATAATCCCCTACAGATTGTAATATGAGACAAAGACGTCAAGATTCCCTCATCCTCTCTAAAACGCCGGAATTTCTTTTATGTATTGTTCAACGTGTGTTGGAGTAGTAGCAGCAGATGTATTCTATTGGTGAAGTCTTGCAGTGATGGTGGGGGGTTTGGAGCTGCTGGCCAAGCAAGAATTCTTGAAGATGGCTTTGGTGCAAAAAGGTGATTTTATTAAAGCATGGGGACAGGACCCGTGGGCAGAAAGAGCTGCATGGGGGTTGTGATGGGTAACTCATTATATACCCTCAGGTTGGGAGGGGGTTAGGGATAGAGTAAGTCTCTAAGGAATTTTGGAAGCAAGGTTTCCAGGACCTTGAGGGGCTAGTTGTGTTAAGAAAATGCCCTTTATTACCGTTTAGTAAAACCTTCATCATGAGACCCTTCAGATATATATCAGGTGGCCATAAACTTGAAGTATGACTGCCAGCATATATCTTGGGAGAGTTGAGATAATGGAAGTTTTTATATGTTAAAGTAGACTTACAGGATCCTGAGGGGTCAGGATAATGGTAAGCCAAGATTCCCTTTTGCTCCTAGCAAAGTGTCCTCATGGAAGCAGCTGAACTTCTAGAGGAAGGTCACTGCCTGTTTCAAGGACTTGTCAATGGCCTGTAAGCAGCAAGGGAATTACTTTTTCATTTGCCTTTGTTTCCCACATTACCATGGCAAGCACTTAAACCCCTTTCCTTTGTTCTTGGGTAGCCAGGAGTGTCCAGGAATATCACACATATTCCATAAGGGGTAGGGTTGGGGGTGCTGTTAGCCTGTACTTTGTTCTCAGCTCACCCGATGCTCCCTCATCATTATTACCTGTTAGAAAGCCAAGGAGAAAAGGATTTGGTCATTGTTGGCAGTTCATTTTAAAAGAGGAAACTTAAGGGGCGCCTGGGTGGCGCAGTCGGTTAAGCGTCCGACTTCAACCAGGTCACGATCTCGCGGTCCGGGAGTTCGAGCCCCGCGTCAGGCTCTGGGCTGATGGCTCAGAGCCTGGAGCCTGTTTCCGATTCTGTGTCTCCCTCTCTCTCTCCCCCTCTCCCGTTCATGCTCTGTCTCTCTCTGTCCCAAAAATAAATAAACGTTGAAAAAAAAATTAAAAAAAAAAAAAAAAAAAAAAAAAAAGAGGAAACTTAGCATCTTTTTCACTGTGAGCCCTGTAACCAACTCCAGTCCAAGAGGATAATTCCCACTGACATGTTTTATATTATGTTTACATCTTTATACCTAATAAAATTCATACAACATGTATCACTACATATACAGCTTTTTACTTAAATTATATTGTAAGTGACTTTTATGTTAATATAACTAATATTAATTTTAATTATTTTAATAATCTATTATGTTTATATTCCAAAGTGTGCTTGGCATTTCCTCATCATGGAAAATAGTTTATTGTTTCACTATTATAATTTATCTTTCATGGGGCGCCTGGGTGGCGCAGTCGGTTAAGCGTCCGACTTCAGCCAGGTCACGATCTCGCGGTCCGGGAGTTCGAGCCCCGCGTCAGGCTCTGGGCTGATGGCTCAGAGCCTGGAGCCTGTTTCCGATTCTGTGTCTCCCTCTCTCTCTGCCCCTCCCCCGTTCATGCTCTGTCTCTCTCTGTCCCAAAAATAAATAAACGTTGAAAAAAAAAATTTTTTTTTTAAATTTATCTTTCATATATTTTACAGTACAGTTCAGGTGACATTTCAGTTCTAAAAATAGCAATGCATTAAATATCTCATAAATATATTTTTGTTATAATTATTTTGATGCTTGGAAATTATTAGATCAAATGTGTATGATGTTTGTTAAGCCTTGTGACATGTTTCAACAGATTATTTTGCCAAGTATTTTACGACTATTGTGATGCCAGCAACGTATGCAAATGTCTCTCTTTCCAATGTAACCTGTATTATTTATACTGCTTTTAAAATATTTTACTTATAGGCCAGGAATTAAATTTTTGTATCTATCTATATTTCTTTTGATACTACTGACACGAACAATGTTACATATTTATTTACTACTTTTCTCTTGTCTAATTATTCATCTATTTTGCCCACTAATATATGCAGTTGGTGATGTTCTTATCAATTTAACCAATACAATAAATACATTAAACATCGTCTGTCATAGTTGATTCCAACTTGTAAACCTCCTTAAAATGTCTTTTAATTTTGTGGGTTTCCTTTTTAGAGAAAGAGAAATGTTAATTTTTATGTAATCAAATACGTTCAACTTTCCATATGAAGATTCTTTTTTCCTAAAGCTTAGAAAATCCTTTTGTTAATATGAGGCAAATATCAAACATGTTTGCAACTCTTAATTTGTCTCAGAACTTAAATAATTTACATTCACTATCCCATTATTATTGACATAAGGTAAATTTGGCCAGTCACATATATGAACAAGAAAACTTAGAGTAAAGGATGTTAATAAAAATAACCCAACGATGCATATTAAATGGTTTAAGTTGGAATTCAAACTAGGCAGCTCAGAATCTAGAGTCCATGTTCTTAACTATTATGTAACAGAAAAATTGAAATAACTTTGAATTGATCCCACTTATTAATGTAAATAATGACTTGCTCTAGCTTTCTCCACACACACACACACACACACATTTAGAGCAAACTCTTCATTCTCTACCTGAACTGGTGACCAAATTTCAAGTGTGAGAGTCTGTAAGAAACTCTACAATATAGAAACTCCTATTTCTCATAGAATCTTCACTGATCAGGAAAAGTTCCCCAGTTCCTTTCTATTTTCTCACTCTTTCTTCTAAAGGCATGAGGGTGCATTCCTTCGTAGAACACAGGCTACAAACAGTAATCAAGACTAATCATCTGGTTTTGTTCTTTTCTTTAGTGGTCCTGAGGCCATCTTTGTAGTCCTTTCTTTGTCAAGCAGGCAACTGGTAAATATTTAGTGGCTGCTGTGTTTGATGATTCTAAAGCCATTGTTCAAGTCTGCTACAAGAACTCATATAGTTCTAAAAATTACAAATGCATTTTAACATGGTTTTGCATGTTTCATTTATATTTAAAATTATCTGACTTACTGTCATTATGTGAAAAGGGTGCTAAGGGAATGAGAATTTCCAGAAAAATTTAATGTCAGTTTATACCTTTCTCAAGCCTCTTTTACAAACTCATCCTTAAATGAATTTGACTTCAGGGCACCTGGGTGGCTCAGTTGGTTGGGCATCTGACTTTGGCTCAGCTGTGAGTTCGAGCCCCGTGTTGGGCTCTGTGCTGACAGCTCGGAGCCTGGAGCCTGCTTCAGATTCTGTCTCCCTCTCTCTCTGCCCCTAACCCACTTGCATATTGTCTCTGTCTCTCTCAAAAATAAACAAACATCAAAAAAAAAAGAGTCTCATAACCATAAGTAGGTTAATGGGGGTGGGGGGTTGGGAAGTGGTTTAAATGGATGACAGGATGAGCACTGGGTGTCATATGTAAGAGATGAATCACTGCGTTCTACTCCTGAAGCTAAGACTACACCATATGTTAACTAACTTGAGAATTAAAAAAAAGTCAAAAAAAATTTAAGAAACTAATTTCAATTTACAATCATTTTACTTTTGCTGGAAAAAATAAGCTTTGAATAATTTTTTAAAAAATTGATTACCGTGCTATTATCACAGTTATAAAATTACTAATTTTCATATATAATTTGATACATCACAATGTAAATAAGTTACCTTTAAAGTTGCTCAGCAAAAAAAAAAGTCTCTTACAGTTTGTTTCCCTCTCTCTTTTTAGATTTGCCTCTCTCAATGATTGATTTCTGACTGTTAATTTTGCGTTCGCAAAATGAACCCCTCTTCATTATGATATATTATCTTTTTAATAAATTATTTGACTCTATATGCTATGTTTTGCTTGTAATTTTTCCATCTATGTTCGTGATAATTATTGGACTATTTTCTTTTCACGCTCTTGTCAGATTTTAGTATCAGGGTTATTATTGACCTCATAAAACAAGTTGAGGATTCTTCCTACAATCGCCATTCTATACATGAATTTGTACGTAAAGCTGGTACTATTTGTTCACCAGTGAAGTCATGTAGATTGGAGTTTTCTTTATGGAAAATATTGTAATTTCATGTTTAATTTATTTAACAGATACTGAAGTGTTCAAACCTTATATTTTCTCTTGTGTTAGAATTGTTAGGTTGTGTTTCTCAAGGAAATCGTGCTATTAATATAAATATTTGATACTTATATTTTCACGAGTATTTGATATATTTGTGCATAACATCCTTCTAATAACTTTTTATGTCTATAAGATTTGTAGTAATTCTTCCTTTTCATTTCAGATATCACTAATTTTTTAATTATTTATTTATTTTTGGTCAATACTGCAAATTTACCATTTACACTGATCTTTTCAAGAAATCAACTTTGGCTTTCCTTGTTTTCTTTGTTGTACATCTACTTTCTATTTTGTTTACTGCTCTTGATTATTTTCCTCTTTCTACTTGTTCTGTATATAATTTGCTGGTTTTTTCCAAGCTTCTTGAGGTGCAAGCTTAGAAAATTGAATTCCACTCTCTCTCTTTTTCTAATAGATGTATTAAAAGATTTCTTGTCTCTCTTAGTACTGTTGTGGCTGTGTCTTACAAATTTTGGTATATTACTTTCATTTTATTTCAACTCAAAATATTTTCTAATTTCCTTTGCAATGTCTCTTTTAACCTATGTGCATTTAGAAACGTATGGGGGGTGGGGGGCACCTGGGTCGTGCAGTCCGCTGAACGTCTGACTCAGCTCAAGTCATGATCTCACAGTTTGTGGGTTTGAGTCCCACCTCAGGCTCTGTGCCAATGGCACGGAGCCTACTTAGGATTCTGTCTCTCCTCTCTGCCTCTCCCCATCTTGTGGTCTCTCTCTCTCAAAATAAATAAATATATTTTTAAAAATAGAGTATCTTTTAAAAAAATGTATTTGGGGACTTTTCTATTTATCCTTCTGATATTGATTTCTAATTCAATTTCACTATGCGAGAAAAGATAGTTTACTTTTTCAAACCTCTAAAATGTGGCCTATTTCAGTAAATTTTTTTATTTAACTTTATTTATTCAAACTTTATTTCTATTTCTATTTCTAATTTTTTTGTCATACTCTTAGTTGATATTTAACTCTCCTCCAGCTCAGGTTCCTTTTTGTGTTTTGCCCTTTCTAGCTTTGGATTGAAATCTTCACAGAAAATTTTAAAACCATTCAGAAACACAGACATACCAATCAAATGTTTGCAAAATACAAAATATGCACCTCACAATAGGAGAAATAGAATCCAGTAAGTATTCAAAATTTATTCACTCTAGTGAATATAAAATAAAATATAATTTCGGGCCAATAAATGTTTAAAATTAAGTATACTAGCAATGTTTAATGTTGGTGAAAATCTAACAAAATAAGCATAGTCATATGCTTTAAGCCAAAGTGTAAACTGGTTTAATGTCTCTGGATATCATGTAGTAATATGTATCAAGAGTTTTCACAAAGATCATATCCCTTTCCCTAGCTTGTCTGGGTTCAAATAATCGGTTATTGCATCAAATTTTAGCCACAAGACTGCTTATCATAGAATTATCAGTTTTCATGATAACTATGAAAACTATAAATTATTTAACTGTTATATTAGAGAATGCATTATTTGATTAAAGTAAACCCATGCTGAGGCACCTATATGGCTCAGTTGGTTGAACTTCCGACTTTGGCTCAGGCCATGATTTCGCAATTAATGAGTTCAAGCCCTGCATCAGGCTCTATGCTGACAGCTCAGGGCCTGGAGTCTGCTTCCGATTCTGTGTCTCCCTCTCTCTCTGCACCTCCCCTGCTTGCATTCTGTCTCTCTCTGTCTCTCAAAAATAAATAAGTGTTAAAAAAAAAAAAAGGTTAAGTAAACCCATGCTATGGAATACTGTAATCTGTATTTTAAAACTACATTTAGAAAAGTATTTAATGTAAAGAAAATCTACACATTAAAATGTTACATAGAAGTGTTACTAAACTATACTTGGATTTAATTCACTATTTACCAAATTTTTATGTAGACATGGAAATCTGGTTGAATGTAGATCCTAATTCAATAAGGCAAGCACAGGTCCTAAGAGCCTGTAGTTCTAACAAGTTCCCGCATGATGCTACTAAGCTGGCTCATTATTGAGTTGAGTAGCAAGAGTGTAATCAATTTTGAAGGGAAAGTAGATACATGATAAATAGATAGGTAAATAGATAGATGATAGAGATAGATAGATAGATAGATAGATAGATAGATAGATAGATGATAGATAGAGATAGATAAGCAGACAAACAGAATTAAAGGAAAAATGACTTAATACCAGAGTATTCATCTCTAAATGTGTCAAATAAAAAGGGCTTTATATTTTCTTAATTATGGTTTTCTTTTACTTGAACTTGTGTTACTCTTGTTCTGGCACTCTATTTCTTATTTTAACAGATACTTAATATAGAAATACAGAGAATCCCCCTAAAAAGAATAAATAATGTATAATACTGCCCATCCAGAGATAACTACTATTAATACTTTGTATATATTCCTTACATGCAAGCACACAGACACCATGCACATGTGAAAATATACAAACATGCATGTATGAGTCATATACAACATTCTTACATTATATAATATATAATAACATTATACATATATGTATATAACTTTTATAATCAGAGAAATAAATAAAAATTACTTGGCATTGATTTCCTGGAGAGAAACAATTGTCCAGACCTGAGCTGTCCAATGTGATAGCCACTAATCACACAAGACTATTTAAATTTAATTTTTTGTTAATTAAAATTAAGTAAAACTAAAAATCCAGTTCCTCAGTCTCACTGGCCACATTTCAAGGGCTCAATAACCACCCGTGCCTAGTGACTACTTTTTTGGAGAGTGCATATATAGAACATTTCCATCACCACAGAAACTTCTCATCACACAATACTAATCTAGACAAGTCTTCCGATCTTTTTGGAACTTTATTTGCTGGCTTTTCTGTTTGAGTAGGGAAAGGGTTAACATTAGGCAGGGATAGATAAGGGATAGATAAGGCAGGCTCCAGCTTCAGGTGGGAAGCTGAAGTGGCAGACAGGTTTGAGGGGGAAAAAATGATAAACCTATTCCTGGGTGACGCGCCATGAGTGGAGTCTCACGCTTTCTGATAAGGTCCCAATAAAAAGTCAGGGACAAAAATCCTCAGTGGTTACCCAGTGAGACCCCTCTCCCTCTTGAGAGCTTTATACTTCCCCTCAATAAATTCTATCACTTTGCTCACTCTCCGATGTTGGTGAGATTCCTTTTTTCGACACACGAGACAAAGACAAGTGTCTCTCCCACCCTCCTGTAACATAATAAATGTTAAGGATTATTTTTATCCTAGAGCTAATTTTACTGATGGTCTTAAAACTCATTTTAATAAACAAATGGACATTTGTTTTATATCAGGACTCTGATAACTTAAGCAAACAGTTCTGCACATCTCAATCTGTGAGCACTCAAACCTTAACAGAGCTATTATGTAGGCTGAATCTACACAGATGCATCATACAATGGGAGTCAAATTGTTTACAAAAATGAGTTCACTGATTTTTTTTTCTCTTTACTTATTTGGTAATCAATTTAGTGAGTCAGCGACTCACTATCAAGTAAGTTCCCATCGCTTCACGGGGACCAATCAAATAAATACTTTTGGACCAATCTGTCTCCAACCACCTCCCTCTAGATTAACAAAGGTTCATACATAATACATACATCAAACCAGTAGTTCCTTAATTCCACATCTAAGCAAGCTCCATGAATTCTTGAGTACAGTTGCTAAGGTTCTTGACTACAAGATTGACTTCAAATTGTGACTAGTGGGAATAACAGAGTTGCCATTCCCCTGAGCTTCTCAGCCAGAGGGTTAATGCTCAAACTGTCTAAACAGGTGTTCTGAGGATTAGTTAGACCAGATAACCCAATGAGTGGCTGAGACATGTTATAAAGAAACATCTGGAAATCTGAATGAAGAGACGCTTGGATGAAGGCATTTGAGATCATTGAAAGAAGCAACTGTGCTGCGACTATTTCATATTTTTAGTTTACAATCTAGTAATATTTTTAGTTCAGAATCTAGTAGCAATAGGATTTTATGAACTTCACCATGTTTGAGGATGCAAAAGCTACCTTCTATAGTTCATTCAACTTCTTAGAAGCTGTGTTTAAATCACACTTCTGCAGCCTTCTTGGGCATCAGATTGTCTTGTTGGGCAGAATTCATAGGTAATCAGGATTTGGGTTCTGGAAAGGGCTTTGTAGGTGGGATCAGGGATGAGGAATTGATAAGTAAGGGCTCAGGAGTCACCCTTGCTGGGTAATTAAGTCTTAGCTAGACCTTGCATTATCAGCTATCAAGCAACTCAGGATTAGCATAAACCAGGAATCAGGCTGGGGCACCACAGTGAATCCTGAAAGTTACCTAAAGGACAGGCTGTAGGCTATCAGGTCATAGTTGGAAACTATGCATAACATTGCTTAACTGCACTCCCTGATGCTATAAACTAGATACAGAGTCTTAGAAAAAAGTGGAATCTAAGGAGAGGAGCATCACCTGGGCATGAGAAAGGGAGTTGAAACTTAGACACTGAAAAAGTATTTCAGGATCAAGACCAGAGAGGTACCCAACTGTGGTATATACAGTACTGAATGTTTATAAGCAGCCTTTCCAGACTGGACAAAGAAAGGTGAGATCTACCTCCTTTGGGGCAGGGCTCAGTAGCTATGATGATTTCAACTGAACACAGGGACTCTGCCTGGCACAAGCTGTCATAGGACTAAGTGGATACATGGATACATTCCCAAACTTCTTCTCTTACACTCTTCCTGTCCTACCCTGTCTAGGGGAATTGTTCAGAGTGTATTGTTCTGGAGAGGGTCTTCTTTCCCAGCTGTTCCTTTGGGCACCAACATGATTTCTATTCACATAATTTGTTTCCTTCTTTTTCCAGAGTTCTCTGCATCTATCCCAGAAAATAATGTAAGGGCAAGTACCAAAGTTGCACCCAGAGTCCTTTATACTTCCTGTCTCATTTATAGCTGCTCTTCCTTTTTCTTAAATTTTTTTATTTTAATTTAAATCCAAGTTAGTTAATATATAGTGTAATAATGATTTCAGGAATAGAATTTAGTGATTCATCACGTACATATACTACCCAGTGCTCATCCCAACAAGTGCCCTCCTTAATGCCCACCACCTATTTAGTCCATTCCCCCACCCAACACCCTGACAGCAACCCTCAGTTTGTTCTCTGCATTTAAGAGTTTCTTATGGTTTGTCTCCCTCTCTGTTTTTATCTTATTTTTGCTTCCCTTCCCCTATGTTCATCTGTTTTGTTTCTCAAATTCCACAAATTAGTGAATCATATGATATCTGTCTTTCTCTGATTAATTTATTTTGGTTAGCATAATACACACTAGTTCCATCCACATGTTGCAAATGGCAAGATATCATTCTTTTTGATCACTGAGTAATATTCCATGTGTGTGTGTGTGTGTGTGTGTGTGTGTGTGTGTACCACATCTTCTTTATCCATTAGTCAGTCAATGGACATTGGACTCTTTCCATAATTTTTGAACAATTGTCAATAGTGCTGCTATAAGCATTGGGGTGCATGTACCCCTTGGAATCAGCATTTTTGTATCCTTTAGATAAATACCTAGTAGTGCAATTTCTGGGTCATAGGGTAGTTCTATTTTTAATTTTTTGAGGAACCTCCATAGTGTTTTCCAGAGTGGCTGCACCAGTTTGCATTCCCACCAGCAGTGCAAAAGGGATCTCCTTTCTCTGCATCCTCACCAACATCTGTTGTTGCCTGAGTTGTTAATTTTCACCATTCTGACAGGTGTAAGGTGGTATCTCATTGTGGTTTTGATTTGTATTTCCCTGGTGATAAGTGATATTGAGCATCTTTTCATGTGGTCTATTAGCCATCTGGATGTCTTCTTTGGAAAAGTGTTCTATTCATGCCTTCTGCCCATTTCTTCACCAGATTATTTTCTGGGTGTTGAGTTTGACTAAATCCGTTATAGATTTTGGATACTAACCCTTTATCTGATATGTCGTTTGCAAATATCTTCTCCCATTCCCTCGGTTGCCTTTTAGTTTTGTTGATTGTTTCCTTTGCTGTGCAGAGGCTTTTTATCTTGATGAGATCCTAATAGTTCATTTTTGCTTTTTTTTTCCTTGCCTCTGGAGACATGTCAAGTAAGAAGTTGCTGTGTCCAAGATCAAAGAGGTTGTTGCCTGTTTTCTTCTATAGAATTTTGATGGTCCCCTGTCTTACATTTAGGTTTTTCATCCATTTTGAGTTTATTTTTATGTATAGTATAAGAAAGTGGTCTAGTTTCAATCTTCTGCATGTTGCTGTCCAGTTCTCCCAGCACCACTTGTTAAAAAGACTGTGTTTATTCCATTGGATATTCTTTCCTGCTTTGTCAAAGATTAGATGGCCATAGGTTTGTGGGCTCATTTCTTGGTTCTCCATTCTATTCCATTGATCTATATGTCTGTTTTTGTGCCAGTACCATACTGTCTTGATGATTACAGCTTCGTAATACAGCTTGCAGATCAGAATTGTGATGCCTCCAGCTTTGATTTTCTTTTTCAGCATCACTTTAGCTATTTGGGGTTTTTCTTGTTCCATAAAAATTTTAGAATTGTTTTTTCTAGCTCTGTGAAGAATGCTGGTTGCTACTCCTTTTTTTTTTTTAATGAACACAAACATTTTTATTTACCTTTTCCAAACACAGGTCTCCTAACTGCAAGAGTCAGAAAGTTTTACTAACTTCAGACTTCTTTAATTTGGAGCTGTATGAAAATGTCTTAACATACATATGCTTTAGAATTCTTATGGAATTCTTTACTATCTACCTACTCATCTATCTCTCTATATACCTACCTAACAGCATCTGTCTCTGTATCTACTTAACAAAAGCAAATGTAATTGTAACAAACCAAAATGGCTTACATTAGGAGTCTAGTATTAAGGTTGAAGTCTTTCATTATTTTGTTTGTTTGTTTTTTATTGTTCCCCCAACAACTGTTAAGGACTCTCAGTCAGGTGTTACCACATGTGGTCTTTCTTCTGGCCTGAGTTTCTCTTCCTCTTAGGGTGCTGAGCTCTGCTGAAACTTTGCATCTTGCTTCTTAAAGCAGAGGTTGGCCTGGTGTTGCCTGTTTCTTCTTGAACTACTTACTCCTTTTGAAAACAGTCACATACCCTCCCTTTCTGAGTGAAATTGCCCTCATGATTGTAAAATGGTTTAATGTTGGAAGGGAATCATTCCAAAGTGATTTCAAAATGTCACTGTTAAGCCACCTTAGTGATCTCTACATTATTTTCTACGCCTCCTTTAGGAAACAACAAGTGCGGTGAATGTTGCAGCAAAAATTTAATTCCTGATAAGTATCACCTTTAAGAGTGATTTACTATCTGACTTCTGCCTACAGTTGTAAACCATGGCAATAATAGTGATAGAATAATACCTGGGCTTTTTGTGTAGACATTTTTCTAAATACTTCATATACATTTATCATTGCAAAAACTTTATAAGGTTGGAACTGTTATTGCTTCACTTTACAGACAAGAAAACTGAGGTACAGAACAGTGAAGTCACGTGTACAAGGCCTCACAGTTAGCGGTGGAGCTGGGATGAACCCAGGCCGATGCTTACCTGTGAGTGACTAAAGATGCTGCTCATTCACACTCCAGGGGACAGCTCTTAAGAACTATTCACTTTCCTAATTCTTTACCTTTGGGCACACTTTTCTCTCAATTTACATGTCTCTTTAGAGGAAGCTTACATTTCCTTAAAATCTTGGCTCAAATACCTCAATATTAACTCATTACTGAATCTTCCAAAACTCATTTCTACAGCTGCCATCGCACCATCACCATGGTTTCTAATTGCCTGTCTTTGCAAATGTATCACCCTGAAGCACGATCTTTAAAATGAGAGAAACTATGCCTTGCTCCCCATTACATTGAAAGTGACCGACATAAAACTAGTGGCCTAGTGTAGAAGCTGAACATTTATTTGCCAATTAATAGTGATAATAAGAGAGAATCAATGCAATGCAAAATCTGATTGAAGGATAGAAGAAACTTCACTGCCATGATTTTTCATATAATTTTTAGGGAACGGGCTTTGTAAATGGCCTTGGGGAACCGCAGCACCATCACTGAATTCTTCCTCCTCGGGCTGTCTGTCAACCCCCACATCCAGGCTCTGTTTTTTGTGCTGTTCCTGAATATTTACCTTCTGACCATCATGGGGAACCTGCTGCTGCTGCTGGTGATCAGGGCTGACTCTCACCTCCACACACCCATGTACTTTTTCCTCAGTCATCTCTCTTTCCTGGACTTTTGTTTATCTTCAGCTACTGTGCCCAGGATGTTGAAAGACCTCCTATCAGAGATAAAAACTATCTCAGTAAGGGGCTGCCTGGCTCAAGGCTTCTTTGTGTTTATCACCGCAGGGACTGAAGCTTTTCTGCTCTCAGTGATGGCCTATGACCGCTATGCTGCCATCTGCCACCCTCTGCTCTATGGACAGATGATGAGAAAACAGCTGTGTGTGCAACTTGTATTGGGCTCATGGGGCTTGAGTTTTTTGAATGCACTTATTAACATCCTCCTTGCTGCCAACTTGGACTTCTGTGAGAGCCATACCATCAACCACTACAGCTGTGAGGTGCCCTCTCTCTTTCCTCTGTCCTGCTCTGATGTTTCTACCAACCTCCTAGTGCTGCTCTGCTCCACTCTGCTTCATGGACTTGGGACCTTCTTCCCAATCATCTCATCCTATGGCTGCATTGTCTCCACCATCCTGCACATCAGCTCCACCTCAGGGAGAAGCAAGGCCTTCTCCACCTGCTCCTCCCACCTCATAGCAGTGATCTTCTTTTATGGATCAGGTTTTCTCCGCTATCTTGTGCCAACCTCAGGATCCCCCCTTGAGTTGATCTTCTCTATGCAGTATGGTATGATCACCCCCATGCTGAATCCTCTCATCTATAGCCTGAAGAACAAGGAGGTGAAGGCAGCTGCGAGAAGGACACTGGGAACGTATTTGCCATGTTCCAGGTGAAAAAGAAAAGCTAGTAGATGATAAAAAAATCAGAATAATATACCAGCCATACATTGTGTGAGTTGACCTTAATAAAAACTTTCTAGGTCTATACTATGTCAGACGTCATGAGATAAGTAAGCAGTGCATAAGAAATGAAAACAAAAATATTAGAAAAGTATTAACTTTAGTCTAAATAGAAGGAAACAATGGATTAAATAACTATCTCAATTCAGAAAATGAGGTCATGAAAGTGTTGATTCATTCTTCTCAGTACTCCTCAAATATTTACTTTGATCTTCGTATTAGTAAAATATGTGTGTCTTTAATCATAATTAGTAATTGGGTTTAAGAAAAGTCAATGAAAGGCATACTTTAGGGGCGCCTGGGTGGCGCAGTCGGTTAAGCGTCCGACTTCAGCCAGGTCACGATCTCGCGGTCTGTGAGTTTGAGCCCCGCGTCGGGCTCTGGGCTGATGGCTCAGAGCCTGGAGCCTGTTTCCGATTCTGTGTCTCCCTCTCTCTCTGCCCCTCGCCCATTCATGCTCTGTCTCTCTCTGTCCCAAAAATAAATAAACGTTGAAAAAAAAAAAAAAAAAAAAAAAAAAAAAAAAAAAAAAGAAAGGCATACTTTACTCTTAAGTGAAGGTTCTGGATGGTTGAGTAAAAACAGAAGTAGACTTCAACTATGTGGCAGGAGAATAATGAAGTTCAACTGAGTGGCCCTTGGAGAGGAACTAAAGATGCTGAAGAAAGTAAGTTCATATACTGGGGCAGAGGACAGACTCAAATAAACCCTCAAAATCCCTGTTGTTTCTTGCTATAATCTTTCCATAGAAGCCTTTTTTTTTTTAATTCTTTTTTTAACGTTTATTTTTGAGACAGAGAGAGACAGAGCATGAACAGGGGAGGGGCAGAGAGAGAGGGAGACACAGAATCTGAAACGGGCTCCAGGCTCTGAGCTGTCAGCACAGAGCCTGACGCGGGGCTCGAACTCACGGGGCCGTGAGATCATGACCTGAGCCGAAGTCGGCCGCTTAACCGACTGAGCCACCCAGGCGCCCCATAGAAGCCTTAAATATGCATATTCTTATATGTATAATTTCTGAGATACATGTGTGAATAAATGTTCTGATCATAACAATAATTAAAAACAAAATACTTAAAAACAAATATAGATTAACAAAAAAAGGAAACATTCTTTTAAAAAAGGTGTTCTTGATTATTCCATATATCCTTGAATTGTGTTTCCTTTGCTCATTTATTTGATAAGTAACAGTGGGGGGAGGGGGGAATATTATGCTAGAACAGTCTAGTTTGACTGAAAACCTAATAGTTTATTGTAAATAAATAAATGGAAATTTTGATTTGTGTAACAGACTATTCATACTAAAGACTATAATTAACTTTTACACAAATGCTTCCCTAAATACTCCCAAATGGGAGTATTCAAACTGTAGCAGGGCCCTGTATAGGATTCTAAATGCATTCTAAAGCAAATGGATTTGGATGGAGTTTAGGCAAACAACTGTGCATGTGAACTTTTTAGTCTTTTTACCTTTTTGATCAACAAATCACTTTTACACACCAAATTTGACTGGACTTGATTTTGCCTAAGAAGTCCCAAAGAGACTAACCTGAGAAGAACTGAGAGTGTCATTTTAAAACTACTCTTTTCCTGCTTGGGGAGCCAGGCAAATACCCCTCTGGCCACTCTTTCTACTTTCGACTCCCACTAGACTCAGAAGAATTTAGAATTAATGATTAAAGGTCATTGCATCACCTAGATGTTCCAAAGGCCACACCTAAGAGATCCCCACTCATCCTTATAAAATCAGTGTTGACAAAAGCCTTTTACTACTAAATGTGACTTCAGGTTATGACCATAGAATTATAAACGCTGTCGCCCCGGTGAGGAATCAAAACAAACCAGTTGTCTACACATGGCTGCTCTGTGAACTCATTAAACCCAAACAATGCTTTGTGTAACTGAGACATGATGTTAGAAACAAGAAAAACTAACAGTATGTGAGATTCTTTGAAAGAAGGAACTTCCCTTGGCTATATAAATTTATTGTTAGAATTCAGTAAAGCATTTCATCATCAATAGGATTTTATAAATTTTATCATGACACCAGACAGAAGCCACTTTCTCCAGGCCATCTTCCTTCTCACTAAATGAATCTAAATAAAAGTCCTGCAGCCAAGTTGAAGAGCAAATTACCTTATCGAACAGGATATACAGGTAATGTGTGTTTGGGGTATGGGAAGGATTTTGAGGCTGGGTTTTTGGCTAAGGAGTTAACAAGTAAGGAATCACAACTTTCCCTTGGCTGAGCTCTGCACTTACTGGGAATGGTCAGGACAAGGAACTGGCTGGGCCACCCCCTACTAAATCCTATGGGTAACCCAAGGTCAGACTTCAGGGTAGAAGGTCAAAGCCAGAAGTCATTGGTAAATACTGATATTTATGCAAATAGAGAATTGTTGTAATTCAGACATAAAGCCTTCAAGAAACACAGCAAGGGACATGAGCACATCTGGCCATGAAGGAGAAATTCAGAGTATGAAGAATGAGGACAATGTCTCAGGATGAAAGTCACAACAGACGAATATAAAGGATTTGATGTTCTACTCCTGTTTTAAAACAGGCCCATGAGTATGAACCGAGAAAAGTTAGTGGGTGGAGCCTTCCTTCTGCAGGCAGAGAGTAGCAACAGTGGGTGTTTCCAACAGAAGCTAGTCCTACAGAACGCATCCCCCATTTTTTTTTTTCCTGTACTTCCTGGGAGAGAGGTCCAGAATGCATAGCACTGGGCAGAGTCCTCTCTCCCAGCTGCTGCTCTGGCCAGGATACCCATTCAAGTATTCCCTGGCATGAAACCCTTTCAAGCTTTCCTCTCTTAATTTTCTCGAGATCCGGCCTGTTTTGGGATACACACCCATCCTAGTAATGCTCGTAAGGTGGGCCCTGAGGTCTACACAGAATCCCAAACACTTTATCTCCCCCTTGTCATCATCTCTGCAGTCCTGCAGCTATGCCTATTGGCAATTACATGCCCTCCTTTCTGAGTGAAGGCACCGCAGAAATTGCCAAGTGGAGACAGGCTCAACACCAAAATAATTCTAAACTTCTAACTTGCCTTCTGGTGGAGGTGATGAGCAGAGGAGGGAAGCTGCTGGTAATGGTTTCAATGTGATTTCTTGCACTTCTCTTGATAAAGGCATGTAAAGTAGTAACGATGACTGTAGCATCAGCAGCAACAACTTTGGTCTTTGATAGTGCTTTACCGATGTAAGAATATAGGTGACTTTTGCCTAGACTTAAAATCCCAAATAATGGGAAGAAGAAGGAGGAGGAGGAGAAGTAGAAGCAGCAGCAGCACAGAATAGATGCTTTTGAAGAGCTTTGTATATAATTTCATATTTAATGGGATTAAATTATTATTTTCATATAATTTCATATCCTAAAAACCCTCTGTGGTACTGTTATTATCTTCTCTTAATATGCAAGGATATTGAAGTAAGAGCGTTATGTATCTTGTACATAAAATCATAGCTAATTAGTGGTGGACCTGGGATTCGATCTTAGTCTAATGCAGGAGCCCACATGTTTAGCCACTGCTCTGTGATGCTCACTTATTCCCTGGGCATCAACTTTTCAGCACTACCCATGTTTTAACTACCCATAAACTGAGCTGATTTTTCAGTCTTGAGCCTTTGACTGTATTTTTTAGGCAAACTAAATATATGTGAGAAACGCACTAATCATACACTTTCTTAAAAGTGTTGTCAAATTCGCTCAGAGAACTATCATTATTGACCCTCACTAAATCAGTTTGAGCTCTCATTTCATTAATTGTAGCATTCATTGTTTTCATGTCCATGTTCTTCCATGGAGAATACTAAGAACAAGGACCATACCTTAATCATCTTTTTGTTCTAAGTGGCTGCACGAAACCCAGGTTATAATAGAAAACAAAACTGTTCACTGGGCAATAGTGATACGAAAAGAGAAGCAATGCAATTAGAAAATTCCTTGGGGGATAATAGACCTTTGGCTCCTGTGGTGTTTTGTATTATTTCTAGGGAAAGGCCTTTGTAAATGGACTTGGGGAACTACAGCACCATCACGGAGTTTATCCTCCTCGGGCTCTCTGCCAATCCCCACGTCCAGGCTGCACTCTTTGTGCTCTTCCTGGGGATTTACCTGCTGACCATCATGGGGAACCTGATGCTGCTGCTGGTGATCAGGATTGATTTTCACCTGCACACACCCATGTACTTCTTCCTGAGTCACCTCTCTTTTGTCGATATCTGCTTCTCTTCGGTCACTGTGCCCAAGATGCTGGAGAACCTTCTGTCTCAAAAGAAAACAATATCAGTAGAGGGCTGCCTTGCTCAAGTCTTCTTTGTGTTTGTTGCTGCAGGAACTGAAGCCTGTCTGCTTTCTGCAATGGCCTATGACCGCTATGCTGCCATCTGCCACCCTCTGCTGTATGGACAGATCATGAGTAAACAGCTGTATATGCAGCTTGTGTGGGGTTCGTGGGGACTGGGCTTTCTGGATGCACTCATCAACATCTTCCTAGCTGTGAAGATGGTCTTCTGCAAGGCCCAAATCATCCCCCACTACAGCTGTGAAATGCCCTCTCTCCTCTCACTGTCCTGTTCCGATATCTCCAGCAACCTCATTGCCTTGCTCTGCTCCACTCTTCTACATGGACTCGGAACCTTCCTTTTGGTCTTCTTATCCTACACCCGTATAATCGCCACCATCCTGAGCATCAGCTCCACCTTAGGCAGAAGTAAGGCCTTTTCCACCTGCTCCTCCCACCTCATCGCAGTGACCCTTTACTATGGCTCAGGTTTGCTCCGCCATCTAATGCCAAATTCAGGTGCGCCCCTTGAGCTGATCTTTTCTGTGCAGTATACTGTAGTCACTCCCATGCTGAATCCTCTCATCTATAGCCTGAAGAACAAGGAGGTGAAGGCAGCTCTGGCAAGAACTTTGGAAAAGTATTTGCAACATATCAGGTGCTGAAATGAAAACAGAGCATGGTGGAGAACTGGAACATATCTGCATACAAAAGGATATTAAGTGAGTTTACAATAGTAAGCTGTACTCCTAACTACTTACAATGTCAGATGCCGCAACCTAAATTAGAAGTGCATGTGACAATGACACAAAGTAATTATAGGAAGGATGGTTCAATTTCTTTTCAAGGCAAACAAATTATTAAATAATAAGAAAGTTTTGTGATGAACATATTGGTTCACTTTTCTCATTCTAAAATATTTCACCTTAGGCTTTCATTTAGAAAAGTCATTAGTTGGGGCGCCTGGGTGGCGCAGTCGGTTAAGTGTCCGACTTCAGCCAGGTCACGATCTCACGGTCTGTGAGTTCGAGCCCCGCGTCGGGCTCTGGGCTGATGGCTCAGAGCCTGGAGCCTGTTTCCGATTCTGTGTCTCCCTCTCTCTCTGCCCCTCCCCCGTTCATGCTCTGTCTCTCTCTGTCCTAAAAATAAATAAACGTGGAAAAAAAAAATTAAAAAAAAAAAAAGAAAAGTCATTAGTTTCATTGATCTGTCATTATTTTTTTTAATGTTTATTTATTTTTTGAGACAGAGAGAGACAGAGCATGAATGGGGGAGGGGCAGAGAGAGAGGGAGACACAGAATCGGAAACAGGCTCCAGGCTCTGAGCCATCAGTCCAGAGCCTGACGCGGGGCTCGAACTCACGGACCATGAGATCGTGACCTGAGCTGAAGTTGGACGCTCAACCGACTGAGCCACCCAGGCACCCCATCTATCATTATGTTTTATTGAGTTTTGGGCATACACATCTGAGAAGAATGTAGGGCCCTGGATCTATAAAAGAGAAAAGTCATAGATAAGGGTAAACGGTGAGAAAGATAAAGACTTCCAACTGGGTGACCACAGGAGACACACATGAAAAGCTGAAAGTTCTGCAGAGAAACAATAATCATATTGAGGCAGAGCTCAGACTCTTAAAATTTCCAAGAACTTTTATGTATGTGTGGAGTGATGGCCAGATCTCCAGTGAGAGAGGCTGCAAGGAGGCTCTATGTCTCTAGGAACCTCACTTCTCACCTAGCCTTCACTCAGACTTGTATTTTCTATAATAAGCTGACCTTATCTGTGTTCTTTTGCTTGTAGAGTACAGGCTATGAGCTTTAGACAAATAATCTGGTTTTGATCTCATCACAAGTGAATTCTGAAATTGTCCTTGCCTCTCATCTTTCGGCTGTCAAACAATTGGTTACTGTTTAGGGACCAGTGGTTTGCTGGATTTAAGGTACTGCATCACCTCCAACTAATTCATTTTTATCTATAAAATATAAACCCAGGGGCGCCTGTGTGGCTCAGTCAGTTAAGCGTCCAACTCTTGATTTCAGCTCAGGTCATGATGTCACAATTGTGAGATTGAGCCCCACGTCAGGCTCTCTTGTTGGACGTGGAGCCTGCCTAAGAATATCTCTCTCCCGCTCTCTCTCTCTCTCTGCCCCTCCCTAACTTGCACATACACGTGTGTGTGTGTGTGCTCTCTAAATAAATAAATAAGTAAATGAATAAATAAACAAACAAACCCATTCTCACATTGCTTCTCATTTGTTTAAAATTTTTTTAGGGTTTACTTATTTTTGAGAGAGAGAGAGACAGAGTGCAAGTGGGGGAAGGGGCAGGGAGAGGGAGACAGAATCTGAAGCAGGCTCCAGGCTCTGAGCTGTCAGCACAGAGTCCAACATGGGGCTCAAGCTCACGAACCGCAAAATCATGACCTGAGTTAAAGTCAAGAGTCTGACTGAACCGACTGAGCTACCCCGGCACCCCTGCTTCTGATTTGTTTAATCTACATTTTACTATTCTCTAATTCATTGTAGTTGAGAAAAAAGGGGAAAAGTAAGTACAAACTATTGAATTCACTTAATATTAGCTTACATTTTTCTCAAGCTACTTTCATAAACTCACTTTGTCCCAGTTGTCAGTTATACAGGCTTTTCATCCTCATCTAGCCATTGATAACTCACAGAAAGGGCCTCTTCTCATCTGATACTCCAGAAAACTCCAAATACATTATCTCGCTCCACAGACAACAGAATATTCAAGGCCTTCTTTGGATTCTCTGACCTAAGGTGAAGCATCAGTGAACCCTCCAAGGTCAAGCTTTCTATGGTGAAGGGAAGTTTACGGCACTGCACCTGAGAAGAAGGCTGGTTATAATCAGTGCGCAAACGTCACAGAATGATAGTAATTGTCACAGAAAGATACCAAGAGACTCAGTCAAATTCCCTTTAGAATAAATAAAAGATATGAAATCATAACTGCGTGAAGACATCCCTTCAAATCTAAAGGCTCAGCAGTTGCTCCTTTGGAGGGGCAATGACCTTGAACTTTGATGCCCAGAGTGCTACACCATTGCTTACTATACTGCCTGATCAGCGACAGGATCCTCTCTAGGCCTCAGAGAAGCTCTTCTTACCATTCCCTCAAGGGTTTTTGTATTTCCGGCCTGCAGAAATTCGGGAGATTCTGCCTGCGTTTTGGCCTTCCCAAGAGACAAAAATAACTAGTAATGATCCTATTATACACCTGAGTGCTTAGTGTTAAAAGGTTGAATTTATGGGAAAATTTTCAATATTAATTTCCCAGGAACACCATTTCCTAAGCATGCCTGAAGTTTCTTCCTCTAAGACAGGTGACAAAAAAGGCAGCAAATATGCCAGAGAGGGAGTCTTGCAGTGTGACAGTTCATGAGAAGTTTGTCAATTTTACCCTGATTTCATCATGTTCTTTGCTTTTACTTAACACCTTTGCACTCTATTCTATTACTTTTATCACTTTATCTTTACAAAAAATATCACACTTACAAAAAAATGTATAAAGCATATATGTACCAGTTAAAGAATGATTATGAAATGAAAACATACATACCCACTACTCAGCTTAAGAAATTATTCATTCTAGGGGCTCCTGGGTGGCTCAGTCGATTGAGCGTCCAACTCTTGATTTAGGCTCAGGTCGAGATCTCATGGTTGTTAGATGGAGCCCTGCATCAGGCTCCATGCTGGAAGTGGAGCCTGCTTAAGATTCCCTCTCTCTTCCTCCATCCCTCCCCAGCACTTTGTGTGTGTGTGTGTGTGTGTGTGTGTGTGTGTGCTCTCTCTCTCTCAAAAACTACAATTTTTTTAAAGAAATTATTCATTTTACTACCTCTCCTTCACTCCCCAAAACTGACTACTCCTCTGAATTTTTTAATCATTTCCTTTGGTTTTCTTTACATAATTTACTTTTGCCTGTTTCTGAACTTTATTTATTTTTTTTTAATTTTTTTTTTCAACGTTTATTTATTTTTGGGACAGAGAGAGACAGAGCATGAACGGGGGAGGGGCAGAGAGAGAGGGAGACACAGAATCGGAAACAGGCTCCAGGCTCTGAGCCATCAGCCCAGAGCCGGACGCGGGGCTCGAACTCCCGGACCGCGAGATCGTGACCTGGCTGAAGTCGGACGCTTAACCGACTGCGCCACCCAGGCGCCCCTGAACTTTATATAAATAGAATTAGGATATATTTATTGTTGTGACTTGCTTCTTTTCATCCATAGGAAGTTATCACCAGAGCCCTGGTTTGGGGACTCCGCTGTGATGTGTCTAAAATTGCTAACATATGCTGCTGCTTACCTCAGTAAGGGATTCTATGCCCTTTGGCCTAAGATGGGAGTTTTCAGATTTGGTCCCTAACTAATACTTTTCTCAGGTTACGGGTTTAGAGACCAAATGCACCTTCTGACAAGGCATACACTGGAATGTAGAACTGAAATGATGACATAGGTAATTCAGCAATAAATTTCAATAAACTAGAAAAATTCACTCCCTATTTTATTCTGATATTGCAGCAGAATCAGCAACTCTAGAGACAGAAAGCAGATTGGTAGGTGCCTGAGAATGTAAAGGAGGGAAGAATGGAGAGTTACTTCTTAATGTGTACGGGGTTTTCTTTTGAGCTGATGAAAGTCTTTTGGCTCTAGATAGCGGTGGTGGGTACACAGCATTGTGAATGTACTAAATGGCACTGAATTGTGTACTTTATGTATTTTTTAAGTTGTTATTTAAATTCCAGGGAGTTAACATATAGTGTAATACTAGTTTCAGGTGTACAAATAGTGATTCAACGCTTCCATACATCACCCTCCACCCATGCCCCCTTCCACCTCCCTTCTGGTAACCATCAGTTTGTTCTCTATAGTTAAGATCTGTTTCTTGGTTTGCCTCTCTCTCTCTCTCTTTTTTTTTTTTTTTGTCTCTTTGCTCATTTATCTCTTAAATTCCATATATGAGTAAAATCATGTGGTATGTGTCTTCCTCTGGCTGACTTATTTCTCTTAACATTATACTCTCTAGCTCCATCCATATCACTGCAAATGGCAAGATTTCATTCTTTCTTATGGGTAATATCCATTGTATATGTTTATCACATCTTCTTTATCCATTCATCCGAGGATGGACATTTGGGCTCTTTCCATAATTTGGCTATTGTAGATAATGCTGCTGTACCCCTTTGAATTAGTATTTTTATTATCTTTTTTAAAAAAATATCTATTGCACCTAAGTGGCTCAGTCCGTTGAGCTTCCGACTTCGGCTCAGGTCATGATATCACAGTTCGTGGGTTCAAGCCCCACGTCAGGCTCTGTGCTGACAGCTCAGAGCCCAGAGCCTGCTTCAGATTCTGTGTCTCTCTCTCTCTCTCTCTCTGCCCCTCCCCTGCTCATGCTCTGTTTCTCTCTCTCTCTCTCTCTCTTCTCTCTCTCTTTCAAAAATAAATAAACATTAAAAAAATTAATAAATAAAATAAAACTATTTATTTACTTTCGAGAAAGAGCATGAGCAGGAGAGGAGCGGAGAGAGAAAAGGACAGAGGATCCAACGTGGGCTCCACACTGACAGCAGCAGCCTGATGTGGGACTCAAACTCACGAACCACGAGATCATGACCTAAGCCAAGCTGAATACTCAACATACTGAGACACTCAGGCACCTCAGTAGTTTTATATTCTTTGGGCAAATACCTAGTAGTTTAATTGCTGGGTCATAGAGTATTTCTATTTTTAAAGTTTTGAGGAAACTCCATACTGTTTCCAGAGTGGCTACACCAGTTTGCATTCCAACCAACAGCATAGGAGGGTCCCCCTTTCCCCACATCCTCGCTAACACCTGATACTTCTTGTGTTGCTGATTTTGGCCATTCTGACAGGTATGAGGTAATATTGTGATTTTGACTCGTATTTCCCTGATGATTCGTATTTCCCTGATGATCAGTGATGTTACGTATCTTTTCATGTGCCTGTTGGCCATCTATATGTCTTTGAAAAATGTCTATTTGTGTATTCTGCCCATTTTTAACTGGATTATTCATTTTTGAGGTGCTGAGTTTGATAAATTCTTTATAGATTTTGGATACTCATCCTTTATCAGGTATGCTGTTTGCAATTATCTTCTCCCATTCCAAAGGTTGCCTTTTAGTTTCATTGATTGCTTCCTTCACTGCGCAATAGCTTTTTATCTCCAAACCAATCAGTGATACACCACATTAATAAAAGAAAAGAACCATATGATTTTTTCAATAGATACAGAAAAAGCATTTGACAAAGTACAATATACATTCATGATTTTAAAAACCCTCAACAAAATAGGGTTAGAGGGAACATACCTCAACATAATAAAAGCCATATATGAAAAACTCACAGCAAATACCATCCTCAACAGGGAAAAACCAAGAGCTTTTCCTCTATAGTCAGGAACAAGATAGGGATGTCTACTCTCACCACTGTTACTTAACATAACACTGGAAGTCCTAACCACAGCAATCAGACAACAAAAAGAAATAAATACATCCAAATTGGCAAAGAAGAAGGGAAAATTTCACTATTTGCAGATGACATGATACTCTATATAGAAAACCTGAAAGACTCCACCAAAAAAATGCTAGAACTGATACACAAATACAGTAAAGTCGCAGATACAAAATCAATGTACAGAAATGTGTTGCATTTCTATACACCAATAATGAAGCAGCAGAAAGAGAAATTAAGAAATCTATCCCATTTACAATTGCACCAACAACAATACGATACCTAGGAATAAACCTAAACAAAGTGGTGAAAGACCTATACTCTGAAAACTGTAAAACAGTGATGACAGAAATTGAAGATGACACAAAGAAATGGAAAGACATTCCATGCTTATGGATCAGAAGAACAAATATTGTTAAAATATCCAAAGCAATCTACACATTTAATGCAATCCCTATCAAAATACCAACAGCATTTTTCACAGAGTTAGAATCCTAAAATTTGTATGGAACCACAAAAGACCCCAAATAGCCAAAGCAACCTTGAAAAAGGGAAGCAAAGCTACATGCATCAAAGCTCAAGACTTCAAGCTATACTACAAAGCTGTAGTGATCAAAACAGTATGGGGCTGGCATAAAAATAGACACAGAGATCAACGGAATAGAACATAAAACCCAGAAATGAACCCACAGCTATATGGTCATTTAAGGTTTGACAAAGAAGGAAAGAATATCCCCTGGGAAAAAGTCTACTCAACAAATGATGTTGGGAAAACTGGACAGCAACATCCAGAAGAATGAAACCAGACCACTTTCTTACACCATACACAAAAATAAATTCAAAATGGATTGAAGACCTACATATGAGACAGAAAACCATTAAAATCCTAAAGGAGAACATAGGCAGTAACCTCTTTGACATGGACCATACCAACTTCTTACTAGATATGTCTCCTGAAGCAAGGGAAACAAAAGCAAAAATTAACTATTGAGACTTAGTCAGAATTGTGTGCTTTAAAATGGTTAATTTTATGGTACATGGATTTTATCTCAAAGAAAAATATTAGTATCTTTATTCTCACAGCTGTTATAGATATCCTGAGACATAAGATTGTAACGAACAATCCTCAATTCTTCTTCAGAAAATTTATTTGGAACAAGCACTTTATTTCAAATATTTATTTTAGGAAAGGATGTAGCAATTTCAGAATAAATTTAAATAATAATAGTCTTCATACACATTATTCTAAACCACTGTTTTCATTTTTGACAATTTAAATTCCATTTGCCCACAGTGTCCATAATCCTGTATTCCATTATTTTCACTTTTCAATGTAACATAAACACACTATGATAGTCTTTATAATTTTAATAACCACCTAAAATTTACATACAATCTTATAAATTATTAAAAATTTTTCTAAAGTTACATGTAACATATCTAACATGTATAATTATATGTACATAGCTTTAGAAGAATGTGTGTATGTATATATCCATAATCTATACATATGGCAAAAATTGATAGCTCTAAAATGAGAAATTATAGTTGAAGACCAGTAATGAATATGACAAGTAGATAGATAATGAGTAGGAATAGAGTTGAAAAAAATAAGCAAATAAATTGTAGATAGCACAAGCCCAACTTTCTCACTAGAAGAGAAAGTACAAATAATCAAGGAGAAAAGGGTAGACATAACCCTGTGGTGCTGATTTGAGTCTGAGATCATCAGTATGAGATCATATTTATGTTAATATATGTATAGATGGATCCAGAAAAGATATATAGATACATGTGCATACCTGAGTTAGAATGCATATATTCATTTCCTAGCTATATCCATGGAAGGGCCTAGAAGCAGTGACCCCTCAATAGCAATGAGAACACACAGCACACAGATCTTGGTGGGGTTTTTTTTCTTTCCTATTTTTTATTTAAATTCCAGTCAGTTAACATACATTGTAATATTAGTTACAGGTGTAGAATTTAGAGCACCAAGTACTATATGTAATTGTTGAATCAGATCTTGGTGTTTAAATACCATTTTCTAACAAAAGAAACCAAGGCTCCTTGATTCTAGAGCTGGGACAAGAAAACACAAGATGAACCTAGCACATTTTGTAGTTCCAGAAGTAAAGTCATGTTTAAAAAAAAAAAATGGCCTGCTTCGGATTCTGTGTCCCCCTCTCTCTCTGCCCCTCTCCCGCTTGTGCTCTGTCTCTCTGTCTCTCAAAAATAACAAATAAACATTTAAAAAAATCTTTTTAAATGATCACAACCTGTCAAAATGACACAAGAGCCAATCTGAAAGAACTCCCAATACCCACATGTGAAACTATTTAAGCAAAAAATAAACAGCAGTACTCTCGGACTATACCCCAAAGAATAAAATACATATCCATGAATCTATTCCTCTGTAAATAAATGATTGAGTAAATAAATAACTTAGAGATAAGGGACAAATATTTACAGAATTCCAAATAATATATGGAAATAGTGTTACTTCCAGGAGGTGATGATGTAATTCTCCTTCTCTTTAGTGTGGTCTGGACTTAGTGACTCACTTCCAAATAACAAAGTACAGAAAGGGAAAAATAATAACTTTACAATGGACAAGAGTCGCAGATACCATTTTAATCAAGTAAACAAGCATAACATCATCAGTGATAAATCATACACTCCCTGATATGACGTGATGTAAAGGGTATTTCACCTTTGTGATTTTCTTCCCAAAGCCATTACCTCAGTCTAATCACAAGAAAACTATGGACAAATCAAATTTGAGGGACGTTCTATAAAATACCTGAACAGTACTCTTGAAAATTATCAAAGCCATGGTAAACAAGGAAAGACTGAGAAACTCTCATAATTGAGGAAGACTAAAGAGATGATGGCTAAGTGCACATGGTATCTTGGATTGTATTCTGGAACAGTAAAAGAACATTTGTGGCGAAAACTGGTGAAATCTAAACAAAATTGGTAATTTAGGTCACAGTATTGTTCTCATATTAATTTTTTGAGAAATGTACCATGGTTATGTAAGATGTCAACATTAGAGAAAGCTGGGTAGAAGCTGGGAAAGAAGGGCATACAAAAACACTCTGTGCTATCATTTTAACCTTTTCTTAATTTAAAATTATTCCCCAAAAAGTTGGAAAAATGAATCAGTATTTTACCACTTAACAAACTAAAGATGATAATTATGTTAGAGATGCTGAAAAACCCTTTGATAAAATTCAACATTGATTCCTGATTTAGAAAACAAAACAAAACTCTCAGGAAACAAGCCATAATTATTTGTAACAAACCTACCACTAATATAATACTTTACTGTGGAACATTGAAATCTTTTCCCCTAAGAACAAGACTAGAATTATACTATTGCTAGTTCCATTCAACATTGCACTGTCATTTATATTTAGTTCAATAGGGCAGGAAAAAAATCAGAGCATAAAAATGGGAAAAAAAAAAAGTCACTTGTTTTTAACCTGCAAGTGACATTATTGAGTATGTAGAAAATCCAAAGAAACCTACAAACAGTTAGAACTACTTAGCAATTTACCAAGGTCCAGGAATTCAAAGGTAATATGTAAAATGCATTTGAGGAGGGAAGTCTGAAAAAATGGTGGAGTAAGTTCCTCCTAAAATTCTTTCCTCCATAAAGGTAAAGAGGACAGGCAAAAATGGCCAGAATCAACTTTTTCTAAACTCTGGAAATTAACGAAAGGTTTGCAACAATTCTTGAAACATTTAATGAAGAAAAGTGGCTGAATCTTGGTAACAGCAGAGACCTTTGTGGTGCTTTGATTTGTTTGCCCAACTCCCATCCCACCCTCCCCAGCTCTGCAATAGATGTGAAAAACAACATCCCTCAATCATGGTAAAAATCAACAGACTAGAGGAGCAGGGGAGGGGCAGGAATGGAGCCCCTTCAAGAACCCACACACACACACCCATTCCCAGAGAACAGTCATTACACTTTACCTGTCTGGTGATTCCCTGGAAGATATCACTCACAAGTCTGTCACCATATGCATATCACCTCACGCCTGTTAATATGGCTGCTATCAAAAAGACAAAAAATAGGGGTGCCTGGGTGGCTTGGTCGGTTAAGCGTCCGACTTTGGCTCAGGTCATGATCTCACGGTCCATGAGTTCGAGCCCTGCATCGGGCTCTGTGCTGACAGCTCAGAGCCTGGAGCCTGTTTCAGATTCTGTGTCTCCCTCTCTCTCTGCCCCTCCCCTGTTCATGCTCTGTCTCTCTCTGTCTCAAAAATAAATTAACGTTAAAAAAAAAAAAGACAAAAAATAACCAGTGTTGGTGAGGATGTGGAGAAAAGGGAACCCTTGTACACTATTAGTGAGAATGTAAATGGGTTTAGCCATTATGAAAACAATATGCAGGTTCTTCAAAATATTAAAAATGAACTAGCATGTGGGAATGCAAGCTGGTGCAGCCACTCTGGAAAAACAGTATGGAGGTTCCTCAAAAAACTAAAAATAGAACTACCCTACGACCCAGCAATTGCACTACTAGGCATTTATACACGGGATATAGGTGTGCTGTTTTGAAGGGACACATGCACCCCAATGTTTATAGCAGCACTATCAACAATAGCCAAATTATGGAAAGAGCCCAAATGTCCATTGCCGGATGAATGATAAAGAAAATGTGGTATACACACACACACACACACACACACACACACACACACACACACATACACAATGGAGTTTCACTCGGCAATCAAAAAGAATTAAATCTTGCCATTTGCAACTACGTGGATGGAACTGGAGGGTATTATGCTAAGTTAAATTAGTCAGAGAAAGACAAATATCATATGACTTCACTCCTATGAGGACTTTAAGAGACAAAACAGATGAACATAAGGGAAGGGAAACAAAAATAATATAAAAACAGGGAGGGGGACAATGCATAAGAGACTCATAAATATGGAGAACAGAGGGTTAGTGGAGGGGTTGTGGGAGGGGGGATGGGCTAAATGGGTAAGGGGCATTAAGGAATATACTCCTGAAATCATTGTTGCACTGTATGCTAACTAATTTGGATGTAAATTTTTTTTTTAAAAAATTTAAAAAAAAGAGAAAAAAAAATGAACTAGCATGGGGCACCTGGGTAGCTCAGTCAGTTAAGCATCTGAGTCAATTTTGGCTCAGGTCATGATCTCACAGTCATGAGATCAAGTTCCCCCGACCGGCTGTGTGCTGACAGCACAGAGCCTGCTTGGGATTCTCTCTCTCTCTCTCTCTCTCTCTCTCTCTCTCTCTCTGTCTCTCTCTGCTCCTCCCCTGCTCACGCACATGCACACACATACTCTCTCTCAAAATAAATAATAATAAACATTTTAAAAAATGACTACCATACAATGCTGGAACCCCACTTCTGGTTATGTATCCAAAGTAAATGAACTCAGGATATCAAAGAGATAATCTGCACTTCCATGCTCATTGCAGCATTATTCACAATAGCCTAGATATGGAAATAAACTAAGTGTTCATCTACCAATTAATGGATAGAGAAGATATGATATATATGAAATATGGAATATCATTCAACCATGAGAAAGAAGGAAATCCTTCTATTTGCAACAACATGGATGGAGCTGGAGGGCGTTGTGCAAGATGAACAATGTCAGAGAGAAAAAGAAAAATATGGTATGGTATCATTTGTTTGTGGAATATAATCAACAAAAGCAAAAACCTCTTTCATAGGAATGGAGAATTAGAATGGTGATTGGTTGCCAGAAGGGAAATGGGAGTTGTAGATCAAAGCGTATGAAAACTTTAAGTTGTAGGACAAATAAGTTCTGAGGACCTAATGTACAGCATGGTGACTATAGTTAGTAATATGGAATTGTATGCATGAAAACACTTAAAGCAGATCTTAAGCATTCTGTACACACACACACACACACACACACACAAAGTGATGACTGCATGAGGTGATGAATATGTTGATTAAGTTAATTTTGATAGTCATTTCACAATGTACACATATATCAAATCATCACATTATATACTTTAAATATATCCAATTTTATTTGTTTCTTATACCTCAATAAAACGGGAAAAAACAAAAACCAACAAATCTATTTGATTTACTATTGGACTGATTTAATATGTCTCATTTAAATTGAATAGTATCAGAAATCTTAATGGTGTTCATAAACTTTGGGCAGGGCTCAGGTTCTTGAAATAACCACTAATAGGGAAACTTCATGCTAAAATTGTTTAATGTAGTATTGAACATTTCATTGGACCTATCCTAAATATAATTTGGAATAATTATTAGCATAAATAAAGAAATTGGTATCATAGTAAAAGGCTGAAGACATGTTAATGACAGTAGGATTATTATATCAAATTTGATTGTGTGCTTAATGGAACTGGATGATAATTAAATATGGAGCTTTTTTTATTAGAAGTCATGGAGTACCTGGGTGGCTCAGTCAGTTAAGTGTCTGACTCTTGGTTTCGGCTCAGGTCCTGATCTCATGGTTCCTAGTTCTACCCCATTGGGCCAGCACTGATTCCCTCTCTCTCTCCCCCTCCCTCTCTCAAAAGTAAACTTTAAAAAAATAAAAATAAAATAAGAAGTCATGAGAAAATGTTCATGATATAATTTTAGGTATAATTATGGTATGTTAATAAATGCATCTAAGAATCCATTATAAAAAGATTTTCTGTGGACAAATTTAGAGGGAAATAATTTTAACTATTTCTGTGTTGCTAGCTTTATTTAGATGGTTGTCTTTTTTTTTTTTTAACGTTTATTTATTATTGAAAGACAGACTGAGACAGAGCATGAGCATGGGAGGGACAGAGAGTAGAAGACACAGAATTTGAAGCAGGCTCCAGGCTCTGAGCTGTCAGCACAGAGCCCAATACGACGCGGGACTCGAACCCACCAACTGTGAGATCACGACCTGAGCCAAAGTTGGATGCTTAACCAACTGAGCCACCAAGACACCCCAATGGTTGTTCTTTTTAAATAATGCATTATTTAAATGCATTTTACAAATTTAAAAGTTAGTGTTATTTATATAATATTTAACAATCTTTGATTACAAAAAAAATTATAATAATGAAGTGCAACAAAAATTTTAAATGCTCTGGCATCTCCATCACACATTTTTATTCTTAATTTAAATTAATGAGAAAAATGTTACTAACATATGGGAACAAGATTTGAGTAGGCACCATTTTGTTTCATAAAACCATATAAAGTATGGATGAAAATAGCAAAAGGAAGACAAGAATCCTCAAAAAGGAAATGAATCACAAATGAGTGTTGCATAGTTTATAAAACTTGTTAAAACATGCCAATAAAAGGAAGAGATAAATTGGCCAAAATCCCCCTAAAGAATCATAACTGGAAAATAGATTGAAAATGAAATAAAATGTTGCAAGAGGCCTAAACATGTTTATCTTATATGAAATTCTTGAGTTTTACAATTAAAGATCTTAAGAAAATATTTTAAAAGAAGAATTGATACTGGCAAAAATAATCAACCATGATTAAGATTGATTTTATTTTTTTTTTGTCCTTCAGAAATTTATTTATTTTATTTTTATTTATTTATTTATTTTTTTTTATGAAATTTATTGACAAATTGGTTTCCATACAACACCCAGTGCTCATCCCAAAAGGTGCCCTCCTCAATACCCATCACCCACCCTCCCCTCCCTCCCACCCCCCATCAACCCTCAGTTTGTTCTCAGTTTTTAACAGTCTCTTATGCTTTGGCTCTCTCCCACTCTAACCTCTTTTTTTTTTTTTTTTCCTTCCCCTCCCCCATGGGTTCCTGTTAAGTTTCTCAGGATCCACATAAGAGTGAAACCATATGGTATCTGTCTTTCTCTGTATGGCTTATTTCACTTAGCATTACACTCTCCAGTTCCATCCACGTTGCTACAAAGGGCCATATTTCATTTTTTCTCATTGCCACATAGTACTCCATTGTGTATATATACCACAATTTCTTTATCCATTCATCAGTTGATGGACATTTAGGCTCTTTCCATAATTTGGCTATTGTTGAGAGTGCTGCTATGAACATTGGGGTACAAGTGCCCCTATGCATCAGTACTCCTGTATCCCTTGGATAAATTCCTAGCAGTGCTATTGCTGGGTCAT
Source organism: Lynx canadensis (assembly GCF_007474595.2). Lineage (NCBI taxonomy): Eukaryota > Metazoa > Chordata > Mammalia > Carnivora > Felidae > Lynx > Lynx canadensis. Next base: position 74,976,653 of record NC_044309.1, read on the forward strand.
AGGGTAGGTCTATTTTTAATTTTCTGAGGAACCTCCACACTGCTTTCCAGAGCGGCTGCACCAATTTGCATTCCCACCAACAGTGCAAGAGGGTTCCCGTTTCTCCACATCCTCTCCAGCATCTATAGTCTCCTGATTTGTTCATTTTGGCCACTCTGACTGGCGTGAGGTGATACCTGAGTGTGGTTTTGATTTGTATTTCCCTGATAAGGAGCGACGCTGAACATCTTTTCATGTGCCTGTTGGCCATCTGGATGTCTTCTTTAGAGAAGTGTCTATTCATGTTTTCTGCCCATTTCTTCACTGGGTTATTTGTTTTTCGGGTGTGGAGTTTGGTGAGCTCTTTATAGATTTTAGATACTAGCCCTTTGTCCGATATGTCATTTGCAAATATCTTTTCCCATTCCGTTGGTTGCCTTTTAGTTTTGTTGGTTGTTTCCTTTGCTGTGCAGAAGCTTTTTATCTTCATAAGGTCCCAGTAATTCACTTTTGCTTTTAATTCCCTTGCCTTTGGGGATGTGTCGAGTAAGAGATTGCTACGGCTGAGGTCAGAGAGATCTTTTCCTGCTTTCTCCTCTAAGGTTTTGATGGTTTCCTGTCTCACATTTAGGTCCTTTATCCATAAGATTGATTTTAAAAATAATCATAGGGGCGCCTGGGTGGCGCAGTCGGTTAAGCGTCCGACTTCTGCCAGGTCACGATCTCGCGGTCCGGGAGTTCGAGCCCCGCGTCAGGCTCTGGGCTGATGGCTCAGAGCCTGGAGCCTGTTTCCGATTCTGTGTCTCCCTCTCTCTCTGCCCCTCCCCCGTTCATGCTCTGTCTCTCTCTGTCCCAAAAATAAATAAATGTTGAAAAAATAATAATAATCATAATAATTATGGCTTTTAGCCAAATATCCTGTAGAAGAAAAGTCAAAGGAGTTTTGTAGAAGGTAGTTTGAAGGTGCTGGGTAGGCACAGAGCCACCAAGAGTTAGGAGATGTGCAGAATAAAAGGAAGAAGAGGAAAGCAGTCCCATACTGAACCTGAACTACAGGTGTCCCAGAACTCATCTGGGATCTTCATAAATGACAGAAAATACCATAGACCATGTGCAGGACCGTATTTCTGTGTTTTGTGTCATGATTTTGTGCATAATAAAGCTGAAGGCAAATGTTCCAGTTGAATAGAGGATATGTCCTATATTCTGCATGTTGAGGTAATCCTGAAGAAAGTAATTGATTGACCACTGAGAAACACTGATATCAAGAATGATTCAACTCCAATAATCACACTACTGGGTATTTACCCAAGAACATGAAAACACTAATTCAAAAGGATATATGCACCCTGTGTTTACTGCAGCATTATTTACAATTGCCAAATTATGGAAGCAACCCAAGTGCCTAGATGTGATATATATATATATATATATATATATATATATATATATACACATACATACAATGGAATATTATTCAGCCATAAAAAAGAATTAAATCTTGCCATTTGCAACAACATGCGTGGAGCTAGAGAATATAATGCTCAGTGAAATAAGTCAAAGAAAGACAAATACCATATAATTCACTCATATGTGGAATTTAAGAAACAAAACAAATGAACAAAGGAAAAAGACAAACCAAAAACCAGACTCTTAACTATAGAGAACAAACAGATGTACCAGTGGGGAGGTGGGTGGAGGGATGGGTGAAACAGGTGAAAGGGGTTAAGAGTACACTTATCATGATGACCACTGAGTAATATATGGAACTGTTGAATCACTATGTTGTACACATGAACCTAATATAACACTGCATATTAACTACACTAGAATTAAAATAAAATTTAAGAAAACATATACTATTTTGCTTCTGTGTAGCACAGTGCAGTAGGGTAATATGTACATTAGGCAAATTTGCTAATCATGTTTCAATTTTCTATATCATTACTATTTTTTTCTATTCTGTCAATTAAGTTATTTAACATTTTATTTCTTCCTTTCTGTGGATGCTTTATCATTCCATTCTTTTCCAATCATTTGTTTAGAAGTTTTACAGTCTTTTTTCTCTAATTTTGGTGGCCACCCTAGAAATTACAGTTCATTGGATTATCAAAACCTAATATTAATTGATAGTTTTACTTTCATTTTGTCAATTAAACTATCTTAGACCACTTTTAATTCAATACCTCCCAATGTAAATGTTATTTTTTCTACTAATTTTAATTACATTCCTGTACAAACATATAAGGCCCTATAAGATATTATTGTTGTTTTGGTGTCAATATTCTTTTAGATTTACCCATATGTGTACAATGTCTTATCTTCATTCCTTTCTGCATTTTGAAAATTACATCTGCGATTTTAACCTTACTGCCTGTAGAACACTTTTAAAGATCTCCTTTGATGAAGTTCTGGTGGCAGATGTTCTTATTTTTTGTTTGAAATGCCTTTAAATCTGCCTTGCATAGCACAGCTATTTTATTGAGTGTAAAATTTTATGATGATAATCATTTTCTTAGAGCACATTGAGGATATTGTTCCACCGCCCTTTGGCTTCCATTTTTTGCAGTTGGAGAAATTAACTGTTGCTCTTTTGAAGACAATAACGCCACTGAAGGGAAAAAGGATATTGGCTAAAAATGCATGAGATTCCCAAAGTAGATAAAATAGGAAAACGGATAAGCAATAAGGCAAACTGTGGAAAGACCTGAAACAAGTCTTATATGTAATTCTAAAATTAGATGAGTGTCTATTTTCAATTAATGTCTCACTTGATTATTATATAAAATTATTTTAAGTCAATCTCCTTTAGAAAAAAGAATCTAGATGAATTTGGAGCATATCCTAGTTCTGGAAGAGGTCTGTAGAGGGCAGTGCACAAGTGGGAACAGAGACACCATGAGATGGGATGGGTATAAAAATGGAAGAAAAGTCCACCAAATGAAGACTGTGCCTTGAAGTTCCTTCGAAATTTCTGAGGATTCCAGATATTGGGGAAGAAGCCACGGCCCCCACATCATATCTTGTATCAGCACAGAGTAAGAGGATCCTACCTCCCCTTAAACTCCTGTGTTCACTGGTGTAGTAAATCCCTCAGGCCACCTGAGGGCGCCAGTACATCTATAGACCAGAGTTTTCTATTTACTGTTTTCCCAAGGATAGTTCCCCCCTTCCCTCTTTCTTCTGACCCATATTGAAGCCTTCTTTAAATTCTCCTTCTTATTCCCATTTTCCCTTCCATCCTCTCTTCTCACTCCTGATTTTATCCATACTAGTTTCTGTTTCTTGCTTGAGGAGGGTCACGTTTGCAAGTTTATCTATTTCACCAATTTATTTTCAGATGACGCTCAACCCCATTTTTGTCCTATGTACTTGGTTTTCTATTACTTTGACTAGATGCTTGCAGAGCCATTTCCCAGATTTCCAGGCTGGTGGCTTCTTATTAGGCTCAGCCAACTGGAAGTGTAAATGTAAACTAAAAGAAGCAGCTAATCTGATTCCGGGGGAGGCAAGGCAGTATCCCAGCATTTTGGTGATGACCTGCCACCTGGCCTCAGCACCTCCTCAGCATCCCAACAATGGTGCCCCAGGGACACAGCGGGGCTGATGGCCACCCCAGAAAGAGTGGATTCTCTCCCAGTTGCCACCAGGTAAAGGTGTTGGGAGATGTACAGAGTATGGAAAATGTCTGCATCTGACTTCACCCTAATTGGATGCTCCCTCTCCCAGTCATTCTAGGAGCCTCTCCAGTCCATGCTCATCCCCAAACAGACTCCCAACTCCTGAGTTTCAAGTTTATGTCACTACCAGAGGCACTGGGTCTTTTATTTCTAGCAAAGCTTGCCCCTACATCTCAAACCACTGTGGATTTAAATAAGAATTCAGGTCACAGACATTTTTATCAGTAGTAAATCTACTGAGAATGTTCCACAGATGAAGAAAGAACAAGTATGTACCAATTTTCTTGATGGAAATAATTATCTGATCCATTGTACTGTGCATGAACAAATTAAATATGAGCTAAAGTAAGCAAATAGCTCTTGGCCTTTTCTTAAGCCTCCTAAAGCAAAGAGGCTTGTTCAAGATATTTTGTTATGGCTGACATTAGGAAAGAAAAATTTTCTTAATGCTTGTTAGCCAACCATCTAGATGCAATTCTGCCCTATTTCCCAGTCATCTTCTGACTCTTCTCTGTTCTCTGAGCTGTTACAAACCTTTTTGAAACATTCTTTTCAGAGCTGCTTTTACTTCCTTGTTCTTCAGGCTGTAAAGAAAGGAATTCACTAGGGGAGTGACCACACTGTACTGCATAGAGAAAACCACCTCCAGTGGGCAACCAGAGGTTAGCACAAGACAGTAAGGAAAACCTAAACCATAAGAGAAGATCGTTGAGGTAAGGTGGGAGGAGCAGGTGGAGAAGGCCTTGCTTCTGCCTGAGGTCGAGCTGATGCTCTGGATGGTGTCAATAATGCAGGAGTAAGAGAAGAGGATCAGGAGGATGGTCAAAAGGGTATGAATGATGGCAGAACATACCAGGACTGCAAAGTTGGCAGAGATATGAGAGCAGGACAGAGGGAATAAAGAAGGCAGCTCGCAGCTCAAGTAAGGCAGAACATGAGCATCCCAAATCTCAGTCTCCATGAGACCCAAACCAGACCCACACACAATTTTTACTTATCAGCTGACCAGAGAACAGTGGGTGGCAGATGGCAGGCAGCATAGTGGTCATAGGTCATCACAAAGAGCAGAAAGGCTTTGATCCCTGAGTGCAAAACACACACACACACACACACACACACACACACGCACACACACACACACCCTGAGTCAGCTCTACTGAGATTGGTTTCCTCTGAAACAGGAGATTCTCCAGCATTTTGGGCATGGTGACAAAGGAGTTACAAAGGTCTAGGGAAGAGAGGTGACTGAGAAAGAAGTACTTTCTTTCTTGGGGGCAGGGAGGGGAGGATCACCAGGAGCATCACCAGGGTCCCCATGTAAGTCAGAAGGTAAATCACCAAGAAATTCACAAACAGCAGCACCTGGATATGGGGTTCAGCAGACAGTCCCAAGAGGATGGGCTCAGTGGTGGGGTGTGGTTTCCTACAGCCGTGATAGAAGATACTCCCATGGAATAAACACAGAAGTATGACATATTCACCTACCCTTTGTGCCATCTCTTCTTCAGAGTTTGTATCTCATCCTCTGTATATGTCTCTCTCTCTCCTCAGCCTGCTTGTCTTTTTCAGAGATTTCTTATCTACTCACCCTCCCCTCCCTAGAACCTTTCCATCATCCAGTGCCTCATGAACAACTTCTGAACCCTGAATCAGCACATCTATGTTCTTTCCATATGTGACTCGTCTGACCCAATGGCTCTGGAGAAATTCATATAATTTTTCTTACTAGCCCATATAAATTTTCTTACTCCTTTAATTGCCATTTGTTTTGAAGCCTGGATCATGTGAGAAATTGGTTCTTTCTCAAAAGAGCCAAGATGGCGGAACAGCATGGACGTTTTTTGTGTGTCTCGCATCCATGACATACAGCCAGACCAACACTAAACCATCCTACACACCTAGAAAACTGACTGGAAGATTAACACAACAATCTGCACAACCTGAACCACAGAATTCAGCAGGTACGTGGCACAGAGAGGTGAAGTTGGGGTGAGAGAAGCCGGTGGTGGGCAGGGGGCCGCTTTTGCAGGCAGAGAGAGGATGGAGACAGGGGGTGGGGGGGATAGGGGGGAGGATACTGGAAAAGCACCCCTCCCCAAAAGCAGCAGGAGAGAAAGTGGAAAATTGGAAACAGCCACAGGGACTAAACTAAAAAGGGAGAAAGGAGAAAGGAGAGGGTTTAAATTTCATTAAGACTGTAAACAAGGGAAGCACAAAGTCTGCAACTCTGCAGCTCAATACCTGGAGGTGCTCTGGTGGGAAGGGCGAATCCCCAGGAACAGAGTGAGGTCCAGGAGGTTCTCAGGACACACGGAGAAAAGAGGTTCCATTGCTGGAAGGACATTTGGTAGATACTGTTGAAGCCACCTGGTCCCAGCAGATCCCAGAAAATGGCCACATTTGCTGGTGCTGGAACAAGGCCATTAAGGCTGAAGTCTGGTGCCAGATGTGTGTTGTGATTTTCCATAATCCCTGAAAAGCTGCTGCTACACTCTCTTGCGAACTTTTTCTGGGGCAGGCTGGCACCTGGCTGCAGTCTCAGGGCTCTGGCAGCAGCAGGTTCCAGCAAGTGTTCCTGGGTGCAACCAACATTTGGCCATTGTTCAGCCATTGCTGGGTGAGACCCTCCCGCAGAGGGGCAGACCAGGTCAAAACTGCAGTCCTTCAGAAGTAAGGGGCCGGGGAAAATAGCCGCATCTGAGACAAAACTCAGGAGAGAGGTACTGCCTGGGGCTTCATAGACAGTGAAGAAGCGGGGAGTGGATGAAAGCTGAAGACAGAGGACGGGTGCACGATTGCTGATAGGGAGAACAGAGTTCCGATACTAGAGACTGGATAGCTGGGTGACACCATTTTCACCACTCCCACACATGCGCACATGCACCTACGAGCACCACAACAATCCACCCCAATAAGCTAGCAGCGCCATCTAGTGGAGAACGGAGCTGTTACACTGAGCCCCGCCCAACTGGGCCAACCTCCCTCTTCAAGACCACAAGTCTCACTGCCTACTTAGTTTATGGACTATAAAGCGCTACATAGTCTGACTTCTAGGGGAAAACGAAGTAATTTCAGTCCTATTTCCATCTGTTAGCAGGTGCATCCATTCAATTTTCTTTCCTTTTTTCTTTTTTCTCTTTTTCATTTCTTTTCTTTTTCTTTAATGCAGAAAGAGAAAAACTTCATTTTTACTTTCAATTCTTATTAAAAACATTTTTCTTTAATTTTTCTACTATGTTCTTTACTTTTGTGTAAATTCTTTCAAATTCTATCTTACTTCTATCATTTTATTTTAGTCTACTTCAGTGTATTCACTTTTTCAAATTTTCAAATGATTTCTTTTTTTTCCTTTTTCTCTTTTTCATTTCTTTTCTTTTTCTTGAATACAGGAAGAGAAAAATTCACTTTTATTTTTAATTTTTATTAAAAAGATTTTTCTTTAATTTTTTCTACTATATTCTTTACTTTTGTGTAAATTCTTTCAAATTCTATTTTCCTCCCATCGTCTCATTTTAGTCTACTTCAATGTATTCATTTTTTCAAATTCTCAATTTCCTTTTTTTCCCCTGCCCTTTTTTTCCCTCTAATCTGTCAGACCACTTTCAACACCCAGACCAAAACACACCTAGGATCTAGCATCATTTATTAGATTTGTGTGTGTGTGTGTGTGTGTGTGTGTGTGTGTGTGTGTTTAATTTTTTAATTTTAATTTTTTTAATTTTAATTTTTCTACCTCATTAATTCCTTTTCTCCCTTCAAAATGACAAAATGAAGGAATTCACCCCAACAGAAAGAGCACAACGAAATGACAGCCAGGGATTTAACCAACACAGATACAAGCAAGATATCTGAACCAGAATGTAGAATCACGATAATAAGAATACTAGCTGGAGTCGAAAATAGATTAGAATCCCTTTCTGCAGAGATAAAATAAATAAAAAATAGTCAGAATGAAATTTAAAATGCTATAACTGATGAAAAATCTATACGCTGAAAACTATAGAAAGCTTATGAAAGAAATTGAAGAAGACACAAAAAAATGGAAAAAGATTCCATGCTCCTGGATAGGAAGAACAAATATGGTTAAAATGTCGATTCTACCCAAAGCAATTCTACATATTCAATGCAATCCCTATCAAAATAACACTAGCATTCTTCACAGAGCTAGAACAAACAATCCTAAAATTTGTACGGAACCAGAAAAGACCCCAAATAGCCAAAACGATCTTGAAAAAGAAAACCAAAGCAGGAGGCATCACAATCCCAGACTTGAAGCTATACTACAAAGCTGTAACCATCAAGACAGTATGGTACTGGCACAAGAACAGACACTCAGATCAATGGAACAGAATAGAGAACCCAGAAATGGACCCACAAGTGTATGGCCAACTAATCTTTGACAAAACAGGAAAGAATATCCAATGGAATAAACACAGTCTCTTCAGAAGTGTGCTGGGAAAACTGGACAGCAACATGCAGAAAAATGAACCTGGACCACTTTCTTACACCATACACAAAAATTAACACAAAATGGATGAAAGACCTAAATGTAAGACAGAAAGCCATCAAAATCCTTGAGGAGAAAGCAGGCAACAACCTCTTTGATCTTGGCCTCAGCAACTTCTTACTCAACATGTCTCTGGAGGCAAGGGAAACAAAAGCAAAAATGAACTACTGGGACCTCATCAAAATAAAAAGCTTCTGCACAGCAAAGGAAACAATCAGCAAAACTCAAAGGCAACCGACAGAATGGGAGAAGATATTTGCAAATGACATATCAGATAAAGGGTTACTATCCAAAATCTATAAAGAACTTATCAAACTCAACACCCAAAAAACAAATAATCCAGTGAAGAAATGGGAAAAAGACATGAATAGACACTTCTCCAAAGAAGACATCTAGATGGCCAACCGACACATGAAAAAATGCTCCACATCACTCATCATCAGGGAAATACAAATCAAAACCACAATGAGATACCACCTGACACCTGTCAGAATGGCTAATATTAACAACTCAGGCAACAAGAGATGTTGGCAAGGATGTGGAGAAAGAGGATCTCTTTTGCACTGTTGATAGGAATGCAAGCTGGTGCAGCCACTCTGGAAAACAGTATGGAGGTTCCTCAAAAAACTAAAAATAGAACTACCCTACAACCCAGAAATTGCACTACTAGGTATTTATCCAAGGGGTATGTTGTTTTGAAGGGGCACATGCATCCCAATGTTTATAGCAGCACTATCAATGATAGCCAAAGTATGGAAAGTGCCCAAATGTCCATCAATGGATGAATGGATAAAGAAGATGTGGTGTGTATATGTATGTATACACACACACACACACACACACACACACACACACACACACAGAATGGAATGTTACTCGGCAATCAAAAAGAATGAAATCTTGCTATTTGCAACTATGTGGATGGAACTGGATGGTATTATGCTAAGTGAAATTAGTCAGTCAGAGAAAGACAAAAATCATATGACTTCACTCATACGAGGACTTTAAGAGACAAAACAGATGAACATAAGGGAAGGGAAACAAAAATAATATAAAAACAGGGAAGGGGACAAAACAGAAGAGACTCATAAATATGGAGAACAAACTGAGGGTTAGTGGAGGGGTTGTGGGAGGGGGGATGGACTAAATGGGTCAGGGGCACTAAGGAATCTACTCCTGAAATCATTGTTGCACTATATGCTAACTAATTTGGATGTAAATTTTAAAAAATAAAATGGAATAAATAAATTAATTAATTAATTAAACAAACAAACACATACTTAAATTTTAAATGAGAAAAAAACCAAAAAACTCCTATATTTATTTTATTCTGCATATCACATGTCCCTGATATATTTAATTATTTGATTCAAGAAACCAGTTGAAATGTGCAATGTAGGTAGCCGGGGGGTGGCGTTGTGCACAAGTGTGCAAGTGATTATGTATGTTGAGGAACAGAGATAAAAAAGGAGATTAAAATTCCTAAAACTATGCCAGAGGATGGTTGGATAAAATGGGTGAAGGGGAGAGGGAGATACAGGATTCAAGTCATGAAATAAACAAGTCACAGGAATAAAAGGCACAGCATAAGGAATATAGTAGATGATATTGCAATAGAAATGTATCAGGACAAGGGGTGGCTACACTTGTGGTGAACATAGCATAATGTATAAACTTGTTGAATCATTATGTTGTACACCTGAAATTAATATAACACTGTGCATCAACTATACTCAAATTAAAAAAAAATTTTAACACAGTAAATTCCAAATGCAGAGAAAAGCCTTTGCTACTGAAGAACGCAATAAACTGTTTATTTCAACAAAACTTTACAAACAAACTTACATATAAGAAAAAAAAAAAAGACCTCATCTGCTTATCCATCACTGCAGAATATGAATTAATTGGAGCCACCACCCTAGGTTGAGGATTACACCAGACAAAACTAAGAGATCATTTGAAGTTAGGTTCTGAGAAGAACTTGGAGTATGGAAACCTGTCTAAATACTTAAAAGGGAAAGAGGGGAAACCCTGGATGAGCAGGAGCCAAGACATTCATGGGCCCCACAAGAGTAGAATCTGTTGTGGTGAATTCTGTTCGCAATACTATCATCAGACCATGACATCAGGTAAACTCTGGGGGAGATGGGTAGATTAAGAGTTCGCTGGATAGGTCATGATTACTGTAAGGAGTTGCCAAGTAAGAAGGCTTCCTGCCAAGCAGGAAGGCTTATGGAGGAGTAGAGTCTGAGTGTTCAGTGATGGTCAGGTTTCAAGCTGGGTTTGAAAAAAACTAGCAAGGGAATTTAGTTCTGGATGTTGGGAAATATGCTTGGAAAACCAGGACACAGAAGTGTATTCAGCCAGCAGAACAAATGGAGACATAGGCGAACTGATGAATGAGTTCACAGGTAGAACAGATGAATGAATGAGTAAATGAAAGAATATATGACTAATTAAGTGGACAAACTGATAAATTATCTAACTGAGATGAATATGTGTGTAGATGAACAGATTTAAGCAACCCTCCACATGAGGACAGAAATGTGCTACTGGCTCACACCTGCTAGGGAAGAGAGAGGAATATTTAGGTGCCAGTGAGTGTGGCAGAGGAGAAGCCTCCTGCCAGCCCTTCACAACCACTACAAAATGAACGCCTGTGGATCCTCTGACAATAGGTCAGAAGGAGAAGCATCTGCTTCTGCACCATGGTTGACCATAGGAACTGAAACCAAAGAAAGGAAAACTGTGGAAAAGCAAGAACCATGATATCATTTATTTCCATAACCCAAGCAGGCATAGAAGGAAATAATCAAGATGCATATAATGGAGGAAGTAGAAATTAAGGTGAAGGTTGAAAAGTAAGTAGCATTTGGGTCAGAATTTGAAGGCTAAAAATTTTAGCCAAGTATCAGCTGAAGTCAAGGCAGGGAGAAGAGTAATGAGGGCATCTGGAGAAGTCAGGTCAGACAAATGTGTTCCCTGAATTCTGCAGCCTGGAGGCATGCTAGAACCATCCAGGGAACTTCCAAACTACCCAGCACCATGGACCCAAACAAGACCAAGTGAAACACGGTATCTGCACATGTAGGTATTACTACAAAGATTGGTTAATCCTTAAATGTTGGGCACAGAAGTTTTACTTTTTTCAGGAGGAACTTGGAAACAGCACTGTACAATAATAGAATAAGCTCTGGACACAGAGTCAGGTAGAGTTGATATAAATTCTAGCTGTTCAAATTGGAGACCCAAACAAGATTTATCAATCTAAGCCTCGGGACTTTTTTAATGTTAAACATAAAGCTTCAGCTATTTTTTTCCTACTGTCATTGACAATGTTACATTCATTTTAGGTGTACAAGATAGTGATCCAACAAGTTTATACATTATGCAATGTTCACCATAAGTGTAGTTACTACCATCTGTCCCGACACATCACTATTGCAGTATCATTGACTATATTCCTTATGCTGTGCCTTTTATTCCCATGATTCATTCATTCCATAACTGGAATGCTGTATCTCCCATGCCCCTTCACCCATATTGCCCATTCCCCTACCCCCCTACCCTCTGACAAGCATCAGTGTGTTCTCTGTGTTTACAGGTCTGATACTGTCTAGTTTGGGCTAGATATTTGCCCCAGTTTTTCCATATTTAACTTTCAGTATAAGCCTGAATGGTATTCCATTTTTGTTCCAGAACACTCAGCTTCAGTAAACCCCGGCATATCCAAAGAATGTTCAAGAAGCTGTGAGTTAGAGATTCAATATTTGAAAACCTCTTCCCCATGCTAATCCTGCACAATGTGAGCTTCCATGATCTGCAAGCCCTGCCCCCGGCACAGGGATGTCTCTGACTAGAGACAAGGAAGAGAGAGGCATCATTTAAACCTTGCAATTAAAGACAATCACTGATTTCAAATTCTGCTCTCTTAACTTGCAAGAGGACATACTGCTGCTTCAATATACATTGAAGTCAAATGCCTATTTCTAAACCCAGTAAAAAGAGAAGGGAAGTTTGGGAACTTACACTGACAAAACAATGAAAAATAAAGTGGAGCCCAAATGAGATCCTCTTACTAAGGTGTGCAAACTTACCAATTAACTCTGGCAGCTGTGTTCGAGCACTTGTCAAACAGATCACTTGTTGGTATCTTATATGTTTGTCAGATCTCATCTTAAAGAGAACTGGAACAAGAGATGGCATTTTCTGGATCATTTTAAGAATAATCCAAAATAATCATCAGTCTCCACCCTATGATTTATATCTAAATCTATACTACTGTGAATTCATTCCACTTAAATTAATACGTGCCCAAATTCAATCAATTCTGATGGCAACGTGCATTTAATGATTATAAATTATTACCTTCTTTAGATCCAATAATCTTATATAATTTCCATGGAAATAGGTGACTGAAGACATTCCAAGGAGAAATGTCACACAATTTACCTATTCTACATGCAATCAGACAGAGAATGTTAGTTAATTGCATAAATGAATGGATGGGTAGATTGATAAAAGATAGGGCTAGTGCTAGAAGACAGAAATATTCCGGGCAACTAGTATGAAGAAATTAAGTCAGTCAGCAGATAAAGACTCTGGGTATCCCAGGAACAAACACATGAGTGGAGAGAAGGGCCACATGCTTGCAATCTGTGTGCATGAAAAACAAACTCCATATAACTCAATATTGTCCCCAGAAACCTCCCTGATGTGTGGTCTTCCCCTTCTTTCTTTCATCAATAATTCTGTTGACCAGAGACGATGGTATGAATAATAATAGTAGAAAAATAAACTATTTTTAGCTCATGCATTTAGGGTCTAGAAGAGGAGGAGGACCCTCCTAGGTCACTAAATCTCACTATCTTCTCCGACTAGGAACCTCTTAGCTCTTGGTCTTAGCTTCCCAGATCAATGCACATTTTATAGTCAGTGTATACTCAACACTTCTAAGAGAGCATAAAGATTTATTTAGTGGATTCCAAGAACAACTAGAAATAAAAGCCTCACAGTAGATTAAAAAAATCATTATGCCCTAAGGGTCCAGAACTCAGACCCTTGCACAAGGAAAAGATGATTTGAGAACTTAAGGCAAAAGGAGTTCCCTAGAAGATCCAGGCATTTAAAAAAAAAAAAAAAGCCTAGCTCAGAAAAAGGAATCCAGACCTAGAAGTCTCTAGGTGGGAACAAGGGGAAACTTTAGAGAAACAATGGAGGTCTAACTTTTTCTGGAATAAAGTACTCTTTTGGTTTTGGTCTTACCATGGTATAAGAAGTTGTCTTTGGTCTGGGGATCTCTATGCACAAGAAAACCATTTTTTCTATAGCTTAACTAGAGAAAGCACAGACATAAATTTGACCTATTGGCAAGTCACAGTGGGTGAAGGCAGATAGAGAAGCTTAAGCACACTTAATCAACTGAAATCTGTCACTCACAAAATACAGTGGGAGACATCCAGATCCTGAAAGGAACACAAGAGAGACTTCTCTCATGTCATCCCAGACTCAATCACAGAGGCTTCTCTTCATTTAGCTGCCTTTGTGATTCTATGTACTGGACAAAGAATATCAGATCAGGTTCAGATATAATCTAGCAGAAGAAAAGCCAGGAGGGGCACCTGGGTGGCTCGGTTGAGCATCCAACTTCAGCTCAGGTCATGATCTTACAGTTTGTGGGTTCAAGCCCCACATCGGGCTCTGTGCTGGCAGCTCAGAGCCTGGAGCCTGCTTTGGATTCTGTGTCTCCTCCTCTTTCTCTACCCCTCCCATGCTCATGCTCTGTTTCTCTCTGTCTCTCAATAATAAATAAACATTTTTTTAAAAAAGAAGAAAAGCCAGTAATTCAGCTTATGGAGCTCAGAAGAGAGTGGTATTCCCTGAGGTCATATCCTCAAACCAAACTTGAAACTCATTAACTGGAAGAATTGAGGTTTATGAGAGTCTGAGGGCATTCTCACAAATACAGACTTTGCAATTTTAGGGTTAACGGTCTATCTGTAAACCATAGGGTCTGCAGGACTTTAAAGTAAGCAGGATGGATAGTATTTCCCTCTTGTCCATGTAGGAGGGATTCTCCATTTGGAAATTACCTAGGGAGATGTATAGTGACATAGAGTTCACCAATTTATTTCCCACATTGACATAGATTGTGTCTTTAAGGATGTTTGGTCTGAACATTCTGTTGATAAAATGAGTTTAAAAAATCAGAGACGGTTATTTTTCACTCTATCCAACTTGCATCTGACTCATTTGTGAACACTCAAAACAACGGTGTTGCAAAAAGCAGTGCAGAGACCAGTGCAATCGGCAATGGCAGGTTCTAGCCTCAGGTTAATGGACCTGAAGAAAGGCAGCTTCATCTTTGGAAATAAATTGCTTAATCAAAATGAGCATCAACTCAGGCAGTGTGAAAATTTTGTTTTAAAGATTATTCCAAAAACAGAGACAGCATCGTTTACCTCTATTTTGACAGGGAGAATTGTTATATTTTATCTGATGACACATGTTTATTGAGACACACAAAAGACTGGAGTCAGTGATTTTGGTCGCTTAATAGAACACTTATTCAAAAGTCAAAAATACTTATTCACTTCCAGTACTACATTGAATAGAAAGCAATGAAAGTGAAATATGTCCTTGTATTTTTCTTGATTTTAGAGGAAAAGTTTCAGTCTTGCAGTAAGTCTGATGTTAGCTGTGGGCTTTTCATATAGGAACTTTACTATGTTGAGGTTGTTTCCATCTATTCCGAGGTTGTTGACTTTTTAGAGTTGTTTGTTTTTTTAATCATGAAAGAGGGTTGAATCTTGTTAAATGCTTTTATTGCATCACTTGAAACAATCATGCCTCCCACTGCCATCATTCTAGAATGTGTTGAATTACATTGATGGATTTTTGTATTTGAACAAACCTTGCCTTCCTAAGATAAATCTCTCTTGGTCATGTTGTATAGTTCTTTTGATAAGCTGCTGGATTTGACATATTTTCTAGTATTTTGTTAAGTATTTTTTCACATATTTGTAAGGGATATTGCTCTGTTAAGTTTCCTTTCTTGTGATGTCTTTGTCTAGCTTTGATAGCAGGGTGATGCTGGCCTCATAGAATGAGTAGGAAGTGTTCCATCCTCTTATCTTTTTGAAGAGATTGAGAATGGTTGGTATTAATTCTTTAAACATTTGGTAGAATTTACTGGCGAATCCATCTGGTCCTGGGATTTTTTTTTTTTTTTAGTTGAGACTTTTGAAAACTCATATTATCTCTTTGTCATAAGTATGTTCAGGTTTTCTATTTCTTTTTGAGTAAGTTTTGGTAGTTTGTGTGCTAGCCAGAAAACTCTTCATTTCATATAATCTAATTTGTTGGCATTCAGTTGTTCATAGTATTCTCTTACAGTTCTTTGAATTTCTGTAACATAATAGAAATGTCCCCACTTTCATATTTGATTTTGTTGAATCTTTTTTTCTTGCTCATTGTAGTTCAGGTTTTATCAATTTTGTTCATCTTTTCAAAAATCCAAATTTTGTTCTCCTATTCACTCTGTTTTTCTATTTTCTTCTCTCTCTCTCTTTTTTTTTTTTTACATTTATTTATTTGTGAGAGAGACAGAGCACAAGTTGGGGAGGGGCAGAGAGAGAGAGAGATACAGAATCCGAAGCAGGCTCCAGGCTCTGAGCTGTCAGCACAGAGCCCGATGCGGGGCTCGAACCCACGAGAACTGTGAGATCATGACCTGAGCCAAAGTCCAACACTTAACCAACTGAGCCACCCAGGTGCCCCTGTTTTTCTATTTTCTATTTCATTTAGCTCCACTCTAATATTTATTTCCTTTCTTCTTGGGTTTGGTTTGCTCTTCTGTATTTTGTTCCTTAAGGTGAAAATATATTTTCTTCATTTGAGATGTGTCTTTTCCTTCCATGTAGGTATTTACAGTTACACATTTCCCTCCAGGACCGTTTTTACTGCATGCCATAAAGTTGGTATGTTGTGTCCCCTTTTCATTCTTCTCAAAGTATTCTTTAACCCTGCTTGTGTTTCTTCTTTGACCCATAGATTAAGAGTGTGTAGTTTAATTTCCATGTATTTGCTAATTTTTCTGTTCCCCTCTGTGCTGGTTTATAGCTTCATGCCTCTGTGGTAAGAGAAGATACTTTGCATGATTCAATCTCTAAATCTATTGAGACTCATTTTGTGGCCTAACATGGTTTAGCCACAAATGGCCAATAAGTGCTCAATATGAATAATCATCAGGGAAATGCAAATCAAAACCACAAGGTGATATCACCTCACACCTGTCAGAGTGGCTACTATAAGAAAACATGACATGTGTTGGTGACAATGTAGAGAAATTTGAGCCCCTGCACTCTGTTGATGGGAAAGCAAAATGATACAACCACTATAGCTAACAGTATGGAGAGTCCTCAAAAAATTAAAAATAGAGCTATGATACTGTCCAGCAATCACACATTTGGGTACTTATCCAAGAGTGTTGATATCAGTATCTCAAAGAATATTAGCTCTCCCATGCTCATTGCAGCACTCTTTCCAATAGCCAACATCTGGAGGTAACTTAAATGTTTATCAGAGGACAAACAGATAAAGAAATGCAATATTGACACATAATGGAATACTTTCAGCATTTAAAAAGAAGGAAATTATTTAAAAAAAGAAAAAGGAAATGCTTCAATATGCAACAACGTGGATGACTCTGGAAGGCATTATGCCAAGTGAAATAAGCCAGTCACAGAAAGAAAAATACCGCATGAGTCCATTTACATGAGTTATCTAAAATAGCAAAATTCATAGGGTCTAAGAGTGGAATAGTGATTTCTAGGGAATGGGGAGAGGTGGAAATAAGTAGTTACTAATCAATAGGCATAAAGTTTCAGTTCAGCAAGATGAATACGCTCTAGAGATCTGCTGAACAGCATTGTACCCACTATAAATAATGTGTTGCACACTTGAAATTTGTTAAGAGGGCAGATCTCATGTTAAGTGTTCTTACCATGATAAAATAAAACGTTAAAAACTATAAAAGCATGCTCAACCTTTAGTAATCAGGGAAGTAAGAATTATAGTTAAAAACCTTATATGTATTCACATATTGGCAAAAATTTTAAAGATTAAAACTATAAAGTGTTATTGAGACTATGAAATTATGAAAATCCTATGCCAATGATGGTGGGGATGTTGTAATTTTTGTTGGCCTGAGTCTGCCATGCCATAAGTGGCCTGAATCATAAAGCTTTATCAATCTAGGATGGGAAAAATTGATTAGACATATAAAAATACATTTTCTGTTGATTAACTCCTTTGATCATCACAATTTGTATACTTCCCCATTCATATGGATGGAGGGAAATAATTCCCTGTGATTTCCTAAATGAACCATCCAGCTCCTTACAGGTCCACTGGAAACTGCTACCCAGCCTTCCGACTTTCAAAACCCACGAGACATCCACCAAAGGATCAAGACGTTTGCTTTGACCCAAATGGTCTGAACACAGAGAGAGAGAATGCCCTATGATTCTTACAAGTTTCAACTCTTCTGGTTAATTAAAGTCTGGCATTTGGCTGTGACTTCAGGGAATTTAGAAATTCATCTGTCTCCTGAGTCCCCAAACTCAGCTGGCCAATTTACTGATTGCCTTTCTAATGGATTATGTCCGGAAATTGCTTCTTCACTGATACTTTAGCCCAGTATTTAGAATCACAAAGGCAGCTAAAGGAACAGATGCCCATGTGATTTCATCTGGATCACATGAGACAGGTTTCTCAGATACCTCTTGTAGGAATCTGAGTATTTTTCTACCGTGGTTAGTAAGAAAGACCGAAACATGTTATTTAAAACACGTTTATCAGAGACAGTCTATTTTCCTGCCATCACTGAGACTTCTAAGAAAAAAATTATCTACTAGTTCAATAATTGGAGTCTAGAAGTACTGATTCTTGCAAAAAGAGCACCTGATTGCGGATGACTCCTTACCCTATGGAAAAACCAGAACAAACAGATATCTTCTGTGCCAGGAAGTGTCATGAGCTGGGTAATGTCCTCCACGGTATCTGTAATGGTCTTCACCCCATCCCCACCCCCACTAGAGACTTCCAGGTTATATTTGTCTCTTCTCATCTGACCTTCTACTCCTGTCTCTTTGAGGCCACCCTTCTCATCCGTGCCCAAACATCACTATTTCCCTGTGCTGGAGCCTAGCTCAGAACTCTAACCACCAGTTAGTTACATCAAACGGGGCTTTAAAGATTTGTCCTCCACCAAGGGTTTTGTCATCAGTCATTCTTACTATCTTCTCCATAATGCTTGTCTGTGCTTCCAGAGTATTGTTGAAAATGGGTTTTGTTGATTTCTTGCATTCTTTCTACAAATTTTTCACTAATCTAGAAATTTCATGTTTAAGGGAGACTGAAACAAGCAGGTGAGAGGTTCCTATTCTGAAGACATATAGAGGAAACATAACAGAGTAGACAGGGAGTTCCTGGATGGCCAGAATTTATAGAATATGTTATATATTATAAATGTTATATATTATAAAAGTCTAATCGCATATGCTAGAAAAGAGAGTTAATTTTTTTCCTCCCTATCAGTTCTAGTCTCCAGTAATGTAGATGGTAAAAGGAAAAGGAAAAAAGGATTTCAGGGGGAAATACTAAGGTCAGTGAAATGTAACTTCTATGCACACTGCTTCTCCCCATTCCAGATGCCTCCCAACCAGGGGCAGACAAGTTCTCTCTTCCAGCAGTAACTGTTTTTCCTCCTATCCTCATTACTACACCTTCCCGGACATTTTTTCCAATTCTCAACATTTTCCATGTGATTATACTGGGCAGATGAAGTGTTAGATGTAGAGTAATCCTCAGCTACCTATATCTTTGGAAATAATAGGATAAAATTATTAGACCTAAATATTTTAATAATTTATAAATAAAATAATGTGCTATGTCCCCCAAAGCTGATTGAATTTTAAATGTAGACACAGATTATTTTAAGAAATATTGGGAAAATACTGGGAAATGTGAATTCCCAATAGTGAAATTCCAGCCATATAAACCACCTGGGTTTTTTTTCATAAAATGAATGTTTTTCTTAAAATGATTTAATCCAAGTAACCTCCTGCCGCACCTCTCTTTAAGATAGATTGTGAAAAAATGTAGACAAGATACCAATAAGTGGCCATCTGAGAAGTACTCAAGCTATCCCTGGCAAGTTGGCAAAACAAGTATCGTATTCAGAGGAAAGCCCTGGGCTCCAGCTGGAGCTACCACTCTTCTCCCTGTAAGCAAAGAAACCAGTCTTCTTCCCCTTTGCTGAAATTCAAAACTAGTCATTCAGACTTCAATGTGAATTGAATCCACTGTGTTCGTTCTTCAAAGGTAAGTGAGCAGAATTTGTAATCTGTGTTTATCTTCACTATACAGTTAAAATAAGCTTTGGCCTCACTCTGTCACCAAAGGATCTTGGGGACAGGGGTGAGAAAATCTGGAATCTCACAATATAGGGTTCTACCTACCTTGCTGACAGGTCATGTGGCCCTGATCTATGCTGAAGGTAAATGTGGTAGAATGAAGCAACTATCAGCTCAAAGGGAGGCAGCAAATTGAAAGTACTTAAATTTTTTTCAATTAAATTGAATATATTTAATTAACTAATGTAGAAGTCAGAGAGGATGTTTATTCAAGAGAATTTTGCAAGCACAGAGATGAGAAAGACACATTAAAATTGACTTTTCCATTTGATTTTTCTTTTTCACTGCCGAGTCGGAATCAACTTGGTGCGCCACCCTAAACCACACATTACCCACTGGACACAACTGATAGGTAACCTGTATCTGATCTTTCAGGAGGGCTTGGAATATAGAGAGATGCCTAAATACTATCTAGCATGAGTGAGGAAAGCCAGGAAGACCATATTAACTGACCATATTGTTGTGGATTCATTTCTGGGTTTTCTATTCTGTCCTATTGATCTATGTGTCTATTTTTGTGCCAGTACCCTACTGGTTTGATTACTACAGCTTTGTAATGTAACTTGAAGTCCAGAATTGTAATGCCTCCAGCTTTGCTTTTCTCTTTCAAGATTGCTTTGGCTAGTCAGAGTGTTTTGTGGTTTCAAACAAATTTTAGGATTGTTTGTTCTAGTTCTGTGAGAAATGCTGTTGGTATTTTGATAGGGATTGCACTATATCTGTGGATTGTTTTCGACCGTTAGATATTTTAACAATATTTGTTCTTCCAATCCATGAGCATGGAATGTCTGTCCATTTCTTTGTGTCATCTTCAATTTCTTTCATCAGTGTTTTATAGTTTTCAGAGTATAATTCTTTTACCCCTTTAGCTAAATTTATTAAGGTATCATTATTTTAGGTGCAATTGAAATTGGAATTGTTTTCTTAATTTCTCTTTCTGCTGTGTCATTATTGGTGTATAGAAATGCAACAAGTTGCTGTATATTGATTTTGTATCCTGCAAGTTTACTAAATTTATTTATCAGTTCTAGCGGTTTTTTTGGTGGAGTCTTTAGGGTTTTCTATATAGAATATCATGTCATCTGCAAATAGTGAAAGTTTTACTTCTTCCTCACCAATTGGCAATTTGAATACTACAGTGATTTGTTGTCTGATTGATATGGCTAGGACTTCTCTCTTTTTTTAGTAGTTTCTTTTGATGAACAACTCAGTTCTGTTTTACCTTTATTATTTCTTGGCTATATTTTGTAACTTTATAAAATGTTTGGTAGTTTCCTCCCTTATCTCAACTCCTTAACACACACACACACACACACACACACACACACACACACACAGCTTTCAAAATTATCTCTAAGATCAAATGTTCCAAATATATGCAAAATAATAAAGAGAAAAAAGATAACACAAATGTACATAATTAATTAGTAACAAACTATTACAAAGTCTTGAATGTAAGGTGAAAGACTGACTGAGGAAAACAGGATTACAGCATCTTCTACAGAAAATGAGTTCTTGAGCAGAACATTATAGAACAAGATCAATGGCCCAGTTTAAAGAGATAAAAATTATTCAAGGGTCAGATCTGAAAAATTATGTGAATTTCTCTAGAGCTATTTGTAAGAAAAGAGCAACAAATGGAAAAAGCACAGAATATTCAGGGCTGATACACCAGGAAATCAGAAAAGGGAAGGCCATGCCTGCTTCAAGGGACTGCATGAGAGATGTTAAACAAGTATGGCAAAAATGAGCAGATGAAGAAAAAAAAGTGTATATACATAGAATAAGTAGAAGCTTTGGGTTGCCAGAGGAGATGGTTGATATATTATTTCTCTTTGTGTTTTCTTCCAAAGTATTATCATCTTTAAATGGCCTTGGTAAATCACAGCACCATCATTGAGTTTCTCCTTCTTGGAGTCCCTGAAGATCATCATATCCAGGCTCTAGTCTTTGTGCTTTTCCTGGTAGTTTACCTCCTGACTCTGTCAGGGAACCTGTTGATAATCCTGGTTATCAGGACCAATTCTCATCTTCACACACCCATGTACTTCTTCTTGAATCACCTCTCCTTCCTGGATCTCTGTTACTCTTCGGTCACTGTGCCCAAGATGCTAGAGAACCTCCTGTCTGAGAAGAAAGCCATCTCAGTGGAAGACTGTTTGACCCAGGCCTTCTTTGTGCTTGCCTTTGGGGGAACAGAGCTCTGCCTCCTTGCAGTCATGGCCTATGACCGCTATGCTGCCATTTGCTACCCTCTACTCTATGGTCAGATGATGAGCAATGAGCTGTGTGTGGGCCTGGCATGGGGATCTTGGGGTCTGGCCTTTTTGGATGCTTTCATCAATACCCTCCTAGCCTGGAATTTGGACTTCTGTGAGACGCAAGTCATCTCCAACTTCATTTGTGAGATTCCTTCTCTGTTCCCTCTATCCTGTTCCAATAGCTCTGATAACTTTGCAGTTCTGCTCGGCTCTGCCCTCCTGCATGCCTTTGGGACCTTCATTCTGGTCTTCTTCTCTTACGCCCGTATTGTCTCCACCATCCTGAGCATCACCTCCACCTCAGGCAGAAGCAAGGCCTTCTCCACCTGCTCCTCCCACCTCACCGCAGTGAGCTTATTTTACGGCTCAGGTTTTCTTCGCTATCTCATGCCAACCTCAGGTTCCCCGTGGGAGTTGGTTTTTTCCATGCAGTACAGTGTGGTCACTCCCCTAGCGAATCCCCTTGTTTATAGCCTAAAGAACAAGGAAGTAAAAGCATCTCTGAAAAACATGTTGCAGAAAAGTTTACAACATCTCAGGTAGCAGATGACAAGCAGCGGATGATTGGGAAACAGGACAGAATTACAGAAAAATACCTGAATAATAAGCATGAAGGAAAATTTTTGTTTGCTCGTAAAGTCAGATATGACAAAATATCTTTTAAAGCTGCCTCTGTTTGGAATTGCACCAAAAAAATAGCAGCAAGGTATTTTCTTGCTTTGGTTAATATTTTTCTTTCTTAGAGGCAGAAAACATCCGTCAGGTAATCATTTCAATTAAAGTAATTTGGTTACAGACATAGATATATATTATTCCTTTTGTTTGCAAGACATTAACAAAATGCTTAGCACTAGGGAAATTGCTTGTGTTGAAGTCTTACATGGATTCCTGTGGGTATGAACCTGGGGGTAAAGTTTTGCTACAAAGTCTTTAAAGGAAGAAAGATACAGGCTTGAGATTGTGGAAGTGTGAGTGATAGGTGGGTTTAGGATAAGCTCTGACTGAAGAGGGTCTTAAAGGCAAGACAGATGCAGCTGAAGGTGTCTGAGAAAGGAAGTCAGTTTGCGGGGCTAAACTCCAGGCCGGCAGACACCTTCCACAAGTCCTATGAAGCATTATAGCAAATGCCAGAGAATTTCATTCATTGTAGGGTCCTATAGCAGCCCTGCAAGTTTCCCCTTCTAGGTTTTACAGGTGGCTCAGAAGGCTTAAGTATGGTATATCTTGTTCTGGAGAAAATGATGAGGTTTAGAAAAGAAGTGCATAGGGGCGCCTGGGTGGCGCAGTCGGTTAAGCGTCCGACTTCAGCCAGGTCACGATCTCGCGGTCTGTGAGTTCGAGCCCCACGTCGGGCTCTGGGCTGATGGCTCAGAGCCTGGAGCCTGTTTCTGATTCTGTGTCTCCCTCTCTCTCTGCTCCTCCCCCGTTCATGCTCTGTCTCTCTCTGTCCCAAAAATAAATAAACGTTGAAAAAAAAAATTTAAAAAAAGAAAAGAAGTGCATAGAGAGAAACCTGGGTAGGAATTTTCTGAGGGGGTGGGGGAAAAGGATGGTCATGGAGAAGACTAATCGGAAAAACAGCATAAAACCAAAGCATCCTAGACATCTACACAAAACCATTTGCCAAAGCATCCTAGAAATCTTAGAAATCCAAATATTAAGCCACACAGACACTGTAATTTACTCTAAAATACCTTAAATGAAAGTGGATTTAATTCTAGGAAGTTGGAATGACAGGATGGCCAAAAGGGAAAGGATGGAGGGGGGTCTTAGAGAAGCAAAAAAGAATGAAGAAGTCATTCCAACCTTACACTGAAGCTGATAGTTCTACATTGGCTGCTGTGTTCTTGGGGGGGGGGGGGGGCACCAGGGCCAGGACCACTGAGGAGAGGGATCACAGTGATGCCAGGACCGCTGAAAATCGCCGCACTGCTCCTGCCAGAATCAGAACGTGGCTGTGGTGCCCCCACCACTGCCTCCTCTGCTTCCTCTTTTTCTCCTTCTCCTTTTTATGCTTATTCATACTCTTCAGGTACCTAGGTCTGTGCCTGCCCTGCAGAGCAACTCGTTGCTTAGCTTAAAGGATGGATCTCAGGCATTCACTGCCCACCTCCCCCCCCCCCCCCCGTGAATGCATAGAAATGTAGGCAAAGAACAAATGTGATTTCTGTAACGCTACTCCAAGGCAAATATTATAACTTGGGGTTCCAAGAAGCCTGTGAGTTTTTCTCCAAAGTCTGGTAACTGGAAAATACTAGGCAGCCTTCAAAAAGAGGCTGTTTAAGGCTCCCTCTTACTTTTTGTACCCCTCATACTCACTTTACAGTGCCTCTTTTCCCACGCGGTAGTGCCCTCTGCAGGCCTCCCCTGGGTCTTCCACTGATCCAGCAAATCCACCTAAGATTTTGTTCTTTACTTTTTGTTTGTTTCCTAAAGGAAATTTGGCTAAAGCAATTTTGCCTAATAATCACCTCCACTAACCAAACATCTACTGAATGTCTCTTGTTCTCTAATTTCAGAATGTCATGTAAGATAGACCTGTTGCAGCTTTTCCAACATTTTGTCCTATTTTAGATCTGTTTTCTACTTTGGAAATTTCAAAAGTTTTCAGTCAACTTGCCTTTCTCATTGAATGGCATTTTAAAAGCTGCATTTATCAAATATTAAATTCTTAGTATTTGATTAATTAAATTTACAATTTATGAGGACTCCATTTTTTTAGATGTTTGTCTCATATTTGCATATATTTTTGCAATACGTGGATTTATGAAGCAAGTCCATATCTCTTTATTTTTCTTCATGTTATAGACAACAAGACTGAAAATATTCCATGAACACTGCTGTGCAGTTTAGATTATTTTTCACTTTATTTTTTACTGTGTTGAAATCATAAAGTATTATTACTTCATGTAAAATACTAACATTTTTCTTCAAATATTTTTAAATTAGGAATTATTAAAATACAGTGAAATGGTTCTACTATATGGTGAAAACCACTATTAACATTTAGGTGTATCCCAGCCCAATTTTTCTATGAGAACTGTCTTTAGGGTACATTCTTTTGTATTTTAGGTTTTTCCATACTTATGTATTTTGAGAGAAAGAGAGAGCAGGGGAGCGGCAGAAAGAAAGGGAGAGACAGAATCCTAGGCAGGCTCCCCACTGTCCACACAGAGCCAAATGCAGGGCTCAAACTCACAAACCATGAGATCATGACCTGAGCCGAAATCAGGAGTCAGATGCTCAACTAACTGAGTCACCCAGGTACTTCTAGGGTACATTGTTATATATAGCCATGATTATAATTTATAAGCAATTTTATTTCTGTAATTTTACTTCTCATAAAGTAAGCATCTTCTATTTCCAAAAATATTTTAGTCTCTATAATATTATATAAAGAACAAAATAGGACATAGTTTAACAATTCCCCTACCACTGAACATTTCGTTTATCTAGAAATTGTTCCAAGGAGTTGTCCCCTCTTCCTCCCTCCCTTTTGCCATCTGTTTCTCCTTCCTTTCTTCCTTCCTTCCTTCCTTTCCTTCCTTCTTCCTTCCTTTCTTACTTTCTTGCCTTTTTAATTTTTCCTGGCTTAGGAAATCAGAAGCATATGATTGAATTATTCCTAATTCCTATTCATAATGTACTATCATATATACTACTTTATTTCATCTCTTTTTGTTAGGTTGTTCATTGGGGGTTTTTTTGTTTGTTTGTGTATGTGTGTGTTTTCTTTTTTCTTTTTCTTTTTATTTTTTTATATATTACTTAACATACGGTACAATATTGGTTTCAGAAGTAGAATTCAGGGTTAATCACCTGCATACAATACCCAGTGCTCATCACAAATGCCCTCCTTAGTACCCATCACCCATCTAGCCCATCTCCCACCCACCTCCCTCCATCAACCCTCAATTAGTTTTCTATCATTAAGAGTTTCTTGTGCTGTTTCCCTTTCTTCTCTTCCCCTCTCTCCCTTCCCATATGTTCATGCGTTTCGTTTCTTAAATTCCACATATGAGTGAAATCATATGATATTTGAATATTACTCAGCCATCAAAAAAAAAAAGAAAGAAAGAAATCTTGCCGTTTGCAATGACATGGATGGAGCTAGAACGTATTATGCAAAGTGAAATAAGTCAAGCAGAGAAAAACAAATACCAAATGGTTGTTCATTTGTTTATAAAGGTATTATGAAGCATGACCCCACCTCCTAACCTAAAACTAAAATTATTCATAATTAAATTTACCTTTGATTTCTTCCCTTCTCCGATTGATGACGGAGCATAAGGCAAGCTGACAGGCCACAAACACCACCACCCCCCACCCCCAGGTGGGATATGTGTGATACTCCTCTGGAACTCCTGGCTGCCCAAGAACAAAGGAAAGGAAAAAAACAAATGGTTAAGTGATAGAGATCATAGTCCTGCAGGACCTAAGTCCCCATCACCCCTCCATAGTGATGTGGGAAACAAAGACAGAAGGAAATGGCAGATAGAACTAAATTTCCTTATAACCTGCAGCCCATTGACAAATACTTGAGGCTGGCAGAGTAAAAGGTTTGCTCAGGAACTCCCTGCTCTCTTAATGTTAATGCTTTGCTAGGGGGAAAGCAACCTTAGCTTGACATATAGCTAGGCCTCCACTATCCTGGGAGTCTTCTTTAGTGTATGAAAATCTCACTGGAAACTTCCCCTGGACTTTATCTCCCCCAACTCCATAATATATAACCACCCTCTCCTCATTGTCCCAGGGTAGCTCTTCCTGCCCATGGGTCCTGTCCCCATGCTCCAATAAAATCACCTTTTGGCACCAAAGACATCTTTAAGAATTCTTTCTCGGCTGTCAGCTCCAGACCCCACAAGTCCCACTATCACCCCAAAAACCTCATCACTATCATTTGAGAAGTTATATATCACCTTAAATTTTGTGGGGTTTTTTTTCAATAAAAGTTTTTTGATGTTTATTTATTTTTGGGAGTGAGAGAGACAGAGCATGAGCAGGGAAAGGGCAGAAAGAGAGGGAGAAACAGAATCCAAAGCAGCCTCCAGGCTCTGAGCTGTCAGCATAGAGCTGGATGCAGGACTCAAACCCGTGAACCATGAGATCATTACCTGAGCCAAAGTCAGATGCTCAACCAACTGAGCCACCTAGGCACCCCTAAATTTTGTGCTTATGAACTTCCCTTATAAGTTTATAAACTGTGGGACCCAAGGAATTTAACAAAAATCCCCTACCCCTGGACAAGCAGAGCAAGACTAACTCCATTTTGTGCTACACCCATCTCATGTATAACCCCCACATGACCTACTTATTGCTTAAGACACTCCCCCACCCTAGTCAAGCCGCTGAGCACACCCTTACTGGAAACCAGCTCATATAGGAATGCGGAACCCCTAACCGCCAAAGAATGTAAACCCCGCCTTTTGCCCGCCAAACTTGCATGCCAATTCTGACCAGAGTGATAGGCTAATTCAAACAGTTACTATAGGGTAAATTGTAATTCAATTGGCCACCTGCGTGTGGACTGACATGACTATGCAACTTTCTGTGTGTGTAACAATCTCATTGGCCACTGCTACCCCTCTTACACCACTGCTACCTAGAGGTGTCTTAACCTAGGGGTCCAAGTCCCTGCTCTGCTGTGTCGGGTATACTTGGGCCCAAGCTCGAGCTTGCAAATAAACCCTCGTGCGTTTGCACCGGTATCGGCTCCTTGGTGGTCTCTCGGATTCGAAATCGGGGGCATTACATAAACGTCCTTTCATTTTTTGTTATTGTATGATTTTGTTATCAAAAATAAGCTATGCTTGCAACTTTACATTAATGTTACTTTTAAATATCTTTGAAAATCATTCCATTGTTTTTAGTGATTGCTTATATGAATCCCAGGTATGTCCAAATCCAGGTTATCTATATACCAAAAAAAAGAAAAAAGAAACACCTATTTAGCTGTTTATTATCATTTGAATTCAGGAATGGGTTCTTGATGTGGAATGTGCCCTGCCTGCCAACCCGATGTCATTCTCCAGAGCAGGGCACTGTCCTCCAGCAGAGCACTAGACTTGGCTTTCTGAGCCTCCTCTCTTTTTGTTTTGTACCAACAGCTCTTTTTCTGTCTACAAGCATATATAGATCAAACCTTAAACTCAATTTCCCCATTTGAGGCTATTTAACATAGTTGCAAAAAGCAGTGTTTGAAGTCTTATGATAGAAATTTTAATCCTGACTCCACCACTTAATAGCTTTATAAACTTAGACCAGATATTCAACTGTGCCTCAGTTCCCTCATCTGGGGTAAATGAGGGTAATAAAAGGTTCCAGCTCCTAGAGTTGTGGAGAAATACTTATTATGCCTAAAGTGTGTGGGACAAAACCTGGAATTCGGTAATTAATAAACATTGATCATTATGTTTACTTTGGTCTCATTCTCTTCCAAAACTTTGAAAACACACCAGGTTTTAGCATTAATCCCACTGTTCCTTATAGACAACAATAGACCATATGTCTAAAATCCAATGGGTATTTTGTATTTCTAGTCATTCAGAATCAAATGGCTGCATTTGTCACTGTTGATTGCTCAGTCCTTCACCATCTTTGGCTTTCATGACCTGCATTCAACTATTTCCCTAAAAACCTCTCTGATTGTTGACACAACTAGCTGATCACTAAAATATTCATCTGAGAGATATTTATGAATTCAAATCACAAGGGCAAAGGAAAATAACCTGAGGTTAAAGATCAAAACACAGCTTCCCTTTGCTTTCCCAGTATGACATACTGAGACTAAGCACACAAAGGATATTGCCACCCACCTTGCCTTTTTTTCTTTTAATTTATTTAAATTCAAGTTAGTTTACATACAGTGTAGTATTGGTTTCTGGAGCAGAACCCAGCGGCTCATCACTTACATTTAACAGTCAGTGCTCATCCCAACAAATGCCCTTCTTAATGCCCATCACCCATTTAGCCCATCCCCCACCCACCTCCCCTCCAGCAACCTTCAGTTTATTCTCAGTCTTTACCACCTTGCCTCCTTTCAAATTCACTAAACTCGAGTTTTTCATCAAAGTCAAAGCCTCAACACAGAAGTTTCAAAATAGAATCCCTTGAGTTTTTAAAAATTTCTGTTTGTTTTGTGAGTCTAAATTTGGGTTTTAAGCTGTGACTCCAGAGAATAAAGGACACTGGTTTCTTGGTCTCCCGGGGTGCCAGGCTGAGCTGGCCAATTACTGACTGCCTAATCCTAATCTACACCTGCCCCTCTGAAGGGTTATATCTGGGAATCACTCACTTCATGGATTCTCCTAGTACAACAGTGCTTACAGTGAGAAAGAAAACTGAAAAAAGGGATGCCCAAGGGGTTGGACTTAAGACTATCAGAAAGAAGCTCTCCATACCTTGTGTGGAGGATTGGGGAGTCTTCAATAGCCAGTAGGAGAAAAAGGTAGGGTCAAACTAGAGCTCAGAAGATAACATGTCTCAAAGCTTCAGAACTGGTGAGTATCTAGCACCCAGGTAACTGATCTTCATGGCCTAGAAAAAAATTAATAATATGAAGTTCTTGCAATTGGTCTTCATGAACATAGAGACCTCATGGCCTGAAGAAAAGATCAGAGTGGCAAGAAGTCTTCTGAGGCACAAAAAGCCCAGAGCTCGGTAATGTCCTCTCTGTGACTGCTCTGAAGTCTGTCTGTCTGTCTGTCTCTCTCTCTCTCTCTCCCCCTCTTTTCCCCTGATAAATTGTTTTCCACTCTTCATATACCTTCTCTTTCTGGGTCTCTGAGATGTGGGTTTTTATTTTGCCCTGGGTTTTCTTATAGACTTTTTATTTGCTGGAGACTGAGCCCCCAAATCTAGGCAGACTCATATTCTCCATGCATTAAAGTCCATGTGTTCACCTACTCTGAGCAGCTACTTGGGAAAAACTCTGGCCTTCGTGACTAACATTAACCAATGAGAATGAGGACTGCATGCATTCTGGGTACAAACTCTGCATTAGTCTAGGCGCTAAGAATATAATGAAAGCAGAGTATGCAACGGGGAGCATAGCAGTCAGAGGAGGATTGGGCAGAGTACATCATCAGAGTAGATGGTATATATTTTTTTCTTTTCTAGGATCCACTCACATTTGCCACAAAAAGTTAACTTTTTTTTCTATTAATAACTCCTTCAATCTCCCAAATGGTTCAAACTGATGCAGGTGCTGAAGCACACAGGAGGAGAGGCAAAAGTCAAGGAATATTTAAAAAAAATCTTTTGCTGATGTTCTTTTTCCATACCCTCCTACTTTCACCTCTTCTCCCAGTTCAGCGGCCTTCCAGATTCCCATGGAATTTATACTGCTTCTGAGTATATAAATTTTCCTTTTGGTCAGTAAATAGAGGAAATACTGAAACTCTCTCTCTTGCCTTTCTTATTAATCCATCTATCCCAACATTTGTGAAATTAACATTTTTAAACTAAATACATTTGAGATTGATAAAGTGTTAAGAAACTTATGTTTGTTCTCTTTGTCAAGGGAGGTTTCCCAACAACTTGTCCCAACAACTTGTCCCAACAACTTGGAAAGGATGTGATAAAGATACATTACCGAACTTCCTGAGCTCAAATTCCAGCTCCTCCACTTGGTGTCTATTTGACCTTGGGCATGGTTCTTAAATGCTGTCTGCCTCAGGCCCTCATCTGTTTAAAAAAAAGAAAAGGGATAAGAAGATAAAACACCCACATCATGGGACTTTTGCATGAAAGAAGTAGGTTAATATATATAAAGTGCTTGGAATCAAGCATTATCTTTTCAATATCATCACCATCCTCACTACCCTGATTCATTACATCTACAGGGGTTAATAGTGTAACTGATTTGAAGTGTTTAAACACAGTCATTCCAGTGGAATAAATATGCAATGATAAAATAGGATGACTTTTTTAAGCCCCCCAAATCAACATCATTTTGATCTGTAAAGCAGATCAGATAGAATTGAAGGTTGCAGACATGTTTGACAAAGTGTTCATATGTGACTCACCAATGCAAATTAGAAAACCCAGCTAATTTCTAAACTGTCTTCTGCATTGACCTCTCTTCTCTCTTTAAAGATCTGGGGCATCTCTTCTCCACTCACTCTGAATCTAGGCTATATCTCACAAACTTCACTGTGAATTGGAGCACTGTGATCCTTCCAGACGAGTAAGTACACACAAGGCAGACAGAGTAAATGTGACAGAATTGAAGTTAATATATGCTTAATTCATACAGAAAATTCCAAACAAAGAAGTGTTCATATTCTTGAGGAGAGTGTCCTCAATTTACTTTTTAATTTTGTTTTACTTACTAGTGTAGAGAACAGAAAAATGTTTTCTTCTAACAGGACTTGACAAAATCAGAGATAAGAGGGGTCCTTGAAATTTATTTTTTCAAAAGTTTGTTCTCCTTACCTGCTAAATTTAAGTTTATTTCAGCCATCTATTCTGCATATAAGACAATAGTCAGAACTGAGATGTAAACTGGATTTAAGAAAGTCCTATAGTTTGAGAAAGTATGTAAATATTCAATATTAATAGTGGGGAAATAATCAGAAAGGACAAGCACTGGGAAGACGACCACTCTACAGGATTGAACTCATTGTGATCCCTTCGGGCAACGTCAAGGTCAGACTCTGTGGTATCAGGACAAGGCTCAAGAATACAGAGCAGATTTTGAGCACAAGGGGACAGACTAGAGTTTGTGTGGCATTACAAAGCCAGGCAGATTTCAAGAGGCACAACCTAAGTATGTAGCCCCAGACAGTATTTCAAACTAGGCACAAGAAGAAAAGCTAAGAGAATAAATCCCTGAATGCTAGACAAGAGTGAAACAAAGAGAAAAAACTGAGTACCTATAAAATAGTTAAACAGCTGTATATACAAGGTTGTCTTCTTCTTAGTGCCTATCATAGCCTGGCTTATAGGAGTCCACCTGTGAATATCTGATGTCTGAATAAATGGGCTTATAGAAATATGATAGAAGTATAAACAAATGGAGAAAAGGATTGTGAATGGAACAGGTGAAGTCTACTCCCAGACCCTCTCCAGCTACAGCAATCTGACTCCAATTCTGACTCCGATTCCTCCTATACACACACACACACACACACACACACACACACACAGAATTACTTTCTCTTTCACTTATCTTTAATGTTGAATCTTTATCAAGCTTATGGGCCTGGAATCTTTCCCAAGAATGTTACTTGTACAGTCTATACTCTTCATTTCATCATTTCTTTCTTTATTCCACAAATATTCATTGGGGTTCCATTCTGTGCACATCCCTTCACTAGGCCAAGGGTTCTGGATGCCAAACATTATAGAACACAATCACTGCCTCCATGAAGTTACAGTATCACGAAATGGAAAACATTAATACACTATACATGTGTACTAACATTAACAATGACAGAAAAACAGGGATTCATGTGGTAGTCTACAAGGAAGAGAGTTACTTATTATGAGCTGATGAGCTAGATCATATTATGGAGAAACAAGAATTCTTAAGAAACTCTTCAGAAAAGAGGTAGAGACTCAGTATAGAAAAGATTCAGGCTTCATGATCAAAGAGTTCAGAGTTGGAATCATGGTATTAATCATTTGGGATGATACTCAAATACTTTTGTTTCCTTATTTAAAAAATCTTTACATAATGATTTACTTCAACTTGCATCTGGAGTTTAGTAGAAGTACCTAGGACTTATGTGGCACTCAATAATAAGTAGTTCTCCTATCATTACATATTATGGTGAATTCAGAAAGATAATGATCAATGAAGATCTCGGGGGGAAAAGTTGAAATTAAGGTAAATGTCAAAAAACAAATAAGATTTGGATCTAAAGACAGGGCATTCCAGATAGAGCTGATGCTTGAGCAAAGGCAGAAAGAAAGGATGTCCATGAAGTACTCGGAGGAAAACAACACTCGTTTGCCCTCAGAATTGGGGCTTTCTAGAGGGAAGTATATGGACAATTCTATAGGTACATAGATACCAGGTGATGGAGGACATTCACTGCCAAGCTTTGGTTGGAAGACATGGTAGGATATATCTACGAGATACCTCTTGTCTTGGAGCGTAACCAAATGCTGTGCAACCAAATGCTGACTGTTGAAATTGGCAATTTAGACAAGTAATATAATCTCTGATACTCCATTTTCTCTTCTATAAAATGGATCCAGCAAGCTCTGCCCTTATTCATGCTACTCCGTTCTCCAACATACAAAGGCAAAGAAAGACACATGCACACACACACAGGCACACATGCACTAAGATTCATGATTACATGAATTACACTCATGATTCATGATGAATTACATTCATGATTACATTTCAGTCTTGCTGCAAAGATGAAAGTGATTGTAAAAAAGCTAAAGAAAGACAAAATAATGTCATTGAGCAATTATGCAACCTAGCAAGGTTTTAAATGGAAGTAAGAAACTCAGTGACAGAAGAGAAATGACAAGTGTTGCAACATCCATTATAGACAGTTCACTAAAATATACAAATTACAGGCACTGCTAACAAGTTTCAACGAAAAGAATTGACTAAATTAGTCATGGTCCTGGTCTGGACAAATTTGTGAATTCCGAGGCACCTGGGTAGCTCAGTTGGTTGAGCAACTGATTCTTGATTTCGGCTTGGATTATGATCTCACTGTTTGTGGGTTTGAGCACTGAGCCTGCGTAGGATTCTCTCCCTCCCTCCCTCTGCCCCTTCCCCCCCCTTTCTCTCTCACACAAAATAAATAAACATTTTTTTAAAAATTTGTGAATTTCTTCAGCAATCTCTGAGATAGAACATCAACTATAGGATAATATCATACTGAGATTGACCCATTCAGATGAAGCAGAATATCTGTATGGGAAGAGAGGATCCAAAGATTCAATGAGGGCAAATATTAAATATAAGTTAGTTGGGTTCAAACCCCCCTCCTCTGGTAATTGAATGTGGTCATCAGAGGTTTAAGTTTTTGCCTATGTTTACTTCTAGGGAATATTCCCTCTAAATGGCTTTGAGGAACCAGAGCACCATCACAGAGTTCATCCTCCTTGGCCTGTCTGTTGACTCCCACGTCCAGGTTCTGCTCTTTGTGCTTTTCCTTGGGATTTACCTCTTTACTATAATGGGAAATCTATCGATGCTGTTGGTCATCAGGGAAGATCCCCATCTCCACACACCTATGTACTTCTTCCTGAGCCACCTCTCTTTCATGGACTTTTGTCTCTCTACTGCCATAGTGCCCAAGCTGCTGGAGAACCTCCTGTCTCAGAGCAAAACCATCTCAGTTGGGGGCTGCCTGGCTCAAGCCTTCTTTGTGTTTGACATTGGGGGAACAGAAGTCTGCTTACTCTCAGCAATGGCCTATGACCGTTATGCTGCTATCTGTCACCCACTTCTCTATGGCCGGGTAATGAATAATCAGCTGTATATGCAGCTTGTATGGGGCTCATGGAGCCTGGGGTTTCTAGATGCACTCATTAACATCCCCCTGACAATGAACTTGGATTTCTGTGAAGCGAAAATCATTCATCACTATAGCTGTGAGTTGCCCTCCCTCTTCCCTTTGTCCTGCTCTGATGTCTCTACCAGCCTCACTGTCCTGGTCTGTTCTACACTCCTGCATGGCGGTGGTACATTCTTCCTGATTTTCTTCTCCTATGTGCGCATAGTCTCCACAATCCTGAGCGTTAGCTCCACCTCAGGCAGAAGCAAGGCCTTCTCCACCTGCTCCTCTCACCTCACTGCATTGAGCTTCTTCTATGGCTCAGCTTTCCTCCGTTATCTCATGCCAACCTCAGGCTCACCTCTGGAGCTCATCTTCTCCATACAGTATGGTGTGGTCACTCCCCTAGTGAATCCCCTCATCTACAGCCTGAAAAACAAGGAGGTTAAAAATGCACTGAGAAGAACCTTGGGAAAGTTTTTGCAATAGTACAGGTAGCAAACTGGATGGAGATGATTAGGTGTTAGGCTAGAACTGCATGCATGCAGATACCTGTTGAATTGATGTTAAGTAAAATTGGCTGAACGCCTATCTTGTTAAATGCTGACAGATGCCTTAGTATATAATTTAACACCCAGACTCAGTATATCTTATTCTAATTTTTTTCTATACATAGAGATCGGAATTGAACAAATTATTGAGCAGTCTCAATAATACATAAACATGAATCATTTTTGACCTATTTTTACCAAAATATGACATACATACAAAAAGTGCACAGAATATAAGTATACAACACAATCAATTTTCTCAAAGAGAATATGACCAAAAAGCTGGCAACCAAATCAAGTCCCCCTTTGCAACACGATCCCACCCTCACAAGTAATACAATACCATATACCACTTTTGTCTTCTTTTGCTCTTCACAGAAGTGGAATCATACCATCTAGTTCTTTTTCTTTTGTGCCTGATTTAATGTACTCAATATTGCACTTAGAGAGCTAACTCTTCAGGTATAATGTTATTTGTTCATTGTTTATTCTCAGTGTTGCATTATTTTCCACTGTGTGAACGTATAATTTATTCACCCATTTTACTGTTGAAAGATATTTGTGTAGTTTTGGTTTATGGCTGTTATGACTTGTGTAGCTGTCAGTATTCTTGTACACATCCCTTAATGAGCATAGATACTTTTGTTTTGCTTTGTTTTAGTATACACCTAGAGATGGCTTTGTTTGATAATAGGGTATACATCATACTTCCAAGAACTTTCCCTTCGTGGTTGTAAAATTGTATATTCCCATAGTAGTTTATGAGAATTCCAGGTGCTCCATAAAATACACATGGTATTTTTATGTTTTTCATTTCATAATTCTAGTGGGTGAGTTGTGATTCCATTTAAGGCTGTACTTTGCATTTCTCTGATGGCTAATAAAGCTAAGCACCTTTTCCTCTGCTGCCCTGTGGATTGACTTTCATTCTCTTAATGTTGTTCTGATGAAGAGAAATTCTTAATTGTAATAAACCCCAATTAATCATTTTTCCTTTATAATATACTTGCTATTTTTGTGCTGTGTTAAAATTTTTTTCCTTACTCTTAGTTTATGAAAATATTCTGGTTTTTTTTAAGCTTTAGTGCTTTATTATAATCCACCTGGAATTGCTTTCTGTGCATAATGTGTGATAAAGGTCAAGATTCATTTTTTCCAAATGGAAATGCATTTACCCATCACCATTTATGTTCCCACTGCACTATAATATTGCTTTTATCATAAATCATATGTATGTGTGGGTCTGTTTCTGAATCTTCTTCTGTTTTGTTCCATGATTAGTTTGTCTGCTTTTGTACCAATAACAAACTATGTTTACTATTATATCATTATAACAGGCTTCGAAGTTTGGAAGTAGAAGGGTTCCTTGTAACACAATTCTTCAGGATGTGCTTGGTTCTTTGTATTTTCAGACAATTTTTTAGAATCAGCTTATCAACAGCAAAAACGTCCAGGATTTTGATTGTGTCTGAATCAATAGATCAAGTTGGAAAGGGGTGGCATCTTCACAATATTGAGTCACCCAATTAACCAAGTTATAACTTTCCATTTAATTAGGTCTTTTTAATTTCTCTCAGAAATATATTATAGCTTTTATTATAGAGGGTTTTTGTACCTTTTGTGAAGTGTATTATTGGGCATTTAATGTTTTTTAACTTATTTAAGCAGTATTATTTTTAAATGTTATTCTATGTGTGATTTTATTGGTATGGAAAAATATAATTTATTTTTATGTATCAGTGAACTTGTTAAATTCATTCCTTAATTTTAAGGGTTTTTTTTTTTGTAGATCAACTTTTTCAGATTAAGAAAGTTTTCTTTCCTTTTCATAGTTTGCTAAGTGTTTTATGCATAAATTATGTCAAGTTTTATCAAATGGTGTTCCTGTATCTATTGAGCTATCATCTAGATTTTCTAATTTTATTAGTTAGAAAGGTCAATTCTATTAGTTGATTTTTAAAGATAAAACTTCACGGGGCACCTGGGTGGCTCAGTTGGTTAAGTGTCTGACTTCAGCTCAGGTTGTGATTTCATGGTTTGTGAGTTCGAACCCCACATCAGGCTCTGTGTTTGTGCTCTGTCTCTCTCAAAAATAAGTAAACATTAAAGGTAAAACTTCACATCGGTTTTATTATCAAGATTTAATAGACTCATAAAAAGAATTAAGATGCGGGGCGCCTGGGTGGCTCACGGTCTGTGAGTTCGAGCCCCACGTCGGGCTCTGTGCTGACAGCTCAGAGCCTGGACCCTGTTTCAGATTCTGTCTCCCTCTCTCTCTGACCCTCCCCCATTTATGCTCTGTCTCTCCCTGTCTCAAAAATAAATAAACATTAAAAAAAATTAAAAAAAAAAGAATTAAGATGCATCCTCTCTTTTCTATTCTGTGGAAGAATTGTGTAATATTGGTTGTTACTTCTTCATATATTCATAAGAATTCACTATTAAACTAATATGATTAGGGCTTTCTTTCTAAGAGCTTTTTTAAAATAATGAATTCAAGTTATTTAATACCTATTAAATGATTCAGACCTCTGCTTCTTCTGCCAGACTTGGAAAAAATGTGTTTTTAGAGAAATTGGCCCAGTCACATAAATTCTCAGATTTGTTAACAATTAAAGTGGCTCATAATATTCATTTTATTATCTTTTCCATGTCTATACTATATGTATTGATATCCTACTTTTCACTCTGCTTTGTATATATCCAATAAAGTGTTAATATCCAAAATATATAAAGACAACTCCACACACACACAAAATAAGAATCTAATTGAAATGGACAGAAGGGGTGCCTGGGTAGCTTAGTTGGTTAAACATCTGACTTCCGCTCAGATCATGATCTTGGGGTTTGTGGGTTCAAGCCCTGTGTCAGGCTCTGTGCTGACAGCTTGAAGCCTGGAGCCTGCCTAGGATTCTGTGTCTCCCTCTCTCTCTGACCCTCCCCTGCTCATGCTCTGTCTCTTTCTCTCTCAAAAATAAATAAATATTTTTTTTAAAAATGGACAGAAGACATTAACAGACATTTTCCCAAAGAAAACATACAGATAGCCAACAGACACATGAAAGGATGTTCAACATCACTCATCATCAGGGACATGCAAAGCAAAACCACAATGAGATGTCACCTCACACCTGTGAGAATGGCTAAACTCAGCACAAGAAACAAGTGTTGGCGAGGTTGTGGAGAAGAAGAAAGCCTCATGCACAATTAATGGGAATGCAAAGTGGTGCAGCCACTATGGAAAACAGTGTGGAGGTCCTTCAAAAAATTAAAAATAGTTTTCTGATATGATCCAGTGATTTCACTGGTGTTGGGCATTTACCTAAATAAAAGCATTTTTCACAGAAATAGAATAAGGAATCCTAAAATTTGTATTGAACCACAAAAGACCCCAAAGAGCCAAAAAATCCTGAAACAGAATAACAAATCCAGAGGCATCACATTTGCTGATTTCAACTTTACTACAAAGTTATAATAATTGAACAGTATGGTGTTGGCATAAAAATAAACATGTATACCAATAGAACAAAATAGAAAGCCCAAAATTAACCTTCTGCATATACTGTCAACTGATATTTGACAAGAGAACGAAGAACTCCAAATGGGGAAAAGATAGCCTCTTCAACAAATGGTGCTGGGAAACCAGATAACTATAAGCAGAAAAACAAGACTGGACCCCTATCTTACACCACTCACAAAAATTAACTCAAAATGGATCAAAGATTTAAACATAAGACCTGATACTGTAAAACTTCTAGAAGTAAACATAAGGAAGAAGCTCCTTGACATTAATCTGGGCAATGATTTTTTAGATGTGACACCAAAAGTGCAAAAATCAACAAGTAGGACTACATTAAAATATAAAAGCCTTTGCCCAGCAAAGAAACCATCAATGAGGTGAAAAGGCAACCTACAGAATGACAGAACATTTTTGCAAACCATATACTGGATAAGAGACTAATAACCAAAATGTATAAAGAATTCCTACAACTCAATAACCAAAAAGAAAAACAAAACAACCTGATTTTGAAATGGTCAGATAACCTAAATAAACATTTGTCCAAAGAAGACATACAAATAGACAATATGTACATGAAAAGATGCTCAACATCACTAATCATTAGGTAAATGCAAATCAAAACACCTAACACCTACTAGAATGGCTATCACGAAGAAGAGGAGATAACAAGTGTTGGTCAGGCAACAACAGATGTTGGCGAGGATGTGGAGACAGAGGATCTCTTTTGCACTGCTGGTGGGAATGTAAGCTGGTGCAGCCACTCTGGAAAACAGTATGGGGGTTCCTCAAAAAAATTAAAAATAGAACTACCCTACGACCCAGCAATTGCACTACTAGGTATTTATCCAAGGGATATAGGTATACTGTTTCAAAAGGACACATGCACCCCAATGTTTATAGAAGCCTTATAAACAATAGCCAAAGTATGGAAAGATCCCAAATGTCCAATGATGGATAAATGGATAAAGAAGATGTAGTATATATATACAATGGAGTATTACTTGGCAATCAAAAAGAATGAAATCTTGCCATTTACAACGATGTGGATGGAACTGGAGTGTATTATGCTAAGTGAAATTAGTCAGAGAAAGACAAGCATCATATGACTTCACTCATATGAGGACTTTAAGAGACAAAACAGATGAACACAAGGGAAGGGAAGCGGAAATAATATAAAACCACGGGGGGGAGGAGACAAAACATAAGAGACTCTTAAATATGGAGAACAACAGAGGGTTACTGGAGAGGTTGTGGGAGGGGGGATGGGCTAAATGGGGAAGGGGCATTAAGGAATCTACACCTGAAATCATTGTTGCACTATATGCTAACTAACTTGGATGTAAATTAAAAACAAAACAAAACAAAACAACAAGTGAGGGTGAGGCTGTGGAGGAAAGGAAACCCTTGTACACTGTTGGTGGGAATGTAATTTAGTTCAGCCACTGTGGAAAACAGTATGGAGGTTCTTCAAAAAATTAAAATAGAACTATCATATGATGCAGTAATTCCAATTCTGGTATATACCCAGAGGAAATGAAATCAATATCTGGAAAAGATATCTGCACCCCCTTATTCATTGCAGCATTATTCACAATAGCCGAGACAGAAACAAACTAAATATACATCAGTGGAAGAACATATGAAGAAGATATATATTATTATATGTATATGTGTGTGTATACACACATATGTATACACAGATGATAATATATATACACATACATATAATATATACGCTCATACACACACACACACACATATACATACACACAGAGAATATTATTCAGCCACAAGAAAGAAGAAAATCCTGCCATTTGCAACAATATGGATGGCCCTTGAAGGCATTATGCCAAATGAGATATGTTAGACAGAAAAGGAAAAATCCCATATGATAGATATCACTTACATATGAAATCTAAAAAAAGCCAAACTTGTAAAATGAGAGAATAGAATGGTGGTTACAAGAGGTTGAGGGGATGGAGAAATTGGATAGATTTTGTTTAAGGATACCAATTTGCAACCAGTAGATAAATAAACCCTGAGGATCTAAAATTCCTTACAGTGATTATAGGCAACAGTACTGTATTGTTACAAACATCAAACTTGCTAAGAGATTAGCTCTTGATCCCACCACAAAAAAAAAGAAATTATAATTATGTGACATATATATTTTAATTTACTAAGTAATTATGATTACATATTATATATTATAATTATTCGGTGTTAACTAATACTTCAATGGCACTCATATTGCAATATACGAATGTATCGATCAACACATTTATACCTTAAACTTATACGATGTTACATGTTGATTATATCTCAAGTTTAAATTTTTTAAATAAAAATAGAAACTTTTTTTGTCCCCTCCCCAGGCTCCAAAAATGGAAACATTTCAAAGAAAAAATTTCATATAAGCTGAGAAATTTCTCATTAATGTCCAACAACTCATCTTCAGAGATAAAGATGCCTCCCATGAGGATGTGAGGCTGGACCTGGGATCATGTTAGTCTCCACACTGCTCTTTGCCATACTACTGCATAGAATGAGGTTTCACAGATGCATCCAATGAGTCAGATAGTTGAATAAGTAACCGTTTCTGATTTTTTAATAGATTTAATCAGAAAATGTTCGGCCCAGCTGTTTAAAGATACAGTTCCTTATGATGTGGGAAAGTCACCTGTTAGGTTAATTATATCTCACTATATACCTTCCTTAATAATTTCCTAATAAGTGTCCAGCAGGAAAAGACTTCCCAGCTTGCCTACTTTCAAAGGCCAGTTAAAACTTCATCCCTAAAGTTCTATAGCCTATATCTGTGAGAATTCCCTAGGACTTCTACAAACTTCACTCTTCCAGTTAATGAGCTTAAAGTTTGGCTTCAGACCATGACCTCAGGGATTACAGCTTCCTTGCACTGCTGAGATCCACCAGACTATCTGATTCCCTTCAGCTAGATTATATCTGAAAATCACTCAATTCACTGATATTCTTTGTCCAGTGTATAAACTCAGAAAGATAAGTGAGTAGTAGCCTCTGTGATTGGGTCTGACATGACATGAGAAAAGTCTCTCTTGTACTCCTTTCAGAATTTGAATGTTTCCCACTGTATTTAGTGAGTGAGAGTAAACATTTTCCTTCCCTCCTGGAAGCTTGTGAATAGAAAACATGTATGCATTCTAAAATTAGGCTAGAGAAATAGTGGTTCTCCTGTGCATAGTGAACACCTGACCAAAGATGACTTCTTATACTATGGTAAGACTAGAGCCAGAAGATGAGTTTTGTGCCAGAAAAATTCAGACTTCTATGATTTCTCTAAAGGTTCCCCACATTCCCCTCTGGAGATTTCCACTGTTTTTATCTAGTCTTCTGTACCTACTTGTCTTAGGCAACTCCTTTTGCTTTAAGTTCTCTCATCATCTTTTGCTTGTACTGCAGACTAAGTTACAACCACTAGGACCTTTGTGGAAATTTCTCTCCTTTGAGGCTCTTATCCTCAACTGTTTTTAGCATCTACTAAATAAATCCTCTCTATGCTCTCTAGCATTGAGTCTACAGCGACTATGGAATCTGCATTGGTCTGGAAAACTGAAACCAGGAGCTAAGAGGTTCTCAGTCTGGGGAGGAATGGGTAAAAGCACATCATAGTAGATAGACTTCAGTAGTCTGAGATCCTCCTTCTTCTCTTAGACCCTAAATGCATGTGCTAAAAATAATTTACTTTTCTGATATTATTAACCACTCCATCAACTCTGGTCATCAATATTAGTGGTTAAAGGGGAAGCGAAATAGCAGAAATCAGAGAAGATTTTAAGGAAAATATTGACATATTTGAAGTTTGTCTTCCATGCATACAAACCACAAGAATTTGGCCCTTCTTCCCATTTCAGGTGGCCTCAGAACATCAAAGGTTCTATATTTCAAAGAATAGTTACCCAGACCATCTCTGCCTTGCAGCACTAGACCTGCCTTTCATCCTATCTTCGTTAATCTATCTATCCAGTCATGTATATAATTAACTATAATTTTCTGTGTGACTTCACCAAACAGATAACTTTTGAGACTTTTTTCTTGGAATGTCTTCTTGAAATGATATAAGATTATTATATCTAAACAAGTTAATAATTTATAATGGAATTGATGTTCTTTGCCTCTCAGAATTGATTGAATCTTAAATTTAGGCAAATGCTAATTTAAGTAAAATGAATTCACAGGAGCATAAACTTCAGCCAAAAGTCATAGGATGGATGGTGATAATTATTTGTGATTATTTTTTAAATGACCCAGAAAATGCAATTTCCTGCTTCACTTCTCTTTAAGGTGATATCTGACAT
The DNA here is from genome assembly GCF_007474595.2 of Lynx canadensis. Taxonomy (NCBI): domain Eukaryota; kingdom Metazoa; phylum Chordata; class Mammalia; order Carnivora; family Felidae; genus Lynx; species Lynx canadensis. The sequence goes on from NC_044309.1 coordinate 75,019,432, forward strand.
AAACATACGAGATAGCAAGAAGCAGCCTATTTGAGAAGTTTCAAACACAGCTATACAGGCAAAGTGGTAAATAACACATTTTGTGGAAAACGATCCCCCTGGGTTCTACTTTCTTACTTTCCACCCTCCTTTATGTGAGCACTCAAACTTCTCTCTCTTCACCTTTTTCTGAATTTCAAAATAGACATTCAACTTCAATGTGAATTGAAGCCACTGTTCCCTCTCACAAGGTAAGTGAAGAGACTTTGAAATTAGTGCTTAGCTTTCGCTACATGTTTGAAATGAAGCCCTGTCCTCAGTTGGTCACAGTCAGAGGATCTATATTAGGTTCCAGGGGGAGCAAATCATGGAATCTCACAAGTTGGGCTTCCACCTGCCTTCCTGATGGGTTGGCTTTGTGGGTCCTCAGCATAGAACAGAGGTTTTCAAATATCGGGTCTCTAACTCACAGTTGCTCCAAAAGTCCTTTGGTTATGCTGGAGTTTGCTTGGGTTACATGCCAAAAATAAAAATGGGATTGTGGCCAGGTCTCCAATGAGAACAAATATGGAAAAAACTAGAGAGTAAATATGGAGAAAATGGCCAAAATCAAAAAGTAAGTTATAAATCTTGAGAAATTTTCCAGTTAAAGTAAATGTACTGAATTGACTGTTTACTTTGCTACTGAAAAACAAAAGAAACCATTTATTCCAGTGAGATTTTATAAATTCAGAGACAGCAGGAACTGAACTTTCCTTCTGGTTGTTCATCTTCACTACAGAATCTGAATTAATCTGAGCTATCATGCTGGGCTGCAAGTTACTCGCCAGATAGAACAGAGAGGTGATTTGAATATGGGTTCTGATAAGGGGTGGGAATATGAGAACTTGTTTAAATAAGAAATAAGAAAAGATGGGGCACCTGGGTGGCTCAGCTGGTTAAGCAACCAACTCTTGGTGTCGGCTCAGGTCATGATCTCACAGATCATAAGATTGAGCCCCACATTGGGCTTTGAACTAACAGTGCAGAGCAGGCCTGGGATTCTTTCTCTCTCCCTCTGTCTCTGCCCCTCCCCTGCTTGTGAGCTCACTCGCTCACTCTCTCTCTCTCTCTCTCTCTCCCCCCCTCTCAAAATAAATAAATAAATAAACAAAAAAAAGAGAAAGAAACAAAGACGAAAACAAAGGAAAAGCAGGACATTGGCTCACTCCGCAGGAATAGAACCTGTTCTTGTGAGTTCTCTGGGCCAGAATAACATGGCACTGTGGTGAAATTCCCTGGATGAAAGCTGGGAAATTCAGAGTCAATTCGGAATTCTGGGTGACAGGTTATGATTATTGCAAAGAGTTACATACCAGAAAAGACTCACTAAAGGAAGAGTCTGAGATTTCAAGCTGGGTATAAAAAAAGTTAACCAACACAAGAACTCAGCTATGAATGCTAGAAATGTATGACTGGAAAAGCAGGACAAATAAGTGTATTCACACAACAGTTCAACAAACATTAGATAAGGTTGTTTGGCCAATCTGTTATAAGTAGGAGGCCTTGCACAAAGTAGACCCATAATATTTTGAATAATTAGGTAAATGAGAGAACTGATAAATTAATGGATAAATAATTGAACAGGAACACAGATGGATAGATTACTGAATTGACAGGGGGGACAATGGAATGTACACATAAATGTCATGGTTTTAAGCCACCCTCCCAGCATGGACAGAAATTAGCTAGTAAGAATGAGCTGCTCCCTGGAGGAAGGAACCTTTAGGTACCAATTATTACAACAAAAGATAAGTCTTCTGTCTTTGCAACCTTTCTCCACCACTTCCCAGGCATCCTCCAGTTTTGTTTATTTATTTTTTTACTTTTTTAATGTTTATTTATTTTTGAGACAGAGACAGAGCACGAGCGGGGGAGGAGCAGAGAGAGAAGGAGACACAGAATCTGAAGCAGGCTCCATGCTCTGAGCTGTCAGCACATTGCCAGGCTCGAACACGCCAACCGTGAGATCATGACCTGAGCTGAAGTCAATGCTTAACCAACTGAGCCACCCAGGTGCCCCAAGTTTTGTTTGTTTGTTTCTTTTTTTTTTTACATTTGTTTATTTTTGAGAGACAGAGAGGGATAGAGCGTGAGTGGGGGAGGGGCAGAGAGAGGGAGACAGAATCCCAAGCAGGCTCCAGGGTCTGAGCTGTCAGCACAGAGCCCGATGCCGGGCTCAAACCCACGAACCGTGAGATCATGACCTGAGCCAAAGTTGTATGCTTAACTGACTGAGCCACCCAGGTGCCCCAGTTTTGTTTATTTCTAAAGTTAGAATTAAAGCTAGGTATATTCCTCTAACAAAGCACATGTCATATTTACTTTATTCTTTCATTCTTTCTACATTTAACAAATCCTGAGCACCCATTATTGCCTTTCATTCTGCTGTATGTTCGGGATTTAAGATAATATGGATGATTAAATACCAAATGTATTCTTCATAAACAAGCAACACATTTGGAGGAAAAAGAAACACTACTCATACATCCTACTAAAAGCCAGAGTAAGATAGATACCCAGGTGAAGGCCCAAAACAGTTCAGAGAGTAAGCAACAAAAGAGAACATAGAGTGAAGAGAAGTAGACATGCTTAAGCAAATGAATGTCAGCCAGTCAGAGTGTAAAAAGCACAGATACGGAAGCTTCACAGACCTGGGAGGGATGTTAAGCTTATCCACTAATCCTCTCAACACCAGAAGTTACCACAGCATTTTCAGATTCAATTTCCATATTCTAAAATTTGAAATAATGCAGCCCCTGAAGTTTTGTTGAGATCTCCCAGTAGAGAAAAAGCTAAACATTTGATAATACCTAGATATAATTGGGACCAGTGAAATAATAGGGATCATTATTTTCCATAATCCATCCAGGCAGGGAAGGAGGTAATATAAGGGAAGAAATAGAAATTAAGGTGAGATGGAAAAATAGGTAGGATTTAGGTCAAGATTTGTAGGGAAAATTTTCAACAGAGTCTCAGCTGAAGTCAAGGCAGAGAATAGGAGAGTAATGAGGGCACCGGGGCAAGTCTGGTCTGACCAGTTCATGCCTGATTCTGTAGCACAGAGGTAGCAGAACCACCTGGGCAATGCTTAAAATATCCATCACAGAAAAGACCAAGTAAAACAGGTTCTCTGGGGGCGCCTGGGTGGCGCAGTCGGTTAAGCGTCCGACTTCAGCCAGGTCACGATCTCGCGGTCCGGGAGTTCGAGCCCCGCGTCGGGCTCTGGGCTGATGGCTCAGAGCCTGGAGCCTGTTTCCGATTCTGTGTCTCCCTCTCTCTCTGCCCCTCCCCCGTTCATGCTCTGTCTCTCTCTGTCCCAAAAATAAATAAATGTTGAAAACAGGTTCTCTGCTGGTAGAGAAATTACTTCAAAAATTGAGTAATCTTTAAATACCAACCAGATAAGTTTATAATTATTCAGAAGCACTGTAGAATTAAAAGTTCTGGTCATAGGCTTATATAGAGGAGATGCAAATCCTGACTGTTCAAACTGAGGAACTGAACAAGTCCTATGAATCTGAATTTTTGGGGTGGGGGAGGGTTAATCTTAAAAATATAGATTAGAAATCTCCTTTCTTTTTTTTTTTTAATGTTTATTTATTTTTGAGAGAGAGAAAGGGAGCATGAGCAGGGGAGGGGTGAAGAGAGAGGGAGAGAGAGAATCCCAAGCAGGCTTTGAGCTGTCAGCACAGAGCCCAGTGCCAGGCTAGAACTCACTAACAATGAGATCATGACCTGAGCCAAAATGAGGAGTCAGATGTTCAACCAACTGAGCCACTCAGGCACTCCCAGCAATCTCCTTTCTTAACCCCATTTCCCACCACATGCATATACTTACACACACATACATTTTGAAACTGTCCTTGGAATTAAATAACCAAATACACTAGAGAGAGACACATGAATGGTAGAAATATAATAAATATAGCATGATATTATAAAGTAATATCGAACTCTTACAAGCTTTTGAATGGAGAGTGAAACACTGTGTGAGTCAAGAAACCAGAGATGATTAGAATCACTTCTCCAAGAAGTGTATTGGATATAGTTTGACCAGTAGTATTGTAGGTTACCATCAAAGGACAGTTCAAGGAGATGAAACCATTCAGTCATAGACTAAACTGAAAAATTATATGAAGGTCTCCAGAGTTATTTGTGGGAGAGGAGCCACAAGAGTACTAATGGTCTGGTTCAGAGTTCGGGACCTGTGAGGTTGGCAATCAAGTGAGGGAAGAATCCTGGGAGGGAGGGAGAGTAGATGTTTTAAAAATCTGTGTAAAAGATGAGCACACTGAAGATGTGCATACATGGAATAAAGTAGAGATTCTGAGGTGGCACAAAAAGAAGGTGAATATTTCATGCTTCTTTATGCTTTCATTCCAGTGGAACATCTTCCGTCATGGTCTTAGGAAACCACAGCACCATCACAGAATTCATCCTCCTTGGGCTATCTGCTGACCCTCACACCCAAATTCTCCTCTTTGCATTTTTCCTGGAAATTTACCTCCTGACCATCATGGGGAACCTGATGATCATGATGGCGATTATGACTGATTCCCATCTCCACACCCCCATGTACTTCTTCTTGAGTCACCTCTCCTTCCTGGATCTTTGTTTAACTTCAGTCACTGTGCCCAAGATGCTGGAGAATCTCCTGTCTCAGAAGAAATCAGTATCCATAGAAAGCTGCCTTGCTCAGGCATTTTTTGTGTTTTCCATCGCAGGGACTGAAACTTTTGTGCTCTCTGCCATGGCCTATGACCGCTATACTGCCATCTGCTACCCCCTGCTCTATGACCAGGTGATGAGTAAACAGTTGTGTGGGGGTCTGGTATGGGTCTCATGGGGACTGGGCTTTCTGGATGCTCTCATTAACACCCTCATGGCTTGCAATTTGGACTTCTGTGAGGCTCATGTCATGCCTCACTTCAGCTGTGAACTGCCATCTCTATTCTCTCTGTCTTGCTCTGATATCGCCACCAACTTTGCAGTCCTGGTGTGCTCTGCCGTCATTCATGCCTCTGGAACCTTACTCCTGGTCTTCTTCTCTTACACCCGTATTATCTCCACCATCCTGAGCATCACCTCCACCTCAGGCAGAAGCAAGGCCTTCTCCACCTGCTCCTCCCACCTCACTGCAGTGAGTTTCTTCTATGGATCTGCTTTTCTTCGCTATCTCATGCCAACCTTAAGTTCCCCGCTGGAGTTAATTTTTTCCATACAGTACAGTGTGGTCACTCCTCTAGTGAATCCCCTTGTCTACAGCTTGAAGAACAAGGAAGTAAAAGCAGCTCTGAAAAGAATGTTGCAAAAAGGTTTACAACAGCTCAGAGAGCAGAGAACAGGTAGATTTGAAGGCTGAAACAGAAAAGGTACCAGATGAGCCTGAAGCATCTCGTAGCAACAGAAAGGAAGCACTCAACAACAACAACAACAAAACCCACAATGATAAGGGTATGTTAAAGGGACACAGGAGCCAAATGAAAGAGACCCGGGTGACTAAGGATGGGACAATTTGAGCAACAAAAGAAACAACATAACATTAGATTATAACCAAAAGCATAAAATCAATACCTATTATACTAATATAAATAAATAATTGAATAATGAAATAAATGGAAGAGAACAGAAAATCTTCCTCTCAGAAGAATTCCAAATAACTTAGGTAGAAACTACACTCTCAATGAAGTGTAGAGCGTACCTGCCTACTCCTTAAATGTGGTATTGGACCCCTTCTAAAGAATACAGTGTGACAAGGGGGAAAAAAGTGGAGAAACCTGACAAATGCTACCTAAGACAAATGACCAAGGTTAATATCAGCAATGGTTAAGTCATGTTGATAGTATGTACCTTTGATATGATGTGATGACTGACAATGGTACTTCACTTCTGTGGTCCTCATCTCCCAAACCCATAACACTAATATAACCATGAGAAAAACATCAAATAAAACCAAATTGACGGGGTCTGGACAAAATATCTGACTAGTACTCCTTAGGACTGCCAGTGTCATCAAAAACAAAGTCTGAGAACTATCACAATCAAGAGGTGCCTAAGGATACAAGAATTAAGTGTAATGTGCTCTCCTGGATAGAATCTTAGGATAGAAATTGGACTTTAGATAACAACTAGGGAAATATGAATACATTATGGACTTTATTAATAATTTATCAATATGGTTCATTAATTATGATAAGTATACCATACTAATGTAAATAAAATGTTAATAATAATGAAGACTGGGTGGGGATATATGGGAATGCTCTGTACTATCTTTGCAACTTTTATATAAATCTAAAACTATTCTAAAATTAAAATTTTATTTAAAAAAAATTCTCCTTCTTGATCTTAGTCGGAAAGCTCTCAGGTTTTTCCCCATTGAGGGATGGTATTAGCTGTGGGCCTTTCATATAGGGCTTTTATCATGTTTATGTTCCTTCTATCCCTGCTTTCTTGAGGGCTTTTATCAAGAAAGGATGCTGTATTTTGTCACATGCTTTTTCATCTATTGAAAAGATTATGTGGTTCTTATCCTTTCTTTTATTAATGTGATATATCACATTGATTGATTTATGAATATTGAACCAGACCTGCAGCCCAGGAATGAATCCCACTTGATCATGGTGAATAATTCTTTTATTTTTTTTAAGTGTATTTGTTTGTGTTGAGAGAGAGAGAGCACAAATGGGGGAGAGGCAGAGAGAGGGAGATAGAGAGTCTCAAGCAGGCTCTGCACTGTCAGGGCAGAACCTGACTCCAGGCTCAAACTCATGAACTGTGAGATCAAGACCTGAGCCTAAACCAACAGCTGGACGCTTAACTGACTGAGCCACCCAGGCACCCTTGGTGAATAATTCTTTTAATGTACCGTTGAACTTCCCATCTCCAATCTCATCATCCATGGTAATCAATGTTGTGACCAGCACGGATCAGTTAATTCATGACAAGTACCACATGGTCCAAGGCATTCTGAATATTTCTCCAGACTATTCTGGTGGATGGTGAGATATTCTTATGCTAAAGCTTGGGAGGATGTTTTAAATCTTCTAAAATACTTAGAGTAAAGTATCTATTAAAAAAAATAATTCTTTTTTGAAATGGACTACCACAAAAAACATAAGTTTGATATATCATTGTACTTGAAAGCATTTCTCACTTTTTACTCTATCCCTTCTCTGTTGGCTAATTTTATGTCTCAATTTGGCTGGGCCATGATGCCAAGATAGTTGGTCAAACATTATTCTGGATGTTTCTGTGAGGATGTTTTTGGATGAAATTAACATTTAATTTTCACAGATTTAGAGTAAAGTAGATTGCCCTCCATAATATGGGTGGGCCTTGTCCAATCAGTTGCAGGATCCAATAGAACAAAAGGCTGCCCTCCCCTGAGCAGGAGGGAATTCTTCCAGCAGACTGCCTTTAAGCTTCATTTACAACATCAGTTCTACCTGGTTTACCAGCTGATTGTTTCTGGACTTGAGCTGCAGCTCTTTCCCAAGTCTCCAGTCTGCCAACTTCCTCCATCAGATTTTGGAATCACCAAGCCTCCACAATCACATAGGCAAATTCCTTAAAATAAAACTTATTCTATACATGAATACAAACCTACTCTTTCTATTTCTCTGGAGAAGCATGACTAATACACCCTCCTAAACAGGTGCAAGAGGAAGAATTTCCGGTAAACTGTTAGAGGAAAAATTATCCATGATTAGATGCACTGGAGAGGGTACAATGAACAGTTATTCTGTACCCATGTCACCCTCCCCAAAGGGCACAGCTCAGTGCCAAGAGAGACCTTCTCAGCCCATAATTTCTCCCATGGAGGAAAATGGGAGCATGTGAGTAAGCACCTGCCTTCCCCAGCTGTATGGGATAAGAAGGAGGCCAACTTCTTTCTTGCCACCTCCAGAATACTAAGGTGTGCTACGTGACTATGAATGAAGGGCCTTGGAGAACAGCAGCCAGTTGCTCTCAGAGGGCATCAAAGAGACATGGGTCCCACTAACCACTTCACAGATACCACCAAGAAGACAGCCTATGAGCTGCTGGTGATACCTCACCTGTGGATCCCCCCCCACCTGGCCCATGGGCACCCCCAATATTCCAGATGCCTAACACACATACCCTACCACCCTGTAGCTGTCAACCTGTGTGGTCCCTAATGGCAACAAATATAAGCCTTTGCAGACAGCTAGTGAGAAAATGTAGAAAAATGGCACAACTCTATAGGACTAAGAAAATGCATGGATACTGATGCATTCAGCATCGATGCATTCAACACTGCCCTAGGGAAAGCAAACAGGAGGCTGTTGGTACCCACCCTGGCTTTGCAGGATCAAAAAAAGGCAAACAATTTTAAGAATTCTGCCTAAGAGGAAGCAAGAAGCATAGAGTAGGTGTATCCATAGAAAAACTCAGAGAAAGCCTCAAAATACCTAGAAGGCCAACACAAGGTATTTCTCTCCTGAAAGCAGGGCAGTAGAGACTGGAGGAGGTGACTGAGTCTTCAAATGCAAAGACAACACAAGACATCAAGGAATAAGAAAAATCAAGGAAATCTGACACCACCAAAGGAACAAAATAATTTTTCAGTAACCAACACAAAGGACTGGAGATCTATGATTTGCCTTATAAAGAATTCAAAATAGATGTTTTAAGGAAGCTCAATAAGCTACAGGAAAACACAGAAAGACAATTCAACTAAATCAGGAAAATGATACATGAACACAGTAAGAGCTTTCGCAGAAAGATAGAAATTATTAAAAATAATTCAGCTTCTTCTGGAGCTGAAGAATACAATGAATGAAATGAAAAATGAAATAGAGACCATCAACAGCCAACTGTTTGTTATCAGTAAGGTCAACAGTAGACTGGTCAACAGTAGACTATTAGTAGTTAAGTTTAGGAGGAGTCAAAAGCTATATGCAGATTTTTGACTGACTCGGGTTGTTAAAGGGTCAACTATAAATAAAATCAGAAATGAAAGAGGAGATGTTACAATTGATACAACAGAAAAACAAAGATTAAAAAAGACTACTATGAATAATTATATACCAACAAATTACATAGCCTAGAAGAAATGGAGAAATTGCTAGACGTATATCACATGCCAGGACTGAGTCATGAAGAAATATAAAATCTAAACAGACCAATAACAAGAGACTGAATCTGTAATCAAACCTCTCAACAAAGAAAAGCTTATGACCTGATGCTTTTATTGTTGAATCCTACCAAATATTAAAATAAGAGGTCATACCAATCCTTCCCAAACTCTTCCAAAAAACTGAAGAGGAGGAAACATTTTATAATAACAGCATTACCCTAATACCAAAGCCAGACAAGGATACTACAAGAAAATTACAGGCCAATATCCCTCATTAAAATAGATACAAAGACCCTCAATCAAACACTATCAAACTGAATTCAAGAACACATTAAATGGATCGTACATGGGGCACCAGGGTGGCTCAGTCAGTTAAGCATCCAACTTCAGCTCAGGTCATGATCTTATAGTCTGTGAGTTCAAGCCCTGCATCGGGCTCTGTGCTGACACCTCAGAGCCTGAGCCTGCTTCAGATTCTGTGTGTTTCCCTCTCTCTCTGCCCCTCTCCCACTCATGCTCTGTCTCTCTCTCCCTAAAACAAATAAATAAATAAACATTTTTTTATTTTTTATTTTTTTGTTAACGTTTATTTATTTTTGAGACAGAGAGAGACAGAGCATGAACGGGGGAGGGTCAGAGAGAGAGGGAGACACAGAATCTGAAACAGGCTCCAGGCTCTGAGCTGTCAGCACAGAGCCCGATGCAGGGCTTGAACTCACGAACTGCGAGATCATGACCTGAGCCGAAGTCGGCCGCTCAACCGACTGAGCCACCCAGGCGCCCCAAATAAACATTTTTTTAAAAGGATCATACACCACAATCAAGTAGGATTTATTCCAGAAATGCAAGAATGGTTCAATACTGAAGATCAAAAAACATGATATACACCACATTAACAAAAGACAGAAAACCTATGATCATCTTAATACATGCAGAAAAAGAACTTGACAGTACTGAACATCGTTTCATGAAAAAACTCTCAACCGATAAGGTACAGAAGGAATGTACCTCAACATAACAAAGACCATATATGGTAAGTCCATAGCTAATATCACACTTAATGTGAAAACAGAAAGTTTTTCCTCAAAGAATAAGATGAAGACAGGGTGCCTACTCTCACCATTACTATTCAACATAGTTCTGTAAGTCTTAGCCAGAAAAAAATGGTAAGAAAAAGAAACAAAAGGCATCCAAATTGGAAAGGAAGAAGAAAAATTGTTTCTGTCTGCAGATGAGGTGATCATACATATGAAAATACTAAAGACTCCACCAAAAAGCTATTAAACTAATCAATTAATTCAGTAAAGGTGCAGGACACAAAATCAATATATAAAAGTTAGTTTATGGTCAACTAATCTTCAACAAAGCAGAAAAAAGAATATCTAATGGAAAAAAGATGGTCTCTTCAACAAACGGTGTTGGGAAAATTGGACAGCAACATGCAGAAGAATGAAACTAGACCACTTTCTTATACCACATATAAAAATAAATTAAAAATGGATGAAAGAGCTAATGTGAGACAGGAAACCAGCAAAATCCTAAAGGAGAACACAGGTAGCAACCTCTTTGACCTTGGCCATAGCAACTTCTTACTAGACAGGTCACCAGAGGCAAGGGAAACAAAGGTAAAAATGAACTATTGGAACTTCATCAAAATAAAAAGCTTCTATACATGGAAGGAAACAATCAATAAAACTAAAAGGCAACTAATGGAATGGGAAAAGATATTTGCAAATGACCTAATAAAGGCTTAGCATTTACAAATCTATAAAGAACTTAGCAAACTCAACACTAAAAAAACAAATAATCCTTTTAAGAAATAGACAGAAGGGGAACCTGGCTGGCTCAGTCAGTTAAGTATCCAACTTCGGCTCAGGTCATGATCTCACAGTTCGTGGGTTCGAGCCCTGTATCGGGCTCTGTGCTGACAGCTTAGAGCCTGGAGCCTGCTTCAGATTTTGTGTCTCCCTCTCTCTGCTTCTCCCTCACTCACACTCCCTCTCTCTCTCAAAAATAAATAAACATTTAAAAAAATTTTTTTTAAAGAAATGGACAGAAGACATGAATAGACACTTTTCCAAAGAAGACATCCAGATGGCCAACAGACATGAAAAGATATGCAACTGATCATCAGGGAAATACAAATAAAAACCACTATGAGGGGCGCTTGGGTGGCTCAGTCAGTTAAACATCGGACTTCTGCTCAGGACATGATCTCACGGTTTGTGGGTTCAAGCCCCATGTTGGGCTTTGTGCTGACAGTTCAGGGCCTGCAGTCTGCTTCAGATTCTGTCTCCCTCTCTCTTCACCCCTCTCCCACTGGCTCTTTGTCTCTTTCTCTCTCTCTCTCAAAAATAAACATTAAAAAAAAAATTAGGGGCCTCTGGATGGCTCAGTCAGTTAAGCGTGTCTTCAGCTAGGTCTTGATCTCACTGTTGCAGCCTGAGTTGCAGCCCTGCAACCAGCTCTGGAGCTTGTTTCAGATTCTCTCTCTCTCTCTCTCTCTCTCAAAAATATACATTAAAAAAAATACATACATATACACAAACACACACACACACACACACACACACACACACACACACACATTAAAGGGGCGCCTGGGTGGCTCAGTTGATTGAGTATCTGAGTCTTGATTCTGGCTCAGTTATCATCCCAGGGTCGTGGGATGGAGCCCCGCATCTGACTCTGTGCTGAGAACACAGAACCAGCTTGAGATTCTCTCCATTCTTCACTCTCTGCCACTCACACTCTGTGTGTGTGTGTGTCTCTCTCTCAAAATAAATAAATAAAAATTAAAAATTAAAAAAAAAATAAACATTAAAAACTTTTTTGTTTAAAAATTAAGAAAAAAACAAAACACGATGAGATATCACCTCACATCTGTCAGCATGCCTAAAATTAACAACAAAAGAACCAATAGGTGCTGGCAAGGATGCAAAGAAAGGGGAATCTTCTTGCACTGTTGGTGGGAATGCAAACTGGTACAGCCACTTTGGAGAACAGCATGGAGTTTCCTCAAAAAGGTAAAAATAGAACTACCCTACAATCCAGCAATTGCACTACTAGGTATTTACCCAAAGGATACAAAAAATACAAATTTGAAGGGGTACATGCACCCCAATGTTTATAACACTATCCACAACAGCCAAGTTATGGAGAGAGCCCAAATGTCCATTGACATATACATATATATGTATATGTATATATATATATATATATATATACACCACATCTTCTTTATATATATATATATATATATATATGTATATATCACATCTTCTGTATATATATATATATACAGAACAAAGGTATATTTTCACAGAAATAGATTTCTTAAATCCTATATACATATATATATACACATATATATAATACATAAAGAAGATGTGGTATATATATATACATGCATATATACACATATATATACATATATACACACACAATGGAATATTCCTCAACCATCAAAATAAATGAAATCTTGCCATTTGCAACAATGTGGATGGATCTGGACCGTATTATGCTAAGCGAAAGAAGTCAGTCAGAGAAAGACAAATACCACGTGCTTTCACTCATATGTGGAATTTAAGAAACAAAACAGATGAATGGATGGGGGAGGGGTGTGGAATAGAGAAAAACAGACCATGAGAGACTCTTAAAGATAGAGAACAAATTAAGGATTGATGGAGGGATGGGCTAGATGGGTGATGGGTACTAAGGAGGGTATTTGTTATGATGAGCACTGGGTGTTGTATGTAATTGATGAATCACTGAATTCTACTCCTGAAACCAATATTGCACTGTGTGTTAACTAACTAGAATTTAACTAAGTAGAATTTAAGTAAAAATTTTAAATTAAAAAGAATTAGTTGCCTTTTTATACACTAAGATCAAGCTGTCTGAAAAGAAAAGAGAACAATCCCATTTATGATTGCATCCAAAACAATAAAAGACTTAGGAATAAATTTAACCAAGAAGGTGAAAGACTTGTGCACTGAAAACTATCAGACACTCCTGAAAGAAATTGAGGAAGACACAAATAAATGATCAGATATCCATGTTCATGGATCAGAAAAATTAATATTGTTAAAATGTCCATACTATTCGAAGCCATCTACAAATTCAGTGCAATCCCTATCAAAATTCCAATGGCATTTTTCATGGAAATAGATTTCTTAAATCCTAAAATTTGTATGGAACCATAAAAGAGTCCACATAATCACAGCAATCTTGAGAAAGAAAAACAAAACCAGAGGCATTATATTTTCTAATTTCAAACTATGTAGCAAAGCTACAGTAATCAAAATAGTATGATATTGACATAAAAATAGACCATTGGAATAGAATCAAGAGTCCAGAAATAAACACATGTATATATAGTGAGCCAACCTTTGCAAGGGCACAAGATTACACAATATAGAAAGGATAGCTTCTGATAAATTGTGTTGGGAAAACTGGATATCCACATGCAAAAAAATGAAACTAAGCCCCTATCTTACACCACTTACAAAAACTACTTGAAATAGATTAAGTACTTAAACATAAGACCATACGACCTGTAATCATAAAACTCCTAGAAGAAAACATAGGGGTTGGGACTCCTGGGTGACTCAGTTGGTTAAGCGTCCCACTTCAGCTCAGGTCATAAGCTTGTAGTTCATGGGTTCCAGCTCCACACTGGGCTCTGTGCTGACAGCTCAGGGCCTGGAGCCTGCTTCAGTTTCTGTGTCTCCCTCTCTCTCTGCCCCTCCCATGCTTACGATCTGTCTCTCTCTCTCTCTCGTTCTCTCACTCTCATTCTCTCTCTAAATATAAATAAATGTTTTTAAAAATTAATTTAAAAAGGAAAACATAGGGATAAAGCCCTTTGATTTGCTCTTGGCAATTATTTTTTTGGATAGGACACCAAAAGTATAAACAATAAAAGCAAAAATAAACAAGTGGAACTCCTATACATCAAAGGAGACAACCAACAAAAAGAAAAGGCAACCTACAGAATTAGAGAAGTATTTGCAAACCATACAACTGTCATGGAGTTAATATCCCAAATACATAAGGAACTTATCCAACTCAACAACAACAAAAAATAATCCAATTTAAAAAAATGGGCAAATCACCTGAACAGACATTTTTCCAAAGACATTCAAATGGCAACAGGTACATGAAAAAATGTTCAACATCACTAATTATTAGGAAAATGCAAATCAAAACTACAAACCTGTTAGAATGGCAATTATCAAAAAGAAAATAGATATGTGTTGGCAAAGATGTGGAGAAAAGGGAACCCTTGGGACACTGTGGGAACGTAATTGGTACCACAATTACAGGAAACAGTATGGAGATTCCTCAAAAATTAAAAATAAAACTACCATATGATCCAGGAATTCTGCTTTGGGCATGTATCCAAAGGAAACAAGGTTAGTATCTCAAAGAGATACCTGTACTCCCGTGTTCATTACAGTGTTGTTCACAATAGCAAACACGGGAACAACTGAAGCGTCCATCAATGGATGAATGGATAAAGATGTGGTATATATATATGCAATTGAATATATACAATGAGAAAGGAGATCCTGCCATTTGCAACAACACAGATGAATCTAGAGGACATTATACTAAGTGAAATTAGCCAGAGATAAAGACAAATACTTTATGATCTCACTAATATGGGGAATCTTTAAAATAAATGAATTAATTAATTTTAAAAAATGAATGCATAGGGGCGCCTGGGTGGCGCAGTCGGTTAAGCGTCCGACTTCAGCCAGGTCACTATCTCGCGGTCCGTGAGTTCGAGCCCCGCGTCAGGCTGATGGCTCAGAGCCTGGAACCTGTTTCCGATTCTGTGTCTCCCTCTCTCTCTGCCCCTCCCCCATTCATGCTCCGTCTCTCTCTGTCCCAAAAATAAATAAACGTTGAAAAAAAAAATTTAAAAAAAAAAAAAAATGAATGCATAGAAACAAAGAGTAGAATGGTAAATGGTGGTCACAAGGGGCTGGGGGTGGAGAAGATAAGGGTGCAAGCCTTCAGTTATAGGATGAATAAGCTCTGGGGATCTAATGTACATCATGATAACTATAATTAATAATATTCTGTTGTATACTTGAAATTTGCTGAGAATAGACCTTAAGCATTTCACCACGCACAGACACAAACATGTAACTATGTCAGGCGATGGATGGGCTAATTAATCTGATTGTGTTAATCATGTCACAAAGCAAAAATATGTAAATCATCACATTGCACATTTTAAATATATAAAATTTTATTTTTCTTTTTTTTAAAAAAAATTTTTTTTAACGTTTATTTATTTGAGAGACAGAGCATGAATGGGGGAGGGTCAGAGAGAGGGAGACACAGAATCTGAAACAGGCTCCAGGCTCTGAGCTGTCAGCACAGAGCCCGACACGGGGCTCGAACTCATGGACCGCGAGATCATGACCTGAGCCAAAGTCGGCCGCCCAACTGACTGAGCCACCCAGGTGCCCCTAAAATTTTATTTTTCAAGTATAGCTCAACGAAGCTGAAAAAGCAAGAAGGAAGGAAGGGAGGGAGGAAAGTACAGAAAAAACACCAGACACCCAGAGTTCTCACTCAAGTTTCCAGTAAGATTTCGAAGTCAAGTTCTGAAGCCAATATCTGAGATAATCTGCAGAGTTTGCAAAATGCAACTTCCCCAATTAACGCATGTAATCTTGGCTTCAGGCTCTAACTCCAGGGAATAAAGGCTGTCGCTTCATCTTTCTCTTGAGCTCCCAAGCTCAGTCAGCCAATAAACTAACTGCATGACCTATAATTGCTTTTCTAGAAGTTAGAGCTAAAAACTACTCTCTTGAACACAGTATTTAGTCACAGAGAAAACTAAATGAAGAGACACCAAGTAGCCGGGCCCGAGATCATCTGAGAGAAATCTCTTACCCAAATTGTACTTGTTGAGCATCTGAGAATCTTTTCACTGTGGCCAGTGGAGACATGGATGACCAAGACTTCAGGACAATCTAAATCTAGGACAGTCTGTCTTCCTGCCCTCACTGTGACTCCCAACTGGAAAAATAAAAATTGCTGTTTTCCCTGGAGTTATTTCATTGAAATATTAATTCTTAGAACCTCAGATAAGTTCTACCTAGAAAAAGAACTACAAAATGCCTTCAGTACCAGAAAAGACAGGAGCATGGTAATATTTTCTATAATTTTTCTGAAAGTTTTTCCCAAATCCTTTCTAGTCACTTTATACTTTTATTAATATCTCTCCTCAGGTCTTCTCTCCCTGCATCTCTGGGACACCTCTTTTCACTTTCTCACCTCACATTCCACTAACAGACACCATTGTATAGCAATGCTCCCTAAAGCATGTGTATATTTCTTGTTATGTTCCAGTGGGCCTTTGTCCTCAAGTTCTCTTATTAGGTAATGAGGAGGTCAGTGTTTACTCAATGAAGAAAGTTAATTATTGGGAAAGGGGATTCCATGAATTTTAGCAGAAAATATCAGAAAATATTGGTGCCCTAAGATATACTCTTTTTTCCTCAATCCTATTTGTGCAAAGAATTCATTCCTCTATTATTACCCATTCCCATTCTGATCTGTGCTAAAATAATTAATGCAAAAAAGTGGGATACATATTTATAACAATTTATTCCGATCATCAGGCCCCTTCTATAAGTACTGAAGCATTTCAGCTCTCTCCTCCTAACTTCACTTATCAATTAAGACTTCAACATTTTCTGAGTTGAACTATACCAGGCCAAGTATCAGGCACCTACCGAAGTAAGTCTCATATTTTGATTATTGGTCCTTAACTACTACTGCTCACCTTGTAAAACATTGGTGGCATCATTAGACCTAAAGACTTGATACTTCATAACTATCTCCATGTACAACCCTTACCAAAACTTATTTTACTTTAGACATAAACTCACTAGGGTAAAAGCAATCTCCAGTGGTGAAATTTCAGCAAAAAGGAAGATAGTGATTATTTATGATGCTATTTGATTTCAACTTTATATTCTACTTCTGTTAAGATGGTCTTTGAAAAAAAATGTGGAATGCTAAATGAGTTTATTTTTGTTGTTGTTGTTCTGTGTGCAGTTCAAGGAAAATTGATAAGCAGTCTCGGAAGAAACCCTTGGGCTGCTCTTCCCACCTCTACCTTTTCAGGAACTACCCCAAACCCCCTACATTCACAACCATTTTTAGATCTGGAACCATTCACTCCAACTTTGGACTGAATTGAATTCACTGTTTCTTCTGGGGGGTAAGTGAGAAGAGTTTGGTATTAGCATCTTATCATTTCCTTAAAGATTAACATAAAGACATTGTCCTTCTTTGAAAGAAGGTATCATTTGTCAGAAGGTCCATGCTTTGAGCCTGGAGTGAGATGGGTCATCAAGTCACATGATGTAGCTGTCTCACTGATAGACTGTGGTGCCTCCATTCCAGGATAAATTTTCAGGTTTTGGATCCACAATGAACAGCTTCTCTAATATGCTCTGTAGATGCTAGAGTATTTTCATACTAAGAATTGGTCCTTATAGCCAGGTCTATATTAGAGAGTCACCATAGAAGAATTGGACCAATTTCTCTGATTTGAATACTAAATACCAAATTCTTAAAAATGTTCACAGTCTTGACTAGAATGGATTTTGTTCACAGTGTTATTTTGTTAGTGTAAAATCCAGGGAAGTTGTTCACTTTCAAAAGAATGTTATGGACTTGCTAGGGGATAGTATATATCATCAGTCTTCCATCCAATAGGATTCCTGAAATGAGCAGGATAGGGCAGTTTAAAATGAGTACTTTGACACCTGATATGGCTGCATTTTATACCTCAGTGAAGAAACAGAAAAATACTGACACATAGTGAGGCAAAGGGCATTTCTGAGAACATTTTGTGACAATATATTAGCATGTGGTGGGTTTTAGTTTTATTTTAAGCTAAACATTCAAACAGATTATAGGTTAACAGCTCCTACAACTCAGATTTAGTATTGTTGTTTGATCATCATAAAGCATATTATGTTGCTAGTTTTTAAAAGACCCAAACTATGATTTATAAAATTTATTGGCATTTTTGCTGGGTACGTTTAAATAAGATAACAGATTTTTTAAAAGCAAGTAAAGTAATGTGTCAAAAAATATTAAGAGTTTTATGGACTCAAAGATAAAATTGATTTTTGCAGATAGTGCTTCTTCATTACTGAATCTTCTTCATTGGTTTGGCACAACCCCCTGGGACTATAGGTTACCCACTGGACAGAATTCAGAGGTAATTCAGAAACATATTCTAAATAAGGGCACAAAGTTTGGGAGGTATATACTTGATAGATATAGTATCAGGGACGGGGAGGGTGGAGAGGAAGTTCAAGACCTAGGAAATTTTACTTCTGAGCAAGATTATGCCTTTTATTGCAAGTCCTATGATTAGACTTGTGTGGTAGACACAAAAAGTAGAGGTCCCAGGAAAGATTTGGAGTTCAAAGGGCAGATCAGAATACTCTAATAGTAGCAAAGCACTCATGAAGATCCCAGGAAAGTCTGCGTATGAACGTACAACCATAGGTTGCATCTGATGAGGAGGAAACAGGCTAGGGGGATTGTCACACCTCAGTAATACTCGGGTAGGTGCATTCACACAACAGTTAACAAAAGTACACTGGAGAATTGTCTTCAACTGCATGCACAGCACAGTGCCTTACAGTGAACAGAGATTCAAAAAACTTTTGTTCAATAACATTATGGATAGGTGGATAGATGGATGGATGGATGCTTAAAAAAGCAAAGTATGGAGTGATCACTATGAAGCAGATATCTGTAGGTATTAGTGATTTCAGAAGGAATAGGCCCTCTTTCAGTCTATTACAGCAAAAAGGAGAGAAATATTCCACCTCTTCTCTTTCTCTTCTAATTCCAGGCCCCCTTAATGCTTTGCCCTTGACCTGAAGTTGACCTTCTGGACCTAGAGATAATCTCCAAGAGTTTTTACTACATAATCTGTTCAATTTTATTTATTTTTGTATTTACTTACTTAACAATGGTTCATTTAAGGTCCATTAAATATTGATGGGGAGGTGAGTTAGAAAATAATTCCTGCCCTCCTTTGAAACTGCACTCTCATTGTAGACATAGGAAACAATACACTCAAAACTAGGTGATAAAGCAAGCTAGTAATATAAATAATGGCAGAACTTACAATGTGTTGATGAATTGTTACCCAGAAAAGGGAAGCAGACAAGGTTTTACGATTCCAGACTAGAAAGAGATTAATTAGAATCTCACATTAGCTTATTTAGCTTTATTTTCATCACCTGAAAAATATGGTTCATGATGATTTTCCCAGAGATTTATGTGAGAACAAAGAAGGAAGTGGTCAAAGAAGAACTCATGGATCAGGTGGCAAATAAGGTGGGAATTTCAAGATAAATAAGATGTAAATCAATTAGTAGAAACACAAAATAGGTCAACCGAAATCAAATCAGAGAGAACAAGAGTGATGGGGAACAAGAAATGCCTACTGGCCTCAGCAGCAGGGCATCTAGAGAACCTTGGGTGATTAACGCTTTGAAATCCAAACTAGGGAGTTTGGCTTTTTCTCTAAGCAGGTCATATAGTGGATCAGCTCTTGTTTACAATCATATGTGGCAGATTCAATTCCTTGCTATTCAAAGAACTGATCAGTGTGGGGATCTAGACAAGTTCTAGGATCACTGGGCTTAAATGTTCTCACCTGTGAAATGAGTTCAGTCTCTTCCCTCACCATCTCCTGCACAAACGCACACACAGTGGAAAACATGTGCGGAGGTCATTTGTACAAGATCAACAGCTACGCAAACACAACTTTGCTATCATTAATCAGATAAGGAACCGTCGGTGGGTTTTGAAGAAGGGAGTAAAAACCAGGTAATGGGTGTGAGCAGAGATCTGCATCAGCCTCTCCAAGACATCTGCTGGAATTCACCTAGCTTCGGGATTGTGTAACTTAGTCGTGGGACAGTTCTCTGGTAGGCCTACGTAGTCGACCATACCCCCACACATTAGCCTTATTAGGAAAAAGTCCAGTGGGGCTGATCCAGAGCTCAGAGACAGCACCGCAGAGAGCCAGGGAGGAGAAGGACTCCATGGAACCATCGAAGGCAGATATGAGGGCTATGAACATGAAGATCAGACCAGGCAGGAGGGATATATAGGGAAAGATACAGGGAATGAATAACAAAGAATAATACCTTCTGCAAACTGTTATGGAAAGGAGAAAATTGAATGGTCTTCCTAAATTTTCTCTAAAGAACAGTGACCATAAATGGCCTCAGGGAATCACAGCCGCATCACAGAGTTCATTCTCCTCGGGCTGTCTGCTGACCCCCATGTCCAGGCTCTGCTCTTTGTTCTGTTCCTGATGATTTACCTTCTGACTCTGCTGGGGAACCTGCTGATCATACTCGTGATCCATACAGACTCTAACCTCCACACACCCATGTACTTCTTCCTCAGCCACCTCTCCTTCCAAGACCTCTTCTATTCTTCCGTCACTGTGCCCAAGCTGCTGGAGAACCTCCTGTCTCAGAGAAAAGCCATCTCAGTAGAGGGCTGCCTGGCTCAGGTATTCTTTGTGTTTGCCACTACAGGGATTGAGGCTTGCCTGCTCTCAGTGATGGCCTATGACCGCTATGCCGCCATCTGCCACCCCCTGCTCTATGGCCAGGTGATGAGTAAACAGCTATGTGAGAGGCTGGTGTGGGGTTCTTGGGTTGTGGCCTTTCTGGATGCACTCATGAACATCCTCCTGGCTTTGAATATGGACTTCTGTGATGTTCAAACCATCCACCACTACTCCTGTGAGCTGCCTTCCCTCTTCCCTCTCTCCTGCTCTGATGTCTCCACCAACTCTGCGATGCTACTCTGCTCTGTGCTCCTGCATGCCATTGGGACCTGCCTCCTGATCTTTTTCTCTTATGTTCGCGTTGTCTCCACCATCCTGAGCATCGGCTCCACCTCAGGCAGAAGCAAGGCCTTCTCCACCTGCTCCTCCCACCTCACTGCAGTGAGCCTGTTCTATGGCTCAGCCATTTTTCGCTATCTCATGCCAACCTCGGGTTCACCTCTGGAGCTGATCCTCTCCATACAGTACAGTGTAATCACGCCCCTGGTGAATCCGCTCATCTACAGCTGGAAGAACAAGGAGGTGAAAGCAGCTCTGAGGAGAATAACGATAAAATATTTACAATGTCTCAGCACGGAAGAGATATAACATGAAGAAAACAGAACAGAACTGCAGCAAGAAATCTCATGACTGACATTAAGTTCCTGATTTCCTATTTTGTCACATGTTGCAATATGCATTGCTGATGCTCCCTTTTGAAAAATCACCAAGGAAAGTGCTGGAAGCTATTTTGCTTGCCATGGCTCAGAATCAATCCTATTCAGACACAGAGCACGTAAGTCAGAAAACCTCAGCTTCACAGTTTTAGTTAATGACATGTCAAGTCATGATTCACATTTTTGAAAATCATTCAAATTGGGATGGACCCTGAAATATTTTGCATCCTGAATGTTTAATTTGAATTAATGTGCCTGGGGAAAGGTTTTATAGGCATAAAAGATCCTGGATCTCTGAGAAAGGGAAAACAAAGATTTGAGCTTTGGGGGGGTGGAGGAAAGGATAATGAATGGGTGGTGGTAAAATGTCTCGAAATAGGCGGAAAGAAAAATGTAGCCAACAGAGGCAAGTCACAATTTACCAGGTATACTAGTTCTCTATTGCTTTCTATTATTGTCATAATAAATTAGCAAAACTTTAGCAAATTAAAATAACGTCCGTTTATTACCTTCCAGTTCTCTAGGTCAGAAATTTGGGCAGACTCGACTGGGTTCTCTGTTTAGGGTCTCACAGGTCTCACAGAAATCAAGCTGCTGGCTGGGTTGGGCTCTTATCCACAGGCTCTGGAGAAGAATCTGCTTCTAAGCTCATTCTGGTTGTTGGCAGAATTCAGCTCCTTGAAACTGTAGGTCTGAGGTCCCCATTTCCTTGCTGGCTGCTGACAGGGGGGTCATTCCCTCCTTATCAAGGCCCCTTCACTTCTCACAGGGCCCTCTCCATTTTCAAAACAGCGTATCGCCTACGTCTCACGCTCCAAATCTCTCATTTCCCCTCCTGCTTCCATCTGGAGAAAACTCTGCTTCTAAAAGGCTCCTGTGATTAGATTAGGCTCACCTGTATAATCTCGTATTTTAAGGTCAACTAATCTGGGCCTTTAATTACATCTAGGAAATCCCTTCACAGCAGTCTCTAGATCTGGGTTTGAATAACAAGAGACTGGGAATCTTGAAGGGCCATCTTTAGAATTCTGCCTTTCATACCAAGTAAACATATAAACATAACACTCCTACCACAAGAATAGCTCATAAAAGGGATCAAAGCTAGAATGAAGTGGACGGAAAGGAAGGGGTGAGAGAAGGGAGAGAAGTGGGCAGAGCAAATAGTGCTTCATAGAGATGGGGAAAGAGTCAGCCTGGAGAGGAGATCATTGAGAAGCTGTCAAATGTAGAACATCTCCTTGTCCCAGAATATGTATGGATATAGGGAATTCACTGCGTCGATGCCTGGGACTGGTAATGAAGAAAGGCTTTGGCCCAGGACTTTAAAATGAAACTAGGGGCGCCTGGGTGGCTCTGTCGGTTAAGCATCCAATTCTTGGTTTCGGCTTAGGTCATGATCTCACAGTTCCTGGGATCAAGCCCCAGGTCAGGCTCCACATTGTCAGCCTGGGATTCTCTCTCTCTCTCTCTCTCTGCCACTACCCCACTCGCTCATGCACTCTCTCTCTCTCTGAATGAATGAATGAATGAATGAAACAAACTAAAATACAGACATAAGTTCCTACCCAAGGCTTATGATGACCTCTTTCCATTTGGGAGGACCAAAAGCCCTGTCTGTGGTCCTTCTCTCTCTGCACATCTCCCACTTCTTTATGTCCCGGTGCCCTGAGACTGCCCTTGCAGAACTCCGCAGGCTTTCCACCTAAAGGATATTTGTCTAAGCCATTTTAGCCAATTATCAATTCTTCTTGTAAAACGTTTTATCCCAATCTATAATTATCAAACGTTAGGTTTTCATATAAGGCAAACATGTTTCAGCCCATTTCAACATTTTGTTTCATTTTCAATCTGTTCTGTTTTGCTTCTTGCTTGAGTACTAGAAATAGTCTTAACTGCATTAGTGTCCAAAATAACAATATTTTCTAACAACCTCGGCAGAGAGGTAACATAGAACCACTAAGGAACTGTAGGTATTCATGACTACCTCTTGGCTTGCAGCACACAAAAGCATAGTAAGAGTTAATATGTTAACAAAATTTTGAAAAGAGTACACACTTGCATGGAAGAGCTCACTACCTCGTGCAAACAGTGCAAAGAAAATGAGTTTTATTTTAATGTTTACTGATTTTTGAGAGACAGAGCATGAGCAGGGGAGGGACAGAGAGAAAGGAAGACACAGAATCCGAAGCAGGCTCCAGGCTCTAAGCTGTCAGCAAAGAGCCCAAGGCGGGGCTCAAACCCACATACCGTGAGATCATGATCTGAGCCAAAGTCAGACGCTTAACCTAATGGACTGAGCCACCCAGGCACCCCATGAAAGCGTTTTATAACCTCCTTCTGAAAACAATCTGCATATGCAAAAGCATTTTTTCTAAGTTACCGTGCCACACTCCCCAAGGACATCAGATTTGGTTTTATTCAGTACTTTAATGTGCTTTGATATGTGTATGTGTAATGTATATTTGATGTCTGCAAAAGCCAAGTAAATTTTAAAGATCTAATTGGCTTTTGGGGCACCTGGGTGTCTCGGTTGGTTAAGCGTCCGACTTCGGCTCAGGTCATAATCTCACCGTTTGTGAGTTTGAGCCCCGCATCAGGCTCTGTGCTGACAGCTTGGAGCCTGGAGCCTGCTTTGGATTCTGTGTCTCCCTTTCTCTCTGCCCCTCCCCTGCTCATGCTCTGTCTCTATCTCTCAAAAATAAATAAATGTTTTTTTTTAAAAAATTTTTTTAAAGATCTAATTGGCTTTATTAATTGATTTATGTCAGGCAGCATCCTATCAGCCAAGTAGAGGGGAGCTCCAAAGGGAAGGTTTTTAAAGGTAGAGAGGAAGTGGAAAAAAGGAAATTATTAGCAAAGAATCCATTGTTTTAGGCAAGGTTGACCTCCTAAGGGGAAAGCTAGGATGTCTTTCAGTAAATTTCCTAGTGCTGACCAGGAAATTCCCACGTTGACTGGTTAAAGGTTACATTTCTGAGGGGTTGAAACTGCAGGAAGATTATTAAGTCTTGGTTTACTGACTTGGGGCCTTAAGCTAAGTGATGCCATTTGGGGCCTGTGATTTTCTTTGTAACACACACACACACACACACACACACACATTTAATGAGCACTAAATATACATTTAATATTATAACTGTACCAAATAGTAATTGTGTGACCAAAACCCATGTTTGGCTGCCCGTCCCTTGAAAGGCCAATTAATACTCAAGAGACAAGTTTTGACTGAAAGGGAATATGAGCTTTATTCGGGAGGCTGGCCACCTTTGGGGAAGGCGAACTCTTGTCCAAAGGCCAGGGTTTCTGCCTGGCCCAGAGATCTTTAAAGGGGTTTACTCAGTTCAGGGAGTGCTCTGGTCTGTGACATTTCTTTATTACCTGCAGACTGGATGATGCCAGCTACAGAGCTATCTCGGTGCTTGGAGGTTGTGCAAGAATTTCTATCTAGTTCCTTGTGCCCGGGGGAGGATTGTGCAAAAAGGTCTGGTTCCTTGGTACCCAGGGGTGGTTGTGCAAGAGTACTCTGTTCTTTCTGCAAAGGAGGGCAAGGTCTACAGATGCACAAAGGGAGGTTGGTAAAGTCATTTGTGTGACCTTAAAAAAGAAAAACATTTTGCTACAAGATTGCTACTGGGCTAATCAGAAAGCCTGTGAGATTTCAAAAAGACTTTCTGGCCTCTGTGACCTGGGAAAATTCTGGTCTTTCATTCCCCAAGGCCAGTGGTCTGCAAATCTCAAAGAAAGTAAATTAGTTTTGTCAGTGATCAAGTGAGCAAGCGAGGAGTGTGTTAATTTGCTAACCCTTAAATTAACTCTTACTTTTTTTAGTTTATTTTTTTTTTCTTGAGAGAGAGAGAGAGAGAGAGAGAGAGAGAGAGAGAGAGAGAGAGAGCAGGCTCCATGCTCCTCGCAGAACCCGACACAGGGCTCAATCCCATAACCCTGAGGTCATAACCTGAACTGAAGTTAACAGACGTTCAACCAATTGAGCCACCCCGGTGCCCTGACCCTTAAACTAACCCTTAACATTGGCTGGAGTGCTGTTACAATTGTAACGAATGATAGATTTAAATGACAACATTGTTTGTTCTAAGACGCTAGCCTTTTAAAAGAATCTTATCTAGCATGCTAAAAAAACAAGACAACATTAATAATATACTGCTTCATTTTATATCTTAATTTGGCTGTTTGAAAATTTTTCTTATAAGTAGGGGAGAATGTAGTGATTAAAACAAAGGGATCCTATCGTAACTGTGTTCATTATTTTCTCTTTCCCTCTTCCCGAATTCTCAAGATTAGCATTTCTTAAGATTAAAAGAAAAAAAGCTTATTAATTCCTTAAACACTGTATGAATCCAAGGTTTCTAAAGTCAGTTCAAATATTTATACCTGTAGGGAGGAAAAAAATCTTTTTCTTCTACCCTTTTAAGTTCATGACTGGGACTCCTGGAACAAAAGACAAATAAACAAAAGGGAAGCACACAAATTCTCTTCTTTTTCAAGTTTTTATTTAAATTCCAGTGAGTTAACATACAGTGTAATATTAGTTTCAGTGTAGAATTTAGTGATTCAGCACTTACATCACCTGGTGCTCATCACAACCCATACAAATTTATTTAAGTTTTGCATGACATGGGAATCTTCATAAGAAAATGAAGACCAGAAGAAACAGTTAAACTCAAGTGGGATATTTTCCCAGGTTTACTGAGATATAATTGAAATATAACATTGTATAAGTTTAAAGTATATAACATACTGATATAATAATATACTTATATACTGCAATTTGTTTTTAAATGTCTCTTTATTTTGCGCGAGAGAGTGACCAGGGGAGGGGCAGAGAGGAGAGAGAGAATCTTAAGCAGGCTCCACGCTCAGCGCTGAGCCCAACGCGGGGCTTGATCTCACAACCACAAGATCACAACCTAGTGAACTAATATCGAGAATCGGACACTCACTTAACCAACTGAGCCACCCAAGCACCCCTGTTTGTTTTAGATATATACTGCAATTTGATTACCCCCATAGATTAGCTAACACCTCACAATGGGAACATGTTGATCAAAACGTACAAACCTGTTTTTATGAAAAAGACTGGAAAGTCATGGAAAGATGTGATAAGACAAAGGTGAGCTAAGTATGGTAAGTGCAAGTGAGGAGAATGGGGATGGGTAGTTAGCAAGGCCTGTTCAGATTCCTCTCTGTGTCCCTTCACTTTAGAAATAAGGACGCCCTTTCCTCCAGGTATAGGGAGGGCACCTCTTACGTGAGAGTTTTATGATCTGTGTCAGGGGAAGATCAGAAAGTCCTTCCTGCACCTGCCATTTCTCAAATTCTTTCGGCATGAAATATTCAATAATCCAAGGTGCTACATTTGGGGAGAGTGATTTCATTCTAGACCATAACTTCAACACAGAAGTTCCAAAAGACCATACCAAATCGAATCATCTGAAGTTTTTACAAATTTCAACTTGTCTAGTTAATGAGTTTCAAATTGGGCTTCAAGCTATGACTTCAGGGAATAAAGGACATTGGCTCCTTCATCTCCTAGGCTGCCAGGCTCAGTTCACCAATTACTGACTGCCTCATCTATATATACCCTTCTCAAGGGTTTTATGTGAGAATCACTCACTTCCCGGATTCTCCTATGACAGTATTTAAAATCAGAGAGGAAATTAAATAAAAAGATGCCCGTGTGGTGCGGCCTATGACCACTGGAGGGAAGCTCTTCAGTTTTTGTTGAGGATTTGATAGTCTTACCACCTATCGAGTAGGAGAGAAAAGGAGGAGCAAGACAGAACTCAGAAAATGCTGGTCTTGAAGCTTCTACCTTTAAGAGTAGCTCTGGTATAATCAGTTTTCTGCTCTCACTGTGACTTCCAAACAGGAAAAAAAAAAAAAAAGGACTGATCGCCTTTCCTGTAACTAGGCTACAGAAACATTTGTTCCCATAGGCATAGAGATCATCCCAGTCCAGATGAGATCTCATCATGAAAAGACCAAAGCGACAGGAAGTCTGAATCACAAAAGGCCTGGAACTCGGTAATGTCCGCTCTGATTGCTCTTCTCTCCTTCCTGGTCCCTATCTTCCCTCTCCTAATCCAGCCTTCTTCTCTTCTCATTAGCTTTCTGTTTGCTGGAGACTGAGCTTCCTGACCCAGAAATCACTTTTTCCATACACTGGGGCCTTTGTCCCATCCAGCTACATGAGAAGAACTCTCTACCCTCAGGGAGTTATGCTGAACATGGGGGTCTGGCATGTCTCGCAACCTGGCTTCAGAGTCTTCCCTGGCCTGGGCTCTAGCAGTTCAGTGAAACCTGGGACCAGCAGGTGGAAGCATCAAGGTCAAGGTGGATGGGGCTAGTAGCGAGTACACACCAGAGTAGATCAGAGTAGACAACAGATAATGGTCACCCTGAGAAAACCCTCTTATTCTAGGATGCCAAACCACATCTACTATAAAAAGTTCATTTTTTTTTTTCGTTTACTAACTCCCCTTGACCCCAGTAAATATTTATGATGTGAAGCACACAGAGAAAGGGTCAGGAGTCTGACCAGGTTTGAGGGAAAATATCTGGATTCAAAAAGTTCCTTTTCAGTTCTCTCCTACATTCATCCCTCCTCCGCAGCACTGGTGTGAGTCTAGACATCCAAAGATCTTTATATCATTTGCCACTCAGTAACCAAATTCCTACCCCATCCCATCTGCATTTGGCCATGGAGAACATCCCCACATTCGGTGAATAAAAGAAACACTGGACCTCTCTCTCTTCTCATTCTCAATAATCCACCAATCCCAGCATTTGTTCAACTAACTAACATTTTAAAAATTAAATATATGTGAGTCTAACAAGACTTTAGGTACTTTGTATTATGCTATGTGGCTCCTTCGCCAAGGAGTGACCCAAGATACCCATCCCCTTAGACAGGATATGACAATGTCATATGCAAAGTTCCTGAGCCCAAATTCCAACTGACTCTTACTATCTCTATGATCTTGAGAAAGTTACTCAACTTTTCTGTGTCTTAGCTCCCCATCTATAAGAAAGGTATGTGTCAGGACTGTTTCATAAACAAATAGAATCACCATACACAGAGGTGCCTGGGTGGCTCAGTCAGTTAAGCATCTGACTCTTGGTTTCAGCTCAGGTCATGATCTCACAGTTCGAGAGTTGGAGCCCTGTGTCAGGCTCTGTGCTGACAGTGTGGAGCCTTCTTGGGATTCTCTCTCTCCCTCTCTCTCTCTCTCTCTGCCCTTCCCTGTTCATTCTCTCTCTCTCTCTCTCTTCTCTCTCCCTCTCTCAAAATAAATAAATAAATACACTTAAAAAAATGAAGATAGAGAAAATATTCATTGGAAAGGACTTGACAAACTCAGAGATGAGAGAGGCTCTTTAAAATGGACTCTTTGTCCTGAAAGTTGCTTTCATTGTTTGCTGAATCAGAGTTAAATTGGGACATCCTAAAACTACAGATCCACCTACAGGACAGACTGAGCTGTCATCTAGATCTAGCTTCTAAGTGAGACTCAGAGTCTTGGGATCTTTATGAATGTTTAATATTAATAGTGGAGAAAAGACATCTCTACTTTTTTGTCCAAGTAAAGAAAATGACAAAGACTGAAAACTCGGCTAGTTTTTCAGGATTTAACTTTTTGTTTTGAGTCCTCTGGGCAATACCAACATCAGACTCTGGTGTCAGAACAAAGCTAGAGAATAAAAGACAGACTAAGAGGTCAAGGGACTGGTCAGAAGAACGTGTGAAGATACCAACCAAGGGGTGTTTAATAAAGAAGCAGGACTTGAATGTAGAGTGCTATATCAAGTTTCAAATGAAGCATAAGGAACTAGTCTAGCAAGATAAGTCATCCCTGGATACTTGATAAGACTGACTTAAAATCTAGCAGAGAAATGTGCATGTATATAGCAGTTCAACATAAGTATCTGCAATGTGGCTTTCTCTAAGTCCAGCATAACCTGACATACAGCAGGAAATTCATGAGTGAATGAATGGAGCTTTGGATGGACAGATGGAAGAAAGATCAATGAATAAATGTATAGAACTTAGAAGGCTAAGTTAATGGAAAAGATGTATTAAAGAATGAATGGATAAACTAAATAAATTAATGCTCAGGAAAATGAATGAATGAACAGGTAATGTCATGTTAGCCTTTCTTATAGAGTCTGAAATGGGATAGCAGGCATGGAATACGTTAGGTACACCAATAGTTGCTCAAAACTGAGACAATCTATACACCCACTGCAAACACACATATACACACCTACCATTTCTTTGCTTCCCCCTCTGTTGTCTTCTTACTGCTGGATCCTTATCAAGCTTACAGGTCTGAAAATTTTTCTAAAGAAGACTAGCTAACGAGTCTGTCCAATTCACTTCATGGCTTTCTTTTTTTCATCCAACAACAACTGCTAAAAGATCCACCGTATGTGCTTCTCATTGGGCCAAGTACTATGATAGAGAGATACCAAGTAATGTAGAGCATAATTACCCTCACCAAAGAACTATATAGTGTCATTGTTTGGTGGGGGGAGGAGAAAAAGAAATAAAATGACATAAATATTCGAACCACTAACTGCCAAAATAAGATGGTGATTCAGCAATGTCATAAAATGAATAGAGTTGTTTATGGTGAGTGAATGACTTAGCACAGAGTGGAAGCATATCCTCACTCAGGTGAGGAGGACCTCACCTGAAGCAGATGGTGAGGATTACACGAGGTTTTATGGGGCAGGGCCTGGGAAAGATAAAGAGGAGGAATCAGGATTGGGTCAGAAAAGCCTTCAGACTGTGATTCAGATGTGACACCGGCGACGGGAAAGAGGGAAGACCAACAGAATTGTCTAGGAGAGCTTCAGACTGCAGTACAGATCTGACAAATATTCATCCAAGCCAGTGGGAGATCGGACCAACGACCTCCTCGTAGAGAAGGCATGCTCATTCACTGCCTCCCTGCAAACAGTTTGGCCTCTGCTAAAGCTGTGGTTAATCTCAAAGGTCCTGCAACTGGGTGCTGTCAGTTAACTGCATCCTTCACAACTAAATGTTAGGTTCTTTCTTTAAGGTAGACCTTTCTTTAAGAAGTGCTTTAAGGAGCACTTCCAAGGCTGCCACCAGATGAGAGCTAGCGTCCTCAAGAAATTGGCAAGAAAACAGGGAGGCAGAGGTGCCAGATGAGAATAATGAAGACCCGGGTGAAGTCCTGATGTAGCCACTCATTCACTCGGGGAAGGCAAGACACTCACATACTCCTGATTCTAGATTTGAAAAATTAGTATAGAATGACCTATCCAGAATTGTGAAATGAATTCTCATTTAATTGTGAAATTAAATGAGAAAAATGTCACAATTTTAAGAGTGCCAAGGACATATTAGGCCCTCGATTAAAATATATATATATATATATATATATAGCTATTTTTTATTATCATTATGTACTGTGGGAGTTCAAAGAAGCAAATGATCACAAAGGATCTCAATAACAGGTCAAAATTAAGATGGGAGTAAAACAATAAATAAGATTTCAATTAATTACCTAAAAGGCATTTCCAGTAGAGCAGATGTTCGAGTAAAAGCTGAGAGAAAGTTATTCCTGTGGGTGCTCAGGAACAAGTACACCTGTCTGTCCACAGCATTGAGACCAAAACAGTTAAGACCAATTTTAATGTCTAAATGCCATGTATGATGGAGAATTTGAAGGCAGGCTTTAAAGGAAAGTCACTGTAGGAAAGAAAGGCTAGGTATACAAGTCATGGCCTTGGACAAGTTACATAATTTATGATACTCATTTTTCAGTTTGCAAAAAAGGAGTCAGCAATAACTTCCCTTATTCTTTTGTCCCACATCCAAAATTCACACACACACACACAATGATTTTTTAATCTTGTTCCAGAGGGTCAAATTAACAATATATGTTAATCTGTATCATCAACAGTAAAAAGTTGAAGAAAAACAAAATGATGCTACTAAGCAATTATGAATCCTAGGAGGGTTTTGAAATGAGGCAAGAACAGATTGGAGAATAGAGGAGAGGAGGCAAATGTTGAAATATCCCCCTAGCAACTCTGCTACAATGCATAAAACACACACGGAATACAGCTGACAAAGCAGTGCTCAGTTGAAGGAGGCGGA
Organism: Lynx canadensis; assembly: GCF_007474595.2. Lineage (NCBI taxonomy): Eukaryota > Metazoa > Chordata > Mammalia > Carnivora > Felidae > Lynx > Lynx canadensis. Next base: position 75,051,012 of record NC_044309.1, read on the forward strand.
ATAAATTAGTCATCAACTAGGTCTGAACAAATTTGCAAATTCCCCCAGCCATCTTTTAAAATTTTTTTAATGTTTATTTATTTTTGAGGGAGAGATAAACAAAGTGTGAGCAGGGGAGGGGCAGAAAGAGAGGAAGACACAGAATTTGAAACAGGCTCCAGGCTCTGAGCTGTCAGCACAGAGCCCTAGTCGGGTTTCCAACTCACGAACCGTGAGATCGTGACCTGAGCTGAAGTCGGACATTCAACCCGCTGAGCCACCCAGGTGCCCTATCCTCAGCTGTCTTTAAAGTAGAATAACAGTGGGGGCGCCTGGACGCCTGGGTGGCTCAGTCGGTTGAGAGTCCGACTTCGGCTCAGGTCATGATCTCACGGTTCATGAGTTGGAACCCTGACTAGGGCTCTGTGCTGACAGTTCAGAGCCTGCTTCGAGCCTGCTTCGGATTCTGTGTCTCCCTCTCTCTCTGCCCCTCCCCCCACTCATTCTCTGTCTCTCAAAATAAATAAACATTAAGGAAACATTTAAATAAATAAATAAATAAAGTAGACTAACAGCTATATGGAAATATCACAGTGAGTTTGAACCGAGCCCTAGAAGGGAAAGGAGGGATTCCAGATAGTCAATAAGGGCATACGTGGAATCTAAATAATTAGGAAGGAGTATACACATAAAAGTGGGTCCCTACCTCTGTACTTGGGTGTAATCAAGAGAAGTTTCAAGTCCATGCCTGTATTTACTTCTAGGAAACATGCTCTTTAGATGGCCTTGAGAAACCACAGCACCATCACGGAGTTCATCCTCCTTGGGCTGTCGGCTGACCCCGAAGTCCAGGTGCCACTCTTTGTGCTCTTCCTGGGGATTTACCTCCTGACCATGATGGGGAACCTGACGATGCTGCTGGTGATCAGAGCTGATTCCCAGCTCCACACACCCATGTATTATTTCCTGAGTTATCTCTCCTTCCTGGATCTTTGCTTTTCTTCAGTCACTGTGCCCAAGCTTCTGGAGAACCTCCTGTCTGAAAGGAAAATCATCTCAAAAGAGGGCTGCCTGATTCAAGCTTTCTTTGTGTTTGCCATTGGAGGAACAGAAATTTTCCTGCTGTCTGCCATGGCCTATGGCCGCTATGCTGCCATCTGCCACCCTCTGCTCTATGGCCAGATGATGAGCAGCCAGCTGTGTGTAAGGCTGGTATGGGCTTCATGGAGCCTGGGTTTCCTGGATGCAGTTATCAACATCCCCCTGGCTATGAACTTGAACTTCTGTGAAGCCCATACCATCTCCCACTACAGCTGTGAGCTACCCTCTCTCTTTCCTTTGTCCTGCTCTGACGTCTTCAGCAATGTCACTGTCCTGATTGCTTCCACACTCTTTCATGGCTTTGGTACATTCTTCCTGATCTTCTTCTCTTATGCCCGTGTTGCAACCACCATCCTGAGCATGGGCTCCACCACAGGCAGAAGCAAGGCCTTCTCCACCTGCTCCTCCCACCTCACCACAGTGAGCTTCTTCTATGGATCAGCTTTCCTTCGTTATCTCATGCCAACTTCAGGCTCGCCGCTGGAGCTCATCTTCTCCATACAGTATGGCACAGTCACTCCCCTAGTGAATCCCCTCATCTATAGCCTGAAAAACAAAGAAGTAAAGGCAGCTCTGAGAAGAATGTTGGAGAAATGTTTGCAGCGGCTTAAGTATCAGGCTACAAAGAGATGATGAACTAGGAAGGAACTACAGGCTTCAGGATATCTGGTGGGTTGACACTAAAACCTTCTGATGGCCCACTGTTTTAGATGCTAAAAGGTATCACATAAAAGCTTAAGAAAGAGACACAAAGATACCTTGAGGGTGAGGTCAGGGTAGGAGAAGGTGGTTCAGATTAAATCCGGCTCAAAAGCAGATCAATGGAATATATAGTCACCTTGATTAAAAGTTTTCTTTAATCATAATTTATTTCTCTATTGTTTCATTGACACTGAGTTTTAAAATGTGTGTGTATTGGGTTACTTTTTAGAATTAAGTATACAGAAAGTCACTGAAAACCATGAGGTTTCACCAAAACATTGAACCGCGGGGAAAGAACAGTTACAGACTTGGGGTCTGTGGAGACATTTGGGCTTTGGTTGGCAAGCCCTTGCTAAAATTCTGGACAGCACAAGCGACAGGTCAGTGAGTTGGATGATACCAAGAACTCTGTTGTTACTTCGGAGTTGAAACATGAAGGAAAATGTGGCTCATTCTAGGGTAAGTCAGGAAAATTTAGACCTCTGCTACGATTCACCTCCTTTAAGCTTTATTTTTTCCATCTAACCTACTTGGGGAATGCAAGGGATTTTAGTCAATTGTTCTGGAATAATTTCCTTTTCATGTATTTTAGCATGGGTTTATGAAATATGCAGTGTGTGTTACATAATTCACCACATGTGTATCTTCTGAGAAATTTTTCCATGCTATTTATGATTTTTCTCAAAATAGATTAAACTGTAGTAACTTATACTCATTCAATGTTATTTTCTGTACAGCAATACTGAGATACCTAATAATGCATGTTATTGATGAGGGACAGAAGCAGGAAAATGTTTAGGCTTAGCCCAGATTTAGGCTGATTTATAGTCTGCGCAGTTCCAATAAGGATCAAATATGTGCTGATTGCTACATTCTTTAAGGGTCTCACAACTGCCTGTATATTACTGGTAGTTAATATCGAACTGAATGATAAGCACCAGAGGAATCTTGCAAAAGTAGTTTTGTGAGTAGAAATTCGAAGAAATTTGTAATCTGATACTCCCTGCAAGCCCTCTACCCTTTGATTCTAAGCAGATAACCACCAGCCTCACACAGCAAAAGTGTAGCTTTTTCTGCCCATGGGTCCCGTCCCCATGCTGCCGAAATAAACTTACTAAGTTGCACCATACAATGTCTCAAGAATTCTTTCTTGACCTGTGCTCCACAACCCCGCATCATTTTGATGAATGGGTTAAAACACTTCAGTTCCATTTTACTTTGTTTTTTCATTAACATGTTATCATAAAATATTATGCACTAAATTATAACCGAATCATGCACTAATTAATAACACATCTGTATTTCCAATTTTTTAAGTTATAATAAGAAAGCAGATACATTAAAGAAAAGATGATGATTATCAAAAAATAATTTCATCACCCATATTTAGGTATATTTTCTTCTAATGTCTCTTATACATAAAAATTTTATTTTTTTAATGTTTATTTATTTATTTTGAGAGAGAGAGACTGCAAGCGGGGGAGAGGAAGAGAGTGGGGGTGGTGAGAGAGAATCCCAAGCAGGCTCCACACCATCAGCACAGAACCTGACATGGGGCTCCATCTCACGAAGCCATGAGATCATGACCTGAGACGAAATCATGAGTTGGATGCTTAACCGACTGAGCACCCAGGCACCCCAAGATTTTAATGTAATCCATTTATTGGGCAGGGCCAATTCCATGGCAAATATACATGAAACTTTTTTTTTTCCATTTCTTTAGTTCAACTGTGCTGTATAATCTCCATTTCCTTCCCCACCCCATCTGTCAGCTTTTCCAATTCTTCTCTTTCTGGCTCAGACAGGCGTAGAGGAAAGATCAGCAAGTCTACTGCTGAAGCAGATGTCTAACAGGAATAAGATCACAGTATATTCTGCTTGCAGGCATTCTGTTTTTGTGAGTTCTTCTCTTAAGAGCCTGTTCATTTGGATTCCACAAAAGAAAAGCAATCCTACTTGCCCCATGAGAAAGGAAGGAAACGACTTCTCACCACAAATACTAAATTCCCAATAAGGCCAATGAAATGAACACCCTCCCCAATTTGTTCCCAACCCAAACATTTTATATAGCCAGGGAAGGAGGGGGGTTGGGAATAACTAGTGGTCGCATCATAGGTTCTGCCATCTCTTACTAAGCCTTGAAAAGGGTCTGATGCCATTATTGGTAGATATTATCAGATGTAGGGTATTTATGTTGTGGGAATATAAACTGGTTCGGCCACTATGGAAAACTATATGAAGATTCCTCAAAAAAATTAAAAATAGTTCTACCATGGGGCACCCGGGTGGCTCGGTTGGTTAAGCATCTGACTTCGGCTCAGGTCAGGATCTCATGGTTCATTGGTTCAGGCCCCACATTGGGCTCTGTGCTAATAGCTTGGAGCCTGGAGCCTGCTTCGGATTCTGTGTCTCCCTCTCTCTCTGCCCCTCCCCCGCTCACGCTCTGTCTCTCTCTCTCTCCCTCTCTCTCAAAAATTAAAATAAACATTAAAAACTTTTTAAAAATAGGTATACCATATAATCCAGCCATTTCACTTCTGCATATACACCCAAAGGAAATTAAAATAAGATATCAAAGAGATATGTGCAATCCTATGTTTATTGCAGCATCATTCATAATAGCTAAGATATGGAAACAATCTAACAGCCCATCAAGAAATAAAGGGATAAGGAAGGTGTGGTGTAGGTATACAATGGAATATTATTCAGCCATAAAAAAGAAGGACATCCTGCCATTTGTAACAACATAGATGAATCTTGAGCACTTAATGCTAAGTCAGAAAAAGACAAGTACTACATGGTATCACTTATACATGGAATCTAAAAAAGCCAAACTCATAAAAACAGAATAAATGGTGGTTACCAGAAGATGGGAGGTGGCGAGATAGGAGAGATTTCACTTAAAGATACAACCTTGCAACAAGTAGTAAATAAATCCTAGAGGTCGAATGCACAGTACAGTAAATATAAGCAACAATAGGGGCGCCTGGGTGGCGCAGTCGGTTAAGCGTCCGACTTCAGCCAGGTCACGATCTCGCGGTCCGTGAGTTCGAGCCCCGCGTCAGGCTCTGGGCTGATGGCTCAGAGCCTGGAGCCTGTTTCCGATTCTGTGTCTCCTTCTCTCTCTGCCCCTCCCCCGTTCATGCTCTGTCTCTCTCTGTCCCAAAAATAAATAAACGTTGAAAAAAAAATTAAAAAAATATATATATAAGCAACAATATTGTATTATACTCATCAAACTTGCTTAGACACTAGAACCTGATTATTCCAACCACTAAAAACAAATTATAATTATATAACATGACAGAGGTGCTAATTATCACTACAATAGCAATCATATTATATAAATGTATCAAATTAACATGGGGGCGCCTGGGTGGCTCAGTCGGTTGAGCGTCCGACTTCAGCGCAGGTCATAATCTCCGAGCTCCTGAGTTCAAGCCCCGCGTCGGTCTCTGTGCTGACAGCTCAGAGCCTGGAGCCTGTTTCAGATTCTGTGTCTCCCTCTTTCTCTGTCCCAACCCACTCGCATTCTGTCTCTGTCTCTCTCAAAAATAAATAAACATTAAAAATTTTTTTAAAAAATTAACATGTTGTTCATCTTAAATTTACATAATGTTATATGTCAAATATATTCCAATTAAAAAAAAAAAAACTCACAGAGAGCAGATCTGTGGTTGCCAGAGGCCAGGGGGTGGAGGGTAGGCAAAAATGGGTGAAAGTGCTCGAAAGGTACAAACTTCCAGTTATAAAGTAAATAAGTCCTAGGGATGCAATGTACAGCCTGGTGACTATAATTAATAATACTGTATTGTATATTTGAAAATCACAGAGAGTAAATCTTTAAAGTTCTCAAGGAAAAATTTTCTTTCTTTCTTTCTTTCTTTCTTTCTTTCTTTCTTTCTTTCTTTCTTTCTTTTTTTAGAGAAAGAAAAAGAAAGTGCCAGTTGGGGAGGGACAGAGGAAGAGAAAGAGAGAGAGAGAGAGAGAGAGAGGATCCCAAGCAGGCTCCATGCCAAGCATTGAGCCCAACACAAGGCTCAATCATATATATATATATATATATATATATATATATATATATATATATTCCTTTTGGCTGACATTTGTTGAGGATATACATAGAGAGAGAGAGAGAGATTTAAAAATCCTTTTCCTATCCTTCCTTCTCCAGTCCCTACCAGCTTAATAAAAGTTCTTTTAGGCTTTAAATAATTGCTTTAATTCAGAAATTTCAAATACTCCCCTGTGCCTCTTACTGTTTACCTTCCTAGTCAACTGGAAAGTGTGTTAATTAGGAAGTCCAGAACTTGGTTTCAGACTAGACTTCAGAGAATACAAAGCATTGGCCCAGCTTCCCCCGGGTGCCAAACCCAGCCCATGGCTGCATAAGCATAGACAGCCTCTGATTGGTTTTATTAGATTGTTCTTTACTTAAGAAGTATTTTTAAGATAGTATTCAGAATCACAGAGGAAGTAAATGAAGAGATGGCAGGTTACTAGATCTGAGATCATGTGAGGAAGTTTTAATGAAGTGTATGCTGGTTGGAAATATGAACTTCTTTATAGATATTGTTCTTGTCCTTCCACAGAGTGGCCTGCACTGTAGAATGACACCACTCTATGTTAAGGTATTCAGGAAATAATCTTGATATTCTGGCCTCCTCAGTGTTCCTAAAGTTTGAACCATTCAGATGCCTAATATCCACCGACAACAAGAAGAAAAAGCTATCTGTTCTGTCAATAGTCAGACTCCAGTGACATAGGTTCTCTTATGGGGAGAATTTACCAATGATGTGTCTACCTGAACAGGAAAGCCGGAACACACAGGAGCTGCCTCCTCCAGGAAAAGCCAGGAGCATGGTAATATCCTCCGACATATCTGATATCCCTCTACTTTTTCTTCCTAGAAAGTTCTATATGTGTTTTAATTTTGCTCACCATTCTCCACCTTGACCCCATCTCCCAGAACCTCCTGATACATCCCACTAGTGCTAGACCCTGAGACGCCTGTTCAACCCATTCCTCTCTCCTGAGCTGTGGTGGAAACTTCCCACTCCTTGGTAGGCCACCTCCTTCTCAAGATTGGCCCCTGAGGTCTCTGTTACTGAAAATGTTGTGTTTGTCCCAGCTGCCTTGGACACGACCTCAGAAAGATCTCTCTTTGCTCCCTCATGACACTGGTGACAGGGACATCTCACAGCCTAGGCATAAATCCTTTTATGCATCAGGATCCCAAAAGATTGCAGAAAGCTGACACCTGAAATGAAATGAGGGTAACAGAAATAGATGCTGACTTGCTGAAGCTACTTTTTCCCCTGCTTGCACAGAACTTCTCTATTCGTACTTTTTTCTATTATTAGAACAACCTTCAGATCTAGCCACCACTGTGACAACGTGAATAGTGTGACACAGTACTGGAGAGGACAGCTATGAGAACAGTCTCAAGTGGGTTACACTGACCTTTGGCTCCCTCCTGCTTCCAGCACTGATATCTTCCTCTCCTTTCAAATTACTTCTCATGCACAGAAGGTCAGAACATGGCACCCAGCCCCAGGAAGCCTCAAGCCACTTGGAAACTGACCTTCCAAACACATCCTTCATTCACTTATTCTTTCCAAATAAATCCAAAAACCAGTGTGGGCAAGGGTTGTCTAGACCACTTGTGAAATCCTCTTATTTACATATTTTACCCTTTCAGCCACCCCTTGTTTGATTTCAGTCCTTTGTTCTCACTCACGTGTAAATCTGACATGAGTCTCTCTTATGTTAGTATGAAATAAAGCCAATGTCTTTCATTTTAAATAGTGAATGAAATACTCATTTCCTGTTTAAAAATTGATTTATTTTCATGCCTGGAATGTAATCTAGAATTGAATAGAAGACTTTGTCCTTGGTCATTAAAGAAATCCCTGTAATCAGTTTGAGTTGCTGTTTAGGATGGTGAGGAAGGTGAGCTCCTTTTTTGTGATATCCCAAAATCATATGATACAAATAGCTGCTACCTTCATCCACACATAACGTGGATGTTAGCACATTAATAAAAAATACTTTTTTCAAAAACGCTACAGTCTTCTTAGATGGGACCCTGAACTCCTCAAAGATACTGTGGTCAGGTACCCTCTTGTGAGTGAAAGCAGAAAAATGGAAACAGTTTTCATGATAGCCCTACCCACAAAAACCTGTTGCTCTCCAAATCTTTGATAAGCATAGAACACACTTATCATTCCACTTCACTTGAGAAGATTCCGCGTGAAATGTTTGCTTCCAACAGTGTTTACAATTTTATCCATGCAGGATCCTCAAAAGTAAATTCCCCAGCTGTTTATGCTTTACCACCACTGGATCTAGCTGAAGTCACACCAAGGTAAACACTGCACTGTTGGCCCAGGCACACAGGGAACCTAGACTTGGGTCTAAGATGAGCTTGAGCTTGGGAATAGTAGGATTTGAGGGGAGGCTGGAAGTCACATGAAAATTTGGGTCAGTGGAATAAAGGAGAACATGTGAAAGCAGAACAGTGTAATCACAGACACAAAAATAAATAGACCTTTCTAGTATCAAAAGGGGTGAAAAAGGCCAAAAGATAGATTCAGACAAATGAGGAAGAAGTCTGAATGTCAAGGCAGGAAAAGTGGTCTTTGTTTCTAGATGCTGGGATGAGAATTAGGAAGAAACTACAGAACCTATTTCCTGGCTCTCCTACTTGTTCTCAACAGGGCTCAATATCATATTCCTCAGGGGTAACATGGGATAAATTTCTATGCCTAAAATACCCCATAAAATGGCTGTGAGAACGAATAGGATTTTTTGTATATACTCTGTCAAAAAAAAAAAAAAAAAAAAACACTATTAAAGTTTATTGTGCTGTTTAGGAAGTAAGAAGTCTTGGATTATTTTGAACAAGAAGAATGAAGAAAAGAGAAAAGGCTTAAAACATTCGCTGTAGATATGTCATATAATGGCTTTTGAAACAAGATGGTAAGGATTTCTGAACTTTGGAGCATGCAGTGAAAATTGAGTAACAATTAATGTGTAAGCAAGGCAGCAATACTATTTATCCAGCAAATCCCTGTGAAACAAGAATGGAATTCTCTAAAGTACGTGAATACTAGACAAGAAAGGATAAAAACTCTTCCTGAGATACAACGAGGGCAGCCTTGAGATACTGAGCACAAGGTCAAGCGAAGCAGAGAGGGAGAGATGTATAAGAAGACATGATGATGCCCTAAAAAATGGGAACAATCATAGATGATATCACCCCCTTTCTATTTTATTCCAGGGAAATCCCCTCCACAAATGGCCTGGAGGAACCACAGCATCATCACCGAGTTCATTCTCACGGGGCTGTCCGACGACCCCCACATCCAGGCTCTGCTCTTCGTGCTCTTCCTGGGGATTTACCTCCTGACTGTGATGGGGAATCTGATGCTGCTGCTGGTGATCAGGACCGACTCCCGCCTCCACACGCCCATGTACTTCTTCCTGAGTAACCTGTCCTTCCTGGACCTCTGCTTCTCTTCTGTCACTATGCCCAAGCTACTGAAGGACCTTCTGTCTGAGAAGAAAACCATCTCAGTAGAAGGCTGCCTGACTCAGGTGTTCTTTGTGTTTTTTTCTTCGGGGACTGAAGCCTTTCTGCTCTCGGTGATGGCCTATGACCGCTATGCCGCCATCTGCCACCCTCTGCTCTACGGCCAGGTGATGAGCAGCCAGCTCTGTGTGGGGTTGGTGCTGGCCTCATGGGGCCTGGCCTCTCTCAATGCATTTGTCATTGTGCTTTTGGCTATTAACCTGGACTTCTGTGAGGCCCAAACCATCCACCACTACACCTGTGAGCTGCCTGCTCTTTTCCCTCTGTCTTGTTCTGATATCTCCATCACAACCAATATCCTGCTCTGCTCCACCTTACTGCACGGGCTGGGAACCTTCCTCCCAATCTTTTTCTCCTACGCCCGTATTATCTCCACCATCCTGCACATCAGCTCCACCTCAGGCAGAAGCAAGGCCTTCTCCACCTGCTCCTCCCACCTCATCGCAGTGATCCTGTTCTTTGGCTCAGGTTTTCTTTGTTATCTCATGCCTCCCTCGGGTTCCTCTTTGGATTTGCTCCTCTCCTTGCAGTACAGTGCAGTCACGCCCTTGCTGAATCCCCTCATCTACAGCCTAAAGAACGTAGAGGTGAAGGCGGCTGTGAGAAGGACACTGGGGAAATATCTCTAATGTAGTGAACAAAGACACACTTACTAAGCAAAAATCACAAAGACTATGTTCCGTTGCATTCTCCTTTTGTTCCCACCTCTTCCCACACGGTGTCAGATAATTTGGAAGAAAGACTCTAGAGCTTGTCTGAACAGAGCTTGCCTGTTCTTCAAAGGCAGTAGTTCTTGATTTGGCCTCCTCTTTTGGAAAGGCTGCTCTGTTGGTTGGAAGAGAACGCGAAGACGATTTTCCACAAAACAGATCAATAAGACAAAATAATTAGGTTGAAAAGATACGATGATCATTTCAGGAGATTCGGCATCTGACTGAGGAGTCGCAGAAAGAATTGAAAACAAGGGAGGAATGGGGCACCTGGGTGGCTCAATCAAATAAGCATCCGACTCTTGATTTAGGCTCATGTCATGATCTCAGGAGTTCGTGAATTTGAGCCCTGCGTCGGCCTCTACACTGACAGTACAGAGCCTGCTCAGGACTCTCTCTCTCCATCTCTCTCTCTGCTCCTCCCCCATTCACGCTCATTCTCTCTCTCTAAAAAAAAGGGGGGGGGGTTATTACACAGAAGATAACTTTTACAAATACCAACTACTTTTAAGTTTTTTTAAACAAAACTTGGGTAAAAAGAAAAAAACTCCTATGTTAACACTGCAATCAAAACTCTTTGTAGAATATTATGAACATGAGAACATTATATACTAAAGTTACAAAATAATGCCAGTGCAACCATTATCTTTATCCTTATATTGATTCGTGAATAAACAAGAAAAAAAATTAAGTTTCTGAAAGCTCATATCCAAGCATTAGAAAATAACAAAACCTAACATAAGTAAAGGAGGATAAAAGAACTGAAAACACAAATTAATAAGTCAAAAAACAGAAAAACAGAATTGAGAAATAAATCCAGGCTCTAGTCATTCAAAAAAGATCCATAAAATTCAGAGCACCTGGGTGGTTCAGTCGGTTAAGTGTCCAACTCTTGATTTCGGCCCAGGTCATAAACTCACAGTTGGTGAGTTCGAGCCCCACATCAGGCTCTGCACTAGCAGGACAGAGCCTGCTTGTGATTCTCTCTCTTTCTCTCTCTGGCCCTCCCTTGTTCTCTCTCTCCCTCTCTCTCTCTCTCTCAAAAATTAAACTAAAAAAAATTTTTAAATCTATAAAATTTGACATAACTCTGTAGAATATATTCAAGAAAAAAGAAAAAGAAATCAATAATACATTGACATAAAGAATAAAAATTTTAATGAAATACTAAGATTCATCCCAATAAATCTGAAAAGCAGGCTTTTGTCTAATTTTAAGGAATATGTAACTCAAGAAAAAGAAAATTGAGCCATTAGATGTATAAAAACAAAAAAAGTCAAAGGATTAGCTCGCATGGGCAACAAGCAGGGTTAGTTTTTCAGGTGAGTCCAAACTTCAATGTTATATGCATTTTTTAGAGTACAGAATAATATGGAAAATTGTTAATGCATTTTCAGAGCTAAAGCAACTCTGATTCAAAACCTAAAAAAATCATCATCCTCTGGGGCGCCTGGCTGGCTCAGTCAGTTAAACACTCAACTCTTGATTCTAGCTCAGGTCATGATCTCATGCTTTGTGAGATCAAGACTGCATCTGGCTCTTCTCGAACAGCATGGCATCTGCTTGGGATTCTCCCTCTCCCTCTCTCTCTCCCCCCCCCCCCCGCTTACTCTCTCTCTCTCTCTCTCTCTCTCTCTCTCGCTATCTCAAAATAAATAAAAAACCTTAAAAAATTTTTTATTATCATCCCCTAATGAATACACAGACAAAAATTCTGAATGAAATATTAATCCATTGAATCCAAAAGTATACTGAAAGAATGGCAATCTAGGGGCGCCTGGGTGGCGCAGTCGGTTAAGCGTCCGACTTCAGCCAGGTCATGATCTCGCAGTCCGTGAGTTCGAGCCCCGCGTCAGGCTCTGGGCTGATGGCTCGGAGCCTGGAGCCTGTTTCCGATTCTGTGTCTCCCTCTCTCTCTGCCCCTCCCCCATTCATGCTCTGTCTCTCTCTGTCCCAAAAATAAATAAAAAACGTTGAAAAAAAATTAAAAAAAAAAGAATGGCAATCTAAATAATAATCATGACCAAATAAATTTTGCTATTGGTTTGACTTCTCAAATCAATAGGTTAGAATGAGAATAATCATATTCCACCTGCATAGCTTCTTAACAGGTATAAAAATAAAATTCTACAATCATTGTGACCCCAAATATTTAATAATAAAAACTCTAATGAGTCTCTCTTTCAATAAAACATATTTAAAATTAATCAATATTGAACCACAGGTTTTAAAATAATAACAGATAATATCAGATTGAAGAAATTACAGTTTATTTATTTATTTTTTTAATTTTTTTTTCAACGTTTATTTATTTTTGGGACAGAGAGAGACAGAGCATGAACGGGGGAGGGGCAGAGAGAGACGGAGACACAGAATCAGAAACAGGCTCCAGGCTCCGAGCCATCAGTCCAGAGCCTGACGCGGGGCTCGAACTCACGGACCGCGAGATCGTGACCTGGCTGAAGTCGGACGCTTAACCGACTGCGCCACCCAGGCGCCCCGAAATTACAGTTTAATAAAAGAAACAACATGGGGCACCTGAGAGACTCAGTCGGTGAAGCATTGGACTTTGGCTCAGGTCATGATCTCCTAGTGCATGAGTTTGAGCCCCGCATCAGGCTCTCTGCTGTCACTGCAGAACCCGCTTCAGATCCTCTGTCCCCCTCTCTCTCTGCCCCTCCCCCATTCTCTCTCTCTCTCTCTCTCAAAAATAAATAAACATTTCAAAAATAAATAAATACAAAGAGAAGAAAAGAAACAATACTACCAGGGAGCCTGCTGGCTAAGTCGATTAAATACCTGACTCTTGATTTCAGCTCAGGTCATGATCTCACAGTTCATGAGTTTGAGCCTCATGTCGGGCTCTGTGCTGACAACACAGAGCTTGCTTGGGATTCTCTCTCCCTCTTTCAAAATAAATAAACATTTAAAAAATAAGAAGAAGAAGAAACACCACTCATATTACTTAAGAAGATTATGCAGTTTCCCTCCAATACAGTGAAACGAGATTAGAATATGACATTCAAATTGGGATGGGAGGGATCCACAAATATTCAGAGTCGCTAATGATTATCTACCTAGAAATCTAAGAAATCTCATTAGAAATGAGAAATTACTGGGGCTCTTGGGTGGCTCAGTTTGTTGAGCTTCTGACTCTTGATTTTGGCTCAGGTCATGATCCAGAGTCATGGGATCAAGCACTGAGTCCTTTTCCTCGCTGAGCATGGAACCTCCTTACAATTCTGTCTCCCTCTGCCCCTCTCCCTGCCTCACACTCTCTCTCTAAAAACAAAAGAAATGAGAAATTATTAATATTCTAAGAGAGTTCAGAAAGGCAAACAACTTTGGAATATTCATGCAATCAGTAGTTTTTCTATACATCCACAACATTAGTTAAACAAAAAAAATGTATCTTCCAGAAAAATATCCATTCACTATGGCGAGAGAAATATAAAAACTTCAGGATTAAACTCAATAAGCATTCAGAACCCATACGAACGAAGCAACAAAACTGAACTAAATGTCATAAGAGGTGCTTAAATCAGCGGAGAAAGTATTCATTAGGCATGCTTTCATCTTCAAGCAACCAAAATGTGATTAACAATAACATAAACTGTAAAAAGATTTATCACTGAATTAGCAATAGGTCTGGAGATGGATGGTTCCAGAGTTAGTTGAGATGCTCAATAATCATCAATGACTTGGGTTCTTTCCATCCATCCACTGTTCCACCTTCATGCTTTGGATTTCATCCTCAGTCTTGTTATAGGGTAAGCCTTGAGAGCTGTTATTTTTTCTCTTTTGGAATGCAAGGGTCTGACTTAGGCTTTGGTTGCCCAGGCAACTTGAATAAACACGATTAGATAGAGAGATCTTGGTTCATGCCCATAACTGACCATTTGAGCCTCTTGTTTTTGTTTTTGTTTTTTCCTTCTTAATAAATCCTTATTTTTTCAAAGTTTCCTGATGGTTGTCTCTGAAGGGCGTCTTGCAATCATAACAAGAACCACAAGGGCTGCCCAGTCATAAAATTCATTTGGAAAAGGGAAATTGTGGGAAGCTCACCCAGACCCAGGCATTTTTAGCTGACAGTTTAACTATCCATAGGCTGAGGCTGGCCCTAAACACTTGCCCAGGCAGCTTCAGTTCTAGACATCATGGTCTTATAAAACACAGACCAAAGCTAAAAGAAGAAAAACTATTACTTTAGTCCGTCCTTGAACTTTACATAAATGAAACCATTCTAAATGCTGAAAATTTAAAATACTTGGTCTTCCATCCTGATGAGGAGGTGGTTAGCTTCAATCTCCTTGCACTGCTGTTTTGCTTTCCATATCAGGCAAAAGAACAAGAAGTGCTATAATTTTTGTCTCTCAATTTACAAAGGAATGTTCTCTAGATGACGTCACCTTCAGCTTTGCTACTTACAATTATCTATTTGCATGACCTTGGGGAGCCTGTTTGCATGACAATTGTCTCTTTGTACCACCTTGCTGCTTACAAGTGTCTACAGTATTTGCTTGTCTATTGCATTAAGAGGTGTTGGATTTTACAATCCTGAATACACTACAAGGAAAAAGAAAATAGAAAAACAGCAATAAGAATTGGTCAAGTCCCCAGAGCAACTGAGCTATCCCTCACATGTGAAATTTAATTTGCTAGTAGAGATTTTAGGCAAATGCACATTTATATAAATGGGCTTTTCAGCGATTAGTCTTAAGGAGAACTGGTTTGGACCAATGTAAACCTGGGCAGTCTACACATACTGACTGGTTCCTCATGCTCTGAAATATTCTCTTCCATAAATGTGTAAAATCAGTATCAGTGGCTGTGGTGGTGGGTAGAAGCCAGACTTCAGTGTGTTGAATAAATAGAACACATTTAAAAAAGTAATAAGTTCACACCACATTCTCAAGGTGTTTTAGAGAATGAAAGAGGAAAATAACAAGAAGGTGTGTCGAGGTTGAAGACATTTTTAACAATGAGAAAAAGACGTGGCTGCACTTACAGGTAGTGAGAGAAAAAAATGGAGAAATAAATTGAATATAGAGATATGGGAGGTTCGAATAGAAAAAACTTTATCTTAGGCCACTTAAGTCCAATCCCCCTTCCTACACTAATCACTAGGACCAAGGGACTTGTGCATTAAGACAGTCTACACCCGGGTAATGGGCCTATCAGAGAACAGAGCTTGGGCTACTACACTTCAGGTGCACTGAAGTCCACAGGTTGGGAGGTCATCCCTAAAACACACACTTTTTTTTGCCTCCACCGTTTTGATCTACCCACTGTCCTTTTCCTCCTCCCGTTGGTACTGCCCTCTAGTGTTAGGTGCCCGTTCACTCCCAATGTCATAATAGCCAACTTCAGCATTAATGTTGGTAACCTGATCTCAAATTCCTTATAATGTCTACCCTAAGTCACCATTGCTCAACTTGTACAAATAAAGTGACCCTCAAGATCCGACCATTCATCTTATCTGAATGGTTCCACCACTGTTGTCTCTAACCTCTGATGGAAATCTTCTGTCCTCACAGCTCCCTCACTTTTTCACCTGCAGCACCGCTTTCCAAACACTCAAGTTCTTCAGTCCATCCCTTCTTTCTGTCCATGACGATCACCCCACAAAAGCTTCATTTTAGTTATTTCCGTACATCGATTTAGCAGCTCTTGTGTCTGTGCCTTCAATGTCTTGCCAGCTTGTTCTTTCATTGCATCTACAGGCCCCACTACTTTCTCCATTTCTGTATCCAGGACATTAACCTCCACGGAATTCTGCTTATGCTTCAAACATAGTTTGACCTTCAGAATGAATAGTTTCCTTCCTCCTTAAATATAACAAGAAAATTGTAGTAGATGACCTTCCTTTACACTTGACAGAGAATCACTTAATCATTTCTTCCATACTCAAAATTCTACCTATATCTGCACATGACTTTAACTCTTTCTTTCAGTGCCAGTGAAATAGTCTAGAAGGACACCTTCTATACCTGCAATGGGTGTGTGTGTGTGTGTGTGTGTGTGTGTGTGTGTGTGTATTGGGTTGTGTGAATCTTTTGCCACCTTTCCCTGGACCTTGCTTCATCATTGTTTACCATTTTATTCTGCATTCTTAACTTCATCTGCTCTGTAGGCATAAACTATACCTATAGGTTTAAACACTCTCCCATAGGTACAAATATTTTAACATGCTATTTCATCCCACCTTAAAAAAAATAGTTATTCTCCAACACTGCTGTCCTCAGCCTTATATCTTCTTATATTTAAACTCGTGTGCATCTATTCACAAAATATAGTTTCACAGGAACACTGGGGTGGCTTAGTCGGTTGAGCATCCGACTCTTGATTTTGGCTCAGATCATGATCTCACGGTTTGTGGGATTGAGCCCTACATTGGGCTTTGCACTGACAGCACAGAAACTACTTGAGATTCTCTCTCTCCCTCTCTCTCTGCCCCCCTCTCAAAAAAATGATACACATTAAAAATCATTTAAAAATATATATATGTATATATATATATATATATATATAGTTCACCAACTAACACTGTCAAGGTACAAAGATGAATAAAGAAGAATAACAGATATATAAACAGGTAACTATATTTCAATAATGTAATTTTGATTGCAGACTGAGTAGAGGGTACTTCTAGAGCCGAGAGGATGGCTACTTACACAATCTTGATTGGGAACATCGGAAGAAATTCATGTAAACCAAAGGATTTATTCTTGAGGGATGATCCTTGGACTGGTGCTTCCAAGTCCTTCAGTCTCTCCCATCAGTAACCGATGAAGTTTGACAGTACTGATGAGCCTTTTCTTTCGCCGGTAATTTGATTTGGATCCTCTGGATGTCACTCCTGGATCTAAAGAAAACTTCACCTCGGTCTATTTGTCGTGTCCACTTCCTGACCACTTCTATAAATGATGTTATTCCCACAATTCTGACTTGGGAAACTTCTCTTTCTATATACATTCTTTCCTGGCATTATTTTATTCACCTCTATGGTCAATAAAACTCATATGGTTTTGACCCCCTACTCTGAAGTCCAAACTAGTCTCCTGACCATTGAGCAACACATCCTACCACTCTACACACATTTAAAATGCAACATATACAAAATAGAGTACATTTATTCATACTTTTGCATAATAAATGCTTATTAAAATACTTACTATGAACCAAGCACTCCATGAAATCTATCCTCCATTATGTCATCCCCATGCACTTTTTTCGTTACTAAGTGTGAAACTCTCATAGTCCTTCTGTTTGTTGCATCTGACTGGTGGCATAAATTAAATTGTGAGTATCACAAAAACTTATTACGTGAAAATCATGCTTTGCCACCAACTGTCTCATCTGATGCAAGTCACTTTTATTTTCTCATTTAAAATGAAAGGCTACAAAGAATACAAAAATACTAATCCTAGGGGTTTGTGGGTGGCTCAGTCGGTTAAGCATCCAACTTCAGCTCAGGTCATGATCTCACGGCTTGTCAGTTCGAACCCCGTGTGGGGCTCTGTGCTGACAGCTCAGAGCCCGGAGCCTGCTTCAGATTCTGTCTCTCACTCTCTTTCAGCCTCTCTCTCTTTCCCCCTCTCAAAAATAAATAAACACTTGAAAAAATTTTAAATACTAACTCTAAGGAATACATGCGCCCTGATGTTTATAGCAGCATTATCTACAATAGCCAAATTACGGAAAGAGCCCAAGTGTCTATCGACTGATGAACGGATAAAGAAGAGGTTGGTGTATAGTATCATGGAATATTACTCAGCCATAAAAAAGAATGAGAACTTGCCACTTGCAATGACATGGACGGAGCTAGAGAGTATCATGCTAGGTGAAATAAGTCAGAGAAAGACAAATACCATATGCTTTCACTCATATGTGGAATTTAAGAAACAACCATAGGGTGGGGGAAGAGAGAGACAAAGCAAGAAACAGACTCTCAACTATAGAGAACAAACTGGTGGTTATCAGAGGGGTGGGGTGGGGGGATGGGTGAAATAGGTGATGGGGATTAAGGAGTGCACTTGTTGTGATGAGCACCAGGTGTTGTACTGAAGTGCTGAATCAATGTATTAGACACCTGAAACTAATATTACACGATATGTCAACTAACTGGAATTTAAATAAAAACTCAAAAGTAAAATAAAGGGCTAAACCAGATCGAATGTTTTCAAACCTCTTTTAGCCCTGACTATATTCTTTTTTAAATCCTACATAAAAACATAAACTAATAGGGGCGCCTGGGTGGCGCAGTCGGTTAAGCGTCCGACTTCAGCCAGGTCACGATCTCGCGGTCCGTGAGTTCGAGCCCCGCGTCGGGCTCTGGGCTGATGGCTCAGAGCCTGGAGCCTGTTTCCAATTCTGTGTCTCCCTCTCTCTCTGCCCCTCCCCCGTTCATGCTCTGTCTCTCTCTGTCCCAAAAATAAATAAACGTTGAAAAAAAAAAAAATTAAAAAAAAAAAAAAAAAAAAAACATAAACTAATAAAAGTGATCAAAGTAGAGCTTCTTTGAATTAATGGGGGGCTTGAGAAGATGCAATGCCACTCACGCCCCCCTTTTCCTTGTCTCCCAACACGGCTGAGCCAAACTGCTACCACTCCATCAGCTGGTCCACCTCTCACCCAATCACGTCAAGCCCTAAACTGCCTCTTACCTTATTTACCTTCACAGTTTACAGATGCCATGCCAGTCAAGTATCGACGCTTTCCAAACACCACAAAAATCATACTAAATTGGCCTTAATTACAAGGAGTACTATTTGCTCCCCAGAACTGAGTTTTTTTGTTTTGGTTTGGGTTTTTTGCTGACATGCTGTCACATATTAAGCATTCAGTTAAGTCCGGATTTAACCTTGCTCAGAGGATGACATTTACTGGGGCCCGAGAGAGACAAAGGGCTACAGGCAGACGGCTGCAGGTGTGCTGGTCTCTGGCTGTCCTCCTGGCCACCCAGGAACACCAACTGGAATAGTCATCCATACCTTGCCCCACTCCGGCCCTAGAGCATTCCACACTCCTGCAACATGACGGCCAAGGCACCCACTACTCAGAGGCCCTGGCACAGGGCCTTCTCCTCCAGGAAGCCTGCCCTGAGTCCCTCCAAAGTTGACTATAGACAGGTACTGGAAGATGTGGGGTGCCTGGGTGGTTCAGTCAGTTGAGCACCTGACTTCAGCTCAGGTCATGATCTCACAGTTCGTGAATTCGAGCCCTGCGTCAGACGCTCTGCTGAAAGCTCAGAGCCTGGAGCCTACTTGGGATTCTGTGTCTCCCTCTCTCTCTGCCCCTCCCCCTCTCATGCTTGCTCTCACTCTCTCTCTCTCAAAAATGAATAAACGTTAAAAAAAAAAAAACAAATAAAAACAAACCAGTAACCACAAAGATGGGGGCCCCAAAGGAGACCATTCCTGCCCACTCACCAGCCTGGGCCCATTTATCATGTCTGCAGAATGACGCCTATGTGCCCCACCACTTGGGAATCCAGCCCAGCCATGACTGCTTCACATGACCAGCCTGGAGATGGGAGCAGAGAACTCAGGGTGGGCCGTCCAGACCTCCCCATCCCCCAGACACCCAGCATAACTGCTCACACAGGGGCACACGCACCCAGTGGTCAGGGAGCCCTGCCCTTCCAGTTCCTGGCCCTCACGATGCATTAGGGTGTTAGGGTTGCTGGGTCACAGGCACCACTCTGGGAGGGACCGCGGCTGCCCGGAATCAGGGACACGCATGTGTCCATCTGTTCTGTCCTGTCTAGTTGCCCCCACAGGGCCCGTCCTCCCTGTCCCTTGGGGAGCACCCTCCAGGAGCACTGCCCACCCTGGAGAAGTGTTCGGAACCCGCGTATGGGCATCTGGGAGCTGTACATGTAACATGTCTCATGTTAGTGAAAACCGACCTCTGTGCTCTGGAGCAGAGATATGTAAGGCAAAGACAGAGTTTGGGTGTGAAGAAGGTAGATAGTTATTACTCTGCCAGGCGAAGGAAGCTGCTGCAGGCTCATGCCTCCAAGACTGCAAGCCCGCCCGGGGGTAAAGGGCTGAGGGGTTTCTACGAAAATACAGAATATGGCGGCTTCGATACAAATCCGGGACACGGAGCCAGCCACGTTCATCATGTGTTCTTCCAGCCATGGTCTCATGACTGGGGCTGGCACCGGCCTACCAGTCCCCTAAGTATATACTGAGGTCAGCGGGATGTCAACATCGATACTGAGGTCCTGGAACAAAGCATTCCACAGAAAAACAAGTGAAGGGGACGGGGAGGTTTCAAGAAAGAGGAGGAGTTTAAAGTTTAAAGTCGAGCCTTGCTGAAACACTAGTGTGTCCATCTTAATTTCCACCCGTTGTTTCTGTGGCAATTTCGGTCATGCCACCCAGGGGCCAGGGGAGCCGTGTGGGCACAGAGCAAGTGGGGTGAGTCAGGCCCTCTCATCACCCATCTACCCCCTCCTGGCCCTGCCCGGGCCCATCTGTACACTGAGGCGAGCCAAGGGTCCACACGGATGGTCTGGAAGGAGGAGTACAGCTCCACAGGGACCACGGACTCCATGGCATCCTCCACCAATGGTGAAGGGTAACGTGCCCTCTGTGTTTGTTACTTATATGTGAGCCCCAATAAATGCTGATGACGCTTCTCTGCCTTAAATCAGAAATACAAAATTTTGACTTCAGACATTTCAAAAACCCTCTGTGGGACTTACTGAAAACAATTCATTACATACTTCAATTACCATTCTTTAATAAACTCCTTTAACAATTCAGTATGTGCTTAAAATAGAAACACTAGAAACTTAGGGCTGAGTAATATTCCCAAGGTGGAGTTATAGCCTTTCGTTTAACTATTATAACGGACGATCCTGTCGGAGGAATGAGGAAAACTGCGATGTCCACTGGAAATGAGTTGCAGTTCAGGCGGTAATGTGTCACAGCTCACCTCCCTCAACACTTTCTACGGGCTTTCTCAGGCCAATGATGCCATGGGGGAAATGTCCATTTTCCAGCAGTTTTTCTTCAAATCTCTTTCTTAGGCTCTTGTTTTTCAACACCCCCACTCCCACCCCAAGCCTAATAATAGTCTTTTCTAGGCTTTCAATAATTCCCTCAGCTCAGAGACTTGAAATCCTGCCCTGGAGAGAACCTCTGTGCCTCCTACTCAATTCACCTTTCTAGTTAAGTGCGAACTGCGGTTAGTGAGGCCCGAGCTCGGCTTCAGACTGGGACTTGAGGGAATACAGGGCAGCGGCCCAGCTTCCTCTGGGGGCCCGACCCAGCCCCGCGGCTCCCTAAGTACAGATGGCCTTCTGACTGGTTCTGTTAGATTGTTCTTTCTTTAGGTGATGCTCTCAGAGAGTATGCAGGAGCACAGAGGAAATAAATGAACACCAGGCACGTTACTGCACCTGAGATCATGTGAGAAGGGATCCATGGAATGTGTGCCTGTTGTTCAGAGCAGGAGCTTCTTTAAAAAGAACCGTCCCTGTCTTTCCATACAGCGGCCTGCATTGAAGAATGACCCCACTCTAGGTTAAGGTGTTCTGGAGAATAGTCCTGATTCTGTGATGTATCCAGTGCTTCCAGACCTCGAGCCATTCTAATTTCCCTCACTCACTGACAGCAAAGAGAAAAGGCTCTATACTCTGCGAAGAGAGGCTTGCGGCGGGGGTTCTGTTCTCGGGACTTACCTACCAAGAGTCTGCTTGTGATCGGGAAGACAGAACATGTGGAGTTGCCTCCCCCAAGAAAAGCCAGGGGAACGGTAATATCTCGTCTGGTTTTCTGGTGGCCCCCCTGTTTTTCTGCCTGTAAAGTGCTATGTATGTTTCAATTCTGCTGCTTTTCCTCTCCCCCCTCTCCACCCCACGATCCCTTCCATCTGTCCTAAAGTCTGAGGTGTCTGCTCCACCCGTTCCTTGTCCCTAAGCCAGAGGGGGGAACATCTGACTCCTTGGCGGACCATCTCCCCAGATGGGACTCTGATATCTCTGCTTCTCTGAATGACACATCTGTACCAGCTGCCCTAAACACCTTCCCTCCCTCCCTGCTTCACACTAAGGAAGTGACACTTTAAAGTCTGGGCATAGGGGCGCCTGGGTGGCTCAGGTGGTTAAGCGTCCAACTTCAGCTCAGGTCATGATGTCCCGGCTTGTGAGTTCGAGCCTAATGTTGGGCTCTGTGCTGACAGCTCAGAACCTGGAGCCTGCTTCAGATTCGCCTCTCTCTCTCTCTCTCTCTCTCTCTTTCTCTCGCCCTTTCCCTGCTTGTGCTCTCTCAAAAATAAATAGACTCTTTTAAAAATGTTTAAAAAAAAATAAAAAGTAAAGTCTAGGAATAAATTCCTCTCATGCTTCAGCACCCCAAAGGATTACAAAAAGCAAACACCTGGAATGAAATGAAGGTATCAGAGAGAAAGGTGGACTGTCAGAGGCACTTATTTTCCTGCTTGCTCAGCACAACAGTTAGAAGCACAGTAGGCTTTTTTCCTCCTTGTGGAAGTCCCCCTGCAACAGTTAACCTCCTGAGAGCCATAAACTCATAAACATACCCAATATCCTCTCTCATCTCTTTGTAAGAGAAATCGATCGAACGACCAGGTATCTGGTGGGTATGAGGCATCTGTGTTGGCAAAATGGCAACACAGGCGTTTATCCAAGACACTGCTGGAATCCTCCTTCTACATCTCCCATCCCTCCATGACCAGCCCCCCCC
Organism: Lynx canadensis; assembly: GCF_007474595.2. Lineage (NCBI taxonomy): Eukaryota > Metazoa > Chordata > Mammalia > Carnivora > Felidae > Lynx > Lynx canadensis. The sequence goes on from NC_044309.1 coordinate 75,073,817, forward strand.
CCCTCCGTCCACTCCTGCCCACAATCCATGTTCTAACTCTGGTGTCTGTCTGCCACATCTCAGGATGGAAGCTTCCCTTCCCAAGAGTAACTGCCGGTCTGCTTTACTTTTATGCTTCATTGATCTGGGATTAATTGTTCCTGGTCATGAAAGAAGTCTGAGGCATCAATCTGGGGTGCTGCTGAGGGATTGTGAAGGGGAGGGACATGCCTCTGTGACAACTTGAAATCACCCAAGAGAAGTCGCTGTTGCCTTCTTCCATAAAAAATGTGGGTGTCGGGCAGGACAGAAAAGGATTCTCCATAAATGCTAAGCTTCTTCAGATGAGAGAGCTTGACGCCCCAGCGGACATTGTAGCCAGGTCCCCCTTATGAGTAAAAGCGGAAGAAGGCAAGCGATTTCCAGGGTAGCCATATCCCTAAATATTTTGAAATACAGGAATCTTTGGGAAGATGGCTTCCACGTATCATTTTACTTTGCTTGTATGGATTCAAGATACAGTGTTCACTTTCTACAGTATCTACAATTTTATCCATGCAGGATCCTCAGAAGTAACTTCTCCAGTTATGCTTCACCACCCCTGGACGGAAGCTAGTGTCCTGCAGGCACACAGAGGTGAACGTTGCCCTCTCTGTCCTGGCACACAGGTAACCCAGACTTGGGTCCAAGATGGACTCAAGTGGGGCTGATGGATTTGTTAATGGGATCAGAATTTAAGCTTTTCGTGATGCAAGTTAGCACCTAGTCATAAGATGGCTGCAAAGCTGAAAGGGTCAGAAGCAGGGCTCTCTGAATCAGTAAGATTAAATATTTCTGTGAAGACAAAAGCCCACTATGGGATGGGACTGTGGACTGACAGACAAAAACAGGCTGTATTAGCCTCAGAGGTCCAACTGAGGAAGGAATCTTCACATAGGATGTAGTCTGAGAAGCTAGGGTTCAAAATGATTCTTAGTATCACGATTAACATAAATTGCTCACCATCTGGACCTCTTGGTTACACAGCTGATCCCTAGAGCAAGCGGATGCAAAAAACACTTAAAAGAAAATCGTAAGACTCTTCACTCTGACCCGCAAGGGGCAATAAAAGAATGATACATCCACAATAAATTACAAGCAGCCTCTTGCAGTGGTGGCAACAATGCTGTGGATTCTACAAAAATGAGACCGCGGGAGGGGCTGCGGCGTGAGGCGGTGTGCTCTGGGTAGATAACAGCATCCTGGAAATTCAGCCGCGGTGGCCTCCGCGCAGCGTGAGTGGGCAGCCTGGCGACTCTGGGGGGCAGCAATGTCAGCAGGACTTCTGCGGGGCGCTAGCGCTGTGGGGGCCGCTGGAGTCCGGGAGGAGACTGTGCTGAGGATAGTCCGGAGGTTTTTTTCTGAGGCACGCGGGAGATGACGTGGAGAGGCTTCCAAAATAATCGGACAGAAATCTGAGAGGTAATCAGAAGCTAACGGGCAGGCGAGAGCCAGAGAAATGCTGATTTGTGATTGTTGTTGTCAAGTTGTGATCTATATTCTCAAGGAGCTCACAATCCGGAGGGGAAAACTGAGATCGCTGTCTAACATGAGACAAGACACACAGTTCAGACTATGCCATAAGGCACCTGGGAGCAAGTGTCCCAGTGGTTTGAACAGAGAGCTGGGCAGTCAGGACAGGCTAGAAGCAAAAAGCAGGTTTATAGATGACACTGGAAGACCCAGGAGAGTCTGGGTCAGTGGGCTTAAGAGGAGAACATACGAAGAAGAAGGTGAGCAAAGACACAGAAACAAATAGACCTTTCTGGTGTCTAAAGCAGCCAAAATGGCCACGAGTTTAAGGGCAGATGAAGAAGAATTTGAAGCATCTGAGTAAGAAAAGTGTTCCTTATCACTGTGCACTAAGCCTAGACATTGGGCTGATAATTAGAAAAAAAATAATGTAATTTACTTCTGCTTCTCCTATTTTTACTTCTATTTGTTGTCAACATGGCATTACAAAATATCCCTTAATATCAGACTTCTCTCACGTAAAAATGGGGATAAAATTCTTTGCCCCATGGCTAATAATTCCTTATCAAATCTTACAGAATTGCCTTGAAACAATTGAGATAGTGATTAAAAAAATGCTCTGTATTTAAAAAAGTCTTACTAAAGTTAAATGCTCTGTTCTTAAAGTAGAGAGCAAGGACACATTATGACTTTCATGGTTCCAGGCACTTTTGCCTCCCTAGGCTCCTTTTCTTTCCATACAAAGAGATATTAAAATGTTGCAGTTATAAAGATGAATAGAATGCAGATTCTTCTGGTCTTAAAAGAAATTTAAAATGTTTTCATCAGCCATGCAACAACTGTGGCCCTAGGCACTGGACCTACTGTGCCTAATGGATGTCAACTCTGATAGGGAATCACTGGATGATTTTGAACCAAAAACTTGTGGTTGAGAAATTGAAGAAAGAAGGTTTAGAAAACCACTCAGATATGTGCTAGATTTTTGATGATTTCTAAAGTCTAAGAAGAATTGGTAGCATCTAAATACTATGAATGTGTAGGTGAACCAAAGATATTCATTGGTCCAGTGAAATCCCTAATGGAAAGGGCAGAAGATTCTCTGAAGTTCGCAAAGACTGTGACGTAGGATCGGTGATAACAAAACAGGATAAAAACTTTTCCTGAGATGCGGTAAGGGCAGCTTCGAGGGATGTATGGTGAGAGGGGTGATGACCTGAAGGAGACAGATCTCATCGCTATTTCTATTCTATTCCAGGGAAATCCCCTCCACAAATGGCCTGGAGGAACCACAGCATCATCACCGAGTTCATTCTCACGGGGCTGTCCGACGACCCCCACATCCAGGCTCTGCTCTTCGTGCTCTTCCTGGGGATTTACCTCCTGACCGTGATGGGGAATCTGATGCTGCTGCTGGTGATCAGGACCGACTCCCGCCTCCACACGCCCATGTACTTCTTCCTGAGTAACCTGTCCTTCCTGGACCTCTGCTTCTCTTCTGTCACTATGCCCAAGCTACTGAAGGACCTTCTGTCTGAGAAGAAAACCATCTCAGTGGAGGGCTGCCTGGCTCAGGTGTTCTTTGTGTTTATCACCGCAGGGACTGAAGCCTTTCTGCTCTCGGTGATGGCCTATGACCGCTATGCCGCCATCTGCCACCCTCTGCTCTACGGCCAGGTGATGAGCAGCCAGCTCTGTGTGGGGTTGGTGCTGGCCTCATGGGGCCTGGCCTCTCTCAATGCACTTGTCATTGTGCTTTTGGCTATTAACCTGGACTTCTGTGAGGCCCAAACCATCCACCACTACACCTGTGAGCTGCCCTCCCTCTTCCCTCTGTCTTGCTCTGATATTTCCATCAATATTGACATCTTGATCTGCTCCACCTTACTGCATGGGCTGGGAACCTTCCTCCCAATCTTCTTTTCCTACACCCGTGTTGTCTCCACCATCCTGCACATCAGCTCCACCTCAGGCAGAAGCAAGGCCTTCTCCACCTGCTCCTCCCACCTCATCGCAGTGATCCTGTTCTTTGGCTCAGGTTTGATTCGCTATCTTATGCCCACCTCGGGTTCCTCCCTGGATTTGCTCTCCTCCTTGCAGTACAGTGCAGTCACGCCCTTGCTGAATCCCCTCATCTACAGCCTAAAGAACGTAGAGGTGAAGGCGGCTGTGAGAAGGACAGTGGAGAAATACCTACACTATTTTAGGAAGTGAACAAGGACGCAGAGTGCAGGAGAGAAATTTGTTTTGCCATCTGCTTGAACCTCAGGTAGAAGAACTCTGCGGTGCCTGGGTGGCTGGTTGGTTGGTTAAAGCCTCTGACTTTGGCTCAGGTCACAATCTCGCAGTTCACGAGTTCAAGCCCCACGTCAGGCTGTGTGCTGTCAGCACAGAGCCTGGGGCCCACTTTGCATTCTGTGTGCCCCAGCCCTTCCCTGACTCACATTCTGTTTCTCTCAAAAATAAATAAACATTAAAAAAAAAATTTTTTTTGAAAGGAAAATTCTAGACCACTAACTTGAAGGGAGCCCTGTACCATCCTCTCCCCGGCTCTCCCAACAACAAAAAGTAAAATATATGAAATTATATCTAGTTTATCTCTGTGGCTTATAAAGGTCTATTTTTTCTTCTACTCCTTTTTACCATAGCACCATTTCCTTCGTAGAGCTCATGATTCGATGTTGTGTCTCCTGAATCAATCAGTAATGTACTTTATCTTGTCACCCTTATTATTTTTTGTCCTACTGATCTACCTTGTTAAAGATTTATCCATTTTATTGCCCTCTGTAATATTTAGACAATCTTTACTTCCCCTTTATAATTTTAAGCTCATCTTAAATCTGTGTTTATGAAGCTCAACTTTATTTTTTTTAATAAGAAATTTATTGTCAGATTGGTTTCCATACAACACCCAGTGCTCACCCCAAAAGGTGCCCTCCTCAATACCCATTGAAGTTCAACTTTAAAAAAAAAATGTTGACACCTCCCACGAAAGATTACAAATTTATTTTACTTTAACAATCTTCCTCTTCCCTCTGCCCCTTCAATATCCTTCCCCAGTTTTTGTTTTTGTTTCATTTTGTTTTTGTTTTCACCCTTTGGGGATTTTCTGTCCGTGGATATTATCAACAAGTTATTATCTTTACATTGGGTGCTGTTGAAATCAATTAAATTCTGGATTTTAATCATAATCTATATTTGGGCTTCATTCTATGCTTAAATTTATTTAATATTCACTGGCATCCCTTTCACAGCACATTCCCCCATTTGACTTCCCCTTTGGCACATCAGAGCATAATGGTTAGGGGCTTTGGGAGCTTGACAAATTCTTTACCTATTCTGTGTCTCAGTTTCCTAAATACAGAATTGGGATAATAATAGTATCTACATTGTATAGTCATTTTAAGGATTAAAGGAAATGGCACGTAGAGCACCAGAACACTAACAGCCACCGTTTGAGTGTCACCAATCATTATTCATGAGTTCTTTATTTCATTCCGTTTTTATTTTGTTGTCATATGTACTCCTCTAGATTTTTGGTAAGAAGTGGGGATTGTGAAACATTCCAAGACCTTGCGTATCTGAGAGTCTATTTTTACTCTACATATGAAAGAGAACTTACCTTGCTGCAGAATTTTGGGGCGTCCTCTTTCTTCTTCTGGACATATTATATACACTGTCATCTGGTATCTAATGGTCTTCAGAATTGTAAGACCAGCATAACATTCTTGCACAAACAATAGATAGAAAACAAAATAGCACTAAGAGAGAAAGAAAAAAAAAACAGTAGAAAAAAAAATTTTTTTTCAAGAACATGGCAGAAAATATCAGTAATGGGAATATACACTCATCGCTTACAGGGAAAAGACTTTAAGATTGGGTTATAAAAGCTATATGTTATATACAAAATAAAGACTTCCAAATAAAGACTTCATAATGGATGAACTTGTAGAATCACTATGCTGTTCACCTGAAACTAATGTAACATGGTATGTCAGCTACACTAAAAAAATCCGATTATCTTAAACAATAAAAAATCATAATCTCAAAAAAAAAGACTTCAAAGTGACTCATGAAGTTTGAAAGTTTTAAAAAATTGTTCAAAGATCTAGAGGCGCCTGGGTGGCTCAGTTGTTTGAGCACAGGACTCTTGATTTTGGCTCCGGTGAGGATCTCAAGGTTTGTGGGATCAAGCCTTGCATGGGGCTCCATGTGGATACCACAGAGCCTGCTTAGGATTCTCTCTCTCCTTCTGTCTCTACCCCTCCTCTGCTCTCTCTCTCTCTCTCTCTCTCAAAATAAATAAATAAACATTTTAAAAATAAATAAAATAGGGGCGCCTGGGTGGCTCAGTCCATTAAGCATCTGACTCTTGGTTTCTGCTCAGCTCATAATCTCACACTTCGTGAGTTCCAGCCCCGCATCAGGCTCTCTGCTGCCATGGCAGAGCCTGCTCAGGATCCTTTGTCTCCCTCTCTCTTCCCCTCCCCACTTATGCTTTCTCTCTCTCTCTCAGAAATAAATTTAAATGAATGAATGAATAAGTAAATACATAGTTGTTCAAAGATCTGAACTAGAAAATGCATACAAGGAGAAAGCGGTCGTCAAGGTCTCATTGTCAGTCAAAACTGAATTTGAAGAAAAAAAATTAGGGGTGTCTGGTGACTCATTCAGCTGAGTATCCAACTCTTAATTTTGGCTCAGGTTCTGATCACAGGGTCATGGGATGGAACCCCACACGGGCTCTCACTGAGTGTTGAACCTACTTAAGATTCTCTCTCTCTCTCTCTCTCTCTCTCTCTCTCTCTCTCTCTCTATGTTTCTCTCTCTCTCTCTCAAGTCACATAGCATAAAATACTGTAGAAAAGAACAAGGGAAATATAACAAAATATATAATTTTTTATAATATAAAAAATAACAAAAATATAATAATTGTGGAAGGTTTTATACAGATTTTTAGAGTTCTTAACAAATTAAATAGTCAAAACAAAAGTAATGACAAGGGGAAAAAGGATAATATAATTAAAATTAATCTTCTAATAAGAATATATCTAAATATATATACACACACACACCCTGCATTAAAAAATTTCAGAAAGGGGCGCCTGGGTGGCGCAGTCGGTTAAGCGTCCGACTTCAGCCAGGTCACGATCTCGCGGCCCGTGAGTTCGAGCCCCGCGTCGGGCTCTGGGCTGATGGCTCAGAGCCTGGAGCCTGTTTCCGGTTCTGTGTCTCCCTCTCTCTCTGCCCCTCCCCCGTTCATGCTCTGTCTCTCTCTGTCCCAAAAATAAATAAACGTTGAAAAAAAAAAAATTTAAAAAAAAAAAAATTTCAGAAAGTCAAGGTTGAATAAAATAAGGAATGGATTGACCAGGGAGCAACATGAGGGAACTTTCTAAGCTAGCTACAAGAAAATTAAAGAAAAGAAGAACCTGCCCCCCACCCCTTTCAGGGCTGGAGCATGCAACCCACCTTGCTTTCTGAAATATCTTGGGAGACTTATGGTAGCAATGTGAATGAGCCAAAATTTTATCTCAAACAGACCCTATTTCAAATCCTTGCCCAAACAGGTAGTACCTGTGTGACCTCAAATAAGTTATTTAAGGGGCATTGGCTGACTCAACTGGTGCAACATGCTTGATCTCTAACGATCTCGGCGTTGTGAGGTCAAGCCCCATGTTGGGTGTAGAGATTGCTTAAAAACTTTTTTAATAATACATGGGTTATTTAATTTCTGTGAGTTTCTCTCTAAAATGAATGTAATTAGGGGCACCAGGGTGGCTCAGTAGGTTAAATGTCAGACTTTGGCTCAGCTCATGACCTTGCATTTCGTGAGTTGCCCCTCATCGGACTGACAGTTCAGAGCCTGGAGCCTGCTTCGGATTCTGTGTCTCCCTCGCTCTCTGCCCCTCCCCCACTTGTGCTCTGTCTGTCTCTCAAAAATAAACATTACGAAATTTTAAATGAGTGTAATCATATACTTCTCCTGTGAATTTTTAATTTTTTTTTCGATGTTCATTTATTTTTGAGAGAGAGACAGAGCATGAGCCAGGGAGGGGCAGAGAGAGAGGGAGACACGGAATCCGAAGCAGGCTCCAGGTTCTGAGCTATCAGCACAGAGCCTGACACGGGGCTCAAACTCACAGACAGCGAGATCATGACCTGAGCTGAAGTCGGAGGCTTAACCAACTGAGGCCACCCAGGCACCCCATCTACTGTGAATTTTATAAGGACTCAGTGATATTATGTAGAGACCTAGGCACATACCTATTATTCTCAGAACTATATATAATCCAAGCATACAGGTACACTGAAATTATTTCACTTTTTTTAAAGTTTTTACTTTATTTTTGAGAAAGAGAGCTGGGGAGGGGCAGAGAGAAGAGAGAGGGAGACTCCCAAGCAGCTCGCACATTGTCAACACAGAGCCTGACATGGGGCTCAAACCCATGAACCATGAAATCATGACCTGAGCCAAAGTCAGATGCTTAACTGACTGAGCCACCCAGGCACGCTGAGATTAATTCACTTCTAGTAAATATTCACCAAGAATATATTAAGCACATGTCGCCCTGATGACCATACTTTAGTATAACCATACTTTAGTATCAGTGCTTTGCTGATATCTACTATGTAGCATGGGTAAGAGACGGACATCATAGCAGAGAACCCAGCTGGAAGACTGGGAACATGAGAAAGCAGAGGTAGGGATGAAAAATTAAAAATATCTCAGCTTTCCAGAGTTTATGATCTAACTATGTTAGAAGAACTGAAACAGTGAACTCAGCAACAGTGAATGATTAATTGTCCAAATGCCTTTAATATGAAAAACATGCATGCTAAAGGAAAACAAAAGAAAGGGAAAGGAAATCAGTCAGCCAAAGCCCGGGATTGCAAATTCTGCTTATTCATTCACTGATTCACCCATCGAGCTTCCTGTGAGCATCTAGAATGTGTGGAGCATTATATATTGACGGGGATTTAATACTAAAGAAGGAGAGTGTGCTGTGCTATAAGGGTTAATTCCAGCAGATGCCGAATTGGCCTGAAATTTTTTACTGAAGTAAGAGACACATCTGCATGGCACTGATCCAGGTATGCCATGAAATGGTCAAGGTATGAAATGCACTGATTAATGGTTTGCTTTGTATCCATGGGTCCACGGTGACTTTTGAAGTGGCTTATCCCAGTGTGTCAGCATTGTTTATTGATAACAATGAGACTGACTATATCTGGTCTCAGTGAGACCTCATAGAGACCTCTGCTATTGAGACCGGTTACATAGCAAGATCTATATGATTAACAAGGTACAAGGTAGTTCTAGAATCCTTTTGTACTTCCTGGTTCCAAAATGTTCCACGCACACATGAGTGATTTCTGATCTAAGAAATATGTCCTGCCATGGCACTGTGGAAAGAGGACAATTGGAGCCAATGCCAGGTGTCTTCTGGATAACTTGCTGTGGGGTCGCTTTTGGCTACGAGGTTATGCTCACTTGATGCTTTTGCTATGCTGTGTCCCTTTAGGCAACAACCATAGATTTGTAAGCATTGTTATTTGGGGTCCTGTGAGTGCCCTTTAACAAGCACTAACTGCTGCCATTAGTTCGGTTGGTATCAGAAGGGGGATTATAAGTCCAGTCCCTGATTCATTTTTAACTAAAAATATGGCTAAGGCATTACTGAGATAGAAAAACTCTGGTTCTGCTAAAGGGGGTGGAGATGAATCATTGATGCCAGATGGTGGCCAAGTCACCCTTGATTTGAATTAGCACGTTTTCAAAGCAGTTATTGGTAATAAACCTTCCAGTGGAATCTGAAAATGATAAAACCTAAGCCTCAGATCTAGCAAAGTGGATTAGCAGGAAACTTCAGGCAGGTCCTCAAAAAATCTGTTCTATGGTGGCTGCGTTCAATGTTAGCAAAAATAAAAGCTCAGAATCTCCTTTCGTTGGGCTTAACCCTCTCTGGCCAGGAGATGGCGCTTCAACCAAAGGAACCTGGGGCAGATATACCTGCTAAATTAACTATATCTGTGAGACCAATTAACTAAAAAGGTGATTCAGGTGGGACAAATTGACCATGGAGGACAAGAAAACACAAAAATAAAGGATTCTTAGTGAAAAGAATTGTGACTGCAGTGTACTAAAAAAAAGTTCCCTGATGAGCCCTTGTGGAAACGGCTACTGAGAATTTTAGACCCAGGGGCAAAGCCCCCCTCCTAGAACACAGCTAAGTGGAGGAGAATGTTTGCTAGCCCCTGAGCAAACGTTTGGGCTTACCTTGGATCTTTGAATCGCTGCTACCTTTGCGGAGATGGTTTGTGCAGCAGCCACTTCTTGACCAGGCTGGATGGAGGAAGCGATGTGTCACGCATATCCCGATAGATGGGAGCTCCTGGTTGTGGTGTGTGCCATACACGTTGATGGTTTCTTTCTTTCTTTTTTTTTTTTAATGTTTATTTTTGAGAGAGAGAGAGACAGGAGAGGGAGAGAGCAGGGGAAGGGCAGAGAGAGAGGGAGACACAGAATCCAAAGCAGGCTCCAGGCTCTGAGCTGTCAGCGGAGAGCCCGACATTGGCTGCAACTCACAAACCGTGAGGTCATGACCTGAGTCGAAGTCGGACGCTTAACCAATGAGCCACCCAAACGCCCCCATGTTGGTAATTTCTAATCAAGAGAGAAAGCACGTGCTGTATGGCCCTGTGGAAGGAAGATAACTGAGCTCCACCCAGTCCTCTCCCCTTGCTATGAGGCAGCCTTTGGCTGTGATGCATATCCATATTTTAATGCCGCTGTCATATTGTATCCTTTTCCTATAAATCTTAGGTTTGTAATATTTGTCATTTTGGATCCTTGGAGTTTTCTTTATCGATGGAAACATGTCTAACTCTTGCCATTAATAAAAATATATATATCCTTTTGCCCTCAGGGAGTTTGCAGTTTAGTGGGAGCTGAATATCAATTATGGGGTCAAAAGGCAGGTTGCATGGCTGGCAGGGAAGATTTCTCATGAGCCATAAGGAGAAATGATTGGTTGGTCATATAGGCCTCTGCAATGAAGTCTGAATGAGCTAGGATTATTTTACCCTAAACCCATAACCAAAGAGACCACACTGGAGACCTTGAGAAAGGTAAATCAAGATATTTGGGTTTGGGGAAATTGCATCTTCAGGAAGAATGCATTATAGGGACTCAAGAATTTGAATGAAGTTCCCATAGAAACTTGGAAGCAAAAACAATAGATGCCTCTCTCTGAGCATTTAGCAGCAATTTGCAACTGATTAGGCCAATGAAATGCAAAATGAAGATATGGCAGAGTTGACCATTAATATACTCAATGTGTTATTGTATCCAAAAATGTACAAAGGGTCGGCAGCTTGAATATGTCCCACCAAACTCTAATCCCAAGTTCAAATTTCGTGGTTCTCCTTGGCTGAGCTGTGACTGCTACCATCTGGAAGCTGGGTCAGTGAGGCTCAGGGCCCCTGAGAGTGCTGTTAGGAGCAGTGTGTGCAGGCCTTTCTCTCCAGGAGCTGAACATGGATGTTCCTGGGAAGACTAGCACTCCAGTGATGAGTCATAGGTCACGGGTTGGCATTACCTCATGCAAAGGGATTTCTGTCCAACTACCAAACATCTAAGGAAGAACTCAAACCGAGATAAGTCTTCCTTTCATGAGGATGGGAAGTCACACGGAGTCTGGAGTGCAGAAGTATGTGTCTGGAGATGGGATGGCAACTTGCAGGCTCCTATAGGCACACAGGTGTGCACTCTCCTCTGCCAGGAGAATGTCGCCACTTACTGAACTCAAACAGCCAGACTTTGGCCACAGTGAGCAAACAAAACAGTATAGAGAGACACAGAGATAAACGTCAAGCAGAAAATAATCAGAACAACCCACAAAAAATGTGGAAGGAGTGGGGCGCCTGGGTGGCGCAGTCGGTTAAGCGTCCGACTTCAGCCAGGTCACGATCTCGCGGTCCGTGAGTTCGAGTCCCGCGTCGGGCTCTGGGCTGATGGCTCAGAGCCTGGAGCCTGTTTCCGATTCTGTGTCTCCCTCTCTCTCTGTCCCTCCCCCGTTCATGCTCTGTCTCTCTCTGTCCCAAAAATAAATAAACGTTAAAAAAAAAAAAATTAAAAAAAAAATGTGGAAGGAGATAGAAATAGATGGACCTAAATAAACAACCAACACAGAAAAAAGACAAACAGTGAAGGCATTAAAGAGATTCAAGTACAGTAAAATAAGAGACATTCTGGAAACAAGAATTATAATTTTCCTGTTTAAAAACTCAGACTTCTGGTTTTAGCTCAGAGTTGCAGAGGGCTGGCAAGCTATCACTCCTGCTCTTACAATAAGAAAAAAGCTGGGCCATTCTTTACAGGGCTAGAACAAACAATCTTAAGTATGGAACCAAAAAAAGACCCCCAATAACCAAAGCAATGGTGAAAAAGAAACCAAAGCTGGAGGCATCACAATTCCAGACTTCAAGCTGTATTACAAAGCTGTAATCATCAAGACAGTATGGTACTGGCAGAAAAACACACATAGATCAATGGAACACAATAGAGAACCCAGAAATGGGCCCACAAATATATGGCCAACTAATCTTTGACAAAGCAGGACAGAGTATCCAATGGAGAAATAGTCTCTCCAGCAAATGGTGTTGGGAAAACTGGACAGCAACATGCAGAAGAATAAAACTGGACCACTTTCTTACACCATACACAAAAATAAATTCGAAATGGATGAAAGACATTTAAGTCCCACTTAAGTGAGACAGGAAACCACCGAAATCCTAGAAGAACACAGGCAGCAACCTCTTTGATCTCAGCCACAGCAACTTCTTAATAGACATGTCTCCAGAGGCAAGGGAAATAAAAGCAAAAATTAACTATTGGGACCTCATCAAGATATAAACTTCTGCACAATGAAGAAAACAATCAGCAAAACTAAAAGGCAACTAATGGAATGAGAGAAGATATTTGCAAATGACATATCAGATAAAGGGTTAGTATCCAAAATCTATAAAGAACTTACCAAGCTCAGCACCCAGGAAACAATCCAGTGAAGAAATAGGCAGAAGACAGGAATAGACACTTTTCCAAAGAAAACATCCAGATGGTTAACAGACATATGAAAAAATTCTCAATATCACTCATCATCAGGGGAATATGAATCAAAACCTCAATGAGATACCACCTCACACCTGTCAGAATGGCTAAAATTAACAACTCAGGCAACAGATATTGGCGAGGATGTGGAAAAAGGGGAACACTTTTGCGCTGTTAATGGGAATGCAAACTGGTGCAGCCACTTTGGCAAACAGTATGGAGTTTCCTCAAAAAAAATTAAAAATAGAGCTATCCTATGACCCACCAACTGCACTACTAGGTATTTACCCAAAGAATAAAAAAACACTGATTCGAAGGAGCACATGTACCCCAATGTTTATAGCAACACTATGAACAATAGCCAAATTATGGAAAGAGCCCAAATGTCCAACTGATGAATGGTTTAAGAAGATGTAGTATATATATGCAATGGAATACTACTCAGCAATGAAAAAGAATGAAATCTAGCCATTTGCAACAACGAGGATGGAACTGGAGGGTATCATGCTAAGTGGAATAAGTCAGTCAGAGAAAGACAGATATCATTTGACTTTACTCGTATGTGGAATTTGAGAAGCATGGCAGATGAACATAGAAGAAGGGAAGGAAAAATAATATAAAAACAGAAGGGAGGCAAGCCATAAGAGACTCCTAAATACAGAGAACAAACTGAGGGTTGCTGGAGGGGAGGTGGGTGGGGGGATGGGTTAAATGGGTGATGGGCATTAAGGAGGGCACTTTTTAGGATGAGCACTTGGTGTCATATGTAAGGGATGAATCACTGGGTCCTACTCCTGAAGCCAAGACTATACTGTATGTTAACTAACTTGAATTTAAATTTAAAAAAGAAAAAACCTGGTCAGGAGCACCTGGGTGGCTCAGTGGGTTAAGCGTCCCACTTCAGCTCGGGTCATGATCTCTCAGTTCATGTGTTTGAGCCCCATGTCAGGCTCTGTACTGACAGCTGAGAACCTGGAGACTGCTTCAGATTCTGTCTCCCTCTCTCTCTGCCCCTCCCCCACTTGCTCTCTCTCTCTCTCTCTCTCTCTCTCTCAAAAATAAATAAACATTTAATAAAAGAAAAAGAAAAAAGCTAAGGAAACTTAAAAATCAACAACTTATCTTAACCATCAGAGAACTGTCTTGGGCAGATGCCCTATGGAAATCTGGAAAGGAGCAGGTACCTGTAGGGAGACACAAGACCTGAGCATTTGCTTACTCAGGACAGAAGCCGCTGGTGCCATATAAACTAGGAGGAAAATTAAACTAGAAATGTTGATGGATTACTGGAGGCTGACAGTGTGCCAGTGTGAGGCTCCCCAAGGGTTGCAGTCATAGGGAAGCTCCCACCTTCTTGCAGTTTGCTCCTCCAGGAACCCCACCTGGCTCTCACGGGGAGGATGTGGGGGGACGCCAAAGGAAGCTCTCCCCGTGGGCTGGCTGGGGTCGGGGAACAGAAGCCACAATCAAATCTCCCAGGCCCAGCTCCCCTACCTATCTCTCTTGTGGAACAAAAGGCTCAGGCTGAAGCAGGAAATGCATCAAAGCCCACCGGGTGCTGTTGTGGTCCCCTTGCAGCCAGGGAAGGGATTCAAAACCTTAGCCTGCAGAAACTCATGAAAATGCAAAGGCAAAGGTACAAAAATAGCCAAAACAATTCTGAGAAAGAACAGAGCTGGACGACTTACATTATCTGATTTCAGGACTTATTATAAAGTTACAGTATTCAACACAGTGTTGTATCTGCAAAAGGATAGCAAAGGAAAAGACATGTAGATCAATGAACCCAAATAAATCCGTGCAAATATAATGAACTGATTTTTGAAAGGTGCAAAGGAAACTCGGTAGAGAAACAATAGTCTTTTCAACAAGAGGTGGTAGAGCAATTGGATGACAGAAGGGCAAGTGCAAATTAAAAATAAAAGGCTAATTCTCCTGTCGAGAAGAAAGGAAGTAACTTCTCTCCCTCATCGCTTTTCTTAGAGCATTTACTTTAAAAAACTTGTAAGTTCTTCCTCTGTCTCCTGGAAATGTATGTAAATCTTCTTAAACGTTAAAAAGCCCCTTGCTGGCTTTACTGCCTGGTAATGTCTTTCTCAAGAACCTAAAAACCAACTCTTCAAAATGTAATTACAAGAGAAGACAGTTCCCCTGTCTCCTGCTTTCTGGGGAATGGTAGGAGCCTAACCTCAGAGGGGCCTCACTCCAAGTTGCAAAACCACCTCATGTCATAATGGTGTGAGAAGTTTGTTTTCCTTTGGATAAAGCCCATTAGCAAATCCACACAGCCACCTCAACTACCAAGTAAGTCTAGAATGAGCACATGTGTGACAAATGGTGCTGTGAAGTTCTCTTACTTAAGGACTAGTTATTGTTTATCATGTGACTATGTATGTAATGAGTTGTGTTTGCTTGACTATTGCTGGCATAGTAATAGGCAACCCTTCGTCTGCCTCCTAACTGCAGTGCTGGGCCCAAAGGAGACATTTATGAATGGTCCACCAGGTTCTGTATATGATGGTGGTCTATTCTTTCTGGATATCACATTTTCATCTGATTATCTATTTAAGGCTTCAAAGGTTAACTTCCAACCAGAATCTATCTCTGTGACATCAATAGTCAGGGAGCCATCTAATTAAAGACAACTGGAATACTGCTTTTCTGTGTTGAAAGTTTTGCTGTCAATTTGTTCTTTTCCCTCAGACTACAACCCTGCAGGTTCATTCAGTACTTGACCAACAGGGCAGACAGAACACTACAGGATACTCAGATGATGGGCCAAGTGCAATGTGACATAATTCACACAATGTGTATGTGGTGTAAAGGAATAGAGGGCATCTTCTCACAGGACCACACATCTCTATACACAGTACAGAGTTCTGTGTGCATGCAACACTGACCCTACTCCCTGAGTTTACCCTTTAGAGACTGGTAGACTCCCCAAAGAAGTAAATGCTATCAAGAATAGAACTTTATAGCTGTAGGTTAGGGTAGGTTATGTCTAAGACACCTGCTTGCAAGTCTTGCTTCTTTGGTGTATCAAAATATATTTTGTGATGTACTAAAGTTCCTGATGTCTACCAAATATTAAAGTGCATTTTAGCCTAATTTATTATCTGTATTTTTTTTAATGTTTATCTATTCTTTTTTTTTTTTTTTAATTTTTTTTTTCAACGTTTATTTATTTTTGGGACAGAGAGAGACAGAGCATGAACGGGGGAGGGGCAGAGAGAGAGGGAGACACAGAATCGGAAACAGGCTCCAGGCTCCGAGCCGTCAGCCCAGAGCCTGACGCGGGGCTCGAACTCCCGGACCGCGAGATCGTGACCTGGCTGAAGTCGGACGCTTAACCGACTGCGCCACCCAGGCGCCCCAATGTTTATCTATTCTTGAGAGGAGAGAGAGACAGAGAGAGAGAGCGCGCACAAGCGGGGGAGGGGCAGAGCAAGAGAGGGACGCAGAATCCAAAGCAGACTCCAGGCTCTGTCAGCACAGAGCCTGATGCAGGACCCGAACCCACAAGCCGCGAGATCATGACCTGAACCAAAGTTGGACGCCCAACTGACTGAGCCACCCAGGCTCCCCTATCTGTATTAAGTTATAAAAGTAGCCTTAGATGACTAGAAATTCTGTTATTTGTATTAAACAGAATCTTTTTCTGAGTATGTGGCTCATGCTGTTGTGAAAAATGTTTTACCTCTTACCTTTGTCAGTTTATAATGAGAAAACTTCCTTTTACCCTATGTAGCTCAGAGAGCAACTTGATGTATTATCTCAAACACAATAAATATGCTCCTGAAGGCAAAAAAAGAAAAGGGGGTTATTGCAGCTTTATTTTTGATAGTGGGACATTGGAGAAAATTGTAAGTTCTTTCTCTGTTTCCTTGAAATGTATGTGCAGGTGGTGGGACATTGGAGACAATTTGGGTTAGTTATGAAATCTATTTTAGGAAGATAAAGGCTAAGCTGTTATAGAAGAGATCTTCAAATGCAGTGCCTCAGACAAAATAAAAGATTATTTTTCTCTTAAGTCCAGAGACGTATGGGTGGTCCCAAATGAAAGGCGCCAGTTCCTTATATATTGTTGCTTTGTTATTTCCTGGGAACTTAGTCAATCACCATTCAATCCTCATCCATGGCAAAGAGTGATCATCCGTCCTCAGTACTGCCCTTTTCTTCTACCTTTCAGTAATAGAACTTTCCCATGTTTTAGACACATGACTGTTCATATAATGCAGAGACCACATTTTCCAGCTCAATGTGACCAAAGCTGGAGAGCAGTCAAGGAGCTGATAATTATTGAAACTGGATGATGGATACAGAAAGGTCAATAAACTGTTCTTTCTACTTCTCTATATGTTTAAACTTGTTTACAATAAAAAGGTTTTGCCACAATTAAAATTTGTCTTAAAGTTTTTAATCTATTTGGATTTTATTTGAATTACAGTAAATAAAATAATTTTGGATGACATGATGAATCCTTATTTTCTTCTTTTATCATTAAAATATCTTTAATATCTTTCATTTTCAATATATCTTCAGTATCTTTTTCATTTTCTATCTTTTATCATAATCTTATTTGTATAATCATAAATATGATTTAAAACATAATGAAATGAGAAGGAAGGAAAGACGAAGGGAGGCAGACAGGAAATTCCAAGTTTTTGCACTAGGAATCCTTAGAATTCCTTATTTTATCTGTAGACATTATTGGCCACCCTAGGTCCCATCGTGTATGATGCAACCCACTGAAACAAGAGTAATTCAGAGGAAGAATAGTTGGCCCAGGAGAACTCATTCACATTCAGAGCAGGCCTCCTACTTAAGGGCCTCTCCAGGGAGCTCTGTCACTCTCCAAAGTCTAGAGTCAAGATCAAGTCCCTCTGGTCATTGTTATATGGGAAGCAGAGTTAAGAAGGCTTCCCCTTGGACAGAAGACTATAGGAATGTTTCCTTGCTAGGAAGTTCCACTCCTGAATCTTCTAAAGGAAGGACAAAGTTGAGGGAAGCCCACAGAAGCCCTAGCCATATCTGGGGCTTTTGCTCTAGTGTTGGAAGGATGCCATTCAGTATCACCCATTGAGAGCATCACTTGTTGGCCTAGGGTGCCCAGGTAAAGACAAATCTCCTTCTCATTCATATACATCTTCTCCTAAAACTACCCACTCTGGGAACCTGTGAGTGTCAAACCATGAACAGAGAGATCAGATCCTCACTTATCACCTTCCTGAGTTATCCATCAAAGAGAAAGGTGAAGGTGACAAGTATACCTTGTTCTGGTCTAGACCAAACCCTATCACTGTACATTTTACCAGGTGTTCTTGTTCTCAGTGTTCTTGCATTCTCTCTCTCTCTCTCTCTCTCTCTCTCTCTCTCTCTCACTCTCATTGGCATTTACCATCCCTGTGATGCACAGAAGATGGTCCAAGATTGACTTGGCTTTATCCAAATCTCCTGGTACCAACTCAGAGAGTAGCACAGTCTTCATGGACTTACATGCTAAGTACTGAGATTACAGAACAAACAGTAGACAATATGGATTCACAGAAACCCTGGAATGGGAAGACCTTGGAGTAGCTGATGTGCACAACCCTCACCTCCATTTTGAGGGCTTCCTCCTGCCTGGCTTCCATAAAATCAGAACATTTGTGTGCCACTTCTGCTTGGGTTGACACAGAAGGGAAGAAAGGATTTTTATTTAGTACCAGTAATACCCAAGGAAGTTGTCCTTTAATCTTTAGAATTGCTTTTTTAAAAACTTTTTATTTATTTCTGAGAGAGAGAGAGAGAGCATGAGTGGGTGGGGGGCAGGAAGAGAGGGAGACACAGAATCAAAAGCAGGCTCCAGGCTCTGAGCTGTCAGCACAGAGCCCAACATGGGGCTCAAACTCACAAACTGCAAGATCATGACCTGAGCCGGTTGGGCACTTAACCAACTGAGCCACCCAGGCACCCCTAGGATTGCTTTTTTTTTTTTAATCTTTAGAATTTCTTTATTTTTTTAAAAAAATTGTTTTTATGTTTATTCATTTTTGAAAGACAGAGACAGAGCACAAGCAGGGGTGGGGCAGAGAGAGAGGAGGACACAGAATCTGAAGCAGGCTCCAGGCTCTGAGCTGTCGGAACAGAGCCTGATGCAGGGCTCAAACTCACGAACCGCGAGATCATGACCCGAGCCAAAGTCGGATGCTCAACGAACTGAGCCACCCAGGTGCCCCGAAATCTTTAGAATTTCTAAGCTGGAATGGACACTAGAAACCATCTAGTTTTCCAAGATTTTTAAAATGTTTATTTTTGAGAGAGAGAGAGAGCAGGGGAGGGGCAGAGAGAGAAAGAGAGACAGAATCTCAAGCAGGCTCCACACTGTCAGGACAGAGTATGGGGCTCAAACTCATGAACCATGAGATCATGACCTGAGCTGAAATCAAGAGTCAGACATTTAGCCAACTAAGCCAAACAGGTACCCCCTGCCCAGATTTTTTTTTTTTAATAAGAAACTCAAGTGACTTACTCATGAACTTACTGGGGCAGAGAAAGGTCTTGCACCATCATTAGGTATCACAATATCCCTATCAATCACTCATTCATCATGATCTTTCAGCCACATAGTCAGTCCAAATGTTCATCACTTATTCACTGTGCTGATCAGAGCCTTCCTGTGGTTTGAGTTCATTTCCTTCTGGAACTGGAGAATAGTACTTCTCAATGCTCTGGAGTCCATTCCCAACTGGCTTCCTTTCTTTCTCCAGTCTGGATGATCTCTGTTCTCTTCTCTTTCCTTTCTAGGTCTGATTGTCTATGCTCTTCTTTTCTACCTTCTCCACCTTGGCCAATAGCGTCCTACCCTGAGCCAGGAAGGGCTGATGAGCCGTGAAGCTTTACTCCCAATGCCTCATCCCCAGGCATGCTCTAAGTCTGATAACTCATTTGATCATTCTTCTCCATTCTTGCCCCTCTGAAGGGGAACTTAAATGCTCCATGGAAGTTGGTAACAACATAACCACAGTCACTACATCTGTTCTCTTAGGACTATCCAACAACCCTCATATCCAGGCCCTGCTCTTTGTGCTCTTCCTGGGGATTTACCTTCTGACCCTGATGGGAAACCTGACGATGCTACTGGTGATCAGGGCTGATTCCCACCTCCACACATCCATGTACTTCTTCCTGAGTCACCTCTCCTTTCTGGATGCTTTCTATTCCTCAATCATTGTACCTACACTTTTAGAGAACCTTCTTTCCAAATGGAAGAATATATCCCCCCTTGAGTGTTTTACCCAGATCTCCTTGGTCATATTTTCTGGGGCCACTGAAGCTTGCCTCCTTTCAGTCATGGCCTATGACTGGTTCCACGCTGTATGCCACCCACTGTTGTATGTGGTGGCCATGAACAGGAAGGTATGTACTGGCCTGGTGGGAGCATCCTGGGCCATAGGAGTGGGGACAGGCCTGGTTAACAGCATCCTTCTGGATCAGCAGCATTTCTGTGGCCCCAATCTTGTCCACAGTTTTGCCTGCGAGCTTCCCCCAGTCCTCCTGTTGGCCTGTTCTGACCCTTACATTAGCATTGCCTTCATCCTGACCACCATGGTGGTCCTGGGCCTTGGCACCCTTGTCCTGTTTCTGGGCTCCTACACCTGTATCATCATGACAGCCCTGGGGATCAACTCTGCCACGGGTCAGAGGAAGATCTTTTCCACCTGCTTTTCTCATTTTCTTGTGGTCACCATCTTTTATGGTTCAGGAGTTTTCAGGTATATCATACTATATCTCCTAAATGTAAATGTAGAGTATCCCTTGCCCTAAAGTGGCTTTGGTCTGTAGAACAGGGCATTGCAAAGGAGCAGGAAAATTACTATACTGGAATTCAGAAGGCTTAGGTTCTAGTTCTGGTTCTGCTGTGGACTAGCTGTGTGAATTATAAAAAAGTCCATTTTCTTTCTCAGGTCTCAATTGTCTAAGTCTGAAAGATGAGCTTATACAAGGACTAGAGACTTTCCTACTTTCACTAACCTATGATTAATAGTTCTCAAAAGGAAATCAGACAGTCCTTGGTAGATTATTATTCAGCGCTAGGCAAAAAAATAAATAAATAAAACATACAATTCTTGAAACAGATGACATCTTTCTTTCCTACTGGAAGATGATGTCTCTGAACTGCTTTTACGTGGCTCAAGCTCAATTTTAGTATGTAGAGAAAAGAAATATTATTAACCTCACTTTCAGGTAAGGAACCTGAGTTTCAAGAGTAACCAGGTGACTTCTCAAATGTTCCAGAACAAGTTAGTAATGGAGCCATAATATAAACCAAGTCCCACTGATTTCAAACCTCATGCTCTTTCCTACCATGCTTCTCTCACACATAAACAGCTCTAGCTGACAAGTCCTCACCTACTAGGAGCAGAATAATTAATGGTCCATGGTATCCACTGAACTGGAGATGGATTTGTACAAATTGCTCCATATTTTCTCACCTGCTTGTTACTTGGAGAGAAGGCAAGGGTGGAAAAGGATGATAAGGAATAGTCAAGAAGAGCTCACCTGAGACTGTGGGAAAATCTCTTTATCTCTCTCTGCCTGTTTTTCCTCATATGCCATAAGGAGACAATAAGATTTCTCCTACCTACTTCACAGAAATGTTAGGAGGGATAGATGAAGAATAATGACAGTAAAATGAATATCTTTTTAAATCAAGCACACCAGAACCCACAAAGAACATTCCAATGGTGATGGCACTCTAGCACACACACAAAAAAATTAATGTTTCTTTGGGAAATACTCCCAGTGACACTTAATAAAATGCACCCCAAGATTTATTCTTATTATTTTAGATTAATATCTTGTGCTTAGCACATTTTTATTTTCCACGCTTGGCTTCTTTACTAAGCCAAAGAAAAATGCACCTAAAAGGACAAATGTTTGTTCCAATAAGCATTATATAAAATAATGTGCCATGGGGCACCTGGATGGCTCAGTCGGTTGAGCAAAGGACTTCAGCTCAGGTCATGATCTCACAGCTTGTGAGTTCGAGCCCCACGTCAGGCTCTGTGCTGACAGCTCAGAGCCTGGAGCCTGCTTTGGATTCTGTGTCTCCCTCTCTCTGCCCCTAACCCACTTGCATTCTGTCTCTGTCTCTCTCAAAAATAAACATTAAAAAAATTTTTTTAATAAATAAAATAAAATAATGTGCCATGACTGAAGATAATTCCCAGAGCCATAAATGTTGGGAACAATGACAGTATAATTAGAGAAGCATACACTTTTGCCAGAAACAATCCTCACAGGATGAGAACATAAATTGTATATACAGGGAAAAGAAGAGAAAAAAATCCTCATATCTTTATAATAACTATTAAGAAAAGATGTTTTGAAGCATGTGAAGTACTACAGAAATGCATGAAATTATTAGTTTTTTTCTAATCTGCAGCCCTTGATGTGCTACAGAACTTTCTTTTTCTCAGGGCAGCCCTTATAATGTTCTGCATAAGAGAACTCATGTTTGGAGGCATATGAAGGTGGAAATGATTGACTTCTCAGTGATCATATAGTTATATCTAGATGCTGCTGCCACTGATAGTCAATTCAGCTCTGAGGACCCACTTTGCAGAGACTCTGGGATGGGATGGACCATGCCTGCCAACAGTATTGTGGCCATTGTTCTGAGCTCAGTTTACTCCTCTGTGCCATTCCCTTCAAGGTACATGACTCCAGCATCTGGCTCAGCCCTGGAACAAGTGCTCTCTGTGAAGTACAGTGTGGTGACCCCGTTGCTAAACCCTCTCATCTACAGTCTGAAGAACCAGGAAGTGAAAGCAGCCTTCAAGAGAGTGCTGGCCAGGAAGCCCAGGCTTACCTTCTAACCGAGTTCCACTGCCTGCTCGTAACAGGAGAAACAGTGGTGCAAAGGAAGAGGAGGCAGGAAGAACTATCACCAGCTATGTACTTTCTTCTAAAAACAGAAGCATTAGTTCCTCTAACTCCATTGTCCTCCCCCAATCAAGTGAGATGGGAAAACCCCCACAGAGCACATGACAGGGGGCCAGTCACCACTCAAGAAAATTCTGACAAAAAAAGTGTGAAGGATCCTCAAAAAATTTAGAACTACCATATGATCCAGTAATTCCACTTCTGGGTACTTATCCAAAAGGAAATTATTATACCTAGATGTCAGAGGAAAGTAGCATGGAGGATAAATTGAGATAGAAAGGGAGTCCATATTGTTGGGCACCATTCTGAGACCTCCTCACACAGAGCTCTGGGAGAGGGTGCACTCTGACAGCCCTGCCCTGAGCCTCCCCACCGCAACCTGAGCCTGGACCACTTCAGATCCCTTCTTGGTTCAGGACTTGTTCCAGGTCTAAGGAAGGAGAAGGAGTTGGAGAAACAGAACAGATTCTCAGCTGCCATCCCATCTCTCCTTCAGCTCCCAAGAATGTTCTCAGGAAGAGAACAACAGCACTTTCCTGTCATGCTTCTCTCAAATGCCAAGAGGTCAGGACTACATCAGTCAGGACTACTCCCATGCCAGCTCCCTGGCTTCCCTCTGTTCTTCTGAACTTCAAGCTAAGATACTCTCTGAAAATAAATTTGTCAGTTTCCTCTAGCAAAGTCCTCTTCAGATTATGGCCTCATATATGGTACACTCACAGGTGATGTTTCCTGGTCTTCTCTGTGGCATGAAGGCCAGAGCAATGGGACTGGGCACAAGTCCCAGCCTTAGCTGCATTTCTTCTTGGGCCACTTGGTGAAGCAGGTCCTTTATGTTACCAGAGCATTTGACTTCCTGAGGGGTAACTAAGGCAGGGTAATAAGTAAGAAGTCGATATGTGAGCTCTGTAGGAAGAATGGCCATCTGACCCTGTCCTCCCACACACACCCATACAAAGGAGTCACTCCTACAACCTGTAGACTTGGGTAAATCGTTTTGTCCCAAGGGGGAATAGCATGCAATACTCGTGGGAGATGCATCACATTGTGTTTAACTTCACACTAAAGTCACATCATGAGTACCAAGTTATTTCCTGAGAGTCTCTTTTCATTAAGTATAGGAGAGGGATGGCTTCTCCACCCCTTTCATGGTCCTATCAGTCTCTAAACAAGCCATAGGGAGACTTCATGTGGGAACTGCTCATCTCTCAGACAAGAGAAGTATGATCTGACTACTAAAAGGCCCTGCAGGTATAGGGGTAGGAGGAGTGTAATCAGCTATATTAGACATCTAAGAAAGGCAGGAAGAAGAAAAACAGGAAGTAGAAGATAACTCAGTTAACTCAGAAATGTCATTTTTTTTCTTCAAGTTTTTACTTAAATTCCAGTTAGCTGGATGGCAGTGTAGGAGGACGCTGGGCTCACTGCGTCCTGCTGATCACTTAAATTCTACCCACACCTGCCTAAATCAGCCAGAAAACCACCAGAAGACTAGCAGAATGCATTCTCTGGAGCCAAGTGTAGACAAGAGGCCCACGGAAGAGGGTAGGAATGGCGGAGAGGCAGTGCACGCTACACGGACTGGCGGGAGGGAGCCGGGGTGGAGGGACACCCGCTGGCAAAGCAAAGCAGAGCCCCTGAGTCGGGCTTGTAAAGCGGAGGGGCCGGATGGACTGTATTCTGACAGCAAGCGGGACTTAACATCTGGAAGGTTATAAGTTAACAGCTCTGACTCTCAACAATAGCCAAATTATGGAAAGAGCCGAAATGTCCATCAACTGATGAATGGATAAAGAAATTGTGGTTCATATACACAATGGAGTACTATGGGGCAATGAGAAAGAATGAAATATGGCCCTTTGTAGCAACGTGGATGGAACTGGAGAGTGTGATGCTAAGTGAAATAAGCCATACAGAGAAAGACAGATACCATATGTTTTCACTCTTATGTGGATCCTGAGAAACTTAACAGAAACCCATGGGGGAGGGGAAGAAAAAAAAGAGGTTAGAGTGGGAGAGAACAAAAGCATAAGAGACTCTTTAAAAACTGAGAACAAACTGAGGGTTGATGGAAGGAGGGAGAGAAGGGTGGGTGATGGGTATTGAAGAGGGCATCTTTTGGGATGAACACTGGTAGTTGTATGGAATCCAATTTGACAATAAATTTCATATATTAAAAAATTACAAAAAAAAAAGTTAACAGCTCTGCTCGGAGAACGGGAGGGCTAGAGGACAACGGGAGGGAGAGTTGTTGAGCCCCAGATGACAGATCTCAGCTTGGGGGGGAACAAAGGTGCTCGCCAGTGCCATCTCCCTTGCCCATCTCCCAGCCAAAATCCCAAAGGGAACCAGTTCCCGTCATGGAACTTGCTTGCACGGTGCAAACACCCAATGCTGTGCTTCTGTGGATCCATCCCTCCAGTGGGTCTGACTCCCTCCTGGTGCCGCAGGGCCCCTCCCGAAGCAGATCATTGAAGGAAAAGCAAGCTGAGCCTGCCCCTCCCGCCCCTGTGCACCTTGCCAATCCACCCCAGCTACTACACCAGATCCCCAGCACCACAAGCCTGGCAGTGTGCAAGTAGCACAGATGGGCCACACCACCCCACAGTGAATCCCACCCCTAGGAAAGGGGAAGAGAAGGTACACGCCAGTCTGACTGTGGCCCCAGCGGTGGGCTGGGGGCAGACATCAGGTCTGACTGTGGTCCCGCCCAGCAATGCAAGTTATTCAAGACAGCACAGGGAAGTGCCCTGCAGTTCCGCACCACTCCAGGGACTATCCAAATGACGAAACAGAAGAATTCCCCTCAAAAGAAACTCCAGGAAGTAGCGACAGCTAATGAACTGATCAAAAATGATTTAAACAATATAACAGAAAGTGAATTTAAAATAATAGTCATAAAATTAATCGCTGGGCTTGAAAACAGTATAGAGGACAGCAGAGAACCTATTGCTACAGAGATCAAGGGACTAAGAAACAGCCAGGAGGAGCTAAAAAATGCTATAAATGAGCTGCAAAATAAAATGGAGACGACCACAGCTCGGATTGAAGAGGCAGAGGAGAGAATAGGTGAACTAGAAGATAAAATTATGGAAAAAGAGGAAGCTGAGAAAAAGATTTAAAAAATCCAGGAGTATGAGGGGGAAATTAGAGAACTAAGTGATGCACTAAAGAGAAATAATCTATGCATAATTGGTATTCCAGAGGAGGAAGAGAGAGGGAAAGGTGCTGAAGGTGTACTTGAAGAAATCATAGCTGAGAACTTCCCTGATCTGGGGAAGGAAAAAGGCATTGAAATCCAAGAGGCACAGAGAACTCCCTTCAGATGTAACTTGAATTGATCTTCTGCACGACATATCATAGTGAAACTGGCAAAATACAAGGATAAAGAGAAAATTCTGAGCAGCTAGGGATAAACGTGCTATAACATATAAAGGGAGACCGATAAGACTCATGATGTATCTCTCTACTGAAACTTGGCAGGCCAGAAAGGAATAGCAGGAAATCTTCAATGTGAAGAACAGAAAAAATATGCAGCCGAGAATCCTCTATCCTGCAAATCTGTCATTTAGAACAGGAGAGATAAAGGTCTTCCCAAACAAACAAAAACTGAAGGAATTCATCACCACTAAACCAGCCCTACAAGAGATCCTAAGGGGGATCCTGTGAGACAAAGTACCAGAGACATCGCTACAAGCATGAAACCTACAGACATCACAATGACTCTAAACTCATATCTTTCTATAATAACACTGAATGTAAATGGACTAAATGTGCCAACCAAAAGACATAGGGTATCAGAATGGATAAAAAAACAAGACCCATCTATTTGTTGTCTACAAGGGACTCATTTTAGACCTGAGGACACCTTCAGATTGAAAGTGAGGGGATGGAGAACTATTTATCATGCTATTGGAAGTCAAAAGAAAGCTGGAGTAGCCATACTTATATCAGACAAACTAGACTTTAAATTAAAGGCTATAACAAGAAATGAAGAAGGGCATTATATAATAATCACAGGGTCTATCTATCAGGAAGAGCTAACAATTATAAATGCGTCTATGCGTCGAATATGGGAGCCCCCAAATATATAAAACAATTACAAACATAAGCAACCTTATTGATAAGAATGTGGTAATTGCAGGGGACTTTAATACTCCACTTACAACAATGGATAGATCATCTAGACACATGGTCAATAAAGAAACAAGGGCCCTGAATGATACATTGGATCAGATGGACTTGACAGATATATTTAGAACTCTACATCCCAAAGCAACAGAATATACCTTCTTCTCCAGTGCACATGGAACATTCTCCAAGATAGATCACATACTGGGTCACAAAACAGCCCTTCATAAGTATACAAGAATTGAGATCATACCATGCATACTTTCAGACCACAATGCTATGAAACTTGAAATCAACCACAGGAAAAAGTCTGGAAAACCTCCAAAAGCATGGAGGTTAAAGAACACTCTACTAAAGAATGAATGGGTCAACCAGGCAATTAGAGAAGAAATCAAAAAATATATGGAAACAAACGAAAATGCAAATACAACAATCCAAACGCTTTGGGATGCAGCAAAGGCAGTGCTGAGAGGAAAATACATTGCAATCCAGGCCTATCTCAAGAAACAAGAAAAATCCCAAATACAAAATCTAACAGCACACCTGAAGGAAATAGGAGCAGAACAGCAAAGACACCCTAAATCCAGCAGAAGAAGACACCCTAAACCCAGCAGAATAAGAGAAATAATAAAAATCAGAGCAGAAATAAACAATATAGAATCTAAAAAAACTGTAGAGCAGATCAATGAAACCAAGAGTTGGTTTTTTGAAAAAATAAACAAAATTGATAAACCTCTAGCCAGGCTTCTCAAAAAGAAAAGGGAGATGACCCAAATAGACCAAATAGATCATGAATGAAAATGGACTTATTACAACCAATACCTCAGAAATACAAGCAATTATCAGGGAGTACTATGAAAAATTTTATGCCAACAAACTGGACAACCTGGAAGAAATGGACAAATTCCTAAACACCCACACACTTCCAAAACTCAAACAGGAGGAAATAGAAAGTTTGAACAGACCCATAACCAGCGAAGAAATTGAATCAGTTATCAAAAAATCTCCCAACAAATAAAAGTCCAGGACCAGATGACATCCCAGGGGAGTTCTACCAGACATTTAAAGCAGAGATAATACCTATCCTTCTCAAGCTATTCCAAAAAATAGAAAGGGAAGGAAAACTTCCAGACTCATTCTATGAAGCCAGTATTACTTTGATTCCTAAACCAGACAGAGACCCAGTAAAAAAAGAGAACTACAGGCCAATATCCCTGATGAATATGGATGCAAAAATTCTCAATAAGATACTAGCAAATCGAATTCAACAGCTTATAAAAAGAATTATTCACCATGATCAAGTGGGATTCATTCCTGGGATGCAGTGCTGGTTCAACATTTGCAAATCAATCAACGTGATACATCACATTAATAAAAGAAAAGAACCATATGATCCTGTCAATCGATGCAGAAAAAGCATTTGGCAAAATTCAGCATCCTTTCTTAACTAAAACACTTGAGAAAGTCGGGATAGGAGGAACATACTCAAACATCAAAAAAGCCATTTATGAAAAGCCCACAGCTAACATCATCCTCAATGGGGAAAAACTGAGAGCTTTTTCCCCTAAGATCAGGAACACGACAGGGATGTCCACTCTCACCGCTGTTGTTTAACCTAGTGTTGGAAGTTCTAGCCTCAGCAATCAGACAACAAAAGGAAATCAAAGGCAGCAAAATTGGCAAAGATGGAGTAAAGCTTTCACTTTTTGCAGATGACATGATATTATACATGGAAAATCCAATAGACTCCACCAAAAGTCTGCTAGAACTGATACATGAATTCAGCAAGTTGCAGGATACAAAATCAATGTACAGAAATCAGTTGCATTCTTATACACTAATAATGAAGCAACAGAAAGACAAAGAAACTGGTCCCATTCACAATTGCACCAAGAAGCATAAAATACCTAGGAATAAATCTAACCAAAGATGTAAAAGATCTGTATGCTGGAAACTATAGAAAGCTTATGAAGGAAATTGAAGAAGATATAAAGAAATGGAAAAACATTCTGTGCTCATGGGTTGGAAGAATAAATACTGTTAAAATGTCAATGCTACCCAAAGCTATCTACACATTCAATGCAATCCCAATTAAAATTGCACCAGCATTCTTCTCAAAGCTAGAACAAGCAATCCTAAAATTCATTTGGAACCACAAAAGGCCCCGAATAGCCAAAGGAATTTTGAAAAAGAAGACCAAAGCAGGAGGTATCACAATCCCAGACTTTAGCCTCTACTACAAAGCTGTCATCATCAAGACAGCATGGTATTGGCACAAAAACAGACACATAGACCAATGGAATAGAATAGAAACCCCAGAACTAGACCCACAAAAGTATGACCAACTAATCTTTGACAAAGCAGGAAAGAATATCCAATGGAAAAAAGACAGTCTTTTTAACAAATGGTGCTGGGAGAACTGGACAGCAACATGCAGAAGGTTAAAACTAGACCACTTTCTTACAACACTCACAAAAATAAACTCAAAATGGATAAAGGACCTGAATGTGAGACAGGAAACCATCAAAACCCTAGAGGAGAAACCAGGAAAAGACCTCTCTGACCTCAGCTGCAGCAATTTCTTACTTGACACATCCCCAAAGGCAAGGGAATTAAAAGCAAAAATGAACTATTGGGACCTTATGAAGATAAAAAGCTTCTGCACAGCAAAGGAAACAACCAACAAAACTAAAAGGCAACCAACAGAATGGGAAAAGATATTTGCAAATGATATATCGGACAAAGGGCTAGTATCCAAAATCTATAAAGAGCTCACCAAACTCCACACCCGAAAAACAAATAATCCAGTGAAGAAATGGGCAGAAAACATGAATAGACACTTCTCTAAAGAAGACATCCGGATGGCCAGCAGGCACATGAAAAGATGCTCAACGTCGCTCCTCATCAGGGAAATACAAATCAAAACCACACTCAGATATCACCTCACACCAGTCAGAGTGGCCAAAATGAACAAATCAGGAGACTATAGATGCTGGAGAGGATGTGGAGAAACGGGAACCCTCTTGCACTGTTGGTGGGAATGCAAACTGGTGCAGCCGCTCTGGAAAACAGTGTGGAGGTTCCTCAAAAAATTAAAAATAGACCTACCCTATGACCCAGCAGTAGCACTGCTAGGAATTTACCCAAGGGATACAGGAGTACTGATGCATAGGGGCACTTGTACCCCAATGTTTATAGCAGCACTCTCAACAATAGCCAAATTATGGAAAGAGCCGAAATGTCCATCAACTGATGAATGGATAAAGAAATTGTGGTTTATATACACAATGGAGTACTATGTGGCAATGAGAAAGAATGAAATATGGCCCTTTGTAGCAACGGATGGAACTGGAGAGTGTTATGCTAAGTGAAATAAGCCATACAGAGAAAGACAGATATGTTTTTCACTCTTATGTGGATCCTGAGAAACTTAACAGAAACCTATGGGGGAGGGGAAGAAAAAAAAACAAAAGAGGTTAGAGTGGAAGACAGCCAAAGCATAAGAGACTCTTAAAAACTGAGAACAAACTGAGGGTTGATGGGGGGGGGGTGGGAGGGAGAGAAGGGTGGGTGATGGGTATTGAAAAGGGCATCTTTTGGGATGAGCACTGGGTGTTGTATGAAAGCCAATTTGACAATAAATTTCAAATATTAAAAAAAAAATTCCAGTTAGCTAACACACAGTGTAATATTAATTCCAGGTATAGAATTTAGTGATTCATCATTTACATAGAACACCAGTGCTCATCAGAACAAGTACCCTCCTAAATACCCATCACCCATTTAACCCATCCCCCCACCCACATCCCCTCCAGCAACCCTCAGTTTGTTCACTATATTTAAGAGTCTGTTTCCTGGTTTGCCTCTCCCTTTTCCCCCGCCGTGTTCATCTTTTTTGTTTCTTAAATTCCACATTAATGAAATCATATGGTGTTTGTCTTTCTCTGACTGACCTATTTCACTAAGCATAATACACTCTAGCTCCATCCAAGTCATTGCAAATGGCAATATTTTATTCTTTTTGATGGCTGAGTAATATTCCATGGTACATGTATATACATTTGGGCTCTTTCCATAATTTGGCTACTATAAACATCAGGGTGCATGTACCCTTTGAATTAGTATTTTTGTATCCTTTGGTAAATACCTAGTAGTGCAATTTCTGGGTTGTAGAGTTCTACTTTAAATTTTCTAGAAACCTCAATGCTGTTTTCCGGAGTGGCTGCACCAGTTTGCATTATCACCAATGGTGCAAAAGGGTTGCCCTTTTTCTGCATCCTCACCAGCACCTGTTGTTTCCTGTGTTATTAATTTTGGCCATTCTTACAGGTGTGATGTGATATTTCATTGTAGTTTTGATTCATATTTCCCTGTTGATGAGTAATGTTGAGCATCTTTTAATGCTTCTGGTAGCCATCTGTACATAAATGTGGTACTTTAAATTGGAGTTTTGGCATGCTGGATTGTCAAAGCAGGAACAGATATAAAAAACAAAAAACAAAAAACAAAAACAAAAACAAACCACCTGAACCAAAACCCTCCTTTTAAGATGAGGAAGCTGAAGCACAGAGGACAGAGATGACATGCCCAGGTTTGCACCATCAATGAGTAGCAGAAACAGACTTTAGGACTCAAATCTCCCTCAACCCATTGGTCACCCTTTTCAGATTCTTGGCACCCCTATCTTTGCTGTCCTTCTCCCACCCCGCATCTCCACCAGTCAAAAATCCAACCCATACTTCAAAACCAGCTTAAATGCCACTTCTTTAATAAATCCTTTCTTGATCTCTTTTTCCACAGCACCCCCCCATGTAAAGTATCTTTTTTTTTTTTTTTAATTTTTTTTTTTCAACGTTTATTTATTTTTGGGACAGAGAGAGACAGAGCATGAATGGGCGAGGGGCAGAGAGAGAGGGAGACACAGAATCGGAAACAGGCTCCAGGCTCTGAGCCATCAGCCCAGAGCCCGACGCGGGGCTCGAACTCACAGACCGCGAGATCGTGACCTGGCTGAAGTCGGACGCTTAACCGACTGCGCCACCCAGGCGCCCCTAAAGTATCTTTTTTTAATGAATGTTCAGAGCACATTTCTAAACTCTCTCATGATGCTATGACATTATCCCTTGTATTATAATAATTTTTTTTAATTTTTTTTTACTTTTATTTATTTTTTGAAGGAGACAGAGCACAAGTTGGGGAGGGGAAGAGAGAGAAGGAGACACAGAATCCAAAGCAGGCTCCAGGCTCCGAGCTGTCAGCACAGAGCCTGACGCAGGGCTCGAACTCACCAGCCGTGAGATCATGACCTGACTTGAAGTCGGACGCTTAACCGACTGAGCCACCCAGGCGCTCTGCATTATAATTATTTATTAATTGTTTATCTTATCTTTCCTACTAGTCCTTGAGGGAAGGGACCCTTTTGCCAATTTTTTACTCCTTCTATAGTTCCTTGAATATGCTAGTGATCAATGAGTTTCTTGAATCGAGTTGCAACAGAAAGTAACCTCCATCTTTCTAAGTTCAGTCTATTTCCTCTTCAGTAGAGATGGAAGGTGGCTATGACTTATAGCTTCAGTGTCCACCCACTCACACTACTTCCTCCTCCTCCCTCCAGGAAGAAAATACAGCCAGCCATTCAAAATCAGGCCCTTTATTCAAGAGAGAGGTGGAATCCATTGTTGTAGTTAAAGTGCCATCAGGGGGCACTAAGCAAGGGTCAAAAGTCCAGTGTACCAGTCACACATTCCTGGAGAATCATTCTCAAGTGTCCAAAGGTGTCACTACAGAGTTCAGGGCTCAGAGACAAATCAGCTTCAAGGGGGTAGAAAGAAGCAAACTGAGGTAGCCTTAGGGGAGAGGCATTCCAGGAATGTACAGAGGGCAGAAACGGCAAAGACCGCAGGCACTCACAACATCTCACAGTGCCACTGTTCCAGTTTCTCAGAGCAGAGTGGTTTATGGGCCAACCTGATAATGGAAAAAGAGACGGGACAAGTTGGATGACTGGATCTTAGCCCAAACTTCCATCTAGCTTTATTCTCAAAAGGGTCAAGGTGGAAGAGTGTGGATGAAAATTAAAGAAGGACATTCCTAGCCAGATGGCAAGGGACACTGAGCCACCTAATGGGGTAGGGTTCACTTTTAAAACTCCAAAAAATTGTAGGACTGGAAAAGACATGCAGTGGAATCAAGGGCTTGCTTCGGGGTCTAGGACTAAAACAAGCTGAATTAGATGTCCACGTCCAGGTGAAGGGAGCCATAGGTCTCAGCCTTCTCTTTCTTATGCTTATTAGGAATATTGTTAAACAGGAGTGGTGTGAGGGAAGCTTAGAAAATCGGAAAACTGAATCTTCTCAATGACTTTTGTTTTGAAAACTACATTCTAAATTAAATGGTCAGGAGATAGAAAGAGAGGACAGTAGTGCTGGACTAAAGGAGTGAGAAAAAGGAGGAGAAGGGGAAAGTAAAAAATAGAATGGAGATTCACCAGTAGTCAATTCCTTCCTTATCCAGGATCTTCTTGGCACAAATCATGTCATCAGTAAGGTCATCATCCAGGAACTCTGGCAGAAGTTGCAAGGAGAGGAATGAGAGAGCTAAGTATTACCCAGAAAGATAATGTGTTTCCCTCTTCCCTGGATCTATTAGGTCTGGTTCTTCTCTGAACTGGAGGCTTATGCCTGTTGCCTTTCTATATGATAAAGTCAATACAATAATGTTCCCCATCCAAGATAAGGATTCCCTTCACTTTTCTTGAATGTCTCCGGAGGAACTGTCAACTTCATCAACTGACTTACTCTGAAAATGCAGGGTATTAGACTTCAAGAATCCCAGACAGCTCAGATCATCTACCTGTGAACTTCTGGGAACTGCCTGGGGATTTAGTGAACATGAAAATTCTGTCAATTCAAGCCCCACAGTTGAAGTGGAGTACAAGGCAGTGAAGCCAGAAGTATGCTTGACACCAAAAGTAAGATTATCCCAGAGGTAGCCTCCAGGAAAACAGAGGAACAGGATAAAAGAGGCTACTCACTGTCACAGGAGATGTCACAGATGTTCCTTGACTGAAGGATCTGGTTGTCCCTGCACCAAAATTTATTGTTGATCTGGAAGAGTCCATATTCTGTGCTGCCATTGTTATTCACTATGGTTTGTGTATCATAACCACTAGTATGAAATATGGTACAGATCCCTGAGGGAAAGATGAGAAAGAGGTATCACAGAGGTGACTATAAATTATGCATTTATAGCATAAATGAGGACCTGTATTACCAGACATAGAAAGGCTCTCTAGCTAATCTCCAAATATTGCAAAGCACAAAATATATTGATGAAATGAAAAGAGTTCCAAAAAGGACAGACAATAAGAGAAAGGGAAAATAGGGGCGTCTGGGTGGCTCAGTTAAGTGTCCGACTTCAGCTCAGGTCATGATCTCACAGTTCGTGGGCTCCAGCCCCACATCAAACTCTGTGCTGACAGCTCAGAGCCTGGAGCCTGCTTCAGATTCTGTGTCTCCCTTTCTCTCTACGCCCCTTCCATAGTCTGTGTCTCTCTGTCTCTCAAAAATGAATAAATGTTAAAAAAAAATTTTTTTTTAAAGAGAGAAAGGAAAAATACATGAATAAATGTAATAAAAAGAGTAAACAGATAAGCAGATAAGATAAAAGGATTATTAGATAATTGAATAAAAGTGGAGAGGAAAAGGTGGATGAAAGAGAGACACATATGAATTGAAGAATGGATGAAGCAAGGCAGCAGGGAACTTACATTCAGACAAAGCAATGCCTCCATAGCCATCCATGTCTTTCAGCACCTGGGACAGCTCACATTTTGTAAATTGCTTCCCCTGGATGGCAGGGAACATGATGCCAATCAGGAGCAGAGAGACAAAGGACATCATTTTGGCTGCCCCCAAGAACCTGAAATAGGGACACCAGACAGCTTCACCTCCTTTTATTTGTGGAGAAAGCCTCGGGGGCCCTGGCACCAAGCCCTACATCCAGGAAGAGGATGAAGAGAGACTGGTCATGCCAACACAGAAACACTGAACCTGCCAGCTTCCTTCCGTACTTTTACCCCATTTTTCCTTCTCCTCCCCTAATCTCTAGTCCATACCAGTTATTGTTTTCTGCCCAGAGAGAGTTCCAAGCATGATTCTGTTCCCATTTGGCTTTGTTAAGTACCTTTGTTTCCTGTAGATTTGGTTCTAGGAAGCAGGATGTCCCTAGCCTACTTCGGGAACAAAGGAGGCCTCAGGGGTAATATGAGTGAGGCAGTCAGAAAATAAACTAAGGGTCTTGGCAAAACCCCCTCCCCACTAGACACATACAGAATATGGAAAAGGAGTGTGTGTCATTACATGCCATAAGCCCAGGACCAGAGTTGGCACTTGTCCAGTCAACTCAGGCATGGAAAAAAGGAAGAGTCCCTTAACACGGTGGTTCATGGCTGGGGGCTCAGGAGTAGGGATGGACGATAGCAACATAGACTACAAGAATCTGATATAACTTGGATCCAGAGATTTCTATACTTCAGGAAAACAGAGTATGACAGTATCTAGCTCTCCTATGAGCTATTATCCAGGCTCTCCACCACCAACCACCACTACCACTAAACAGCCAGATACCACATTGGTGTTAATTAAGACATTATGTAAATCCAAAACTAATAACTTGTAGCAGATTTGTTCATGGGTATAGAAACTTGTAGACAGCCTCAGAGTTGGCCACAGACGGTTAAAGAGAGAGTAACCCAAGTCAGTGTAAAGAGGACTTTGAGAACCTTAAGATTAGACTAAGATATATCTACAGCCTACAAAACAAGATTCTGGATCTGAGCTTTTTAAGGTCAGTGCCCCTGAACAAGTAAAGTTGAGGGTACCAGTTCTGAATAATTCCTCCAACTTGCTGGCATCAAG
Source organism: Lynx canadensis (assembly GCF_007474595.2). Taxonomy (NCBI): domain Eukaryota; kingdom Metazoa; phylum Chordata; class Mammalia; order Carnivora; family Felidae; genus Lynx; species Lynx canadensis. The sequence goes on from NC_044309.1 coordinate 75,109,394, forward strand.
CTTCAAATCATGTGCCAATAGCTATTAGCCTCCTTCGTGCCAGGGCTCATCCTCTTTATTCCAATCTCTCAACCTGATTTCTTATATTGAAGTGGGTATCTGTCCCAACCAACAGTTTTCTCTATATCATGGGTAACCAGTATATGAAGCTGCATGAGTGAAATGAGTGTAGAGGATCTTGGTGCCAAGAGAGATGAGCAGAAAGTCCTGATGGCAAAGAAATACATGTTCAGAAACACAATGAAAGGGCTGCTACAACATTTCTCCTCCATTCTACCCAGAGGCATTGGAGGGGTACATGAAGGACAGGAATAGGAATAGGAATTCTGTCACACTAAGCAAGTATGGTTGAGAATATGGCTGGGAGTAGAGGATGACCTTGAACCATCTGACAGATAAGGAAAGCTAGGTCTGCTTGCCTATAATTTGGTTGGTTGTATCTCTGCCCTTCCCTGAAGCAATAAAAAGCAGCATCCAGGTCTGCACAGCTAAGCGCAAAAAATAAATGTGCCTCGGGCAAGAGGAACCATTATTTCCCTAGAAATGTTTGTAAAATGGCATATCTGAGGATCATCTGGAAAAGAATATGGAAGATGTATAATGGGAACAATTACAAACATTCAGAGAAAGACGCAGATTCTTGGAGATAGACCAAACAACAATGACCACAGCACTGAAAGAGGAAGAAAGACATCAGCACAGCTACCTTTCCAGACAGGTAGCGTGCTCTCTGTGCAGGCTGAGATCTGAATCAAGGCAGTGAAGAGACATTTACAACACATGGATTTTTTAGAAATATGCTAGGAAGCTATATTCATTTTCTCAGATGCTGTCATAAAAATCAGGTTTCTCAAATCAGCCCTATTTGAAGGACTTTTAGAGATTAAGGAATCAGAAGGGCCTGCTTCAAAACACATTTGGCAGTTGCCATCCAAAACTATAGTTTGTAGATAAGTGGTAATTTATAGAGAGAGCCAAGGACTACCATTTGGAGGAACATCCTAGATCCAGAATAACATTGATCATTACTTCTGGTTAGTATATTCACCTTGTTCTACTTCCTCCCATAATCCACATAAATTACTACTAAGTGGACAATGAAGCAAAATTTTGGACTTGACACATAAATTTCAGACAAATTCTTCATTGAATTATAGAGTTATTTAAAGCAAATAAAATTTGGGGGCACCTGGGTGGCTCAGTCAGTTAAGCATCTGACTTCAGCTCAGGTCATGATCTTGTGGTTCACAAGTTTGAGCCCTGCATGGAGCTCTGTGCTGACAGCTCAGAGCCTGGAGAGTCCTTCAGATTCTGTCTCCCTCTCTCTCTGCCCTCCCCCACTCGTGCTCTGTCTGTCTCTCAAAAATAAACAAACATTTTTAAAAAGCAGATAAAATTTGGAGAGTGAGTGATTTTGATTGGTGCTTTTCTTTTGGGGGTTGCTTGTGCAAAAGTCCTTACAAAGTCACTTAGCACTAGGGATTCACATCCTGTATCTGCACCAAAAGCGTGCTTGCAATTTACATTGGATTATTTTCAATTGTTGTACTTGTATTACTATCTCTATAACTGTTCTTGTGCATAAAAAAGCCAATGGTTCACTTTTGTGAACTGAGAATAGTATCAACAAAAAATGTAAATATACAAATGTAAATCATAACTCACAACTTATTTTAAAATATACTAACTAAAATGGATTTTACCTTTTTGATCAAATATTAGCTAAAACAAATTCATATGCAATACTAATACATAATAGAATTTTTATGCAAATCTTACCCAATTTTTCATTTTAAATGTCTATTTTTAAAAAAACATAAGAGCACCTAGCTGACTCAGTCAGAAGAACATGTGACTCTTGATCTCGGGATCATGAGTTCGAGTCCCACACTGGGTGTAGAGATTACTTAAATAAATAAAAACTTTAAAAAATAAAAATAAATGAGCACACATTTATATAATTTTACATCACACCTCTGATAAAATCTTACATCCTGTTTTTTGTTTAGGTGGTACTTTTTTCCTTTCTTTTTTGATTGGTTTCTCTCTCCTCCTCATTTCTTTCCTGCCATACACTGTCCCATTAACTCATATGAACAGTTTACCATATATCCACTCAAATTTTTATAAATTATCATATTTATATACATACATATTGTTTTGCTATTCATTTGAAAATTTTTAATCCATCTGAAATTCTATCTGGGTTCCCTCTTCTGTTCAACTTGTCATCTTTGTCTATTTTAACACAAATACTTAGTAGACTTAATTGATTTTATATATTTTGATATCTGATATGACAAGTCTTCTTTGTTATTTTTTATTAAGAAAATTAATCAAACTTTTTATTTTCAAAAAATGTTTTAAACTTACATAAAAGTTGTAAAAATACTGTAATAACTCACATATAGCCTTCGCGGAGATTCACCCACTGTCAACACTTTGCCACATTTGCATGTTCTCTCTCACTTTCTTTTTTTTTCTCTGGCTTTAGTAAGATATAATTAACATTTAAGCTTAAGGTGCACAACGTGGTGATTTGATCCGCATATATACTGTGAAGTGATTGTTGCAATAAGGTTAGTTAACATCTCCATCCCCTCACACGATGACCATTTGTGTGTATGCGTGTGTGTAGTGAGAACATTTAAGATTTACTTTCATAGCAAGCAGGCAAAAATCTCTTTGACATTGGCCACAGCAACTTCTTACTCAACACGTCTCTGGAGGCAAGCAAAACAAAAGCAAAAATGAACTATTGGGACCTCATCAAAATAAAAACTTCTGCACAGCAAAGAAAACAATCAACAACACTAAAAGGCAACCAACAGAGTGGGGGAAGATATTTGCAAATGACATATCAGATAAAGGGTTAGTATCCAAGATCTATAGAAAACTTATCAAACTCAACACCCAAAAAACAAATAATCCAGTGAAGAAATAGGCAGAAGACAAGAATAGACACTTTTCCAAAGAGAACATCCAGATGGTTAACAGACACATGAAAAAATGCTCAACATCACTCATCATCGGGGAAATACAAATCAAAACCACAATGAGATATCACCTCACACCTGTCAGAATGGCTAACATTAACTACTCAGGCAACAACAGATGTTGGCGAGGATGTGGAGAAAGAGGATCTCTTTTGCACTGCTGGTGGGAATGCAAACTGGTGCGGCCCCTCTGGAAAACAGTATAGAGGTTCCTCAAAAAACTAAAAATAGAACTATCCTATGACCCAGCAATTGCACTACTAGGTATTTATCCAAGGGATACAGGCATGCTGTTTTGAAGCCGCACATGCTCCCCAATGTTTATAGCAGCACTATCAACAATAGCCAAAGTATGGAAAGAGCCCAAATGTCCATCAACGGATGAATGGATAAAGAAGATGTGGTATATATATGCAATGGAGTATTATTCAGCAATATAAAAGAATTAAATCTTGCCATTTGCAACTATGTGGGTGGAACTAGAGGGTATTGTGCTAAGTGAAATTAGTCAGAGAAAGACAAATATCATATGACTTCACTCATATGAGGACTTTAAGATACAAAACAGGTGAACATAAGGAAAGGGAAGCAAAAATAATGTAAAAACAGGGAGGGGACAAAACATAAGAGACTCTTAAATGTAGAGAACAAACAGAGGGTTGCTGGAGGAGTTGTGGGATGGGGGATGAGCTAAATGGGTAAGGGGCTTAAGGAATCTACTCCTGAAATCATTGTTGCACCATGTGCTAATTAGCTTGGATGTAAATTATAAAAATACATACATACATAAATACATAAATAAATAAAAGATAAATAAACATTAAACAAATATTGACTTTCATAGCAACCTTCAAGTATATAATACAGTATTGTTAACTACAGTCACCATGCTGTACCTTAGATTTCCCAGAACTTATTCATCTTATAATTGGAAGTCTGTACCCTTTGATCAACATCTCCCCATTTCCCCAACCCCCCAGCCCCTGGCAACCACCATTCTACTCTTTGTTTCTATGAGTTTGATGTTTTGAGGTTCCACATAAGAGTGAGATTTTACAGTATTTGTCTTTCTTTGACTTATTTCATTTAGTATAATGCCCCTCAAGATCCATCCATGTTGTTGCAAATGGCAGGATTTCTTTGTGTTTTAAGGCTGCATAATATTCCATTGTGTGTGTGTGTGTGTGTGTGTGTGTGTGTGTGTAATGTTCTCTAGTCCTTTTTAGATAATCCATTGTTAGTGTATTATATACCTAATAATTTTTAGAAAGTAATTTTTTATGATGTTAAATCTTTAATCTCAAAACATATGTATTTTTCTTTCATTCAGATTTTATTTTACTTACTTCAGTAAGATTTTATAGTGTTCTTTATACATATTCAGTGCCTTTTTAATTAAACTTATTCCTAAATATGTGACACTTTTTGTTGTTAATGTGAATGAGATATTTCCCCCTTTCCATTTCTGGGTATTTATAAATAGTACAAAGAACAAGTACTTTTTTGTAAATATATCTTCTACAAAGCCATCTCACCAAAATACATTATAAATTCTAGTATTTTTTTTGACTAATTTTGGGGGATTCTAAGTATATAATCATAACTCCAAAAGTGATAAGCTCTCTTTTCGTTCTTTGGCTTTTAGCAAAAGGAAACTATGAGGAAGCTGTCTGCCTGTCATGGCTCGTGGCAGAAAATAATTAACAATTACAATAATACTAATGTTCTCCCCTGAGAATATAAAGCCATTGGCGTGTTCCCACTCAGGTCTGAGGTTCAGGTTTACATATCCACAACCAGGCAAGGATGGACCATAATGGATAATATGGTACATAGACATGATTCCTTCCACCCTTTACAGGATGAAAGCACTCATTCCCCCAGCTGCTAGGGGGGTTATCTGCAGACAGCATTTAGCTGAAACCCTCTTAGAGCAAGAGGGCCCCTTTGCCTCAGCAGGGGATAACACTGCCTGGACACCTCAACTCCACAACTTCCCATGAAATTGGCTAAGCACCTTGTTGTGACTGCAACACAGTTCAACTTGTCCCTCTGACCAAGCCTACTTCCTTCACCTTCCTACCTACCCACCCCTACCCCCCCCACCCCCACACACAGGTGTTGGTTCCAAAAGCAGTCTCCAATAAACTTCTTACACACCAATCTCCCTCTCACAGTCTGTTTCCTAGGGAACATGATGTGTAACAAAAATAATAATAACAGTTTGTGGGGTTAGACATTCATAACTAAAATTATTGAAAATAATGTAAGTCAGGCAATACTCAGAATAAAAGTTTCCTAAGGTCTTATATAAGATAATGGTTATTATATTAATTAACTATATTAAAAGTTTATTGGTAAAATTTTCAGATCAACTTGTAAAAGAATAGAAATAGAATATATAAATTCCAAATCCATAAAAGAACAACATAGACTAAGAAAATAACATTAAATAAATAAATAAAACTGGGGCGCCTGGTGGCTCAGTCGGTTAGGCGTCCGACTTCAGCTCAGGTCATGATCTCACGGTCCGAGAGTTCGAGCCCCGCGTCAGGCTCTGTGCTGACAGCTCAGAGCCTGGAGCCTGCTTCAGATTCTGTGTCTCCCTCTCTCTCTGACCCTCCCCCGTTCATGCTCTGTCTCTCTCTGTCTCAAAAATAAATAAACATTAAAAAATTAATAAATAAATAAAACATAAATGAAATAGAACTAAAATATCATAATAGAATTAAACTAAAAAACAGTAACTGAAAGATATATGGAAAATGCCCCAAATATTTTGAAAGTAAAGAACACACTTCTAAATAACCAACTGGCCAAAGCAGAAATCTTAAGGGAAATTAAGAAATATTTTGAACTGAATAAATATTAAAATGTAACATATTAAAATTTGTGGGATGCAGCTAAAGCAGTGCTTAGAAGGAAATTTATAGCATTAAATATTTATACTGGAAAGGAAGAAAAGTATCAAGTCAGTAATCTAAGTTTCCTTCGATTACATTAGCCCTTTAAAAAGAATTTTGGAAATGCCCATCCAGTCAGTCTTACATGGCAGTGTTATGAAGAATGAAAACCAAGTACTAACATGTAATTTCCTCATCCATGTCAACCTTTACTCTGTTGCCCATGGAAAGGGGGCAGAGTCCAAATAAGAGAAATTGAAAAGAACAGCTTTAAATCCAAATGACAGCCCTGCCTTAGTTTAAAGCTAAAGTTCTCTTTTCTGCTTATTATGGATCTTTGATAAGAAATACAATTGCTGAGAAGTCTGTTTTGCTTGCTGTTTGCTACGAGCATTGTGAGGCCTTTCCTGAATGTAACCCGCTGTGTAGTAGAATGGGTTGTAAACCTTCCTAAATGTAGTCTGATATGTAATGGAATGAGTGATTGTACTTAAACTAACCGGCATTTCTTGCTTCTGTAAACCTGCTTGCTTAGCACATTCCTCACCTACCCTACCCCCTTCCCCCTTCCCCCTTTTTTTCTCCCGCCACAAGTAACGGACAAAGCCTTCCCGCCAAAGGACAGACAAAGGATGCCCAATCAGAGAACAACAAATGTCCTTACTTTAAAATCAACTAATCAGGCCCCTCATAATTTGAAACCTCCCCTGTGCTATTTGTCTCTGTCTATAAAAACGCTGTACCAACCCTGATCGAGGCCTCTTGCGTCACCGGCGACGAGTGCGCAGAGGACCAGGTTCGAACCTGCAATAAACGACCCTTGCTGCTTGGCTTTGACTTACGACTCTGGTGGACTTTTGTGGGAGGTTTCGGAACTTCGGGCATTACAAAATAGCCTGGCAATTCCTGGCCAGGGCCATCAGAGAAGTCAATCTGGAACTTTCAAGATGGAAATAGTGGAAAACAGCACCTTCACTTGAGGAATAACTTCCAAAAACATGGTTCTAAAGGAATGTAAGATGAAACTCCCACTTTGCAACTGTATTCAAGAAGACACTAATCCTTGAGGGTGGATGGAATGTACAGGTGAATGCTTTCATTACAAAGAACCAAACTGTGATGAATGTATGTCAGAATCAGAATGATAGGCCAGTCTGGAAACAAGAGCAACCTCCAGGGTTTCCCAGCAATCACTGGGAAATCTGTACCAGGGCTTTCAAATTGGGTGAGAAGTAGATGGGTAAGAAGGCGAGATCAAAACCCAAGAGATTTCAAAAGATGAGCAATATGTAATAACAGGTTAGTATTCAGGCAGTTGGAAACAGGACAGGACATATAAAGGTCAGGAATCCTGTGGCATTCACCCTTCAACACGGCTGGATCAGAGAGCACCTGTGGAAACAGTAACATGGTTTCTTTTCTTTCTTTTTTTTTTTTTTAATGCTTATTTATTTTTGAGAGACAGAGAAAGAATGTGAGCAGGGTATGGGCAGAGAGAGAGAGACACACACACACACAGAATCCAAAGCAGGCTCCAGGCTCTGAGCTGTCAGCACACAGCCTGACGCGGGGCTCGAACCCATGAACAGTGAGATCATAACCTGAGCTGAAGCTGGACGCATAATCAACTGAGCCACCCAGACACCCCTATGGGTTTCTATTTCTAAAGGAGCTTTTATCACTTCTGAGCTGACAACAGTGGGAGCTCTCACAATTCAACCTTTCCTCTGCTCAGGATGACTTTACCACAGATTTTCTTTGTTGATGGAAAATTTACATACAACTAAAAGTACCTATTTTAAGTGTACAGTTTGACAAGTTTTGATAAATATATATACTCATGTAACACCACACTCAAGATTTAGAACATTTCCATCACTCCAAAAAGTTCCTTCATATCCCTGAGCAGTCAATCATATCCCTGATACCAGGTAAGCTTTGATCCATAATTATAAATGAGTTTTGCCCGTTCTAGAAATTCATGTTAATGGAATCCTGTTTCATGCCTGACTTCCTTCACTCAGTATTTTTTTGTATTTATCAACGCTACTGTATGTAAACATGGTTTATTTCTTTTTATTACTTAGTAGCTTTCCATTGTATGAATATACCACAATATATTTATTTGTTCACTTCCTGGTGGATATTTGAGTTATTACTCAAGATCTGCTTTTGTCCGCAGTAGACAGCGTCTCTGATGGGATAGAAAGTTGTGGTACTGGAGTTCCATCTAGTGTCTATTTGTGGTACTGCAGACTCTGGTGTCTGACCAAGCCATGTTTTCAACAGCCCCCAGCCTGACAGCCTACTGCTATCAGTGCTTAGATTCAGGCAAGACAGAAACCAGTCCCTTAGCAGCAGCACCACCACCACCCCCCGTCCCGCAAAAAAAAAAAAAAAAAATCAGCACATTGGATATACATTCAACTGCTTTCCCTCCCAAGGGATAAGTCAGGAATTGAGGGTTTCCTCCCAATCAGACCATGCCATGGCATGCCATGCTATGCCATGCTGAGAAGGGCTCTGGTGAGTGAATGAATGCCAAGAATTCTCCTGCTGGGGCTTCAATGTGTTTGGCTGGGATGCAGGAATTACTCTCTATTATCTATTCTCCCTCTCCCTCCTCTCCACCTCTTTTATATGTGTGTGTGTGTATACATATATACACGTATACATACACACACACACATATATATGTATGTGTGTATATATATATATATATATATATATACAGAAAATAGCCTTCACAACTCAAGCCAAAAATACATTTATTTCCTGTTTACCCATGTTTGGGGTCTGTTGGTCTCAAAAGGTTAGACATTAACAGTTTGTACCCACATTCAGGAATTCACTTGAATGACACAAGCCTTGGAATTTCACAAAACCACAAATGGCTGATCGCTACAAACACCCACCTTTCTTCCTTGAATATAAGAAATGAGCAGTAGAAGATACATTTCTTCATAACCATTTGGAAAGCAGGGTGGTGCCATTGTACCCAGACTCAAGGCAGCTCTGTCTCTGGCTAGAATGGAAGCTGCAAGCTAGTCTCATGGAGTCATAGGAGAGTTGGGCAGGATATTTTACCCACTCACTGAACATGGAAGTAGCAGGGTCTCCCGTCTCATTGGGTCTGCCATGTTTTAATGAAGTAAAGCACTGGACTTTTCCTGTTTATGTTGTTTCAGATTTGTCATTTTGTTGAGTGGCAAAGAAGGCAGCCATTTAGTAGCTGAAACAGAAGAGAGAACCAGAACTCCCAACACCTAACAGGAAGATCCTCATCCAGGAATCTCTTACCTGGTTTCTGGCTTTCTCACAAAGGCAACTCGTTCATGTATCATTGTTAAATCCCTGTCTCCATGGAGGAAGGAGGGTCTAGGTTTCCTATTCTGCAATATTGCTGGTATCCTTTATTGCCTCATTTTTCTCTGCCTAGTTTCCTGCTTCTTTGAACTTATTCTAATTGTTTTACTGGGTGCCAGACATTATGGATTTTCTGTTGTTCATTGTCTCAATTTTTTTTTGTCTTTCTTTAAAGAGTTTTGGCTTGCTATTGGTAGACAATTAAGATATTTAGGTTCAAAAACAAACAAACAAAAATCAGAAACAGATTCATAAATACAGAGAGCAAACTGGTGGCTGCCAGGCATGGGGGGAATGGACAAAATGGGTGAAGGGGAGGGGGAGATAGAGGCTTCCAGTTATGGAATGAATTCTAAACCCTTTGCCATACTCTAAATTCTAGTTCACATCCCCCTCACTCCATGAACTCCCCTTACTTCTTTCTCTGTTCTCAATAAACTATGAAGCTCTTTTGTGGCAGATGTCACATTCCATATTTCACCACATTTACATGCAGGAAGAAAGACCCTATTCTTGACTATCCAACAATGCCTACCACGTTGTGGTAGTTCAAAATATATATTTGTTGAATAAATGATATGTCCCAAAATATATTGTCTTCTTATCAGTGGAAATATATAAGAAAAGGAGAAATGGCCCTCCTGCCTAGTGAAATATTGAAATATGGTCTAGGATCCCTCCCAACTCAAAACTTCAATGAAAAAATGGTTAGGCAAAATTGTGCCACATCTATACGATGAATATTACATGACTATTTTTTAAATTTTTTTATGTTTATTTATTTTTGAGAGAGAGAGAGGGAGGCAGAAGATCTGAAGCAGGCTCTGCACTGACAGCAGAGAGTCTGATGTGGAGCTCGAACTCACAAACCACGAGATCATGACCTGAGCTGAAGTCAGACACTCAACTGACTGGGCCACCCAGGTGCCCCTTACATGACAATTTTACATGGAGAGATATATTCAATGCTTACAATGCGTTAGGTGAAATATCAGATTAAAGTTATATGTATGATAATAACTATCATTTTGTAAAACATGCATAGAATCACTAGAAGGAAATATATTTTTAAATAATGGAGTTCTTTTCATGTGTATGTGCTCTTCATATGCTTTTACTGCCATGATCTAAAATCAGTCTTGAAAGACAGCTGGACTGGCTTACCTTCAGGAAGTATGATGCAGGATGATCAGCTATTCCAAAAGCCAAACTGTATCTTTATTAAATATCCTCCAACATTTTATTGGACTAACTAAAGCCTTATTGAGAATACCAGTTCATATAGTTATCTGCAAGCACATTTTGCAACAAGTTTATCCTGCAGGGTTCGCCAGGAAGTTTCACTGCTCACAGTGAGGTATTTTAAGAGTGCTTTATTGAGATTTTGTTAATGACTGGGGCCACTTTTTGACAACATTCACTTTTTATTTTTTCCAGGATGAAATGTGGACAATCAACAGGAGCCAAATTAGGGTACATTTTATGTATGTCTGTACATCTATGTGTCTGTTCCACAATACTTCAAATCAGAAGTTAGCAAGCAACTGAAGATAGTTTTTATGAACCAGCTTAATCATATTTCCAGGCCAACCCATCACAGTTTTCTTCTTTTTCTTAATATCTTCCATTTATTCCTCTCCTCAGTTATCCAAAGGCACAGCTGTGAAATGCCAGCATTGAATTCTGGCTCCTCCATTTACTAACTGTGTGATGCTGGGCAACATACATGACGTCTCTGTGCTGTAGTTGCCTGATATATGTAAACTGTAGATAATGATAATAATTGACTCCCATGATTCTTATGAGGCTTCGGTGAGATAATTTTGTAAAAGTCTGATCAGAGCATCTAGCACATAGACTATTCAGTAAATTGTCTCCGAGGATCATTACTTTGCTCTCTGGTCCTACTACATCCTCCTCCCTATATTCTCTCCATTCATTATTGATGCTTATATCAGTGAGATGGGAGGAAAGATACAAGAATCTTGTCCTGGGGTGCCTGGCTGGCTCAGTCAGAAGAGCATGAGACTCTTGATCTCGGGGTCATGAGTTCAAGCCCCATGTTAGGTGTATTGATTAAATAAATAAATAAATAAATAAACTTAAGAGAGAGAGAGAGAATCCTGTCCTGTGAAGATGAATTTTTCCCCAGGCAAGATTTCTGCATTCTGGAGGGCTGGTTCTGGATGAAGGAGCTATCTGACCAGGGTAATATGAATTCATTATCAAGGCATGGGAAATCAAAAGTAGTAAATAGATAACTCTACTCACCAATTTTTGTTTTGTTCATTGCTTTATACCTAGCATCTAGAACAGTGCCTGACAAGTTGTAAATAATTGGTAATTATTTCTTGAATTAATTAATGTTATGACATATTAAAAAAATTTTTTAAATTTATATCCAAGTTAATTAGCACATGGTGCAACAATGATTTCAGGAGTAGATTCCTTAAGCCCCTTACCCATTTAGCTCATCCCCCATCCCACAACTCCTCCAGCAACCCTCTGTTTGTTCTGTACATTTAAGAGTCTCTTATGTTTTGTCCCCTCCCTGTTTTTATATTATTTGTGCTTCCCTTTCCTTATGTTCACCTGTTTTGTATCTTAAAGTCCTCATATGAGTGAAGTCATATGATATTTGTCTTTCTCTGACTGAGTAATTTCACTTAGCATAATACCCTCTAGTTCCATCCGTGGCAAATGGCAAGATTTCATTCTTCTATATTGCTGAATAATACTCCGTTGCATACATATACCACATCTTCTTTATCCATTCATCCATCGATGGATATTTGGGCTCTTTCCATATGTTGGTTATTGTTGATAGTGCTGCTATAAACATTGGGATGCATGTGCACCTTCAAAACAGCATACCTGTATCCTAGTAGTGCAATTGCTGGGTTGTAGGGTAGTTCTGTTTTTAATTTTTTGAGGAACCTCTATACTGTTTTCCAGAGGGGCCACACCAGTTTGCATTCCCATCAGCAGTGCAAAAGAGATCCTCTTTCTCCACATCCTCATCAACATCTGTTGTTGCCTGAGTTGTTAATGTTAGCCATTCTGACAGGTGTGAGGTGGTATCTCATTGTGGTTTTGATTTGTATTTCCCTGATGATGAGTGATGTTGAGAATGTTTTCATGTGTCAGTTAGCCATCTGGATGTCTTCTTTGGAGAAGTGTCTATTCATGTCTTTTGCCCATTTCTTCACTGGATTATTTTTTTTGGGGTGTTGAGTTTGGTAAGTTCTCTATAGATTTTGGATACTAACCCTTTATCTGATATGTCGTTTGCAGATACCTTCTCCCATTCCATTGGTTGCCTTTTAGTTTTGTTGATTGTTTTCTTTGCTGTGCAGAAGCTTTTTATTTTGATGAGGTCCCAATAGTTCGTTTTTGCTTTTGTTTCCCTTGCCTCCGGAGACGTGTTGAGTAAGAAGTTGCTGTGGCCAAGGTCAAAGAGGTTTTTGCCTGCTTTGTCCTTGAAGATTTTGATGGCTTCCTGTCTTACATTTAGGTCTTTCATCCATTTTGAGTTTATTTTTCTGTATGGTGTGAGAAAGTGGTCCAGATTCATTCTTCTGCATGTCACTGTCCAGTTTTCCCAGCACCACTTGCTGAAGAGACAATCTTTATTCCATTGGATATTCTTTCCTGCTTTGTCAAAGATTAGTTGGCCACACATTTGGCCTACTCTGTTCCATTGAACTGAGTGTCCGTTTTTGTGCCAGTACTGTCTTGATGATTACAGCTTTGGAATACATCTCTTTTTTTTTTTTCAATGTTTATTTATTTTTGAGAGAGAGAGAGAAACAGAGCCCAAGCAGGGGAGGGGCAGAGAGAGAGGGAGACACAGAATCCAAAGCAGACTCTGGACTCTGACCTGTCAGTACAAAGCTCGATGCAGGGCTCAAACTCACAGAACCATGAGATCATGACCTGAGCCAAAGTCAGCTGCTTAACCGACTGAGCCACCCAGGTGCCCTGGAATACATCTTCAAGTCCAGGATTGTGATGCCTCCTGTTTGGTTTTCTTTTTCAAAATTGCTTTGGCTATTCAGGTCTTTTCTGGTTCCATACAAATTTTATGATTGTTTGTTCTAACTCTGTGAAGAACGCTGGTGTTACTTTGATAGGGATTGCATTGAATATGTAGATTGCTTTGGGTAGTATTGACATTTTAACAATATTTGTTGTTCCTATCCAGGAGCATGGAATATTTTTCCTTTTGTGTGTGTGTGTCTTCTTCAATTTCTTTCATAAGCTTTCTATAGTTTTCAGTGTATAGATTTTTCACCTCTTTGGTTAGAGTTATTCCTAGGTATTTTATGGCTTATGGTGCAATTGTAAGTAGGAGCAATTCCTTAATTTCTCTTTCTGTTGCTTCATTATTGGTACATAAGAATGCAACCGATTTCTGTGCATTGATTTTATATCCTGCGACTTTGCTGAATTCATGGATCAGTTCTAGCAGTTTTTTGATTTAATCTTTTGGGTTTTCTATATAGAGTATCATGTCATCTGCAAAGAGTGAAAATTTGACCTCCTCCTGGCCGATTTGGATGCCTTTTATTTCTTTGTGTTGTCTGATTACTGAGGCTAAGACTTCCAATACTATGTTGAATAACAGTGGTGAGAGTGGACATCCTTGTCTTGTTCCTGACCTTAGGGGGAAAGTTCTGTTTTTCCCCAGTGAGGAGGATATTAGTGGTAGGTCTTTCATATATGGCTTTTATGATCTCGAGGTCTGCTCCTTCTATCCCTACTTTCTTGAGGGTTTTTATCAAGAAAGGATGCTGCATTTTGTCAAATGCTTTCTCTGCATCTATTGAGAGGATCATGTGGTTCTTGTCCTTTCTTTTATTGATATGATGAATCATATTGGTTGTTTTGAGGATATTGAACCAGCCCTGCATCCCAGTTATAAATCCCACTTGGTTGTGGTGAATAATATTTTTAATGCATTGTTGGATTCAGTCATCTAGTATCTTGTTGATGATTTTTGCCTCCATGTTCATCAGGGAAATTGGTCTATAGTTCTCCTTTTTAGTGGGATCTTTTCTGGTGTTGGAATCAAGGTAATGCTGGCTTCATAGAAAGAATTTGGACATTTTCCTTCCATTTCTATTTTTTGAATAGAGCTTCAAGAGAATAAGTGTTAACTCTTCCTTAAATATTTGGTAGAATTCCCCTGGAAAGTCATCTGGCCCTGGACTCTTGGTTTTTGGGAGATTTTTGATTACTAATTCGATTTCTTTACTGTTCATGGGTCTGTTCAAATTTTCTATTTATTCCTGTTTCAATTTTGGTAGTTCATATGTTTCTAGGAATTTGTCCATTTCTTCCAGATTGCCCATTTTATTGGCATATAATTGCTTGTAATATTCTCTTATGATTGTTTCTATTTCTGCTGTGTTGGTTGTGATCTCTCCTCTTTCGTTCTTGATTTTACTTATTTGGGTTCTTTCTTTTTTCTTTTTGATCAAACTGGCTAGGAGTTTATCAATTTTGTTAATTCTTTCAAAGAACCAGCTTCTGGTTTCATTGATCTGTTCTACTGTGTGTTTTTGTTTGTTTGTTTTGTTTTTTGTTTGTTTTTGGTTTTGATAGCATTGATTTCTGTCCTGATCGTTATTATTTCTTGCCTTCTTCTGGATTTGGGTTTTATTTGCTGTTCTTTTTCCAGCTCTTTTTTTTTTTAATTTTTTTAAAAAAAAATTTTTTTTTTAACGTTTATTTATTTTTGAGACAGAGAGAGACAGAGCATGAACGGGGGAGGGGCAGAGAGAGAGGGAGACACAGAATCGGAAACAGGCTCCAGGCTCTGAGCCATCAGCCCAGAGCCCGACGCGGGGCTCGAACTCACGGACCGCAAGATCGTGACCTGAGCTGAAGTCGGACGCTTAACCGACTGCGCCACCCAGGCGCCCCTCCAGCTCTTTAAGGTGTAAGGTTAGGTTGTGTATCTGTGACCTTTCTTCCTTCTTTAGGAAGGCCTGGATTGCTATATACTTCCCTCTTAGGACCGCCTTTGCTGCGTCCCAGAGGTTTTGGGCTGTGGTGTTATCATTTTCATTGGCTTCTATGTACTTTTTAATCTTCTCTTTAACTTCTTGGTTAACCCATTCATTCTTTAGTAGAATAGTCTTTAGTCTCCAAGTATTTGTTATCTTTCCAAATTTTTTCTCGTGGTTGATTTCAAGTTTCATAGCGTTGTGGTCTGAAAATATGCATGGTATGATCTCGATCTTTTTGTACTTGGTGAGGACTGATTTGTGTCCCAGTATGTGATCTATTCTAGAGAATGTTCCATGTGCACTGGAGAAGAATGTGTATTCTGCTGCTCTAGGATGTTCTGAATGTATCTATTAAGTCCATCTGGTCCAGTGTGTCATTCAAAGACATTTTTTCCTTATTGATTTTCTATTTAGATGATCTGTCCATTGCTATAAGTGGGGTGTTGAAGTCCCCTACTATTATGACATTATTATCAATGAGTTTCTTTATGTTTGTGATTAATTGATTTATATATTTGGGTGCTTCCACATTTGGAGCATAAATGTTTACAATTTTTAGGTCTTCTTGGTAGATAGACCCCTTAATTATGATATAATGCCCTTCTTCATCTCTTGTTACAGTCTTTATTTTAAAGTCTAGATTATCTGATATAAGTATGGCTACTTCAGCTTTCTTTTGTGTTATGACACACATTTATACAAAAATATAATTTAATACCTAGAAAATAGGATATAGATCCTTTATTTCCACTTTAAACTTACAGATAACACTTCAGAAAAGAGTTGAAATTAAAATAAATCTTAAGTACACGCTGGATATTTTTATCACAATTATCATAAATTCTAAGTCATGGGGTGCCTGTGTGGTACAGTCAGTTAAGCATCTGACTGTGGATTTCAGCTCACATGATCTCACAGTTCATGGGTTTGAGCCCTACAACAGGTGCTGCGCTGACAGCATGGAGACTACTTGGGATTCTCTCTCTCCCCCTCTCTCTGCTCCTCCCCCACTCACACTGTCTCTGTCTCAAAAAAAATAAGTAAAAAATTTTAAAATAGTAAAATAGAAAAAATAAATTCTAAGTCAATAAACACAAAGAGCCTTTCTACCTAGGTAGAAAGATATTCTTCTTTTTCTCACCTGACATATCCCTCAGGCTCTTGACACAACCAAGGACCTAGGCAGACATATTTTATTTTCAACTACTCCCTCAAAGAGAATATGCTAGGAAACTAATTTGACAATAAATTTCATATAATAAAAAATAAAATAAAATAAAAAATAAAAAAATAAAAAATAAAAAATGGTAAAAAAAAAAGAATATGCTAATTAATTCCTTGCAGGTCACCTTTTCCTTATCCAAGTTTTCCACTCTGTCTTTCACCTGGCAATGTAAGACACTTGTCCAATTTCTTCTAGGAAGGGCCATCATAGACTGTTACTGGAAAAACCCAGCCCCGGTCATGACCCTATGCTATCCTCCTCCTGGCCTAGACCTGCTCTCTGTTTTCGTATGGAAATAACTCAATGCTACATTTCTGTAGCAGGTGTCCTTTGCATTTGTCAGTCAGCTGCATTTACTATCTGCCTCTACTATCTTGATGGGGACTGACCTGGTTTTATATTAATCTGTGATGTTAAACTATCAAACTAAACAGAACAAATTATCTACAGAATTACATGGCAGTTTCTTCCTGCCTCCTCCCTGCTAAGAGATTAAAGTAGGACCCCAGGTCCTAATTCATACCACAACAGAAAGACTGCTGATCTAGCCATTAGAGGTCATCCTCTAGATAATCCATCCCAATGCTGCAAGACCAAATCACAGCATACTCACATTTCACCCTGGGGCTCATTCTGAGCATTGGATATTAATTAAATAAGTTAATATTTGCTTTGTGAATTATAAAGTATTAGATAAATGTTGGTCTTAATTGTGGCTATTTTTATGTCTTTCCAGTCTTTCCCTATATCATAAGAAAGAAGTCATTAGTGAGTGAAATACCTGGATGTGGTCCCTGGTGGACCAGAATATTCCCCTGGAACCAAAACACAGATGCAGCTGCTCCAGTTAGCTCCAAGCTACATCTTCTCCCCAGGAGGCTCTTCTTCATCCCCCCACAAGGGAAGGAGGTTGCCCTGCTCTAGAAAAGGCAGTAGTGTCCACTGCAGCACATGTAGAATAAGGACAATAGTGGTCTGTGAGCACTCTGGAGTAGGGGAAGCCAGTAACATGGAGCCTCCATAAGAGAGAAGCATGAAGTCCACAGAGGTGACAGCTGACAGAAGAATTTAGTCTGGAGGTAAGAACAACCAGGAGAGGAGTTGACTCAAAGCCCAAAGCAGATCAGGCTCCCTTTCCACTGAATCTGAGTGTCTAGGGTGCATCTGGCTCAACACTACTCTCTGCCAACAGAGAGAACCACCTCTGACCAACCTAAACAAATTCAGAATGGAGCTTGCCATATTTTTTAAGTGTCTTGTGCTTATTCCAGTATGTTCCAATGAATGGGACCCATTATTTGCCAACTCCTGGAGCCTCTAGGAAGGAACTTCATTTCCTCCCCTCTGATCCTGTCCAATGAGCCTCACTTTATTTTGATACCCCAATATCATGCTGTAAATAATAATAGTCCACCCCATAAGAATCACCTCTTTGAAACCAGCACAGGTAGGTGGATATGGATTTTCCACCATCATCACCCCTTGGTCCTTGTTCTGCCCTCTGAGCACCTATGAGCTAACTTTAGTCCCTCTTCTTTATAAGAATCCTTCCAGGGGGCTGGGGGAGGAAGGAATTGGATGAAGGTGGTCAAAAGGTACAAACTCCAGCTATAAAATAAATAAATCCTGGGGTGAGGGGGATCCTTCCAATACCTGAAAACAGCTATCATATTCTCCCATCATTTTGTCATTTCCAGAGTAAACATCTCCACATTCTTCACATGTTCCTCATACTTCACAGTTCTGAAGTCCCAATTCATAACACTCAACAAAATCTCAAATCATTTTCACATAAATGGCTACTTTTCAATTGATTGTTAAAGCCTACAAGCCGATTTTATATGTGCCCCTGTTAAATTTCATCTTGTTTTTAGTCTAGCATTTCAAAGACAAGATTATTTTGAATTATAATTCTATCACCTATAATACTGTTTTCTTCACTCTGTTTTCATATCATCTGAAGTTTGATGAGCCATGCATATTTGCTGTTTATGGAAGTCACTGCCAAAAGAGGTAAAGACAAGAAGACAAAGCCTTCTCCTTTTTACTAGACATGTTTCTCCAGATTTTCAGAATCATTAATGAGAAATTTTGGTGTATAATAGCCAAACTAAAAGTGTTATTTTTAAGCTCACAGTCATTATCTTTTCTATGAAGCTTTACTGAAATTAATATGTCCTTTTTTCTACTCCTTTCTCCTGATCTACTAAATTATTAATACTACCATTAAGGGACATTATGTGAGGTTTGACATTATATTTAGTAGCATTATTTAGCTTCTGGTGATGTCTCCTTATGAGACTTCCACGTGCTCTATAAAGCATCTATTTAATAATTTTACCAGGGACCAAGGTCAAATTAACTGGTTAACAAGAGCAACAGTAACTTTTTTATCATAAGCATTGACTCAGAGACTTGACAAGACTTAAGAAGTTTTGGGTCTGTTGACTGGTTGGTTGTTTTGGTTTGACTAGTTTTTTTAGTTTCTTCCCTTGCTCCATCTTTCTGCTAAACCTAGGATCTATTCCATTCTCAATTTAAATCTCTTTCTAGCTCTTTAAGAAGTCACTAGTATGCAAAAGATAAAAATATGTATCCAATACACTTGAAAATATTCTATTCCTTCTATGTGTGTATCCCCCATGTGACCAAATGTGTGTCTGCATGATATAAGCCCAAAACCAGAGGGAAAGGTAAGACCAGGGAAGGAATACAAAAACCATGTGTTCTTGCTGCCATCTGCTAATGCGGCACATCATCTTTTTTTTTTTTTTTAATGTTTACTTATTTTGAGGAGGAGGGGCAGAGACAGAGGGAGAGAGAGAATCCAAAGCAGGCTCTGCACTATCAGTCCAGAGCCCAATGTGGGGCTCAATCTCACAAACTGTGAGATCATGACCTGAGCGAAAATCAAGAATCAGACCCTTAACCAACTGAACCACCCAGGTGCCCCTGGAATGTCATCTTTCTTAACTTCAAAAATGAGAAAACTCTCTATCATGTTGGGCTTTCTGGTTTCTTCCCCCTACCACACACACACACACACACACACACACCTACTTGGCTTCCATCTCCAACTTTAATCATGGTTCCATCTCAAACTCTGAGTGACAATATACCAATATTCCCTCAGTTAGGGAAGAACTCAGAGATTCCCTCTCTTATTTTAGCAATCATTTAAATGCCTCTTTCCCTAGCCCAATCATTAATAATCAGATGCTGCAAGTTTTTTGTGGCAATTTATCATTGGAAAATTACTGTGATTAATTAATTTATTTATTCTTTTATTCATTCATTCTACAAATACTGATCAAGGTCTTCGTCTGTGTTTGGTGTTAGTGTAGTATTGTTAACGACAAGAGAAGGAATCTTATTACAGGGTAGAAATGTCTAAATAACTGACATTAGGGGAGATAAATTGACCAAGTGACCTGTAGAGAGAAATAGGGCAGCAAGCCAAAAAAAAGGAAGTATTCTCAGCTTCCAATAAACTGATTAGAGTCTGAGCACAGTTTGAAAATGGCTTTACTTGTGAGCGCTCTGGACTCTGAAAATGGCTTTACCAATGGTCACCAGGCCACTTTTCCAAGGAAAAGGAATGGCTTCCGAGGGGAGTGGAATCTAGGTTAATTCAGATCTTTCTAGATTGTATCTCACATAGAATAAATGCTATAAATTTCTCATCAAAATTTCCAAGTCTCATTTTCTTGGAAAGGGAATAACAGTATGAGATGAGGGGTTACTTCAGGAATGTGCATGACCTCAGAGTAGGACCACCTCCCCACTAACTAATGGGTACTCCTCCCACCCCTCCAGAAGACGTCACCAGGTGTGGTTCTGCTGTTGACGCTCAGCCAAGACTGTCAGTAAACAGCTCACTGATGACTGGAAGAGCCCTACGCTGCTCTCTGATACCGATATTTCTATCACTCAGGAAGGATTTGAGAAAGCACTATAGGATAGTAGACTATGGAAGGAGATTTGGAGTCAAGCAAACTTGGGTTCACATCATGACTCCATCATAATTGCCTTAAATAATTGACTTAATCCCACTGGGTCTCAGTTTCTCCTCTATATACAAGAGACAATAAGGGCTATCTTTAGTGCTTGCTGTGATGAATAAATAAATAAGCCAAGTATAGCGTGTGGTCCTAATAGGATCTTTGTTAAAGTTAACCTTCTTCTAGGGGTGCCTGAGTGGCTCAGTTGGTTAAATGGCCAACTTCGGCTCAGGTCATGATCTTGCAGTCTGTGAGTTCGAACCCCGCGTTAGGCTCTATGCTGACAGCTCAGAGCCTGGAGCCTGCTTTGGATTCTGTGTCTCCCTCTCTCTGCCCGTCCCCTGCTCATACTCTGCCTCTGTCTCTGTCTCTCTCAAAAATAAATAAACATTAAAAAAATTTAAAGTCAACCTTTTTCTCTTCTCTTGGGCCCAGATCTAGATGAGGAAGCAGTCCAGTGGTGATAGTGAAAACCAGACCACCTGGCTGATCCTGGTTGGCTTTGGGGAGCTGCAACGCCTGGGCTTCCTCCCCTTCACCTTCTTTTTAGCCATCTATGTGGTAACAGTTGGGGGCAACGCCCTCATCGTGCTGGCTGTGGCCTCCAGTCGGACACTCCACACACCCATGTACTTCTTCCTCTGCCACTTTTCCTTGCTGGAGATTGGCTACACCTCCAACATCATGCCTCAGCTGCTGCAGAGCTTCCTGAAAGGGAGGGAGGCCATCTCACTGGTCAGCTGTCTGGTCCAGTTCTACATGTTTGCCTCGCTGGCTGCAGTTGAGTGCCTCCTGCTATCTGCTATGTCCTATGACCGTTACCTGGCCATCTGCCACCCGCTTCGCTACCCTGTCCTGATGAGCACATGGTTGTGTGGCTGCCTGGCTGCTGGAGTCTGGGTCAGTGGATTTTCTTTCTCTGCCTTCACTCTGGCCCTGGCAGCCCCTCTGACCCTCTGCCCTGGCAACAGGGAGATCGACCACTACTTCTGTGACTTTGCTCCAGTTGTAGGGCTGTTCTGTGGAGATGTGGGGGTTATGTGGGCAGCTGGAGTGAGCATCTCAGGCTTTCTGACACTGGTCCCCTTCCTGTTGATTGTGGCATCCTATGCCTTCATCTTAAGGACTGTGCTGCAAATACCTTCAGGCCATGGTAGACAGAAAGCTTTCTCCACCTGTTCCTCCCACCTCAGTGTGGTCGGGGTGTATTATGGCACTCTCATTGTGGTCTATGTAGCCCCAACAGACCACATGGCCCCCTTGCTCCGAAAGGCCTTCTCTGTCCTCTACACTGTATTCACCCCTATGGTCAACCCCATTATTTACAGCCTCAAGAACCAAGAGGTAAAGGGGGCCCTTCATAGGCTCTGGGGACAGCTCATCCCAAGTGATACCCCACTGAGGGGGAATAGGACAGCTAGCGACTTCTTCCTGGATCCCAGCTTAGCCCCCTCCTCAAAGTCTAGAGGACTAGATACCACAGTGAAAAGATGAATACTGAGGGATTGAAAATAGATGTCTGACAAAATAACGTAACTTCATTTTTCCAGTTGGGATGGGGTAGGGATCAAAATCTCATGCCTTATACAGGGCCAAAATATTATAGACACTCCATAAATATTAGTTGACAAAAACAAACGAATGAATGAATATGGAAAAGAATGCAAGAAAGAGCAGAGAACAACACCAAGTGGGGAACATCTGCAAATTATTAATCTAAGATGGCAAGACTAATGTTGGCAGATAGAAAAAGGAAGGGGTAGGGAGATGGTAATGAGGACCACAATTAACATCTCCTGACATGCTTCAAATGAAATCTCAGAAACAGAGACAAACTTGAGCGTAAAGTCTATGGAGCAGTGATGTAGGTAGTGATGGTGCGAGAGCCAGTTCCCCTGCATCCAGACAAGGCATCCCCTTGGGAGAGGAGGAGTCAGCCATTCATACCTACAGCCCAAGAGGCCAACTGGGCCACTGCTCTGAGAGTTCCCATTAGTCCTCCTGTTGTTGATGTCAGACAGGTAGGAAGTAGGGAAAAGGAAGGAGACAATTAAATGAGAAAAGAAAGACGTAAATTAAACTCAACAAGAGAATTCTGTAGTTTTCCCTCTATCAGAAAATCTTTGAAACCTCTTAAAAATGACACCAAAAAATTCTAATTTTTTTATTTGAATTGTATCAACATATTTCTCAAGGTATGGGATGTGGACCACCTGGTACCAGAATGATCTAGAGTAGCTGTTTACAAATGAAGACTTCTAGGCTCTTCATCAGACCTACAGAATCAGAATCTCTAGATGCGAGGCCCAGGGATCTGCATGTAACAAATGCCACAGGTGATTCTCGGTGTAGGGAAAGAGCATGGCTCTCAGGGGTGACAGGAATAATAGCAGGAAAACTGACCAAAAAAAAAAAAAAGGAATATAGTTCCCAGTTCCTCATGGATGTCGAGAGATGCAACCCTGAGTGATGGGTACCAGATAGGGAGATGTACAGAATGTAGAGGGCCAGCAAGAGGATCTGGAGGAAACCTGGGATAGCTAGCCCTGTCTGGGTGGAGTGGAAATACAGAGCAAGAAAAAACAAAGAGAAAATGTCCCTGCCTAGAAGGTTGCTTGGGAAGTGGTCAGAACCTAGGCTGTATATGGGTATTAAAAAATGTCTCTGTGATGTTTATTCTTTGCATTAAAGTCAAAAGTGAAATCCTGTGTTATAACGGTGTCTTGGAGACCAGCACAGAATATACAGGATGCACATCAGGTTCCCCAAACAAAGAACCCAGCAGCTTCCTCAGGATGCATGCCTCACGCGCCCAGAGGGGTTCCTTCACCTTCTGTGTGAGAGGCATTGAGAACAGAGTCAACCTGGGTGTAGACCCAAGTTGGGAATTGTCGTGGAGGCATGGGGAGGTGTGGGTCCCAAGGCCTGCATAAAGCATGTGGCTGCCTTTACAATATCATTTCCAGTGTTTTGACAAAGTTCCAAGCCCTTCTCCTCACCTCCCCCACAACCATCACCTGACATCCCCTGCCACAAGCAGTCCTGTGCCTACTCCTGAAGCCAGAAATTCCTAACGTGTCACCATTTGAATAACTGGTCAAATGCACATAGTACTGCGGTAGAGGAAAGAGGCACGCCTATCTGTGTTGATCTGTGCTCTCCCTCATACCAGCTTCAGCAAATTACTGCACCTCTTTGAGCCTCAGATTTCCGATCCGTGATATGAAACCAATAATAAATAAGACAGACACATACATACTTCACAGGGTTGTTGTGGCAATGAAACAAAATACATATAATAAAGTCCTCTATCTCTGTGTTTTACTTGGCCTGTGACACATTTTAACAAATATTAACATCCTCCCCTTCACTCTCCCTTTCCTCAAGGGAAGTCAGGAGACACCCTGTCCCTTTGGGTCACATCACCGAGGACCAGCCCTTTCCTGGAGTGGAACCTGACTGCATAGACACATGAGGCACAGCTGCTCCTTCTCGTTACCTGGCATTAAAGGGTTGAGAATTCTGGGAGGACACCAGGTTATAAGAAAACTGGACCTAAATAGAAGAAAAAGTCCAGAGGAGAGAGAAGGAAAGTAGAAAAGAAGAGAAGAGATGGGAGAGGAAGGAAGACAGGGAACAGGGAAATGACAAGATGGGAAGGGGAAGAGGAGAGACAATGGAAGGGAAAGTAAACAACAAGTGGAAGGGGTAAGAAAGGAAAGAAGTAGGAGAAGGAAAGGAGAAAGGAAGGGTTCTGGAAGCCATTCCCACATTCCTCCACTTGGACCACACGTTTCTGTTCCTAATGAAAAGGTAGGGGCACCTGGATGGCTCAGTCAGTTAATCATCAGACCGGATTTCAGCTCAGGTCTTGATCTCAGGGTGGTGAGTCCAGTCCTGGTGTTGGACCCTGTGCTGGGCGTGAAGACTGCTTTAAAAAAAAAAAAAAAAAAAAAAAAAAAAAAAAAAAAAAAAAAAAAAAAAGGAAGCATATTGGGTTTTTAATGGATTGCTTTAAAATGTTTCAGTTATTAATAGGACTTCTGTTCAATATTGCACTGTAAGTCCATGCTTTGAGATACCCTACATAAAGCAAGCACACAAAAATAAATGAAAAAATGAAAAGGAAAAAGTGTAAAAGGCATATAATAGCTCAAAAACAAAATAGGGGCACCTGGGTGGCTCAGTCGGTTAAGCCTACTTTGGCTCAAGTCATGATCTCACGGTTTGTGGGTCCAAGCCCCATGTCAAGCTCTGTGCTGACAGCTAGGAACCAGGAGCCCGCTTCGGATTCTATGTCTCCCTCTTTCTCTGCCCCTCCTGCACTTGCGATCTGTCTGTCTCTCTCAAAATAATAAGTAAACATTAAAAAATAAATAGGTTTTAAAAATTAAATAAATAAATAAATAAATAAATAAATAAAATCTCCAGGGGCGCCTGGGTGGCTCCGTCAGTTGAGCATCCAACTTTGGCTCAGGTCATGGTCTCACAGTTTTGTGAGTTTGAGCCCAGCGTCCCTGTCAGCGCAAAACCTGCTTCAGACCCTCTGTTCCCCTCACTCTCTGCCCCTCCCCCTTGTGTGCCCTATTTCTGTCTCAAAACTAAAATAAACTTTTTTTTAATAAACAGATAAATAAATAAATAACATAAACTTTTTTTTAATTTTAATAAATAAATAAATAAAATCTCCATGGACCACAAATATAAGGAAACTAATAAAAGCTGTGAGTAGGGCTGAAGCTGAAGACCTTATAGCAAGAGGCAGCTATAATTTCAGCTCCTGCAGGTTAACAGAGACCAAAATTTCTCCACTTGCAGTAGGAACTGGAGCCAAAGTCACTCTAGAAAGGAGGGGCTGGGAACAGGGTCTCTTTTTATTAAAGAGAGATGGGAAAAACTGCTGCCTGCTCCTGTCTGAGGCAAAAGCTTATCCAGAGCACATCTGAGGAGGCGAGAGAGTACATAGCTTAATGACCAGGAATTGAGAGTGTGTACGTGTGTTCTCGCACTCAAAATGAGTCTGAGATCCAACATTATAATAGACTTGGAAAAAACCTCAGTCCACAAAATGGCCAAAAAATCAGCAGTTGGAAGATAAATTTACACTAGAGAATATTAAAAAATCTCAAGTCTGAAAGACAAGTACCATATGATTTCACTCATATGTATAATCTAAAAAAAAAAAAATGAACAAAAAACGCAGAAAGAGACCCATAAACACAGAAAACAAACTGATGGTTGCCAGAAGGGAGAGGAGTAGGGGAATGATCTCACAGTTTGTGGGTTGGAGCCCCCACATCAGGCTCACTGCTGTCAGTGCAGAGCCCACTTCAAACCCTCCATCCCCCTCTCTCTCTGCCCCTCCCCAGCTTGTGCTCACACACTCTCCCTCTCTCTCTCTCAAAAATAAATAAACATTAAGAAAAAAAATTTTTTAAAGAAAGTACTGATATAGTGATAATTCTTCCTTCACAATGTCTATCCATCTAACTGAAATCAAGGCCTTGTGCTCTAATGAAAATAATCAGCTTTTTTCTTTTTAAAAATTGTTTAATGTTTATTTTTGAGAAAGAGAGAGAGAGAGGAGAGGTGAGAGAGAAAGAGAGAAGGAGACACAGAATCTGAAGCAGGCTCCAAGCTCTGAGCTGTCAGCACAGGGCCCGATGCAGGGCTAGAACTCATGGACCGCGAGATCATGACCTGAGCCAAAGTCAGGCGCTTAACCGACTGACCCACCCAGGCACCCCAGCTTTTTTCTAACCATGTATATCTACTCTTAGTTCTGTTTCTCTAGAGAACACTGACTAATACAAGATGTTTGACAATCACTGATTACATAGATACTAGAGAGAATTCAAGTAGAGTTGGAGGTTTAGATCTGATGACTTCTTTCAGACACAGAGATATTATGAACTTAGGTTCTAGTAGTCTCCTGTTCAACTTATAGTTTACTGATTGCTGATGCCAGAAGATCCTCAATTTCTCCAAACTCAGTGATGCCAATCATGGATTCCCCCCACTAGACTGAGTAGGAAAATACCTTCAGCCAAGCACAGATAATGAGCCAAAGTTCAGCAAAGCACACAGGGACAACCCCCTCGGGGGACATTCCAACAAAAGCACAAGGCTTGAAAATCATACTGGTGGGGCACTTGGGTGGTTCAGTCAGTTGAGCATCTGGCTCTTGATTTCAGCTCAGGTCATGATCCCAGAGTCAAGGGATCGAGCCCTGAGTCGGTTCCACGCTGAGCATGCAACCTGCTTGAGATTCTCTCTCTGTGTCCCTCTGCCCCTCTCCGACTTGCATTCTCTCAAAAAAGGAAAGCAAAGGCAAGGCAAGGCAAGGCAAGGCACGGCAAGGCAAGGCAAGGCACGGCAAGGCAAGGAAAAGAAAAAGAAAAAAAGAAAACCATACTTTTTCCTACCAACTCCCATCTCTCCCCATTTTACCTCCTCATGCATTTGCCCAAATACAGGACCCACCCCCACCAAAATGAGACTTTATTCCTGGTATTATTCTTGGTTACATCCCCTTCCCTGAAGTTCACCCTGGCAGGGCCAGTTTGGGGAATTAGCCTTGGGCGACCATATCCTTCCTGGCAGAGCTGCCAGCATTATTGCCCAATCAGAGACATCTTTGTGCCCGTAGGGTATAAGAGACAACAGCATCCTGGACATAGCAGACTGGGGTTCCACCAGCTACAGAAATGAGGTCCATTCTGATCATCTCCCTCCTCGGCTGCTTCTTTGCAGCATATGAGGCCAAAATCTTCTCCAAGTGTGAGCTGGCCCGCAAGCTGAAGGCAGAGGGAATGGATGGCTTCCACGGCTACAGCCTGGCAAACTGTGAGTATGAACCATCCATCATTCTATCTCTGCTCAAAGAGGCCTTCTTCCCCAACCAAACAATCTTTCCCTTTTCACCTTGTGATTTACTCATTTACTCATTTGCTCTCTTGCACTCCCCGAATGCTCCTCTTGTCTCCACCTCTGCTGCCTTGTTATTCCTATCAGGACCTCCGTTTCTCTCTTTCCACCAGGGATTATTTGATCTGTAATAGATTTTCTTCTGCTGTTCCCCGAAATCACCTTCCCACCCAGTGCCCTTGAATACTTCCTTGGACCCATCCAGAAACTCACCTAACCACTTGCAAGTTTGCTCCCATCACCTTGGCTTTCATCTGCATCCTTTTTAGTCCAGGTCCCTGCAGCAGAGCTGGTGCTGCCTCCCACCCTCTCCCCTGCCCTTTTGTCCACCAAAAACTAACCTCTGCTGAGTTTGTCTAAAGTCTGTTCTATCCGTGTCACAAGAGAGTTGGAAGGGAATTGTGAGAACAGAAGGGGAGACGATGACAAAGTGCAAGAAGGATTGAGAATCTTGGTCACCCATCCCATTAGGCACAACACATAAAGTTATTTCAATTTCCCTTGGATATCTTCATTTTTCTTCATGCCAAACATCCTTTCATGTCCCCCCCCCAAGGATAGCTTTTTTGGGCTCCCTTTCTAGGATGCCCCTCCATTACTTCTCCACCTCTTCCCTTCCATATACCCGGGGATAGAAGGCAAAAAGTAAATATACAAGGCAAGAGTTAGATATTTGGCTGGGAGATGAGGCTGGAAATGTAGACTGGGAAACAGACTGTGATTGATTGATTATTGGGCATCCCAAATGCATTTATTTAACAAATTGTTATTACATACTTATCATGGGCTAATTATTGCTTAGGACCAGGAATACACAATGGATTATAAATATAAATCTAGGGGTGTCTGGGTAGCTCAGTCAGCTAAGTGTCTGACTCTTAATCTCAGCTCAGGTCTTGATCTCAGGGTCGTGATTTCCGGCCCCACGTTGGATTCCATGGTGGGTGTGAGCCTACTTAAAGTGTGTGTGTGTGTGTGTGTGTGTGTGTGTGTGTGTACACACATACATATAAATATAACATTGAGGACCTCACAGTCTCTTCATTTCAGTCTTAGGGGACTTTATGGCAGTTCTAGTACAGCAGAAGTTGTGTCTCATCATGAAACAATCCTCCTTTTCTAGCCACACCTTTTGTTCTCTCTGACACAGGGGTCTGCATGGCTGAGCATGAGAGTAACTTCAACACCCGGGCCTTCAATGGGAAAAATGACAATGGCAGCAGTGACTATGGGATCTTCCAGATCAACAGCAAGTGGTGGTGCAAAAATAACTCCTCCCCTTCAGCAAATGCCTGCAACACAATGTGCAGTAGTAAGGACACCTTCCCCTCTGAGGGCTGGTTGACATGGGGCAGGTGCACTGCTCCCTAACACCTGACCCTTGGCCAGTGCTGTAGAAGTTGAGGATAGGGAAGAAAGGGGCCCAAACAGTCTTCCACAGAGCTCTTCCTGCCAGAAAGGAGGAAGAAAGATACAATGACCTCTGACTAAGCCTCACCTTCCTGGGCTCCCATCCCTCAATACATGGCATCCTGTTCCTCGTACACACATGACTGTATCACCCGTCCACATACCCCACATAGCACTCTGGACACACTAAGTTTTTCCTGAAAACAGAGGTTCTCCCGGGACTCTCATGTATGCCCTGGGTGCCCTCCAGAAGGAACAATGCTCAGAGGCAGATTCAAAGCAAGGCAAGAAAACCCAGGCAAACAGAAGGCAAACCCACAGAAGAGCACCAGAGATAGAGGGTTTCTGACTCCGGCTCCATTTCCTATAGGAATTCCTCTCAAAAACTCATTGATTAATGAAACAGGGAAAGGGGTTTTTCCCTCCCTGCTCAGCCACTTTTCCTTCTAGGGTTTCTGGATGACAACATCAGTGATGACATCGCCTGTGCCAAGAGGGTCGTGAAAGATCCTAATGGGATGTCTGCCTGGTAAGCAGAACATGCAGGGCAATGATGAGCCACGCTGCCAGGGATGGACCCAGACAGTATTCGGGATGCTGATAAAATAAGCAGCATCTCTGCCATAGGATTCTCCCTGGGCTTTGTAGGGAGCTGAGACTCTTCTCCCGATGTGAAATGAGGCAGAGTAATACCGTGATGTGCTCACCCCATGCATCTCTGTGGCACATGTTCTTAGATGGGCAAACCCTCCCTATTGAGCCTCTCCCACAGTATAAACTGAGTCCAGCCTGCAGACCCTACATCCCCTCTCAGCTGAGCCACTATACACTCCTGCCCCTGCCTCTGATCTATGCTGTATTTCTCTATTCTTAGGGTGGCCTGGGTAAGACACTGCAGAAACAAGGATTTGTCCAGATATCTAGCCAGTTGTAATCTGTGAGACTGTCATTGAATATGGCTCCTGGAGAAAGTGGCCAAGTTCTTGGAAACTCTGAATTTCTGTCCCCCCTCCCCCATCTCTGCCTCCAAAATAAAGTTACTCAAGTTCAGCTGTCTTAAGTATCATGTTTAAGGACTGGGTTATGATGAGACTTGCTACCTGCTATAGACAGCTGAAGATCCTCATCTCTCCAAGCCCATCACTGAAGTTCCCTGTATCTCCTCTGGAAAGCCAGTTAAGGAAAATCCTTTCCTGAGAACTGCTTGAGACTGAAACTGACAGTTGAATATAGCATTCTTGATGTAAGCTCTTATGAAATTCATTAGGTAGAGGTGGCTGATATTATTCTCCATCACCATGAAGGAGAGTTCAAGACGAAAGAGAAGAAAATTGTGGGAAACATTCAGTTTAGACATAGGGAAGGACTGGCAGAATGTCAGGATGATTATGTTGGCTAGGGTAAATGACTAAGCTGCTATAACAGAACCCCAAAAACATGGCATTCTCACAAAACAGTCCAAGGTGCATAGACAAGCTCCTTTGTCCCACACAGACATTCAGAAATTCAGATTCCTTCCATCTTGCACTTCCACCACCCTTTAAAGCAGTGCTGCTCAAAGTGCGGTCCACAGACCAACAGCATCAACAATATCTGGATACTTGTTAAAAATGTAAATTCTTAGGGTGCCTAGGTGGCTCAGTCATTGAAGCATCCAACTCTTGATTTCAGCTCAGGTCATGATGTCCCGGTTTGTGAAATTTAGTCCCACATTAGGCTCTGAGCTGACAGTGTGGAGATTGCTTGTGATTCTTACACTACCTTTCTTTCTGGCTCTCCCCTGCCTGTGAAAGGGCTCTCTCCCTCTCTCAAAATAAATAAATAAAACTTTTTTTAAAAAAGCAAATTATTGGGCCCACAGTAGACCTACTGAATCACTGTTTTAATCTCTGTGGTTTTTAAATTTTTTTATTTTTATTTTTTGAGAGAGAGAGAGACAGACAGTGCATGCAAGTGGGGGAGGGAGAAGGAGGGAGAGAATCTTAAACAGGCTCCATACTCAGCACAGAGCCCTACATGGGGCTCAATCTCACAACTGTGAGATAACGACCTGAGCCAAAATCAAGAGTCAGAAACTCAACCAACTGAGCTGCTCAGGCACCCCTTAATCTGTTTTAATGAGCTCTCCAGATGTTACTTATGCATTAAAAAAGAAATTGAGAAGCACTGCCCTAGGGTATTGTCCTACAAGGACAAAGCTAGATTGAAGACACTCCATGCTCTAAATTGAGGATGGGGAGTAAGTTTGGAGAAACATACATGCAATGTTTTAAGGTCCAGGCCTGAAGGAGGCACATGTCACTTCCATTAATACTCCAAAGCCAGAATATAATCACCAGCCATTCCCAGATGCAAGGGGGCTTAGGAAACAGTACCAGCTAGACAGCCCAGGGCCTGTTAATAATACTATTATTACAGGAAAAAGGGGAAATGGATTTGGATGGACAACTAGTAGTTTCTGCCACAGTAATTAATAAATCATTAAGAAAGTAAATCACAATCACATTCCTATGGTATAAATGTTTTCATATAACAGTATTTTTGTGCCCCACCATCCGTTTACATATATCTTGTGGGCAAGGTTCTTCCACCTCTGGATAAAAACTCAGGCAGGTACCATGACTTTCATGGTCACCCTCAGATAATGAGAGCACACCAACTCTGTCCAAGGAATTTTCCCCTCCTCTCTCCAGCTCTTTTCTTGGCATCTCCAACATCTTTTATAGACTGTCAATGGAAGATTCAACTAAAGATGCAAAACAGATTCCCACAATCTCTTTTTTAAATATTTGTAGTCTCGCAACCATCCAAGCACCCTGTCCCTTCCTGTACTAGAATGAATGGTTATTCCCAATTCCTTACCCCCTCTGTCATGGGATATTCCAGAGCACTACAATGGACAGAGTACCCACCCACCACATGGATGTTGAACTTGGTCATGTGATTTGCTTTGCCAATAGAATGTTAGCCGATGTGACACAAGTAGAAACTAAAAATGTGATTTCATGGTTTCATCTGACCCCTTGTGCTCCTGTGATTGCCCAACAAGAGCATGCCCCAGATACTCACTGTCCCCTCACCCCCACCTGGGCTCCAGAATGAAACATGTGGAACAGACTTGAAACCAGCCCAAATCCTGGTTCCTAGAGTCCCCTCCCCCTCCACTCAATCAAAAATCCACCAGACCCAGGAGCAGGAAAAAAAAAAATGCTGTTATAAGCCACTGAGTTTTGAGGTGGTTTGAGACATAACAACAACAACAACAACAACAACAACAACAACAAACTAATACTCTTTCCCACCCTTGTGTCTTCTCAGAGTCATCCCCTTTACATGACCACCACAAATCCTACCCCTCACTTAGATTACCAGCCGGACTCTTTACTGTGAGGATACAGATGCTGTACTTCCCTTGATGGATTTGTATTAATTTAGTTAAAATATATTTACTGAGCCTTTACTTTGTGGTTAGTTGCTCTGAAAAGAGGTTTAGATGAGGGCCTTGCCCTTTTCCATATTGCAAACCCAGGGTGGAAATCTAAATTCCCTACCCAGAATAATCCAACCAGTAACTAATATAAATGGGCCCTCAATCAAAATCTAATATAGTTCCTTTCCTCTCCCTGCATACACCAATGATGGGAGTGTATACATAGTTTTTGTAAATGTTGGTAAGGCATTTGTGAAACAAAAAAATTTTGTCTCCTCTGGGATGTTTATTTTTATTCACCCCTGAAAATGCAACAATCTTCTTTTTAATTCTATAAAAATCATCTGAAGAATAGCTGAGTCAATGTAAAGAAAAACAAAACCAGAAGACTCACACTACCAAATTTCAAGACCTATTACAAAACTATAGTAATTATGATAGCATGGTATGGGGGTACAGATAGGAAAATAGATTAGTGGGACAGAATGATGACTCTCACAAACCTGGCCAACTGATAGGACAAAGGTATTGCAGTGGGGAAAGGATGGTATTTTTAATAAATGGTGCTGAATCAACTGGCTATCCATATGGCTGCTCTTATTATCTTTTATTCATCTCAGAGCTCTCTGTGGTATTAGAAGAAGGAACAGACACACATCTATGATTCTAACCAGCTACGAACTTTTCCACTCATTTAATAAATAAATATTTAGGGATGCCTGGGTGGCTCAGTCGGTTGAGCGTCTGACTTCGGCTCAGGTCATGATCTCACCATTCATGAGTTCAAGTCCCACGTGGGGCTCTGTGCTGACAGCTCGGGAGCCTGGAGCCTGCTTCAGATTCTGTCTCCCTCTCTCTCTGCCCCTCCCTGCTCAAGCTCTGTCTGTCTGTCTCTCTCTCTCTCTCAAATAAACTTAAAAAATTTTTTTTAATTTAAAAAAATAAACATTTAACAGAAAGCAACAGAAGAGGTAATAGTAGACTTTTTTCACCTTCCCAAGATCCAGATATAAACTGGACTTTGAAATATTTTGCCTCAGAGCTGCGGAATCAAACAAAACATTGGCTCTAAAACCTCATCCTTTTGTTTTGTTTTGTTTTGTTTTGTTTTGTTTTTTTCCTTTTTGCTACACCAAAGGAAGCTGCACTGGAAAGAAAGGCAAGCAAACATTTCACCCCACAGCAGAGAAGATCCCAGGATAGAGAACACCCAGCCATGGAGTTAGCAGAGTTCTTCTCTGGTGGGAAGAACTCATGCCACACACAATTAATGCTCTGATCTCGTACTGTATCATTTTACTCAAAACCAATAAGCTTCCTTTTCTCCAGAAAAAGCAGAATGAGTTTGTTGTTCACATTTTTAGAAATCCTTATTTGAGCAATACAACCTTGCGGTTTGAAGGGAGGAAAAGAAAAGTTTGGACATCAGGGTTACAAATCCTCTCTGACAGGTATGGCCAAGAGTAGGAGAACTTTGAACAGACATTTCACCAAAGAAGATACATGGATGGCAAATAAGCATCTGATGAAAAGATGACCAACGTCATTAATCACAAGTGTAAAGCTAACAAAAACAACGAGATACCACTATACACTCATTAGAATGGCTAAAATGAAAAAGACTGACCATATCAAGGGTTGTTGACGAGGATGCGGAGGAATAAACTCTCACGCACCACTAACGAGAATATAAAATGATAAAACCATTTTGGCAAACGACGTTTTAGTTTGATCCAGCCATCACACTCATGTGTTTACCCAAGAATAAAGGAAGTGTATGTGCATACAAATGCATGTACAAAAGTGTCCATAAATGCCTTATTTGTAAAAGCCAAATTCTGGAAATAAGCCAAATGTCCATCAACGTATAAGGAATAAAGAAATTGCAATATATCCATGTAAGGGGACACTACTCAGCAATAAAAAGGAACTATTGATACACACAATGTGATTAAAGCTCAAAATAATTACGCTAAATGAAAGAAGTCAGGCCAAAAAAGAGTATATAATCCCATTTATACAAATTTATATAATTCCATTTATATAAAACTCTAGAAAGTGCAAACTAATCTATAGTGACAGAAAGCAGATCGGTGGTTGCTTTGGAAAGGGGATAGAAGGAATGTGGGGGAGGGGCACCTGGGTGGCTCAGCAGGTTAAGCATCTGACTTCAGCTCAGGTCAATATCTCATGGTTTGTAGGTTTGAGACTTGCATCGGAGTCTGCTTTGGATTCTGTCTCCCTCCCTCTCTGCCTCTCCTCTGCTAGCACTCTCTCTCAAAAATAAACATTAAAAAAAAAAAAAAGGAAGAAATGTAGGGGAGACACTACACAAAGACCCAAAAATGTTTTCAGAGGAATGGATATGTTTACTATCTTTATTGTGATGAGTTTATTATTATTCATGAGTTTATACATATGTCAAAATGTATATTTTGGCAAATTGTATACTTTATGTACAGCTTATTCTATATCAATTATGCCTCAATAAAGCTGTTTTAAAAAAATTTTTTAACGTTTATTTATGTTTGAGACGGAGAGAGACAGAGCATGAACGGGGGAGGGTCAGAGAGAGGGAGACACAGAATCTGAAACAGGCTCCAGGCTCTGAGCTGTCAGCACAGAGCCTGACACGGGGCTCGAACTCACGGACTGCGAAATCATGACCTGAGCCGAAGTCGGCCGCTTAACCAACTGAGCCACCCAGGCGCCCCAAAGCTGTTTTAAAAAAGAGGGGTGCCTGGGTGGCTCAGTCGGTTAAGCCACTGCCTCTTGATTTAGGCTCAGGTCACGATCTTATCGTTCATGACTTTGAGCCCTGCGTTGGACAGTGACAGTGCACAGCCTGTTTGGGATTCTCTCTCTCTTCCCCTCTCTCTCTGCACTTCCACTGCTCTTGCACTCTCTCTCCCTCTCAAAATAAATAAATAAACTTTAAAAAAAGAAAAGAAAAACTGTTAAGAGTCTACCATAAGCAAGAATAAGATACAAATCTCAAAACTGCACTCTACCTCAAAGGAAAGAGGTTCAACTAAAACTTCAAAGTTAATATTCTACACAACTGGGATAAATTCATTACAAGAATACAGACTGGTACAGTGCTCCATGTAAAGTGATCTTACTCATGAGTCTATCTGGAGTCTTACATCAGCTCTGACACTAACTACTTGCTCTTATGGGTTGAATTGTGGCCCCCAAGAAAAATACGTTAAAGTCCCAATTGCCAGAACCTTGGAATGTGAACTTATTTGCAAAGTAGGGTCTTTGCAGATGTAATTAGTGAAGACCTGGTCATGAGAAGTAGGGTGGGCCCCTAATCCAATATGACTGGCTTCCTTCTAAGAAGACAGCCATGTGAAGACACAAATACAGGGAAAATGACATGTGATGAAGACAGAGATTGGAGTTATGAAGCTTCAAGCCAAAGAATGCCAAAAAGGCTGGCAAACCACCAGAAGCCAGGATCAGGAAAGGAAGGATCTCTCCCCACAGGTTTCTGAGGGAGCATGGGCCTGCCGACACCTTGATTTCAAACTTCTGGCTTCTGGAACTATGAGAGAATAAATTTCTCCCCCTGAATTAGTGGGGGAAGTGAGAGGACCTATTGCTCTAAGAATGCCCTTCTGCCTGCATCTGACCCTTTGTCACAGCTACTTAGGACTTCTTTCTGCTTGTTCCACTCCTTACTTGGTCCTCATCTCTAAATTACAGGACTTTTCTCCTCCTGTTAAGCATTCTTTCTCAGCATTCCTTGGATACCTAAATTCCTTATCCTTTGGGATTGGTGACATACTATAGATTGCCAGAACTGGAAGAATTACTACTGCTGTTATTAGTACTAATTCCACTGGGTTACACTTACTTGGTGCTTCTATGTGCCAGGCAGTTATAGATTCATCTTCATTTCACAGAAAGGGAAGTTAAGGCACAAGAGATTAACTAATTTGCCCAAAGAATTTCATATATAATTTATTACAATCCTTTTTTAAGTTAATTTATCTGAGAAAGAGAGAGAGCATGCGAGCAGGGGAGGGGAAGAGAGAGAGGAGACAGAGAATCCCAAGCAGGCTCAGCACTGTCAGTGCAAACCCTGACATGGAGCTGGATCCCATGAAGTGTGAGATCATGACCTGAGCCGAAATCCAGTCAGATGCTTAACTGACTGAGCCACTCAGACGTCCCCTCTTTTTTTTTTTTTTAAGTTTAGTTTATGTATTTTGAGAGAGGTGGGAGGAACAGAGAGAGAAAGAGAGTGCATCCCAAACAATCTCCGTACTGACAGCACAAAGCCTAACCTGGGGCTGGATCTCACAAACCATGAGATTGTGACCTGAGCCGAAATCAAGAGCTGGATGCCTAACCAGGTGCCCCACAATCCTCTTTTATAAAAAGTGAGGAAACCAAGACCCATAAATATTATTGACTTAACCAAGTGTATTTATTAGGTTCCTAGGGCTGCTGTAACAAAGTGCTACAAACTGGGTGCCATCAGACTACAAAGCATGCCCGACCCTTATAAAGGAGAGAGGGAAGGAAAGAGGGTTGAGTAGAAAGCATCCTAAAGTCCAATGCAATTCTACACATTTGGTAAGGTCAGTGGTGAGTCCATGAGCCAAAGTAATTCTGGGAGACTGAGTTTCCCAGAAATAGGCCTGCCTCAGTACTTCTGCCACACTCATCCGGCAGTGGGAAACATGACCCTGATGTGAACATGGTGCCATGGCAGGAAGGAGAAAGTAGTTGAGAGCACTAAACTACAGAATTTGTGCTAGTTATTTTTGCGCTTGCCTCCAAGGGGGTCCCTGACACCAAGTACAGATACAAGCTTAGGAGAAGATGCCATCAAGTGGAACTGATGGAAAAAAAAGAAGTATTGCTTGTAGTTAAAGACTCAGTGCTCCAGAATGGGGGTGTGAGAAGAGATGGGAATGAATTCCCTCTCATACTACAGTATGAGCACCAAACGGGCAGGAGCAAGCCAGCTACCTGCCCAAGAGCCTAGCATAATACTGGGAACATTAGTAAGTACTCAATAAAGGTTGTAGGTTCTAGGTTCACTTATTTATCAATTAATGTTCAAATACAAAGCAAGTGAGAAAGCAGGTAGTAAAGTGTGAAGGGAAGAAAATAAAGTCATGAATAGGCTATATAGAGAAGCAAAATGAAGTACTCCCACCAAGACCTATACATGGAGATATAATTGACCTTAAAGAATTCAACCAATTTTGGGATGAGCACTGGGTGTTGTATGGAAACCAATTTGTCAATAAACTTCATAAAAAAAAAAAATAAAAAAAAAAATAATAAAATAAAAAAAAAAATAAATAAAATAAAAAAAAATAAAAAAAAAAAAAATTCAACCAAAAAATAGATCCATAATGGATCAGAGAAGACACATGTAAAGTTACCTTAAAAATATAGAATGGCCCAGGGGTACCTGGGTGCTAATACATATAAGACAGCATTCTCACTTGCAAAATATTAGGATATTATATTGCTGCTGGACATCATGGGAAATAGTACATAATCCAAAGTACCCATTTTTGAACACACATTAGTTGCATAAAATCCCATTCCCATTTCATCACTTCAACCCTGACATTAAGCCTGCCATTTCAACCTTCACATTTCAGTCTCTTGCCAAAGTTGCTTCCCTATTTCTTGTAATCTCTGGGCATCGGAAGACATTCCATTCTGCATATTGGCATGTAAAAATTACCTCTGTGTCCATCATCAAAAAATCAAAAGAATACCATAAAGCTGAGCCATGAATGAGGGAAAAGTATTGGAGTGAGTGCACTAAAACAAAGAAATACAAGTTGCCACTAGGTCCAACCTTTAAGAGATAATCCAAATGTCTATACTTATATTTTTAAAATAGAATAATAGGGGTGCCTGGGTGGCTCAGTCAGTTAAGTGTCTGACTTTGGCTCAGGTCATGATCTCACAGCTTGTTAGTTCAAGCCCTGCCTTGGGCTCTGTGTGGACAGCTCAGAGCCTGGAGCCTGCTTTGGATTCTGTGTCTCCCTCTTTATCTGTCTCTATCTCTGTCTCTCTCTCTCTCAAAAATAAACATTAAAAAAGTTTTTTAATAAAAAAATAAATAAGTAACTATAAAATTTATATAAAGGTATATGCTTTTCAAAAAAATGCTTTGTTTTATAATTTTTACTATGGAATTATATAACATTTTAAATAATTATAAAATAACCAATTTGGCAAAATAATTATTCAAGAAGGAACCATTCCAAACTGACTTAAAAATACTATAATTTAAAGTGCGCTTGGGTGGCTCAGTCAGTTGAGTGTCCAGCTCTTGATTTCGGCTCAGGTCATGATCTCACAGTTCATGGCATTAAGCCTTGTGTCAGGCTCTACACTGGGGGCTCAGAGCCTACTTGGGATTCTCTCTTTCCCTCTCCCTCTCTCTGCCCCTCCCCCCTCTCAAAATAAATAAACATTAAAAAAATACTATTATTTAAAATATATATACTATGTGGGGCGCCTGGGTGGCTTGGTCGGTTGAGTGTGTACCTCTTAATTTCAGCTCAGGTCATGGTCTCCCAGTTCGTGAGATTGAGCCCTACGTCTGGATCTGTGCTGACTTCACAGAGCCTGCTTGGGATTCTCTCTCTCCCTAAGTAAATAAATAAACTTAAAAAAAAAGAGAAAAGTTTAATCTGAAATGATGGTATGGACCCTAGGCTTATCATGGAGAACATGTCATAATATATAAAAATATCAAATCACTATGATGTATACTTAAAATTAATAGGATATCCTATGTCAGTCTATGTCAATTAGACTTCAATTAAAAAATAAAATGAAAAAAGAAAAAAGAAAACAAAGGGGCGCCCGGGTGGCTCAGTCAGTTGAGCGTCCGACTTCAGCTCAGGTCATGATCTCGCAGCTAGTGAGTTCGAGCCTCACGTTGGGCTCTGTGCTGACAGCTCAGAGCCTGGAGCCTGTTTTGGATTCTGTGTCTCCCTCTCTCTCTGTCCCAACCCACTCGCATTCTGTGTCTCTCTCAAAAATAAATAAACATTAAAAAAAAAAAGTAAATAAATAAATAAATAAAATGATGGTGGGATGCCTGGGTGGCTCAGCTGGTCAAGCATCCATTTCTCGATTTTGGTTCAGGCCATGATCTCATGGTTCATAAGATCAAGCCCTGCTGTTAGCACAGAGCCTGCTTGGGATTCTACCTCTCTGTCTCTCTCAAAATAAATAAATAAACTTTAAAAATAAAATAAAATGATGGTAAAAAGAAATACATGCAAACACTAATTGAAAGAAGCTGGTATATATATATATATATTAATGTCAGGCAAAATATACTTTAAGGCAAAAGCATTATTAGATATAAAAATAATAGATTTATTAGAGGCAGAAAGTAGGAAGAAATCATAAAGATAAAGGCACAATCAATAAAATAGAAAAAATCCGATAAAAAGAACAACTCAACCCCAAGTTGGTTCTCAGGAAAGACAAAGGTAATTGATAAACATTTGGAGAGACTAAGCCAAAAATGGAGAATGCACTGATAACCAATAACAGGAATGAAAAAAAGAAAATCACTTAATATGATTCAGTCTTCAATAGATAGGATTATATTACAAACAACTTTGTAATAAATTTAAAGTTTATGAAATGGGAAAATTCTTAGAAAAAATATAACTTGCCACAATTGACACAAGAAACAATACATTTAACAATCATTTACCATTAAATAAATTCAGTCAGAAAATAAGTATTTTCCCACAAAAAGCAACAGCAACAACAATGAAAACACCTGCAGTCCCACAGTGCCATAGGCCATATCTACTAAATATTCAAGGAAGAAATAATTCTAAACTTACACAAATTATTCCAAAGAACAGAAAGAGATGATAGAAGCCCAACTCATTTTATGAGGGTAATATAGACATGACAGCAAAACAAGAAAGGAAAATTACTGGCCAAACCCAGGTGCAAAAAATCCCAGTACATATGAAAACTAAATCTAGGAATCTAGGAATATGTAAAAACACTAATAAATTATTGCCAGTTGGGTTTATACAAGGAATATAAGGAATGTTTAAAATTAGAAATAAATCTATGCCTTTCAAATATTAGAGATTAAAGAAGAAAAATAATATTCATCTCAATAGATGCAGAATTATTCTAATAAAATTCAGCAACAGTGATTTTTTTTAAATTTAGCTAGCCAGAAATAGAAAGGAAATTTGTTAATCTAGTACTAGCTACACAATAAAACTCCAGCACATTTTTTATTTTTATTAAGATTTTATTTTTTATTCTTTCTTTAAAGATTTTATTTCTAAGCAGTCTCTACACCCAGTGACCTCACAACCCCCGGATCAAGAGTCACATGCTCCATTGACTGAGTTAGCCAGGTTCCCTTAAATTGGAAGTAATCTCTACACCCAACATGGGGTTTGAACTTACAACCCCAAGATCAAGAGTAGCACACTCTACCAACTGAGCCACCCAGGCACCCCAAACTTTTTTTTTTTTTTTAATTTTTTTTTCAACGTTTATTTATTTTGGGGACAGAGAGAGACAGAGCATGAACGGGGGAGGGGCAGAGAGAGAGGGAGACACAGAATCAGAAACAGGCTCCAGGCTCTGAGCCATCAGCCCAGAGCCCGACGCGGGGCTCGAACTCCCGGACCGCGAGATCGTGACCTGGCTGAAGTCGGACGCTTAACCGACTGCGCCACCCAGGCGCCCCACCCCAAACTTTTTAAATCCAGTTCCTTCTGAATCCAAACCCCATTCATTTGGTCATATTTTAAGTAAACTTTTTCAAGTAAACCCATGAAGTTGAGTATGGCTGGAAAGTAGCACTTGAAAGAACATTTCTTTGAAACAATTGTCATTAGATAATTAAGGTCAGATCATGAATAGTCTTAAGTGCCATGCTAAAGAGGTTGTTTGTTTTCCTGGCAATGAGGTACCAGTGAAGGTTAGAGGTTGGCATAAGCAGTGGAAAGACCAAATAAACCTTGTTTCAGAAAATCATTCTGGCTGCAGTATGGATTTAAAAAGGTAAGACTTCAGGACACCTGGGTGGCACAGTCAGTTAAGCATCCAAATTCTTGATCTCAGCTCAGGTCTTGATCTCAGGGTCATGAGTTCAAGCCCCCCGTTGGGCTCCACACCAGCTAAAGCCTACTTAAAAAAATTAACATAGGGGGTGGGGCCAAGATGGCAGAACAGCATGGAACTTTTTTTTGCATCTCTTGACCCTGAAATACAGCCAGATCAACACTAAGCCATCCTGCACACCTAGAAAACTGATTTGAGGATTAACACAACAATCTGCACAACCTGAACCAGAGAACTCAGTAGGTATGTGGTGCAAAGAGGTGAACTGGGGGAGAAAGCTGCAGAGGGCAGGAAGCTGTTTTTGCTTGAGAACAGAGGATGGAGATGGGGGGAGAGTACGGAAAGCATCCCCCTGTCCGAAAGCAGCTGGAGAGAAAAGAAAGAGTATGCACGGGACTGAGCAAAAAAAGGAGGAAGGAGAAAGGAGAAAAGAGAGGGTTTAAATTCCATTAAGTCTCTATAAACAGGGGCAGCACAGAGTCTGAAACTCTGCAACTCGGTACCTGGTGGTGCTCTGGTGAGAAGGGTGAATCCCCAGGAGCAGAGAGCGAGATCCAAGAGGTCCTCAGACCACATGGGGAGGGGAGAGGCTGTTCCCCTTCTGGGAGGACATTTGGTAGAGACTGTGCAGCCTCCTCACAGGCAAAGGTCCCAGTGGACCTCAGAGAACAACCATATTCACTGTTGCTGGAACAAGGACATTAAGGGGGAAGCCTGGTGCCAGATGTGTTATGATTTTCCATAATCCATGAAATGCTGCTGCCACACGAGCGCGTGAATTTTTATGGGGCGGGATAGCACCCAGTCGCAGTCTCTAGGCATCAGTAGGAGCACAGTCTCCCGAAAGCTCCTGGGGGCGGGCCAGCACCCGGCCATTGCTCAGTGAGACCCTCCCTAGAAGGCCTGAGTAGGTCAAAGCTGCAGTCCCTCAGAAGTGAGGGGTTGGGAAACAGCCACATCAGAGATAAAACTCAGGAGGGAGGTGCCGCCTGACAACCTGACGGCTTGGTCACGGACAGTGTAAAAGCAGGGAGTGGATAGAAGCCAGAGACAGAGGAGAGGTGCACGATTGCTGGTCAGGGAGAGCACAGAGTTCTGATACTAGAGACTGGGTAGCTGGGTGGTGCCATTTTCACTCCTCCTGCACATGTGCATAGACACACACAGGGGCCACAACAATCCACCCAAGTAAGCTAAGCAGCGCCATCTAGTGGAGAACAGAGCCATTAAATAAACCCCGCCCAGCTGGGCCAACCTCCCTCTTCAGGAACAACAAAAGTCTCTGCCTGCTTAGTTTACAGACTATAAAGTGCTTCATAGATTGACTTCTAGGAGAAACTGATATAATTTCAATCATAGTTCAGTCTGTTTGCTGGTCCATCCAACTTCTTTTTCCTTTTCTTCTTGAATACAGAGAAAAATTTTATTCTTATTTTCCATTTCTATTAAAAATGTTAATTTTTTTCT
Source organism: Lynx canadensis (assembly GCF_007474595.2). Taxonomy (NCBI): domain Eukaryota; kingdom Metazoa; phylum Chordata; class Mammalia; order Carnivora; family Felidae; genus Lynx; species Lynx canadensis. The sequence continues at coordinate 75,152,244 of NC_044309.1, forward strand.
ACTATATTTTTTACTTTTTTCTAAGTTTTTCAAACTCTATTTTTTAACTTCCATCATTTCATTTTATTCTATTTCATTGTATTCATTTTCTCAAATTTTCAAATATTTTCCTTTTGTTTTCCTTTTCTTATTTTTCCCTTTTGTCTCTAATCTATCAAGCTCCTTTCAATAACCAGACCAGAACACACCTAGGATCTACCATCCTTTATTTTTTTTGCGTTGTTTTTAATTTTAATTTTTTTTTACCTTATTCCTTTTCTTCCTTCAAGATGACGAAACAAAGGAATTCACCCCAAAAGAAAGAAAAGGAAGAAATGACAGCCAGGGACTTAACACAGATACAAGCAAGATGTCTCAACCAGGATTTAGAATCACGATAATAAGTATACTAGCTGGGGTTGAAAACAGATTAGAATCCTTTCTGCAGAGATAAAAGCTAGTTAGGATGAAATAAAAAATGCTATAACCGAGCTGCAATCTCAAATGGATGCCACAGTAGCAAGGATGGATGAGGCAGAGCAGCAAATCAGCAATATAGACGACAAACTTATGGATAACAATGAAATAGAAAAAAAGAGGGAGACTAAGGCAAAAGAGCATGATTTAAGAATTAGAGAAATCAGTGACTCATGAAAAATGAACATCAGAATGATAGGGGTCCGGGGCGCCTGGGTGGCACAGTCGGTTAAGCGTCCGACTTCAGCCAGGTCACGATCTCGCGGTCCGTGTGTTCGAGCCCCGCGTCAGGCTCTGGGCTGATGGCTCAGAGCCTGGAGCCTGTTTCCGATTCTGTGTCTCCCTCTCTCTCTGCCCCCTCCCTGTTCATGCTCTGTCTCTCTCTGTCCCAAAAATAAATAAAAAACGTTGAAAAAAAAATTAAAAAAAAAAAAAAGAATGATAGGGGTCCAAGAAGATGGAGAGAAAAGGGGGTAGAAGTGTTGTGTGAGCAAATCATAGGGGAAAACTTTCCTAACGTGGGGAAAGACACAGACATCAAAATCCAGGAAGCACAGAGGAGTCCCATTAGATTCAACAGAAACCAACCATCAACAAGGCATATTGTAGACAAATTCACAAAATACTCAGGCAAGGAAAGAATCACGAAAACAACAAGGGGAAAAAAAAGTCTTTAACCTACAAGAGAAGACGGATCAGGTTTGCAGCAGACCTAACCACAGAAACTTGACAGGCCAGAAAGGAGTGGCAGGATATATTCAATGTGCTGATTTGGAAAAATATGCAGCCAAGAATTCTTTATCCAGCAAGGCTGTCGTTTAAAATAGAAGGAGAGGGACAAAAGGAGAAGGAGAGAGCAACTGAGGTGGCTCAGTCGGTTGAGTGTCCGACTTCAGCTCAGGTCATGATCTCATGGTTTGTGGGATCGAGCCCCACGTCAGGCTCTGTGATGAAAGCTCAGAGCCTGCTTCAAATTCTGTCTCTGGCTCTCTCTGCCCCTCGCCCGATTGTGCTGTCTCTAAACTAAATAAACATTAAAAAAAACTTTTTTTAATAATAAATAAAATAAAAGGATAGACAAAACGTTTCCCATTCAAACAAAAATTAAAGGAGTTCATGACCACTAACATAGCCCTGCAACAAATTTTAAGGGGGACTCTCTGAGGGGAGAAAAGACAGGAAAAAAAAAAAAAAAAAAAGGCCAAAAGCAACAAAGACTAGAAGGGACCAGGAACACCACCAGAAACTCCAACTTTACAGACAACATAATGGCAATAAATTTGTATCTTTCAGTACTCACTCTAAACGTCAATGGACTAAATGCTCCAATCAAAACACACAGGGTAACAGAATGGATAAGAAAACAGGATCCATCTATATGCTGTTTACAAGAGACCCACTTTAGATCTAAAACACCTTCAGATTGAAGGTAAGGGGATAGAGAACCATCTTTCATACTAATGGTCACCAAAAGAAAGCCAGAGTAGCCATACTTATTATATCAGACAATCTAGACTTTAAAATAAAGACTGCAACAAGAGATGAAGAAGGGCATCATATCATAATTAAGGGGTCCATCCACCAAAGAGACCTAACAATTATAAACATTTATGCTCCAAATGTGGCAGCACCCAAATATATAAATCAATTAATCACAAACATAAAGAAACTCATTGATAATAATGCTATAGTAGTAGGTGACTTCAACATTCCACTTACAGCAAGGGACAGATCATCTAAAGAGAAAATCAACAAAGAAACAATGGCTTTGAATGACACACTGGTGCAGATGGACTTAATAGATACAACATTCAGAACATTTCATTGTAAAGCAGCGGAATAAACATTTTTCTCTAGTGCACATGGAACGTTCTTCACTTCTCCAGAATAGACCACATACTAGGACACAAATCAGTCCTCAACAAGTACAAAAAGATCGAGATCATACCATGCATATTTTCAGACCACAATGCTATGACACTAGAAATCAACCACAAGAAAAAACTTGGAAAGATAACAAATACTTGGAGACTAAAGACCATCCTGCTAAAGACTTAATGGGCTAACCAAGAAGTTAAAGAGAAAATTAAAAAGTACATAGAAGCCAATGAAAATGATAATACCACAGCCCAAAACCTCTGGGACGCAGCAAAGGCGGTCCTAAGAGGGAAGTATATAGCAATCCAGGCCTTCCTAAAGAAGGAAGAAAGGTCACAGATACACAACCTAACCTTACACCTTAAAGAGCTGGAAAAAGAACAGCAAATAAAACCCAAATCCAGAAGAAGGCAAGAAATAATAATGATCAGGGCAGAAATCAATGCTATCAATGCTATCAAAACCAAAAACAAACAAAAAACAAAACAAACAAACAAACAAACAAAAACACACAGTAGAACAGATCAATGAAACCAGAAGCTGGTTCTTTGAAAGAATTAACAAAATTGATAAACTCCTAGCTAGTTTGATCAAAAAGAAAAAGGAAAGAACCCAAATAAGTAAAATCAAGAACGAAAGAGGAAAGATCACAACCAACACAGCAGAAATACAAACAATCATAAGAGAATATTACGAGCAATTATATGCCAATAAAATGGGCAATCTGGAAGAAATGGACAAATTCCTAGAAACATATGAACTACCAAAATTGAAACAGGAATAAATAGAAAATTTGAACAGACCCATGAACAGTAAAGAAATCGAATTAGTAATCAAAAATCTCCCAAAAACCAAGAGTCCAGGGCCAGACGACTTTCCAGGGGAATTCTACCAAACATTTAAGGAAGAGTTAACACCTATTCTCTTGAAGCTCTATTCAAAAAATAGAAATGGAAGGAAAATGTCCAAATTCTTTCTATGAAGCCAGCATTACCTTGATTCTAAAACCAGACAAAGATCCCACTAAAAAGGAGAACTATAGACCAAATTCCCTGATGAACATGGATGCAAAAATCATCAACAAGATACTAGCTGACTGAATCCAACAATGCATTAAAAAATTATTCAGGGTGGGTTCAATATCCTCAAAACAATCAATATGATTCATCATATCAATAAAAGAAAGGACAAGAACCACATGATCCTCTCAATAGATGCAGAGAAAGCATTTGACAAAATACAGATCCTTTCTTGATGAAAACCCTCAAGAAAGTAGGGTTAGAAGGATCATACCTGGAGATCATAAATGCTATATATGAAAGACCCACTGCTAATATCCTCCCCAATGGGGAAAAACAGAGCTTTCTCCCTAAGGTCAAGAACAAGACACGGATGTCCACTCTCACCACTGTTATTCAACATAGTATTGGAAGTCTTAGCCTCAGTAATCAGACAGCAAAAAGAAATAAAAGGCATCCAAGTTGGCGAGGAGGAGTTCAAATTTTCCCTCTTTGTAGATGACAAGACACTCTATATAGAAAACCCAAAAGATTCCACCAAAAAAATGCTAGAACTGATCCATGAATTCAGCAAAGTCGCGGGATATAAAATCAATGCACAGAAATTGGTTGCATTCTTATATACCAATAATGAAGCAACAGAAAAAGAAATCAAGGAATTGATCCCATTTACAATTGTACCAAAAAACATAAAATACCTAGGAGTAAATCTAAACAAAGAGGTGAAAAATCTATACACTGAAAACTATAGAAAGCTTATGAAAGAAATTGAAGACACAAAAAATGGAAAACTATTCTATGCTCCTGGTGAGGAAGAACAAATATTATAAAAATGTCAATACTACCCAAAGTAATCTACACACTCAATGCAATACCTATCAAAATAACACCAACATTCTTCACAGAGCTAGAACAAACAATCCTAAAATTTGTATGGAACCAGAAAAGACCCCAAATAGTCAAAGCAAATCTTGTAAAAGAAAACAAAAGCAGGAGGCATCACAATCCCGGACTTTAAGCTGTATTCCAAAGCTGTAATCATCAAGACTGCATGACACTGGCACAAAAACAGACACTCAGTTCAATGGAACAGAATAGAGAACCCAGAAAAGGACCCACAAATGTATGGCCAACTAATCTTTGACAAAGCAGGAAAGAATATCCAATGGAATAAAGATAGTCTCTTCAGCAAATAGTGGTGTTAAGAAAACTGTGGACAGTGACATGCAGAAAAATGAACCTGGACCACTTTCTTACACGTACACAAAAATAAACTCAAAATGGATGAAAGACCTAAATGTAAGACAGGAAGCCATCAAAATCTTCAAGGACAAAGCAGACAAAAACCTCTTTGACCTTGGCCACAGCAATTTCTTACTCAACACGTCTCTGGAGGCAAGGGAAACAAAAGCAAAAATGAACAATTGGGACCTCATCAAAATAAAAAGCTTCTGCACAGCAAAGAAAACAATCAACAAAACTAAAAAGCAACCAACAGAATGGGAGAAGACATTTGCAAACGACATATCAGATAAAGGGTTAGTATCCAAAATCTATAGAGAACTTACCAAACTCAACACCCCAAAAACAAATAATCCAGTGAAGAAATGGGCAAAAGACATGAATAGACACTTCTCCAAAGAAGACATCCAGATGGCCAACTGACACATGAAAACATTCTCAACATCACTCATCATCAGGGAAATACAAATCAAAACCACAATGAGATACCACCTCACACCTGTCAGAATGGCTAACATTAACAACTCAGGCAACAACAGATGTTGATGAGGATGTGGAGAAAGAGGATCTCTTTTGCACAGCTGGTGGGAATGCAAACTGGTGCGGCCACTCTGGAAAACAGTATGGAGGTTCTTCAAAAAATTGAAAATAGAACTACCCTACGACCAAGCAATTGCACTACTAGGTATTTATCCAAGGGATACAGGTGTGCTGTTTCGAAGGGGCACATACACCCCAATGTTTATAGTAGCACTATCAACAATAGCCAAAGTATGGCAAGAGCCCAAAAGTCCATCAATGGATGAATGGATATTACTCGGCAATCAAAAAGAATGAAATGTTGCTATTTGCAACTACATGGATGGAACTAGAGGGTATAATGCTAAGCGAAATTAGTCAAAGACAAATTATCATATGACTTCACTCACATGAGGACTTTAAGATAAAAAACAGGTGAACATAACGGAAGGAAAGCAAAAACAATATAAAAACAGGGAGGGGTACAAAACATAAGAGACTTAAATATAGAGAACGGAGGATTGCTGGAGGGATTGTGGGAGGGGAGATGGGCTAAACGGGTAAGAGGCTTAAGGAATCTACTCCTGAAATCATTGTTGCACCATGCACTAACTTGGATGTAAAAAATAAGTAAATTATAGAAAAAAAAAAGAAAAAAGAAAAAAAGAAAAAAAATTAAAAGGGTAAGATTTCAAGCTGGGAGAGGAGTAGGGGGCTATTGTCTTTCTCAAGAGAACAAGGGGTTGCAAATTCCAATGTCTGTAGGAGCCTGACATTAAGTGAATGAAGCAGACAGGGTCTAAGACAAGAGAGAGGTGAGATCTGTGGAAAATGAAAAGCACGTATCCCTTAAAAAACACTATTCGGCTCCAGTCAATTGTTTCATTCAAGAATATTGCTCAGTGGCAGCTCTTTCTACCCACGGGTCCTGTCCTCATGCTTTAATAAAATCACCTTTTTGTACCAAAACAAAACAAAACAAAACAAAACAAGAATATTGCTCAGTATCGCTAGAGCTTCCAAATTGTCAAGACATTTTTAATGTAACTTTTTTATTTTCACAATTGTGCAAAAGTCCTCACATATAGGCCAAATCTGGTAATGAAGGTCATCAGTTTGCAACCTGTGGCCCAAAATAAGGTAATGTCAGTAGAGATGAAGAAAGGAAACAAACTCAAGGGACATTATGAAGGAGGAATTGTGATAGCAATCAATCAGGTGTGGGCAGAAGAGAGAACAATGGAATACTTCTAGATTTCCAGTTTGGTCACTGGGTGGATGGTATGCCATTCACTAAGCCATGAAACACAGGTAGAAGAGGTATAAGGAACATTTGGGTAGCTGTAACTAATCAGCTGAAGGAATGACTGGGGTTGGAGCTGAAGTCATTTTCCAGCTATATCCCTGTTCTCTAGGCGCCACCACCCCCATCCCTACATCTTTGGCTCAGCTCCATCAGTGATACCTAGTCAACTGATGAAACATGGGACATCAAAGTGACACCTGGTACTAAGCAGACTAAGTTTGAGAAAAGCTGGGTAGATACATCCATCAAATGGAACCATCCATGGAGGCTAACAGTGAAGCCAGGTGGTATTGTCTAATGTTAGGATGGTGACAGTCCTGATGACCTAAGGTTACAACCAAGGTGGCCAATCATTGCAGGTTGAGAGATCTGGGGAGCTGAGCCAGTTGGGGACCTCAGTGTTAGGAAAATGAAACAGAGAACCCAGAAAATATCCTCACCTCTTAAAGGAAACTTAATTTCAAACATTGAGACTATGATCACTTGCCCATTACACCATCCCTGGTTGCTGGAATCTGAAGGCATTAACCTATCTTTATCCCAGCCACACACTGGTCAAAAGGCTTCCTGAGAGAAAGGAAATCCTGCCATTTGGGACAACATGGATGGACCTTGAAGGCATTATGCTAAGTAAAATAAGCCAGAGAAAGACAAATAGTGGATAATCTCACCTACACATGGAGTCTTAAAAAAAACCAATTCACAGAAACAGGGAACAGACTGGTGGTTGCCAGAGACAGGGGTGGGGATAGGGGAAATTGGTGACCGTGGACAGAGGTACAAACTTCCCATTACACAATGAATACATTCTGGAGAAGTAATTACAGATTGAAAAAAAAAAAAAAGTTAAATGGGAAGTAGGAGAGCCAAAGGGGTTTCTTAAAAGGAGGCCTCTTTCACCTGCAGCACAAAAGCACCCAGAACTGAGTAACGGGCTGAGATTTAAGAGTTAAATTCTAAAAAAAAAAAAGCTCCAATGCTCAACCACAGTACTTATGCTAAGGTCAGGAACCTGACTGGAAAAACCTGAGATCCTATAGTATTAACACATCTGGGTAGAAGCCCCCAAGAATACTGGTTCTGCAGACTTCCCTGAACTGTATTTGCAGAGGTGGCCCATCACTCCCTAGCAATAGCTAGCACTTCCCCCATGCAGGCGGGCTCTCTTAAAGAAAGCCTTCCTCACACAAAGCTGCCTCAACCTCATCTCTCTTCTGCCAGGCCAGTAACCAGGGTTAAATCCCAGCATAATCCAGCTGGAAATGCAGTGGGCCAAATAAACTGTACCACAAACGAACTAAGAACTAGCTAGCATATACTGGTAGGAGGCAGGGGAATACCAAGGGTATGCCTAATCAAGGGCACCAGAACATAAAACTGGATAAGTCATGGACTTGGGAGCATGTCCTCAGTACTCAGGATTTAACATCTTGGCCAGGAGCCCAGGGAATGGGGGTAAACTAGCTTCTGGGGAGCCTTTCAGAAAACTGAGGAAAAAATGATGGCAAGCACTCAGCGAAATGAAAATGCCAGAATTGCCCTGGCAGAAGGCAAAGCAATCAAAAGGTGCAGGGAGGAGGATATGCCAAATTGGGTCCATTCTGAGAGGCCCAGAGGACATCCTCATTCACCAAAGCCATCAGGTAAGCAGGGCACCAATATTACTAAGTTCAGTGTGCCTTCTCTGGAGGCCAGGACCGAGCTTGGTAATACCCGTGAAGATCATGGGGCTACTAAATAAAGGTGGGCAGCACTTTCACTGACAAAAGTCAAGGGACAATTACAGGTATACCTCATTTTATTGTGCTTCACTTCACTGCACTTCGCAGATAATTGCGTTTCCTCACAAAATGAAAGTTTGTGGCAACCCTGCATTGAGCAAATGTATTGGCACGATTTTTCCAACACCATTTGCTCACTTTATGTCTCTAGATCACATGTTTAATTCTTGCAATATTTCAGATTTTTTCATTATTATATATGATCAGTGATTAGACTTGCTGAAAGCTCAGATGATGGTTAGCATTTTTTTAGCAATAAAGTATCTTTTATCTAGGTATGCTTTTTAGACATAATGCTACTGCATACTTAATAGACTATAGTATAAACATAACCTTTATATGCCTTGGGAAACCCGAAAATTCACCTGGCTCTTTATCTAGATATTTGTTTTACTACAGTGGTCTGGAACCTAACCCACAATACCTCTGAGTTAAGCCTATAAAAGATAACTTCTAGCATAGTTAACTCAAACCTAAATGAACTTCTATTTTAACCCTATCTTTAGATTCATCATCAAAATGATCTTGACAACTTATGTCTCTCTCAAGTGATCTAGCATCAGGCCCGACTTCAATGGAAGTTTTACATATATATATATTCCAAGCTCTGGAGAATTCTATGATAACGAGACATTAACTGGGAGAAAGAAAGGCAAGTGGAAGTAGGGGACACAGAGAGCAGGATGAAAATAAGGAAGATACTTGGAACTAGTAGGCTTTAATAAGGAAGTTCCACCCCTTTCTACCTACTTCTTACAGGTTTTTATGTTATCCTCCAAACCAAACCAATTTACCAAAAATGTATCTACTTCTTGGAAAGGAAGTTTACCTGTCCTGTTTTCCCTTTCCCATCAGAGACAACTCCCTAAGGACTCCAAAATATATATATGTTCACAAATATAAACAAAACATGCATTCAAGTGATTGTTTTACATTTTCATAACATTTTAACATTTAATAGAAATTATATACAATAATTTTTTATTGTATCTTACATAAGATAGCCACTACAGAAATTTACATAGGTTAGAAGCAAGATGGATGGTTAAGGAGGGCCCAGTCCTGTGGGCTATTCTCAGAGGTTATAGGTCAGAGTTCACTGGAGGGTTGAGGGAGGGTTCAGATTATCCAACCAGGTGAGAGGTGAAGAAAGGCTAAAACACAAGCCATTAGATAGAGAAAATCAAACACTGGGTTTCATCAATATCCAAAGGGTACACATCTCCTGCCGAAACACCTATGTGGATTTATTCCAAGACTTGGGAATTCCCATTACAAAGATGTCTCTCCCCTCAGGCATGGTCCCAAATACTCTCTCAATCCCAGCAGCTCTGACATGAATCACCGATCTCTCTTCCTTGCACAGAGTGAGAAGCCATCCACAACCTGTAGACACTACTGGTCCCTTCCCCCCAAATTTGGTTTGACTACAGCACTCAATAACCCAGAGGAAAAACAACGTAATCGGAGTTGTCCTTCAGTGAGAGAGAGTCATAAATATTTGTTGAAAGAATGGAAAATTCAAATCCTCCAAAGTCAAATGGTTCCCAAAACAAACTATCAACTGATAGAAGAAGGTTCTGGCTTCCCATTTGCAGTAGCCACTCCACTTTGAGGCAGTGGTGCAGAGACTTTCTCAGAATTTCGAGACCCCTGTGATCTGCACCCATCTCCAGCCATCTGTATCTGGCCCTGTTAAAAGAAAATCACTTTGGTTACAAATCCATTCATTAGGGTCTGAAACATGAATCTGAATTATCAAGATCAAGACAGCAGAAATAAAACAACTCTGAGCAGATGCTCTTCCCCATACGTAACAATCTCTGACCCTTGGGAGTAAGCAGTCATTAGCTATAGCATTCCTGAGGCTCTCCCAATGGGAAGGAGAACTGTGGGTTGTTTCTTCCAATGAAACAGCCATTCTTTGCTGAGACTCCAGAACAGCCAGCAAATCACAGGAAGATAGTTCTTTGGGCCTCTGCTTGAAACCAACAGCATAGTACAACTGCTAGTCTTCAGTCAGGGCCACTGGTACCCCACCCAAGAATCAAAGAAAGAAGCCATATCACATTACTTGTCCATACTCTATGAGAAAAACAATTCCAGTGCTGAACCCTCCCTTTAAAAAGAACCATTTATGTAGACTCCTTGTCTTAACCTCTTCTAGTTAACTACGTAAACAGTTTCCTGCTCTCTGAGATTCTGGGACTAGTGTCCATCAGGTGTTGTCTCTAAGGGCCCATCTGGAGAATTGCCATCTGGGGCACCTTACAGTCCTCTTGTGATAACAACCCCACTCACTGGGAGTACATGCTAGCCATAGCCAGCAGGGAGACCTGTGTCTGGATGGGATTGTTCTTCACTTGCCAGAATATCCACTGAGCCTTCAGCAATTTCTTTGACTGAATGATCTTCAAGGGTTAGTGAAGGATCAAAAAGCAAGGGTGAAGGAGGGCACTGCATACCATCACCCACAACATCCAAGTCCTAGGAAAAGAAAGAGAAAAGCCTATCAGGAACACCAAGGGAAAAAATAAGCTTAAGTTGGCATATTTTTCAACAAACCTCAAAGCAATTCTCCCATAGTTCCCTCACCTCCTTGCCTACTTTTAATCAAAAAAAGATTTTCCCCAAATGTCTAACAAATGGGGTAAGATCCAAAAGCACTAAAAACTTTTCCTTGCTGCTGAGTATAAAGCACAGACCACTACAGTAGCTTAAACCCATATTTTCAAATTGAAAAATTCAGAGACAGAAAGAATAGTGACTGGAGGAAGAGAGGAAGCAGGAGTTCTAGTTCAATGGGCACAGAGTCTCTGGGCTGATGGGAAAGTTCTGGAGATGGTGATGGTTGTGCAATACTGTGAACGTACTTAACACCACTGAATTATACACTTAAAAATGGTTGAAACAGTAAATTTCATGTTACAAATATTTTACAAAGAAACTCTATTAAAAAGAAAGCATATTCCCTCTAAGACTAACTGTAATCAAGATCTACATTCACCGATGTTGAATATAATATAGACAATCAGCATAATCACAAACTAAAATATTGCTTTAACAGATTGGACAATATGAGGGGTGCCTGGCTGGCACAGTCGATATAACATGCGACTCTTGATCTCAGTGTCATGAGTAGCCCATGCTGGACACAGAGCTTACAAAAAAAAAAAAAAAAAAAAAAAAAAGGACAATAGAAGATTGCTTGATTAATGCCCTAACAGCCACAGTGAACTACAAAATTCTATTTTGATTAAGTCCCTATCCCCAAACAGCAAATCCCTGATTTTTACACATACTCCAGTTGCTAAGAGAGAGAAACAGGAAAAAAGCAAAAAAGGAAAAGGAAAAGGAAAAGGGGAAGGGGAAGGGGAAGGGGAAGGGAGAAAAAGTACGAACAATTCTATAAACTATGTTCTTCCAATTGAACTAGCCATTCCCATTGGGGTGCTGAATGGCTAACAGACCACAGAAACACATTACTCTTGGCTCCTGTTTGAAACCAAGAGCTACAGCAAACCACTGGTCTTGATTCAGGGCCTAAGCATTGCAAAGCCATAGACAATGTGTCAAACTGACTTTCATGCCACCAAGAGTCTACTGCTAACCTCTCCTTCACAAGAGTGAATATTACCCAAGGGTTTCTACTCCCCTACACCCAATCCACTTAGCCCCACAAAGCCCCAATAGAGGCTCAAAGTTTCCAGTAATCTAGCTTCACAAGAGGCTTAGTTCTATGCTTTTAAATTAAGTCTAAGAATATGAAACCCTTTCCCTTTCTTTGGTGTGCTAATCACACTTCACAATAATTAAGGTAAAGAATATAATTAAAGAATGTACTAGACTTAAAGCTGATCAATTAAAGCAGAAATTTGGAAAATGGTACGGCCGGCTAACACCTATTTCAGATGTGTAAGAAACTTCTGTACTATTCACAGAAACCAGTGTTTGCACGTGGTTAAGCCTGTGAACTATTTTCTCCAATTCTTTTAATATGCACATTATGCAAATAATTAACATGGAATTTAAAAGAACCCGTTTAGGTGGCACACCACAAAGTTTCCAAATCTCAGGACGACAATGGTAAGGAAATGTCTTCAAAACAAAATAGATACTGAAAAGGCTTTTCTCACATAGTTATATTGTCTGTTACAAGAATTAAAATTGGGGGAAAGAACCTAAAACAAGAGAGGAAGAAGGGATCAGCAGAAATGCCTATCAGAACAGCAATATTCAGAGATATAAATCCATCAGGACACAAAGAATATATATTTTGTTCTGATCTCAAAAATCACACACAAAAAGAGAGGAACCTCAAAGTAATAGAATTAAGGTATTAGGTACTTGCCAAACATCCTTGGATCAAAGCACAGAAAACAGGCAAATATAACACCCAGATGAAAGACTGAATTTTAACCTAGATTAATACCTAATACCAGGTCTTCCCATAGGTAAAGTTACCAGAAATTATTAACAAGTTATAGAAATGGTATATAAGGCAGAATATAGGTTACAAGCTAAGAATGCTTGGTGAAATTCATACAGTTAAATCATTTTTTTCCCAGCAAATTTTTTATGCTAATAAATATATCCAGAATTATAGGACAAAATTTCTTTTCTAAAACTGGATTTTGTTTCAACATTTTCTGGAGAATTTTTACCTCCAAAGATTAAGAATAAAACTAACTTTTAATGACCAATATGGTTTATCAAAAGTACATTAATATGAACATAATAGATGTTCAAGTACAAAATGGAATGTTTATCATTTTTAAATCTCTAATGTCAAAGGTCCATCTTAAAAACTCACTGGATTCCCAAAAATAAGGGGTTACTTCTCATACATTCTTTTTAAGTTTATTTGAGAGCGAGCAAGCACGTGCATGAGCACACTCACAAGTCAGGGAGGGGCAGAGAGAAGGAGACAGAATCCCAAGCATGGTCTGCACCATCGGTGCAGAGCCCAGTGCTGGGCTTGAAATCTCGAACTCATGAGATCGTGACGTGAGCAGAGATCAAGAGTCAGACTTTTAACCAACTGCACCACCCAGGCGCCGCTCCCATACATTCTTTTTAAAAAATCCAAACAACAAATAAGAATTAACAGATTTGATAGTATATTTTAAAATATTTTTTAAGATTCCTTAAATGTCAAGCTTCACCTATGATCACATCTTATAATCTCTAATGTTTTGTGAAAAATTCTCCAAAAAGCAATACTGAGATGACAAAAACAGGTGAAAAGGGAAAAGCAAAAAGGTCAAACAGAAATGGTTCTAAGAAATTAAAATCAGATGATATAGAATTTACTAACCTAATACATCTATATAAAATACATTTGCTACTTTCTACATATGTACATTAGTACCTGAAAGGAATCTGGTGATGTGCTTATTAGGTTAATTTTTAGACCCTATAAAGCCGCTCATGTTACTAAAAGTTAGGAAGAAAAAGAAAAGAAAAGAAAAGAAAAGAAAAGAAAAGAAAAGAGAAAAGAAAAGAAAAGAAAAGAAAAGAAAAGAAAAGAAAAGAAAAGAAAAAAGAAAAGGGCACCTCTCTGCATTTTCTTCACATTTAAAATGAAGGAAAGTGGACAAACTCTGTCCTTATCAATCTAGGACTATGTATTCATTTACCCTCTTCAACATAATCTCTTTGGAAAAATTTGGAAAGCACTTAAGTATATAATAAGGTCCCTTTCTAGTTTTCATATTCTATGAAATCTGTGTGAAAAATTTTTAGTAAGAATTAAGATTATAATAAAAATTGTAATTTTATTATAAATGAAGTAATGAAAATCAGTCTAATAAGCATGTAAACCATACATAATCAAAACAGGGGTGTTATGGAAAAAAATTAGAATCAGTTTATTCTTTTGTTTTTTAAGTTTTTATTTATTTTGAGAGAGAGAGAGAGAGAGATCTCGGGGTTGTGGGTTTGAGTCCCACATTTGGTGTAGAGATTACTTTAAAAAAATAAAATTTTAGGGGCGCCTGGGTGGCTCAGTCGGTTAAGCGGCTGACTTCGGCTCAGGACATGATCTCGTGGTCCGTGAGTCTGAGCCCCGCGTCGGGCTCTGTGCTGACAGCTCAGAGCCTGGAGCCTGTTTCAGATTCTGTGTCTCCCTCTCTCTGACCCTCCCCCATTCATGCTCTATCTCTCTGTCTCAAAAATAAATAAACATTAAAAAAATAAAATAAAATTAATTAAAAAAATAAAATTAAAAAAAACGAGCACACCTGGCTGGCTTAGTTGGGAGAAGCACGCAACTTTTTTTAAGTTTTTTTATTTTGGGGAGGGGCAGAAAGAGAGGGAGACAGAGAATCCTGCCCAAGCAGTCTATGCACTGTCAGAGATCATGACCTAAGCCAAAGTCAGACGCTTAACCGACTCAGCCACCCAGGTGCCCCAGGATCTTTTTCAGGTATTACCCTGTCCTGGTATATCCCCTTTTTTAGCAAGCAATACCCTTGAGGCCACTCAAACTTTGCTTCTACCCTTTGCAAAAATCTTAAAACCTATATTCAATCTTCCATTTAGATTTGTCACATTAAACATGACGTGGTTATATATAATACACCTTTTATTATGAAATTCAGAAGAATTATCTTCAGAATAAATAATGAAGACCTTTATCCAAAGGGCTAAATATTAAGCAAGGTGCTAAGCTAGCGATGGTGTGTCAACTGATGCCTGAAGTCAGACAGTAGGGTAGTGCTAATTAGGGAAACGAAATCAGAGATGGGTTTATGGGCTGGGACCAATTGAGGAACAAGCTTCAAAAAGTACTGTACATACTTAGAAGGCTATAAAAATAAATAAAGAGATCACTGCTGTTCTAGTCCATTCACAATAGAATCTATGATAACATATCAAAAATAAAGCCAGTAGCCAGAGCTAAGTTTACAGTCATTTTCTGGGGGGCACGTTAACCTGAAAATGAAACCTTTACTACGACAGAACGAAAACACAAGCTTACAACTGTCAAGAGTAGATCTCAGAATCCATTTGTATTACTAAGATTCTAGTGAATCACTCACCTTGTGGGTACCAAATTTCCTGGCTACACCAAATCCAACCATAATCTTAACTTTCCAATTTCCCATAGGTTACAGTTTATTTTCCTTATCATTCTTGCAGAAAAACTCTTGCCAATTTAACTGTCTCTAAATCAATATGCTAACATACAAATACAACCATACATATATCATTTCAAAAACTTTATCAACTCTCCTGGCCACAAAAGACTAACCTAGTCTCACCATTAATAAATAAGGCCTTGCCTCAAGGGCCAACCAGAGCAGAGCTTCTCTAACTTACATCACTGAACTCCAGAGGTAAACTCTCAGTGGGCTGAAGCTCGGCAGCACTCAAGTACAGATCCATGGGGCCGGCTTCCAGATCGTGTGGCACAGACAGTACCTGCTCGGGCTTATACATCTGAGGAGGCAACTGGAAATGCAGTGGGCAGCAGGGATCCTCAGAGAGGCTTACAGGAACTGGTTTGTTGCAGGGTACCTCTTCAGACCCCTGGCAGCATTTGAAGAGAACCTGATTCGTGTCCTGACAAATATCTGTAGAAAAACGGTCAAGGGAAATAAAATGGATCTATTGGAGGCACAAAATAGGAAAGAGTTGTCTGCCATGTAAAATTCAAGGTGTGGACTACGGAGACAACTGGTTACATTTGAAACAGAACCAAACCCAGTTAGCAATTTTTAAAGTTCTTCTCAAAATAAGTGTCATTCACTAGCATCTAATTCTAGCTCAAACAGTAATTTAAATCTAGTCCCCAATCTACATTTCAGGATCCCAGTCATTTAAACCAGAGACATTAATCTTGTTCTCACTGAGGAGAGTCAAACGCAAAACATTTGAAAACAGTGCTAAGCAAATAGCAATAACAATTCTAGGTCTCTACACCTATTCAGAAGAAACAGGTTATGGCAAAAGCAGGTGCAGAGGCGGTACCACCTCCTTCCAAGAATCAAGACACAAATGTTTCTGCTCTGTTAAGCAGACTGGCAAAAGATTACAAAAACTTTTTGAATTTTATTTCCAAACTGTTTACATGTTTTATACTTAAAGCAGCAGAGAACTGGGGAAAATAGAACCTCTAGTAACTAGGGATCTTATCTTGACAAAAAAATAAAAATAAACTTATTTTATTTCCATGCCCCCTTCCCTTTTGAGGGGGTGGGGGTACTAATGCAGAGGAGTTGTATGCTCCCCCAGAGAGAAAGGAAATAGAATTTCCCATGGAAAGGAACTACTCCAGGAACATTTCAGGAGTACTAACAATTACTTCTATTAAGAGTAAAACAGAAAAGGGCCAGTTTCCAAGTTGGCAAAGAAGCTCTGTAAAATGAATCAAAATTAAAATCATGCTTAGGTAAAATAACAAAATTTACTTCCAGTTACCCTATGAAATATTTTTTTACTCAAATGATACCACTTCTTGAAATCTTAACTACGTGTTTTTTCCCTAGATTAACAGACAACTGTTATTTCAAATGTGGGTTTATTTTTAAACCAGAAAGCTCCATTTCCTATAAACTACGTGTACCCAGGATTATAGAATTATGAGTAAACTTTTCTCCCACATTTTGTGATAATTCCTAAAAATTAAAAAAAATCTAACATACAATTTATTTTTAAACCAAATAAAACTTCTTGAATAAGCCATTTCTCACAATCACTTCTTGGAAATCTAAGGCAGGGTTTCACACCCTGGCACTATTGACGTTACTGGCTGCCCAGTGCACTGCCAGGTGCTTAGCAACACTCTGGCCTCTACCCACTAGATGTCAGTAGCATCTCACTGTCACTCCTGAATTAGAACAAGCAAAATTGTCTCCACACATTGCCAAATGAGGATAAAATGGCACCCAGTTGAGAACCACTCCTCTAAAAGAACAGTAAATAGTACAAAGTAAACAGTATTTATTGAATAAAAACGAACAACCAAATGAACAAGCACATGAATCTAATAGGAACAATCAGATTTGCATTGCTTAAGAAAATCTAAACAGTCTCCAATGTGCTTAAAAAGCCCAATCTTATTAAATTATTAATACTTAAGATCAACCCATTAAATTAAATGTTTTAATCAGAACTGTTTTCATGGAATTCAAAGAACTTTCATAAGTCTTATTTAATACAATATATGTATCTTGGAAAAACCCTCCCCCCCATCCTCCTCCACCCCCTTTCCTTTCAGATGGGGACAAGAGAGACAAAGAGAAGGGAATGGTTGACCTACAACTAGAGTCTGGGTCCTTCACTTTCAGTCCAGTGCTGTCTCCATTAGACCAGAGTAAAGAGTTAACAGGTCACCAATAGCAGTCGCATCTTTCTCTGGGAGAAGGACTTAAGGAAGGGTAAGTGACTTAAGCAACTATGGAGCGGAAAGGAAAAAAGCATAAAACAAAAAAAATCATACTTCCCTTCTCTTTTCAAATACACTTCATTTTCAACTCTGCTTTTTAAAATATTAATATTCTAATAAGCTATTTGAGAATAATACTGTAAGTCTAAAATACTCCTTAATATCTGTAAATTGAGTTTTTTTGACTTATAAATTCAAGCTCACTGAAGAAAACCTGCAAGTACAAGGCAGAGGAATAAAGGGCATTCACAACCCCACCATCCAAAAATAGTCAATTTTTACTTCCCCTCCCAGGATTTGATTATATGGAATTCCATACCCTATTTTTGTCACTATCAAACATTTTCCTATGTCATTCATTAATTTTATTAAATAAAATGTTTAACCCCTGACCTATTCCATATTATATAATAATCTTCTTTGTTCCCCATCTCTGAGAATTTCAAGGCTGTCTCTAGTTGAAAGAGTTTTATGTAAAAATATTAGTCTTTGCATTTGATTATCTCCTTAAAATAAATTCCCAGAGGTGACATTATCATTATCAAAGAATATGAATACTGTCAAGCTGCTTTCTAAAGTTTGTGCCACTTGATCTTCCCAATGACAGTATTTAGAAGGATCCATTTCACCATAACCTCAACCTGAAATTCACTCAGTAAACATCATATATATACAAACATCAAATTCATAGATTAAAATTTTCATTTCCTATTTCATTTATGTACAGTGAAAACACTTTTCCACTATTAGCCATTTCTACTTTTACATCTGTCCACCTTTGTCCAATTATGTTGTGAGCATTTATTTATAGTTTTTAATTACCTTGCACAAGTATTTTGTGTATTAAGGACAGTAATCCTTCATCAGACATTTATTGCAATAATTAATAAACTAGTAAAACATTCAATAAATAGAATAGAAAAAAGTCTTCTTTTCAAAGACCAAGGTTCTCCTTTTTCTATTAAAAAGATATTTTATTTTCCATATACTTTATATCTCTTCCAGGCAAATGAAATCCATCAAGATTTATGCCTTTAGATAATAGTATTTAACAAGTACTTTACTGTGAAAGCAACTTACTCGATATCCATAATAAAGATGCACTTTCACAATCGAATAAACAAGTCAAAAAGTCTTATAACCTGATAGTAAATGTGACCTTGTAGCCGAATCAAGAGATGCTATGATGGTTCAAAGGCAAACTAATTGGGAGGGTAGGGGTGGGAGCATTCCATTTTTGGAAATAGATAAGCTTCTAATTTGAATAAAGTCTAAAATACACAAATTGGCCATACAAAAGATTAATTCTCAAAGGAAGGTCACAGTTCAGAACCTATTGTTTTTTTGGTGGAAAACCCACAGTAAATTTTTTTTTTTTTGATAACTGGACTTAACAGTATTATAATTCCAATGAACAAGTTCTATCAGGGATCTCTATAGTTTGGAATCCCAGTATTAATCAACAACAAATAAATATTAGCCCACACCTATCTCTAATGACTCAGATGTTTCTTTCTAATGAACTGACCATTACATTTCCAAAGTTCTGAAATGGCCAACAGACCATAGAAAGACATTTCTTTAGGCTCCTGCTTGAAACCAACAGCTTCGACAAACTGCTGGCCTTGATTCAGGGCCAAATGAAAACAACAAAGACCTTCAATTAAGCAAACTATGAGATATTCCCACCAGCCTTTAGTCTAGCTAGCAAACTGAAAGGAATAAAAAAGATACGGGTAAGGCAGTGTCTGGTCATTGGAAGAGACTGATTAGAACATCGAACATCATCCACAAAGGCCAAGCACCTCTGACTGGAACGAGTCGTATGAGCCTAAAATGGAGAAAATAAATAAACATTCAAAAGAAAATACAACCAGTTATCTATGACAATACTAACTTATAACATATAAGGTACACTCTTAAAGGCTAAAGAAAAAAAAAAAAACCCTCAATATTTGACAAATTTACTCACAAGACTATATGAAAGGAAAAAAAAGTTAAAACTTCATGTTCAAATAATGAGTCAACCCTAATCCAAAATACTTCTCCAGATTATAAGAATGTGATCAGCCTAATGGTTTTCAAACTATTTTGTCTTTTAGAAACCCTTCCCCACTTTTTACGGCTTGAACTCATAACCTCAAGATCAAGAGTGGCATGCTCCAAAGACTGAGCCAGCCAGGCACCCTAGCAAACCACTTTTTGTTTATTTTTTTCAACGTTTTTTATTTATTTTTGGGACAGAGAGAGACAGAGCATGAACGGGGAAGGGGCAGACAGAGAGGGAGACACAGAATCGGAAACAGGCTCCAGGCTCCGAGCCATCAGCCCAGAGCCTGACGCGGGGCTCGAACTCACGGACCGCAAGATCGTGACCTGGCTGAAGTCGGACGCTTAACCGACTGCGCCACCTAGGCGCCCCAGCAAACCACTTTTTAAAACTGTAATTTTATAGGTGCCTGGGTGGCTCAGTCAATTAAGTGTCTGATTTCGGCTCAGGTCATGCTCCTGCAGTCCATGAGTCTGAGCCCCACATTGAGCTGTGCTGACATCTCAGATCCTGGAGCCTGCTTCAGATTCTGTGTCTCCCTCTCTCTGCCCTTCCCCTGCATACTCTGTCTCTCTCTCTCTCTCTCTCTAATAAATAAATATTAAAAAAAAATTTTTTTAATTGTAGTTTTATGTGGAGCCTCAACAAATAAAACAGATAAAAATGGAATTATCATTGAGGCAGAGACCAAGGGCTTAAAAAACAAATTAAGAATGATCACTTAACTGTGCTCTTTTCAATTTACCCCACATCCAATTAAATTAAGTCAGATTTCAGAGCCAAGACTATACAATATTTTGACTATTTGTGACTTCGTAAACAAAGCAAATATATGCCCCTTAGAGGTATAAACACAAATTACCTGTTGGGCAGCACCATCTGTGGCCAGCATTCTGCGTTCCTTCAGCTGCCTATGTAATAAGGCTTCCACTCCATAGCGCTGACGATACCGCCGAAGACATTTTAGACGCTTTAAGTTCTCTCGTTCTTTGGCCAAAAGTCCCTCTGGGCCAGTCAGGAGACTACTACCTGGTGAGTCACAACAGTCAAGACGCTATGTGCCAAGTAACCAATGAAGGATGGCTTCCCCAAATTAAGAAGAAATAAACTGGGAAATCTTTAGCCGTAAGACAGCCATCTTCAAAAGCAAATTTTTCACTCCAGGTACCAAGACAGAAATACATCTAAGTACTACCAAATGCACATGTTGAACCCACAATACAACAGCTTATTGGAACTTAGCATAAAACTTGCCTAGAGCTTCATGTTCCACTTTGCGATTATGTAAATAACGTCGCTTCTTCTCTTTGAGCAGATGCTGAAGTCGTTTAAACTGATCGATGTACAAAGACTGCAACCGAATTAGTTTCTCACGCATAATCAGGGCAACTTCTTCTGCTGTATAAACACCAGCATGTCTACAATGAAACAGAATTCAGCAAAGCATAAGAAAACACAATAAACCCCAAGCTTAAAAGGAGACAAGGGTAGAGGTGAGACTTAACCTTGTTACTTAACAAGAAGTCACCCAACTACCCATCAACAGATGAAAATAATGATGTGGCATATATATAAATGGAATATTTACTCAGCCATCAAAAAGAATGAAATCATGCCATTTGCAACGTGGATGGAGCTAGAGTGTATTATGATGCTACACAAAATAAGTCAGTCAAAGAAAAACAAATACCATATGATTTCACTTATGTGGGATTTAAGAAACAAAACAGATGAACATATGGGAAGGGGGGATGGCGGGATGGCGGGATGGCTGGACGGCTAGATAGATAGATAGATAGATAGATAGATAGCTGGCTGGATAGATAGACAGACAGAGAGACAGACAAAAAAGAGGGAAAGAAACCATAAAAGACTCTTTAACTACAGAGAACTGAGGTTGCTGGAGGGGAGGTGGGTGAGGGATGGGCTGGAAGGGTGATATGTATTAAGGCGTGCACTTGTGATAAGCACTGGGTGTTATGGAGTCTTTTTTTTTAAGTTTACTTATTTATTTTTGAGAGAGAAAAAGAAAGAGAAAGCACATGCACACAGAAGGGGGAGAGCCAGAGAGAAAAAAATCCCAAGCAGGCTCCACACCATCAGCACAGAGCCCGATGCAGGGACTGAACTCACAAACTGTAAAATCATGACCTGAGCAGAAGTTAGTCATTTAACCAACTGAGCCATCCAGGCGCCCCAAGCATTGGGTGTTGTATGTAAATGATGAATCACTGAATTCTATTCCTGAAGCCAATATTACACTGTTTGTTAACTAACTAGAATTTAAATAAAAATTAAAAAATAAAAAAGAACTCACCACTGAGACAATCACCTTATTAAATATGAACACTGTCATGCAACATGCAAGTTGTTATTAAAAAACAAAACAACAGGGGCGCCTGGGTGGCTCAGTTGGTTAGGCGTCCGACTTCAGCTCAGGTCACGATCTCGCGGTCCGTGAGTTCGAGCCCCGCGTCGGGCTCTGGGCTGATGGCTCAGAGCCTGGAGCCTGCTTCCGATTCTGTGTCTCCCTCCTTCTCTGCCCCTCCCCCGTTCATGCTCTGTCTCTCTCTGTCCCAAAAATAAATAAACGTTTAAAAAAAATTAAAAAAACAAAAACAAAAACAAAACAACAAAGAAAATCTCCAAGTATGGATGCTAATGTATAATCTCACAATATGAGGAAGGGGAGATGTTTCATTATTTTCCCCAGTAATGTTACATTATGTTTAAGAAAAAGTGAAGACATGGAACACTCAAAAATTTTTATTAATCTACATTCTCACCCCATTTCATAATTTAGTCAGTTACCAGTCAGGACAGCTTAAAAGTATTCAATTTAGTAGCATTTATATCTTAATATATTTTAAATGAAGTACAAAAGGTAACAAATAATTTCAATTTCTAATTTAAAATACATTTTTTTTTTTTAATTTTAAGTAGGCTCCACACCCAGCCCAGAGCCCAACTTGAGGCCCAAACTCATGACCTGAGATCAAGACCTAAGCTGAGATCAAGAGTTGTACATTCAACCGACTGAGCCACACAGATGCCCCGTAATTTAAAACACATTCCTATATTGGGGTTTACGTGGGCCCTTAAAACACTGGTCCACAAAGGCTATTCACTGTCCTCCAGCTCATTTCCTTGACAAATTTCTCAAAATACAGTACCCTAAGTTAACCTTTAATTGCCAAAGATCTAGATCCACACCAATTTTACTAAGCTTTGCCACCAATTATAAACAGAACTTTTTAAAGTTATTGTGCTGATTATGAGGTCACAAAGCCAGTAAGTTAAACGGCGGTTTAAATGGAGACTTTCCAGACTCTGATTTAAGTAACTCAAAATGAAAAGACTAGTTGCAAATTTGAAAGACTTTTGGTTCCATTTGCCTTGTGTGATCATTAAACAGGAAGAGCAAACTAGGTATGTACCTTGACTTGCTATTTTCATTCTGAGTAAAAAATTATTTCCTTCACTTAAAACACAATGCATGCAAATTACATACTCTAATTTTAGGGGCACCTGTGTGGCTCAGTCAGTTAAGTGCCCTACTCTTGATTTTGGCTCTGGTCACATGCTCACCGTTGAGCCCCATGTCAGGCTCTATGCTGACAGAGCAGAGCCTGTTGGAGATTCTCTCTCCCTCTCTCTCAGCCCCTCCCCTGCTCACAATCTCTCAAAATAAACAAACAAACAAATCAATATGGCTGTTCCAGACATTCATGGCTAGTTATTAAAATCATGTTATTAAAACCATGACACACGGGTGGCTCAGTCAGCTAAGCATCTGACTCTTGATTTTGGCTCAGGTCATGATCTCACAGCTGTTGAGATCAAGCCCTACATCAGAATCTATGCCAACAGGGGGGCCTGGGCGGCTCAGTCAGTTCAGCGTCTGACTTCGGCTCAGGTCATGATCTCACCATTCATGAGTTTGAGCCCCATATCAGGCTCTCTGCTGACAGCTCAAAGCCTGGAGCCTGCTGCGGATTCTGTGTCTCCCTCTCTCTTTGCCCCTCCCCCACTCGTACTCTGTGTCTGTCTCAAAAATAAATAAAACATTTAAAAAAGTTAAAAAAAACAAAAACAAAAAACAAAAAAACTATGCTGACAGCCAGAGCCTGCTTGGAATATTCTCTCTCAAAATAAACAAACATTAAAAAAAAATTTTTTTTAATAAAAGCATGCACCAACTTCCCTTACTCTGATACTCATAAATTTAAGTCAGAGATTTATTATCTGAATGCATCTTCAACAAAGAGGGAATCATCTTACATTCCTTGTATATTAGTGTCTCTTATCTAAGGGCATTCCTCCAAGTTTATTTTAATAACAATGAAGACTCAATAACTTGAAATGACCTTTACCGAAACTAACTCTGAATGCCTGTAGAAGTCATATGATAAAAATTACTTTCTAAAAAGGGAACGATTGAACAATTACTCTTTTTTTTTTTTTTTAAACTTTTCTTGGCTGGCTGTTTCTGTTGTTGTTGTTTATTTTAGAGACAGAGAGGGGGAGAGGGGCAGAGAGAATCTTATGCAGGCTCCACACCCAATCTTACCATTGTGAGATCAGGACCTCAGCTGAAATCAAGAATCAGATGTTTAACCGACTGAGCCACCCCGGCGCCCCTAACAGTTACTCATAGGCTAAAACTTCACCAGTGCTGGATGTTGTTATAAATGGACTTTTCAGATTCCTTTTTTATTTTTTTTTTTAGCATTTATTTATTTTTTGAGAGGCAGAGAGAGACAGTACGAGCAGGGAAAGGACAGAAAGAGGGAGACACAGAATCCAAAGTAGGTTCCAGGCTCTGAGCTGTCAGCACAGGGCCTGATGCAGGACTCGAACTCACCAACAGTGAGATCATGACCTGAGCCACCCAGGTGCCCCTCAGATTACTTTTTACAAAGCAATTAAGTAAATGGTTACTTTGAGGGAAATCACATACACATACCTATAAGGGGGAAAAGAAACTATGCCAATATTAATCCTAGTTAGGATAAAATCTCTAATGACATCATCATAAACAATACAAAAAGCACCCTCCGGGAACAAGCAAATGAAGACGATATATGCTGTAAATTGCTAACGATTCAAAAAGTGGTCCTAGTGACAATAAAACACTGGCACCAGAGATGAAATGAAAAGAATTTCATTCAATACTCTTTTATTAAATTTAACAAGACAGTAATATGCAACCACATTAACAAATTTTAATACTCTAAGACATTTAACAACTGTATTTACATCCCTAAAAACGCAAATATTTTAGGAGGTCAAAATTTTTTGGATAATCTCATGGGGGAATTAAGGAAAGCCTTATATTTAGTTGCCTAATAGGTGATCATACTTGGGGCTTTACTTTCCCCCTTGGAATGTTCCTTTTAGGAGAAATTGACACCAAATACCTAGTCCTTTTAACATTTATACTTCTCATTAAATTAACTGGTATTTTTAAGCTACACTAGCATAAATGTGTCCCCAAGAGACTGATCCACTCTAGATTACTACTGACAAAATCAAGTTTCTGGACCTTCAAACCTATTTACCATACCAAAGGACAGTCACTTTGTGACCCTACAGAGCATATACCTCTTCAAAGCAGCAAGTCTGGCATTTCCAGAAGCACAATGGGGGGGAAAGAATGTTTGATATTAAGTTACCAAGTAAATAAACCAAATAAACCGAAGTTACTATGAGAGAATTCTGCTAGATAATGACTAGATAACGAACATTCCTTTGCAAACTACTTAGATAGAACTTTCCAATAAGTACTTCCTGAAGAGCTGACTACACTGACATTACTCAAGAAAAACAGACACAATTATTATACTCAGAAAATGTAAACCTAAATGACTTTTTATGAACAGTCTAGAAACTCATTACCCCTCCCACTATTTATAATACTTCTATGCAAACTGTCAGTGGGAAGTATTAGACAGTAATAAAAAAGAATGAAGAAAACAAAAAAAGAAAAAACTCAAGTAAACACAAACCATGAGACTTTTGAGTGGCAATGTTTTTGTTCCTGTAACTCCAAGGTGACCCATGGGTTAAATGAAGAGTAGAACCTTAGTTAAGATATAATTACATACACATATGACTCACTTCTGGTTTCTACCTCAGTTTCTCTTAGCCATGAAACCAAAGGGCACTCTTGAACATCTTTTTATTTTTCCACCAGGGGGAAAAAAAAAAAACACTCATAAAATGTAACTCTGAAAAAAATGTATTCAAATACAATCACATTATTGTTCCTGAGATTTAAGCCAGGAATCCACTTACATCAGTTTCCTCTTCTCTAACTGATCTAAGCCATTTCTCAACCAACCTCCCACTCCTATGTCCAAGAAATTTCCTATTTTCTCCCCTATACTTTCTCATGTGTAGAATTTGATACCTAAAAACTTCCCCAAATTCCAAGACTTCCAAACAAGAATCAAATTTTGCCTTGCAGCAAGATGGTGATGAACCAGGACACTTTAACATACGGAAGCTATTAAGCTATTACTGCTCACAAATAACTAAGTTATCTTCAACACCGCTAGGTTATTAACCTATTAATAGTTTACTATAGTTAATTAACAGCATTACTGTAGTCCACACACTGACTGCAAAAAATATTTAAAAGCCTTATGTGGAGTTACAACTTACTTTAGGGGATCTTCTTGATCACTGTCTATGCTATCAGCTTCACTGTCAGGGTCACCTCTCCATGTCTGATCCACAGTAATGGGTTCCTGCTCCCCATCACTCCAGCTGTCTTCATCTGAGGCAAGGAAGGGAGAGCAGCCATTAAGACTTCCCACCTCTGTAACTCCACCACACAAAACTAGATTACTTAACACATCAACCCAAACCTTAAAATTTAAAACAAAACAAACAACTCCCCCCCACCTCCCCAAAAAAAAATTTTTAGCAGAAAGGCACTGGCAAATAAAGTCAGCTTAAAAAATACAACCCAGGTGAGAGTACTTGTAACATAAGGAGGTAACCATGCCCTCAAAAGGACAGAAAGGTCAACTCAAAATTACTCTTGCTTCCTGAAATTACCTTGCCTAACAAAGACAAGCATAAAAACAGCTATGAAGGAAACAGTCATAAAGTCAAGAAAGCAAACCCAAGCACAGGCTACTTCAAACTGAAAAGAACTGGTGAACATAGCAATGCTGGAATTCTCATCAAATTGTCAATGAATTAATTACCGTATTATCACATGTCATATATGTTCAAGATACTGTGCTAAATAAACTAAAATAAGTTCTTTAACTTACTTTTTCCTTTTTCATTCTAAGGAGAGAAGATCCTTACCCAGAATTCGGCTGGCTTCGCTGCGGCTACTTTCTGGAGTCTGAGACCCCAGCTCTGTCTTAGCATAGGAGCTCAGCTGGCACAAGAGTGTTTCACCCATAGGCCCTGGATTAGTCTTCTTCATTTGAGCATGAAGTGCCAGGGCATTCCTACGGGCATGTTCAGCACAGAAAGACACCCTAAGAAGACAAAATATTAACATTTTATACTCAGGTCCCTTCTTGAAAGAGTTCTACCATTTTCACTGTCACTAATCTTTAGATCATTTTTAGGAAATTAAAATTACTATTACCTTCATTTATAAATTAAAAAGGCCAGTGAAGCAGAGTAATTTAACTAGCCCAAGGTCAACTCATTTGGTATTACTAAGGGGAAATGCAGGTATCATAATCTGGTGCTTCATTCATCAAACAAAACATTCCAACTAAAAAACGCTGACATCATCTTAGAACAAATCAAAGAGATCCTCTTTCATCTTTCAAAATTGGTTCTGGAAGGCAACTCTACACTTTAATTCAGTATCAATCCACTGAAGGTAAGATGTGGGACACAATTTTAAAACCAAAATATACATGCAGAATTAACTAGCCAAGTTATGTGACTACTTTTGCTTCTATGATGAAAGCTATAAAGCTTTTCTGGGGAACCAGAATACACATACACGCAGTTTTGCATATTGCTTCTATGATGAAAGCTATAAAGCTTTTCTGGGGAACCAGAATACACATACACGCAGTTTTGCATATTACTTAACAAGGATCAGGGATGACCCACAGGGCCATGGACTCCAGAGTTAAGAATAATCTACAATATCCCTTTATTTTATAGACAAGAGAAAAGGTCTAAACAGATTAATTGAGTGGACCAAACGGAAGTGGTCTCTCCAGTTTTCAACGTTTTTATTTTTTCTCCCCAAGGATATATCCATAACCCCAATTTTACAAAAATCCCAGATATTCCCAAGCCCACAATATACCACATCTCCCCTCTCACTTTAAAACTAAAAGTACAAACGACATAGATTATTATCTACACATATATACCCATCTTTCTTCTCAGGCTTTGGAGCAGCACTGGGACATCTTTTTCCATTCTTCGTCGATATATAACTACACTGCTTGAAGGGTGCATTCTTGTCTTCAAGGATATGCTTAATACAAAACTCCTGCCCCTCCAGACGAGGTTGCGAGCATGGGCGATGAGTGAATGAACAAGACAGAGGCTCCTGAGACCTGGGCACTGGGGTTATCCTCCCCCGATTGGTCGGCAAGACGTGGATCCGAATCCTGTTCATACCAAAACCTGCAGGGTCACACACACAAAAAGCCCTTACCCTTCCCGAAAATTCCTGCTCTACGACATCCGGGCAGACTGCAGATAGCTTCCAAATGACAAGCAGAAGTCACGCTCTGTAACTCCCCTCCGCACAGGTCTCCCCAGGCCATTAGACAATTTGTCTCACTTCAACCTCTGCGCCATGCCCGCCCCCACCCTGAACACAAGCACGTCGTATCTCAGACTCGCATGGCCGGCGCACGAGGAAGGAGCGCCCGCCCCACGCGGTGGCGGCAATGCCGCAGCGCCGCGCCCGGCCTCCGCCTCCGCCTCCTTGCACGCCGCCTTTGTCCCAGCCCGCCTCAGAGCTCACGGCTGGGCCCTGCCCGTCCTCGGCCGCCTGTGCAAGCGCCATTTTGTCCTCCGGCTCTGGGCACCGGAGAATCTGGCTTCTGGGAGCCCAGAGCAGGAGAGCGACCTCCAGGCTGTTTGAGACAAAGTAACAACTCGGAGAGGGCAGGAGGAGCTAAGCAGCAGCCTAACTGCAGAAGAGAGATCAAGCACCGCGGCCATGTTACCTGTGCCGCCGCGCCGCGCCGCTAGGCCTCTGCCCGCGCCAGCCGCTTCTAACTCGGCCCCCGCTCCTTTCCAGGCTCCCAATTCCTGATTGGCTACTGTGCCCACGGCGGTGTGTCACCATTGGCCGAGGCCAGCTACCTATCATGTCTGGGGGGGCGGGGCGCTGAGAAAAAGCGCGGCTGGGGTGGCTAAGAAGACCTGTCCGTCAGTCAACAGCTCCGCCCCGGGGAGGGTGAGGTTGAGGGTGAGCTAGCTGCCGGAGTCTTTGGCGCGGTGGTGGTGTTTTTTTCTACGTCACAGCGTGGCTTCCTTTCGGTATACTTGTGGGACTACTTTTGGCCGCTGTGTGGTTCTAGGGTGCTGTTACCTCACCGTCCCTACACAGCGGGTAAAAAAATCAGTCATATAGAGGCCAAAGGATCACGGTACAGCTGACTATACAGGAAAAAGCTGTAGGTTTCTTTTGTGAGCAGTTGGTTTGAGTACGGAGTCTGGGAAATTAAACACTTGATTTTTCAGAGCAACCCTAAGAGGCAGAGGCTATTATTTCCATTTTACAGATAAGATAACCAAGGAATAGAATGGGCCTAAGTCTAGTAAATGGCAGAAGGAGAATTTGAACCCAACCTTCATTCTTTATCCCTTTATAGTACAGAGCATTGGACTGAGAATAAGGAAATACGAGTTCTGGTTTAGGCCTTGGTTATTGAAAATTCTCTACAATTTCATGCTAAATAATGGAGGTATATAGAAATGGTAGACACAATCCCAATTTTATCATACGTCAGCCATTTTTAGTTAAAAACATCTTTTTTCATCACCACACCTCTTGTAGAAATGAACCAACAATCTTTCCCTCTAACCCTTTTGGATCTTTTTTGCATCCCAACATTCCCAAGCTTCTTTATCTAGTGTCAGTTTCATTTAATGTTTCTCCAGTACCAATGAGCAGGTATGATTCACAGTGCAGGTGAGTATAGAGAACCTACAATGCTCAAACAACAGCAGTCAGCTTAATCACAAGAGATTAAAACAAAAATGGGAGGTGGAGTAGGTAGAGGAGATGCCAATTCCAGATTAGGGCATCCCTAGAAGGCCCATTACTGAAATTCATTCAACAAATATTTACTGAATGCCTAAGTGCCATGCACTAGACATACAGAGAGAACAAGAAAGATAACCATGCTCTTTTGAAGTAAACATGCTTGAGCAGTTTGGGATTGTGGATGCAATACAAACATAATATTAATAGCAACTGTGATTTGTACACATAAGCAAACACTCCAACCTTCAAAAGGGGTACAAAGAAGATATTTGTTATAAACACTCTATAACTCCAAACTAACTGGAGGAAACCACATTACAGAAAATATGGGAATCAGAATCTGCAACCAAGGACACCTGACTGGCTCAGTCAGTAGAGCATGCAACTCTTGAACTTGGCATTGTAAATTCAAGCCCCACTTGGGTAGAGAGATTACTTAAAAATAAAACCTAAAAAAAAAAAAAAATCTGTAACCAAATGTGGTAATATCATAAAGGGATATTAAAACTCTACTATACTGAACAATGAAAAGAGGCTTTAGGAACTAGATAAGGATACAGCAGACTTTAATTAGGTCTACCATAGGTCTTAGTTGAAATAAAACCCTCCTGCTAAATCCAAGAAAGGCAAAAAAGTTGCTATGTAGAGCCACTTCCTTCTAAGTGAGTAAGAGGGCAGATATTATTGAAGGGTCAAGATGTTAGCAAACTTTTTGTGCTGTTTAACAAAGTAGATGGCTGTTTGTAATCCACTGAACACTCTGCTAGGTATTAAATAGGTTAAAGTGGACCTGAGGATCTTTGTAAAGAAAAATTGGCAAAGATGAATTTTTTAAATTTTGTTTATTTAAGTAACCTCATTTGGGGCTCAAACTCATGAACCCAAGGTCAAGAGTCGCATGCTTTCCTGACTGAACCAGGAGGCCCCACAAAATCAGGTGCCCCACAAAAATGAATTCTTGAGAGTTTTTCAGAATTTGGAGTTTTGGGGACCAATCCTAGAGAAAGGTATGTGTGTGAGACAGAGACAGAATGAATATGAATGAATGCCAAACTCCTCCTCTTTCTATAGTCATCCTCATCTCAGTATGACAACTCCATTCTTCCAGTTGGTCAGACCAAGCACTGGGAATCATCCTTGACTTCTCTTCCAACCTTACAGCAGATCCTATGTCTCCATCTTCAAGATACGTAATTTCTCACCACCTAGTCCGAGCCACTCTCATCTGTTACCTTAATTATTGTGAAAGCCCCTTTAGCTTTGACTCGTGCAATCCATCTTAAATACAGCAGTCCAAATGAACACTTTAAAACCTAAGCCAGATCTTGTCACTTGTCAGCTCAAAGCGTTTGAGGGTGCATTTCACTGTCTATATAATGGCTTACAAGGCCTTATAGTATCTAGCTTTCCATTGCCTCTCTAACCACATATCCTACTACTCTCTGTTCCTCACTTATGTCCATATTAGCTACACTGGCCTCCTTGCTATTTCTCAAACATGCCAGTGTATTCTCACTTCAGAACCTTTGCACTTGTTTCCTGGAATGATCCTGTAAAGTTCTTACCCCAACTATTCTCATGGCTTGCTCTCACCTCTTCCAGATCTTTGCTGAACTGTAATTTCATGAGGCCTTCCTTCCTAGCCATCTTATTTCCGATTTCAAGAGCCTTACTTACACACACACAAAACATCTCTATCCCTCCTTCTCCCCTTTACATTCTCCAAAGTCCTTGTCATCTAACATACTAAGTTCTACTTACTTATTTGTTTCCCCTACAACTACAATGTGTAAGTTCTGTGAGGGAAGGATGTTTGTGGTTTACCGCCATATCCCCATCAGTTAAGCGGTACACAGCACTTGATAGGTACTATTTTCTTTTTTTTTTTTTTAATGTTTTTATTTATTTTTGAAGGAGAGAGAGAGAGACAGCATGAGCAGGGGAGGAGCAGAGAGAGAGAGACACAGAATTGGAAGCAGGCTCCAGGCTCTAAGCTGTCAGCACAGAGCCCGATGCGGGGCTCGAACCCACAAACTGTGAGATCATGACCCGAGCCGAAGTCAGACGCTTAACCGACTGAGCCACCCAGGCACCCCTGATAGGTACTATTTTCTAATGAAGGAATAAATGTAAGGTAGAAAAGTGCCTGAAACTACTCTTCAGAAAAGGTTGATCTAGTATTCAATTTTAACTTGCTTTTATCGCTGTGGCTTTTTGATTACCTGTTGGTTTTGTGTTATGTGAAATGAAGAAAAGGTGCAAAAAGGTAGCACGCATAGGACAGGTGACATAAACCACGAGTTCAGAAATAGGCCCCAGAGCTACAGATTGCAGTGAACACATGCCTCTTATACAGTAAATGCAATCCACAGAAGGGGCTTCAAACTTTCCTCAGAACAATGAATGATAGAGATCAAGCCATTCTTATTCAGCTATCAAGTGTCATGGAAACCATCATCACATGAACATTAGAAGATGAAGCCTAATTCTATCAATTAGTTTAACAAGCCCTATGAATGGGGACCCAGTTGCACACCACCTTTATATTGATTTATACCTCATCTATTCCCAAGGATGACAGTTGATAGTAACTCTAACAAAGAGAAATCACTAAACTTAGGATTTTGTAGTATCATCCATCCTTACATTATTTCTCTTCTCTTCCATTCAAACCAGACCAGAATTCTTAAAATGTCAGCAATTCCCACAAAAGTTTTAGGAGAGGTACAGCAAACAAAAATCCTAAGTTGTCTTATTTTAGAAAATGGAAGGATGACTAGAACTCAAGTGATTTTTTTTTCAGAAGTGTACATCATTCTGTTAAATTGATCTTTTTTCCTTGTAGAGTTTACTTATTTTTGAGAGAGAGAGAGAGAGAGAGAGAGAGAGAGAGAGAGAGAAAGGGAGTGAGTGGGGGAGGGGCAGAGAGAGGGTCCCAAACAGGCTCTCCACTGTCAGTGTGGAGCCCAAGTCGGGGCCTGAACTCCCAAACCGTGAGATCATGACCTGAGCCACAATCAAGAGTCCGATGTTTAACAGCCTGAGCCACCCAGGAGGCCCCGCCTTTTAGTTTTTAAACTATAGCTTCCGCTAACTTTGTTATAATTTGGGAGTATTTTAGCATAAAATCCTTTCCCTTTAAATGTGTAATTTACATATGTGTGGTTTTACATGTCCCAGAAAGAATATTCACTATCAATTTTTCCAAGCACCACCAAAAACACTTTATTGAGTGAGGGTTTTTTCCCCCTCTGACTACATCATACTACCATACGACCACCAGATCTTAGGTCCTTCCAATGAACTCAATTCACACAGGATCCTGTGTAGTCAGAAAGTACATACTACTACCAAAACTAAAAACTGTGATCATAACAATAAGGTGACAGTTAAAGACTAATTTGAAGACTTAGGACACATAAACAACAATCAGATAAGTGTTTTATCATTAACATTTATTGATGGGATGGATAAATACATATTGAGAAACATACTTGACAGCAAGATATCAAACTGATAGCCAGACTATAAAATGTATACAACATCCTTTTTTAAATTTTTTAAAAATGTTTTGAATTTTTTTACAAAGAGCCCTTACTGTAATGGTCACTTACATCCTATCAATCACATAACAGTAGAGATCCCAGGGGTAGCATCCGGAACTGAGGTGCCCCAAGGAGGACAGAGGCAACAGCAGAATAGTATGCTGAGAAAGGACTCTTAAGAGCAATACAAAGAAAACAGACAAAAATATTACCACAAAATTGTACCTGAGTGACATAGATTGGTAAAGTATTTTACTTTTTTTTTCTTCTTTGCTCTTTGGTCTGATAAGAAAACGGACAGTTTCAGGTGTGTGGAACAGGATAAGGAAAGGTCAGTTTCAAATCCAGAAACCTAGGTTAACACTAAGTTAGGCTGCTGCATTCTTTTCTTTGGGTGCTTAACCCAGACAGCACTTCCATCTTACAACGATTTCCAATGTGATCAACCACTAATCAGTTCCTCAGCATTCGACTGAAGAGTTCCTGATAACCTGATGGAGACATACTTGCTCTGGCTTCAATTAGCATGCTGTCAAGCATCCCTCTCCACGCTTAACGTGGCAATGGAAAACCCAAGTCTTTCTCTTCTTTTAATTCAACCATAAATATGCACTCACAAAGGGGAAGAGCAGACACTGCTTTTTAGTAAACATTCATTTTCTTTCCCTCCCTTTTCCAATGCCAAGTTCATATTAAAAACTTTAGAAACATTAAAATGGAAGGGTCTCCCACTTAGAAAATAATTCTCACTCCAGGCCACTCTATCAGGTAGGATTGCAGTACCATGCTTGTTTCAAACTCACACCCACAGAGGGATAAAATGACAAAATAAAACTTGATATTCTGATAGAACATGAACATCTCTTAAACCATCAGGAGCAAAACTCAGTTAAAAGCTGGGTGTTAAAAAGCAGCAACATGGGAAATCTGGGGAGGTATTGAAGTCACTGAAAGCTTAGTGGGACTGCGGAGGGCTTATTTCTCACCATGTGAGGGGTTGCATAGACTGCTTAAATTCTCCTAAACCCAAGAGAATAACATTTGTATCCAACTTCAAGATGTTCTAGAATATCCCTTTTCCTACCATTAGTATCAAAAGAACTTACCAACAAAAGAATAATCCTTTTAAAGAAGTGACTTGTTCCCAAGTTCCCACAGTCCCTGTGTTTCTGTGGGAAACACAAAATCCTACCATACTGGGATAAGATCCCTCTAATTGCCTTTGTCCAGAAGCATAGTATGAGGGGTATACATTTTCAATACGGGGAATTAGGTAGCAAAAGTTTAAGGAAATCAAGCACTGATGTTACCATGATTTTATTTCTATACCCTAATCCATTGCTGTTTCCAACTGGAGATTTTAATTTTTTTCTATCAACCCTGGTGAAGCCAATAATACATAACTATGACAAAGGATATATTGAATCAAAATACTAAAATCGTTTAAAAAAAAAAAAAAAAAGAAGAAACTGAGAGTCTCAGATATTGAAACACACTGATTCATGAGTGAGAAACTTAGATTAAGTCCTCTATTTTCTAAACCCAAAAAGCATAACTGATATTGCAGAAGACCAATTTAGCTTTAAATTAATGCTTCACTAGAGTTCAGTCAACAGCAACACAGGTATCTGATTAAAAGCCCTAAGGACATTCCACAGGTGTTTGTTTTTGCCAACATGAGAGTCAAGCAAGGTTTTAGTAATGAGATTTATAGAACTTGAAGCTCCGGGCCTGCTTACCACCACTTATCCTTTTCATAGTCTAGGTTAAAAGGAGAAAAAAAACCCATGTTTAACTAGACTAACTTTGGATGTATAAATCCCATTCTCACCCTTTGAAGGTGTGAGCATAGAGAAAACACAGAGTTTAGAAACCACACTACCCTTTGAAGCCTAAGTCTATGTTAATTTGAACAATAGGCATGCTAGCTGACAGGCACATCTGCTAACCCAAATCCAGCAGCTTCATGCAGAGCACACAGGACATTCATGACATATGGACAGATCTAAAAGCAAACACTGTAGGTATCTTAAAACAGTATCAGGAGGCAGTAATATAGAAGTCTTTAAACTGACCTATATCAGCAATGATCTACTAGTGCAAACGCCAGACTACACAGCAGAAAGCAGCCCTCAGGCTCTAAAAAGCACTTTTTCTAGTTTACTCCTGACAAAAGGTCTAAGGAACTAACTACAGACTGCCATGGAGAACGGCTCGGAGGCCAAATGGATATGTATGCCTCTGTGGTGAAGGGAGTGCATATGATTAGAAAATATGTGGCATTTGATGAGAAAAACTGAACACTGTAAAAGGTATTTTCATAATCAAATCAGTGATCAATTCCACCAAGACACAAATCCAAACTAAATAAACTTTTGGGAAGGTCAGGAAGGAGAGCAGACTCCACCAAACAAAATCTAAACAAATAGCCTAGATTTAGTAAGCACATCATAAATCTACCAATTACATAGCACAACACAGAAAATATCAAGGAGAAAGAGGAAAATGCCATCTGTAAAAACGAAGTAACATTCCAAGTCAAAAGTATTACTGGTTTATAGATCAGCAGAGAGCTCATTTTACACAGCAATGGCAGGCACTCTAGACAGTTCAAATATGCAGAGATACAGGACACTAATTCACCTTAAAGTTTACTGTACAAATTCCTTCCTACATTAGGCCAGTGCATCAACAATTCCAATTGCCTCGGTTTTCTCCCCAATCTGTTCCTGGCAAGCAGCAGCACATGTACAACTCCTGTCTCCCTATGACTTCCAATGAAAAATATTCAATTTCTCTATAAAGAATATTTGGTAAAGGAAGCTGCGTTAAAAACAAGAAGACAAATTCAAATTGCATCATCTTTTCCATAGCAAGAAATACCATGAAGACCAAAGACTATCACATCAAATGATCTGTGGCTTGGTGGCATTTTCAGTTACACAACTTGGCTTAGAATGCTTTCTAGCCCCTTGAAAAATTTTTTTCCTCAGCAAAAGTGTTGAGTGCTAGGATCCTGAATACCACTTATCCTGAAATCTGGGATAGTCAAACACCCATAAGAATAGGACTCCTAATCCATTTTTTAAAAAAAATTCTTAGAAACCTGAAAAACCTCTGCCTAGAAGCTAAAGCCACCAAAGATGAATGATCTGTACCTGTGGGCTAGGCTTGCTCACCCTCATGACACCAGTACTGTTAAATTCACAAGCTCTAATCTCTGAAGTCATATAGGTTTGCAAAAATTAAGGATGCAGCTGTTTCCCTTTAGATATACAGATAAAAAGCAAGTCTTACATTCATAATGTAATTTAAAACACAATATCCTAAAAATACCCAATCACAATTTCATTGTTTTCAGTATCCTCTAGCTCCATGGCTTCTCCCAGAACTATTCTCATATATGGTCTGGGCTTTCATAGGCAGGATATACAGCACATCCCCCTTCCCTTCAGAGACCCTGAGACTGCTCTCACTTGAACACTTTCCCAAAGCCCAACTTGAAAAAAAGACACACCCAATTCTGTAGGGCAGAAGCCAGCCTTGCTCTCCAATCCTTCTTCCGCAACCCCACCTTTGTTCTGCATCAAAAGGAAAAAGGGGATAAAAGTTTTTATAATGGAGTCCAGAGTCAGGCCACCGGCTACACTTGCCCAAACTAGAATTTAGAAGGCTACCAGTCAATTACAACATAAAGAAATGGGAAAATACCATGTTAAACACATGCCTCTTCCTTCCTTTATGTTCTAAAGGCCACACCGTGTTCTCTCTAGTAGACTGTTGGGAAGTGAAAATGGTGAGGGACAGGGAGGGAAAGATAAAACATGATTTTTAAACACACATACTTAAAAACGCACATACCCACACTTACATACACACTTAAAGGTCTCAACACTTCAAGTGGCCGGAGCCTATCAGAACTCAAGGCCAAAGCCTACCCTCCCATCCCCCCTACACCCCCCCCCCACCCTCCAATCCCACCCCCCAGGAGTCATTGCTATGTATCTCATACACACAGCAAAATCCCTATCCCCTCCCCAATGATATAAAAAAAACTAAACAGATAACTTACTTTCTTTAAATTATTTTTAAAAGTCTCTTAAAAGATTTTGACGTTTAAATACTTCCTCTCTTCTGATAATATTAAACACCAAAAGGATCCACAACTGTTTGATAAAACCAACCCTCCATATTTCAGTCCTGGCAAGAAGAGGGAAGACATCAACTCTAATCGATCTAATTAGGAGGTGGAGAGGCCAAGAACAGAGAAAGTACTCTTAATCCTTCACAGCTTAACACATTCTCACCTCTCTAATACCAGTAAAAACTATAATAAAATAGTTAAATTTCTGAGGCAGTAGATATAACAACCAAGCCCCTCTACCACCCTCCCACCTGCATGTCAATATTCATTTATTCCCTAGTCCAAGAAGGGTGACGTATTTCATGAGGGAAGTAATTTCCTTAGTCCAGAATCAGTAGTTAAAAAAAAAAAAAGTTGTTTTTATGGAAGTTTTTTTTCTCCTCTTCTTTTTCTTTACTTAGGAAGGGGTGGAAGTGGTGGAGGAGGTTCTGATGGTAGAGGTGGGAGCCGGGGTTTGTCTGTATTGCCAGACCTGGAGGACATTCCACCACCCCGTGGATTCAGATATTCACCATAAGAATGAACAAATTCAAATGCAGGGGGCTGAGTGGGCTGCACACCTTGGGCACTAAGAAGGGAGTGAAGCATATTCACAGTATCTTGATAGTCTATTGTCTGGGTTGTGTTGTGACCATTGGCCCCAGTGGGCCCTTTGTCCAGTTTCATATGAGGAACTCGAGTTTTACAGCTAGGCTGTGTAAAGGGAAGGCCACTTGTGTCTGAGCTATGCCCAGGCAACTGGGCCATTGTAGGAAGAGGAGGGAAGGGGAAATTTATGGAAGAGGATTTAGTACTCTTGGCAATCTTGGCTGGATGATCAAACACTGCCCCTCCAGTCTCTTCAGAGGGGCCCCTTTTACGAGTAGAACTGGAAGAGGAGAAAGAACTAGACAAGCTATAGGGTTTGTGTGCTAAGGTGCTTGTCTGGCTACTATGTTTTGGATCACCTGGACGTTTGTTCCCAGTACCAGCTGGAAGCTGTGAGTGAGAGTGCTTGTGTGAGTGGTGATTATGATGATGATGATGATTAGATGGGTGGGTCTTGTGCTTTTCTTTGTGCTCTCGGCTCTTTGTGACACTGTCCTCTACAGAATTGTGCTTGTCAGCTGCAGCATGGACTTTAATGCGCATTTTTATCTCCTCTGGTTTTGAAGAGGCAGCTTTATCTCCACTTGCCACTGGGATTCTCATTTTGAGAGCTGCTTTGTCAGCTTTTTCCAGAAAAGGCCGCTCAGGGTTTTCTGAGCCCTCTACGGGCATTTTCAGAATGACCGAAGAATGGCTATCATGGTGTGACAGGAGATTCTGGGCAGCATATGCATACTGTGACTTCACATTGGCCTCCATGTTCTCTAATTGCCTCTTTTGGGCAGCCAACTCTTCTGCATGCTTTGCACGGTATTCTTTCAGAGACACTTTAGCTGATGGCACACTCTTACTATTTTGCTTCTGGGAAATAAATGTATTCGAACCATCCTGTTGCAAAGAATGATCAACTCCTATAAGTGCTAAATTCTCACTAGTCCGATGACCCTGAGCAGGTTCCAGTTTAAAAGGGGGTTGGGAGGACAGCCAACGTTCGCCCTGCAACATCTCCACATTGCTTAAGTTGCTGGATGACTCTTCAGTGGCTGGAAGGGAAGGCACTGAACTTGTGGTAGAAGAAGTTGACATGCTCATTAAACCTGCGATAGTTGTGTCTGAAGAGCTCTGGGAAATCATATTGAGAATTGTCTGCTCCGAAGTGTTTTCATCTGTTCCTCGATCATCTGCTTTTGTTTTCTTGGCAGCCTGGCATGCCTAGAATGAAGCAGATGACATCTCTTCACTTCAGGAAATTTATAAAATGGAAAACAAAAACAAATAAGCACAACCTAAAATAAGAAGACTGTGCTTGCTGCAACACTGGAAGTTTCAGATACTGCACAGGCAGTTGGCTACTCTGAGATCAATAATTATAACCACTAGAAGTCAGATTTTAAAAA
Source organism: Lynx canadensis (assembly GCF_007474595.2). Classification (NCBI taxonomy): domain Eukaryota; kingdom Metazoa; phylum Chordata; class Mammalia; order Carnivora; family Felidae; genus Lynx; species Lynx canadensis. The sequence continues at coordinate 75,191,782 of NC_044309.1, forward strand.
CTTTCAATCAAGAGTCATACAAACAGATCTCAAAGAGATCTCTTTACTCCCATGTTCACTGCAGCACTATTCACAACTGCCAAGATAGGGAAGCAGCCCAAGTGTCCATCCATCGATGGATGAATGGATAAGCAAAATGTGGTACTTACATACAATGAAATTATGCTTAGCCATAAAAAAAAAAAAAAAAAAGAGGAGGATTCTGGGAAAATGTCAAGAGTAGAAAGCACCAGGAATCTGTCTCCCCACCTAGAAAACAACTGGACTGGCAGAATCTGTCTGATGTAACTATTCTGGAGTCCGTTGAAGGCTTGCAACTTTTGGGGCAAGCCTTGGACAGTAAATTGAGGTTAACTTATATCAGTTTCATCTCTCAGCACATCAGCAACTACCCATCTCCTACCCCAGCCACAATGAAGGGAGTTGTGCACCTGCTCCTGGAATAGCCTGCACACATTTTGGGGAAGCCAGTACCAGCAAAAGACTATCCTACAAATATCAAGCTCTGTGCTTTGACCCCTGATTGCAGCTTCTGATCACAGAGGTACAGACCAAGAGGCAGGCAGCCACTGTTGTTGTGCCTCCCTCCACTGTTGCAAGCTCCTCCCCCTCTGGCTAAAGTAACTTCCAGGGGATCTGAAGCACCTGCATCCTTTCTCCTCTTCATCTTTTGCTTTTTTCCCCTTTGGGGAGCCAGACATTAAAGATCAGGACATTAGAAAACTTGGACCACACATTCCCAGGGAAAGGATCAGAAAAGAAGTGAGAATACCTTAAGTTTACACCTCAGGCTGATCCTCATCAGTGACACCATACAAAATCAAATCCACTCCACATCCAAAAACAATAACAAAAACAGAAAACCCTGGGAATCTGATTCTAGAGTTACCACATTATTAGATTCAAATGGCCAGCATTCAACAAAAAAAAAATCACAAAGCATTTAAAGAAACAGGAAAGTATGGCCCATAAGGAAAAAAAATAAATCAACAAAAAATATCCCTGGAAAAGACCTGATGGCAGATCTACTACACAAAGACTTTAAAATAACTCCCTTAGGGGAGTCTGGGTGGCTCAGTTGGTTGAGCTCCAGACTCTTAATTTCAGCTCAGGTCATGATCTCACGGTTCATGAGTTTGAGCCCCATGAAGGGGGCTCACTCTCTCTCTCTCAAAATAAGTAACACTGTAAAAAATTCAAAAAAAAATAGTCTATAACTGTGCCTTTGTTTCCTACATGATTTAAGAGACAATACATTTTAAGGGAAAAAACACAATTATTAGTGTAAAAGCTAGTTATTACTGTAACTTTGGTTTGTAATTCAAATCTTAATTTCTATATAATTTAAGAGCCTAATGCATCTAAAAGGATTATTAGTTTATGTTCTGGGGGCATGCAATGTTTAAAGATACAACTTTGTGACAGCCAACAATCAAAAGATGTGGGGACACAGCTAAAAGGAGGAGTTTTGTATGTATGTTACTGAAGTTAAACCAATATAAATTCAAATTAGTATAACTTTATGATGTTAAATGTAATCCTCATGAGAACCACAAAGAAAATAGCCATAAAATACACACAAAAGGAAATGAGAAAAGAATTTAAAATTTTCACTATGGAAAAATCACCTAAAAGAAGACAGTAATGTAAGAAATGAGGGACAAAAAACTATAAGGCATATAGAAAACAAATAGCATAAGCATAATGATATCATTTATAATTACTTTTAAGTGTAAATAGATTAAATTTTTGTCAAAATGCATAAAACATATGTCCAACTATATATATGCTCTCTACAAGCAACTGAGATCCTAAGACCCAAACTTGAAAATAGGAGGAGGGAAAAAAATACACCATGCAAACAGTACCCAAGAGACAGCAAGGGTGGCTAGTGGTATACTTTTTTTTTTTTAAGGTTCTAACTTTTTTTAAGTTTATTTATTTAGAGAAAGAGAGAGAGAGACTGCATGGGTGTGTGAGTGGGGGAGGAGCAAACAGAGAATCCCAAGCAGGCTCCATACTACCAATTTGGAGCCCAACACAGAGCTCGAACTCACAAACCGTGATATCATGACCTGAGCCAGAACTGAGAGTAGGACACTTAACTAACTGAGCTACCCAGGCACCCCCCCAAGGGTGGCTACACTAATATAAAACAAATACACTTTAAAACCAAAAAAGTTTTCAAAAAAAAAATAAAAAAGATTTCAAGAGAAAAGAGCATATATTAATAATAGGCTCAATACAACAACTATAACTATTATAAACATTTACACACCCAATAAAAGAGCGTCAAAATACAGGAAGCGAAACCTACAGAATTGAAGGAAGAAATAAGACAGTTTTATACTAATAGGTGCAGACTTCAATACCTACCCACAACAATGGACAGAACAAGCCAACAAAAGATAAACAGAAAACTTAAAAAATAAACCAACTAGCTCTAACAGACATATATGAACAAACACTCTACCCAACAACACTAAAAACATTCTTCTCAAGTACACATAGGGCAATTACCAGGATAGACCATATGTGAGGCCACAAATTAAGTCTCAATAGATTTTTAAAAGACAGATACCATACAAATTAACTTTTTTGACCACAATAGGATAAAGTTAGAAATCAGTAATAAAAGGAAAACTGGAAAATTCACAAAATTGTGGAAATTAAACAGCACTTTTTAAAAATATTTATTTATTTATTTATTTATTTATTTATTTATTTATTTATTTATTTAAGAGAGAAAAAGAGAGCTCAAGCAGGGGAGGGGCAAAGAGAGAGGGAAACAGAGAATCCCAAGCAGGCTCCGCCCTGCCAGCACGTAGCCCAATGGGGGGCTCAAACCCACAAACCGTGAGATCATGACCTGAGCCAAAACCAAGAGTCAGATGCTTAACTGCCTGTGCCACCCAGGCGCCTCTAAACAGCACTTTTAAACAACCAATGGATCAAAGAAGAAATCAAAGGGGAAACTGGAAAATACTTAGGGATGAATGAAAACAAAAACACAACTATCAAAAGTTATGGGGTGGGGGCGCCTGGGTGGCTCAGTTGGTTAAGTGTCCGACTTAAGATCATGATCTCACGGCTCGTGAATTCAGGCCCCACACTGGGCTCCATGCCTACCGCTCGGAGCCTGGAGCCTACTTTCGATTCTGTGTCTCCCTCTCTCTCTGCCCCTCCCCTGATCGCACTCTTGTCTCTCCCTCTCAAAAATAAAATAAAACATTAAAAAAATAATTTTTAAATTTATGGGATGTAGCGAAAGCAGTGCTAAAGGATAAATTTATAGCTATGAGCACTGACATTTAAAAAACAATAAAGATCTCAAATTAACAAACTAACCTTATAACTTGAGCAACTAGAAAAAAGAACAAACTAAAGCCAAAGCAAGAAGAAAGGAAATACCAAAGATTAGAGCAGAGATAAACAAAACAGAAAACATAATAGAGAAAAATTAATAAAACTAGAAGTTGGCTCTTTGAGAAGATCAAAAAAGTTAAACCTTTATTTAGCTAAATGGTCTGAGAAAAAAACAGAAGACTCAAACCACTAAAATCAGAAATAAAAGTGGAGACATTGCTACCAATTCTACAGAAATAAAAAGGATTATAAGAGTACTTTGAACAATCATATGCCAACAAATTAGATAATCTAGATGAAATGGACAAATTTCTGGAAACACAAAACCTAGCAAGAATAAACCATAAAGTGTAGAAAATCTGAACAGATCTGTCTAGTCAGGAGACTGAATCAATTAAAAAAAAAAAAAAAACTCCCAACAAAGAACAGCCCTGGACCTCATGGCTTCACTAGTGAATCTTAACAAAACGTTTAGAGTAACATCAATCTTTTTTAAATTTTCCCAAAAATTTGAAGAGGAAGGAACACCTCTCAACTCATTCTATAAGGCCAGCATTACCCTGATACCAAAGCCAGACAAAGACACTACAGGAAAACTAGAGCGCCTAGGTGGCTCAGTCAGTTAAGCGTCTGACTTTGGCTCAGGTCATGATCTCACGGTTCATGAGTTTGAGCCCCGTGTTGGGCTCTGTGCTGACAGCTCAGAACCTGGAGCCTGCCTCAGATTCTGTATCTCTGTTTCTCTCTGACCCTTCCCTACTCTCTCTCTCACAGAAGTAAATAAACATTAAAAAGAAAGAAAGAAAATTATAGACTAATATCCCTTATGACCATTGATGTAATAATTCTCAACAAAATACTAACAAACTTGGGGCGCCTGAGTGGCTCAGTCGGTTAAGCGTCCGACTTCAGCTCAGGTCATGATCTCACGGCTTGTGAGTTTGAGCCCTGCATCTGGCTCTGTGCTGACAGCTCAGAGCCTAGAGCCTCTTCAGATTCTGTGTCTTTCTCTCTCTCTCTGCCCCTCCCCCACTCACACTCTGTCTCTCTCTGTCTCTGTCTCTCAAAAATAAACATTAAAAAAAAAAACCTAACAAACAGAATTTATTAGCAGCATATTAAAAGGATTATACATTATGACCAAAGGGATTCATTTCTGAAATGCATGAATGGTTCAACATACAAAAATCAACCATGCGCTACATCACATAAACACAATAAAGGAAAAAACCACATGATCGTCTAGATACAGAAAAAGCATCTGACAACATTCAATACCCTTCCATGATAAAAACACCTAACAAAACAGGACTAGAAGGAAACTACCTCAAAAAAAAAAAAAGCCATATACAAAAAACACACAGCAAATATCACATTCAACAGTGAAAAACTGAAAGCCTTTCGTCTAAGATACAGAAAAAGGCAAGGATGCCCACGCCTATTCAACAAAGTACTAGAAGTTCTCATCATAACAACTAGGCAAGAAGTGCATGGGTGGCTCAGTGGGTTGAGCATGTGACTCTTGATTTCAGTTCAGGTCATGATTCCAGTGTCATGGGATCCACACCTGCATCAGGCTCAGCACTGAGTGTGGAGCCTGCTTAAGATTCTCTCTCTCTCCCTCTGCCCCTCTCCCCTGCTCGCATACACTCACACTTTCTCTCTCACGCTCAAATTAAAAAAAATAAAAGAACTAGGCAAGAAAAAGGAGTAAGTATTCAAATTGGCAAAAAAGTAAAATTATCTGTTTGCAGATGATATAATCTTACATAGAAAACACACACACACAAAATAAATGAATTCAGCAAAATAGCAGGATACAAAGTCAACACATAAAATTCAGTTGCATTTCTGTACATGAAGAATCTGCAAAGGAAATAATGAAATAATTCTATTTACAATAGCATCAAAAAAAAAAAAAAAAACCCGAATGACTAACATAACCAAGGAAGTGAAAAACTTGTACAATTAAAACTGCAAAACACTGTTGAAAGAAATTAAGACATAAATGAAAACTCATCCCATGTTCTAGATTCAAAGATTTAATATTGTTAAAATGTGAATATTATTACCCTAAGTAATTTACAAATTCAATGCAATCCCCACCAAAATCCCAATGATGTTTTTTGGCAAAATAGAAAAGGCTACCCTAAAATTCATATGGGATCTCTAAAGACCCCAAATAGCTAAAACAATTTGAAAATGAGTAACAAAACTGGAGAATTCACACTTCCTGATTTCAAAACTTACTACAAAGCTACAGTAATCACTGTACAGTAATACAGTGTGGTACTGGCATAAAGAGACATACAGACAAATGAACAGAATAGAAAGCCCAGAAATAAATCCATGCAATATATGGCCAAATGATTTCTGCCAAAGGTGCCAAGACCATTTAACGGCAAAAGGATAGTCTTTTTTTTTTTTTTTTTTTTAATGTTTATTTTGAGAGAGAGACAGAGCATGAGCAGGGGAGGGACAGAGAGGGACAGAATCCAAAGCAGGCTCCAGGCTCTGACCTGTCAGCAGAGCCCAATGCAGGGCTCAAACCCACGAATCACGAGATCATGACCTGAGCCAAAGTCAGACTCTTAACCAACTGAGCCATCCAGGTGCTACAGGATAGTCATTTCAATAAACAGTGCTAGGAATACTAGATATCCACATGCAAAAAAATGAAACTGTACCCTTGCCTAATACTACATACAAAATTAACTCAAAAATGGATACAGAACTTAAAACTCTTAGAAGAAAACACAGAACAAAAGCTTCACAACAGTGGATTTGGCAACTTCCTGGATATAACATCAATGGCACAGATAACAACAAAAAGAACAATCTGAACTTCAAAATTTTTTTTTTTCTAATTAAAAAAATTTAAGAATCACTTCAAAAAATTAAAATTAAAAACAGCAATTCCACTTCTGGGTACATAACCAAAAGAATCAAAAGCAAGGTCTTGAAGAAATACTTGTACATGTTCACAGCAGCATTATTTACAATAGCTAAAATATGGAAGCCACCCAAGTGTCTATCAACAGATGAATAGTTAAGGAAAATGTGGTACATACACACAATGGAATATAACTCAGCCTTTAAAAGAAACAAAACTCAGTAAGCTACAACATGGATGAGCCTTGAGAACATTATGCTAAATGAAATAAGCCACAAAAAGATAAATACTGCGGGTGCCTGGGTGGCTCAGTCAGTTGAGCAACTGACTTCAGCTCAGGTCATGGTCTCATGGTTTGTGAGTTCGAGCCCCGCGTCGGGGCCTGTGCTGACAGCTTGGAACCTGGAGCCTGCTTCAGATTCTGTGTCTCCCTCTCTCTTTCTGCCCCTCCCCCACTCATATTCTCTCTCTCTCTCTCTCTCTCTCTCTCTCTCTCTCTCAAAAATAAACATTAAAAAAAAGATAAATACTGTATGATTCCACTTCTATGAGGTACTTACAGTAGTCAAATCATAAAGACAGAGAGCATAATTGTAGTTGTCAATGGCTGGAGTTGGGGGAGGGGGAATAGGTAGTTATTTAATGGGTATAAAGTTCCAGTTTTACAAGATGAATGAAAAGAATTATGGAGGTGAACGGTAATGATGGGGGCACAACGATATGAATATATATAATACTACCGAGCTATACACTTAAAAATAGTTAAGATGGGGTCCCCTGGGGGCTCAGTCAGTTAAGCGTCTGACTTTGGCTCAAGTCATGATTTCATGGTTCGTGAGTTCAAGCCCCACATCGGCCTCTGTGCTGACAGCTAGCTCAGAGTCTGGAGCCTGTCTTCAGATTCTGGGTCTCCCTCTCTCTGTCCCTCCCCTGCTCGTGCTGTCTCTGTCTCTGTCTCTCTCTTTCTCCCTCAAAAATAAATGAAACATTAAAATAATTTAAAAAAAATAGTTAAGATGGTAACTTTAATGTTATATGTATTTTACCAAAATTAAAAAGAAAAAAAGATGGAAATCCAGCCATCTGCCATAATATGAACGAACCTGGAAGGCCTTTTGCTGTGAAATATGCTAGACACAGGAAGACAAAAACACTGCATGATCTCGCTTATATGAGCAATCTAAAATAGTTAAACTCGTATAGACAAAACAGATAGTGGCCTGGGGGGAGGAGGAAAACAAGGACATGTTAGTCAAAGGGTACAAAGTGCCAGTTATACAAGGTAAGTCCTAGAGACCCACTATACAACATAATATCTGTAGTTTAACAATATAGTACTGTATATGCGAAAATCTGCTAAAGGGGTCAATCTCGTTAGGTGTTCTATCACCTGCCAAAAAAGTTACATTAATCTATACCAATGCTACAGGCAATTAAAAAAATGAATCTGTGCATATCTAAAATCCATTTGTGAACGTCTATGCCTTATGACTGCATAGGATAGCAGTTAGTCCAAAAGCAAATTCCAGAAATATTGGTGAGGTGTGATGTGATTACCATGGTGACCTATGTACTCTTAAGCCTCTTTGAATCCTAGGCAAACTCATTTTCTACAATTCACTGAGCTCAGAAGAATGGAATTAAGTTTATCAATCTGGATTTCTGAGAATGCAGGGAACATTTTAATTTTTTTTTTTTCAACGTTTATTTATTTTTGGGACAGAGAGAGACAGAGCATGAACAGGGGAGGGGCAGAGAGAGAGGGAGACACAGAATTGGAAACAGGCTCCAGGCTCTGAGCCATCAGCCCAGAGCCTGACGCGGGGCTCGAACTCCCGGACCGCGAGATCGTGACCTGGCTGAAGTCGGACGCTTAACCGACTGCGCCACCCAGGCGCCCCTGCAGGGAACATTTTAAAACAAACTTTCTATCTGACACTAGGGGGAAAAAAGATTCCATTATGCATAAGTAAAACTTTGAAAAATATTTGAAATACAACTTTAGCCTGCAATCTAAATAAAAACAAGGTTCTAAAATCCATTTAAAAAGCAAATAATGTCAGGGTGCCTGGGTGGCTCAGTTGGTTAAGTGTCCAACTTTGGCTCAGGTCATGATCTCACAGTTCATGAATTCGAGCCCTACATCCATCGGGCTCTGTGCTGACAGCTCAGAGCCTGGAGCCTGCTTCATACTCTGTGTCTCCCTCTCTCTTTACCCCTCCCTGCTCATGCTCTGTCTCTCTCTCAAAAATAAATGAACATTAAAAAAAACAAACTTAAAAAGCAAATAATGTCAAAGACAGCATGATACCAGCTCTAACCCTGCAACTCCATCTTTCCTGTACCAGAAGTCAACACTTTATGACTCAGAGAAGCCATACTTTTCCCAAAAGTCTCCACACAGAAAACACTCAACCAATGTTGCTAACTGACTATATCACAGGAGTTGCACAACACAAAACAAATTCTGCTATTACCTACCACCATGGACTTCTGGGTCTGGGCCAGTATCCAAGCTATGAAGCTATCAGTATGTAACTAAGAAAAGGAAAATTCCAAACATGGGGTACATATCCAATTCTGCTATATTCACTGTGCAGTCAAAAGAAAAAAAAATAGTTTTGTACCGCAAGCTGACAGCAAAAATTCTTACCCTCCAATTCCGAATTCGTTTGAGCCTGTTGGGAGTTTTCTCCAGAATCTGTAGAAATTCATGTGTCAGTTCTACAAATGAAATAGAACATTTGAGAAAAACTTAAAGCACAAGTAAAAACCAAGAATAACCTCAACTAACTATTTTCTTCTGAATCAAGTCACTTTGGGCCAGATATGTGACAGATCAAGAGCAAGTGCTTTCAAAGGTCCCTTACTCTAAAACTTACCATCTAAAAGTTCCAAGGTCACAGTGGCGTCAACATACTCCCACCAGTGCTTCCCATCAGTTGAGACTGGGATCTCCCAGTTGGACCACTTGCAAGCCAGATGAATGCAGACACAGGCCACCACAGGAGGTGTGTACTGCAGGCTAAATGTGGTCAAATGCAGGCTGACATCAGAGGGAAGGAAACAAGAGAGTGTCATGAGCTCTCAATTCTGAACCCAAAGTTAAAACTCTCCATTATTTAAAAAGAAAAAAAAAAAAAGTTAAAAAAAAAAAAAAAACCACTGGGGAGTAAAAAGGGCAAGAAATATCCAGTGCTCTGATCCAGCACTCAACATGACTTTCCATTAACCCACCTGCCCACTCAGGTAACATTTCTAAACTTTTTGGCTACACATCACTCAATACACATACTGACGAAGGACCAGGACCAGGACCAAAACCAAACAGACAAGGAACTCTGTTATTTAAAATAAGAATCTATTAAAATAAGCTTCTTCTGAGAAGAAGCTTAGAACTTAAGGAAAATTGTAAGATTTTGGCTATGTGTAACCCCTAAACCAAATACTTAAAACCCCCTTAAAATTATCTTGTCTCTTGCCAATCACAGGTCTGGTCCACTTAAAATAACGAATAGACAATCACTCTCTTAATTGTGAATGTGGCTGATTGATGGTTTACTTCAAAAATGTCTCCTATCAGGCTATAAAAGTGAACTTCTTAGTCCCGGCATCAACAGAAGTTATCTTTGGTTTCCATGAACAATCAATTAGAGATGAGAATGAGCAAATAATTTGGTAATACAAGTTATATATTAATTATTTTAAAGCAAGAAAAAAGAAAATTATTATAACTCTTTACACATATATATGCCCATTTATCTGGAATGGAGGAAGAAAAAGGAAGTCTTTTCATTATCATAATTATTGCAGAATCCTCCAAATTAGATTCTCAGTCACTGTCAATGAACCCCAAGTTTACCTAAACTTACAGAACTATGCTCTCAGATATTTTAAAGAAAGGTAAGACATGCAGAATTGAGTAGGCTACCAAACAATCAGTACTACACAATTATATTACCTTAGCAAGTTAAATAGCATGGAAATTTAAGGTACAGTATGAAAACTGTATAGAAAAATCAACATTTACCAGAGAATTGTCTGTTATCACATTGTTATCAAAGATCCATCCTGGGTCTTTGGGTTCTAGTTTACTAAGTGCCAGACCTGATATCTTTCCACATACCCCTCAAAAGGTGACAATTCCAACCCAAATAAAGTCCTATCCCAAAATATAAGGGAAAAATATTAAAATATAAACCTGTTGGTTGCCATGAAGTAAGAAGTCTGTGCTAAGTCCTTGCTTGCTAAAAAAAAAAAAGGGGGGGAGAGGAGGGAAAAATTATTAGTTCCTTTCATTCTCAACAATTATTTAGTGAACATTTAATATTTCCACGTAGAGAATATCATAACGAATAAGGCAGACAGGGTCCTTGATCACCTGCTATTTAACATTATACCAAAAGTGACAAATTAGTTTTTGTGATTACAATAACTATGCTGCTTCCAGACCTAGGAACTCAAGCTTTCTACACACCAAATATTTGGGGTACTTGTTTAAAATGCAATTCCTGGACATCCTCCCTACAGTGTGACTCAGTATGTCTGGAGAAGGATACAAGCGTTTTTAATAGGTAACCCAGAAATTCTGATGCAAGAGTTCACTGAGAAATACTGAACTGGAAGATGAACTAATTTGGAGGCAAGATCAGAACCCAGAATACCTTGATATATTTGGTAAAAGTGATTTGTGCTTTAAAAAAAAAAAAAAAAAAAAAAAAAAGGTTTTTAATGGAGTATCCTGTGATTCATACCCCAAATCATCAAATAACATGAATTACTGATATATCATAATCAAGGGGGAAAAAAAAAACAATGACACATCCCTCTTTCCCCAAAAAACTTCTCTGGGTAAAATAAAGCTTAGTCTTTTCAATATTAGCATGTATCTACCTCTGTTTATAACCTTATCCTTGTTCAAAATAAACCTTCTTATGCTTTCAAAATATAAAGAACTTGGGGAACCTTTGGAAGGCAGCTATGCTCACCACTATACCACCAACGCTGCACAAGAAGTTGGGAAAACTTTGGGAATTTACAGATGAAGCACACATTAGCAAAATATAAAATAAAGCCAATTGTTAGTTTCATCTACAAAATGAAAAGGCACTCCAATGCACAAGTGTCTAGATATTGCTACTACTATTAAACTAAGTAAAAGGAACAAGGTTTCATGCGATTATAGCTACTAGGTTAAATTAGAAAAAGAAAAAAAAGGAAGTCCTGCCAAGGGTTTGTCAATCATGGAAATAAGTCAAATAAACTCTACATGATCCTCTGAGTGGCCTAGGACAATCAACCCTAAAATCAAATTAAGATCACCACTCCCAAGATAACCTTAAACTGCTATTAGACACTCATGATTTGACTTTATAAAATCTGCTCCAGGCTCTGAGAAACATCCTCAAGAGGCTAATTCTCTTTAACTGTTCTTAAAAATTTTAAGAACCCAGGGCACCTAGGTAACTCAGTGGGTTAAGCATCCAACTTGGGTTCAAGTCATGATCTTATGGTTTGTGAGTTCAAGCCCCAAATCAGGCTCTGCACTGACAGCACAGAGCCTGCTTCAGATTCTCTGTCTCCCTCTCTCTCTGCCCCTCTCCCACACGCATGTTCTTTCTCGTTCTCTCTCAAAAATAAACATTAAAAAAAAAATCCTCAGGGCACCTGGGTGACTCAGTCAGTTAAGCGTCTAACTTCAGCTCAGGTCATGATCCCACCATTGGTGGGTTTGAGTCCCACCAACTCAACTTTAAAATCCCAAGTTAGAGGGGTGCCTGGGTGGCTCAGTCAGTTAAGTGTCTGACTTCAACTCAGGTCATGATCTCATGGTTCATGAGTTCGAGCCCTGCATTGGGCTCTGTGCTGACAGCTCAGAGCCTGGAGCCTGCTTCAGATTCTTTGTCTCCCTCTCTCTCTGCCCCTCCCCCACTTGTGCTCGCTCACGCTCTCTCTCTCCCAAATATAAACATTAAAAAAATTTTTTTAATAAAATAAAATCCCAAGTTAGAAACACTCATTTTGATTTAAACCAGGTAGTCCTTTCAATTTAACTTCTAGCTAAATTAGCTGTTATATATCTGTCCACCATAAATAAATCATAGCCATTAAATGGTAAAACAACTTTAGACAACCGTTTCAAGCTGGGATTCCTTACCTCGAACCAGTTGAGTGCACTTTACCACATGTGTATGTGGATGATCAATTGTTAGTTCAAATCCTTTTAAAAAAATAAAATAACTAGTTAAAAGCTAAAGATACTAGAGTCATTTTATACTTCTGAGTCATCATTAAAGGCCTCTCTCATTTTCCTCTCCCAAAAGTGCTGTTCAGAGGCTAAGAGGGTCACACAACATACACAGCATGCTCTTCTCTAAGACATATGATCTTCAATGACACTTATATTTTGAGCTAAATAATAAAGCTAATGCACTTTTAAGACTCCTGACGAACCAATAATCTCTAAATAGAAAACACTTTTTCTAGGGACAATAGAATATAAGGTTAGAATAAACAGTCATTCAAGTAGTAACTTCTAAAGCTTAACCTTGAGAAAACATTTTAAAACCTATTCCTCTTGGGGCACCTGGGTGGCTCAGTCAGTTAAGCGTCTTGGCTCGGGTCATGATCTCACAGTTGGAGCCCCACGTTGGGCTCTGCGCTGACAGTGTGGGGCCTGCTTAGGATCCTCGGTCTCCCTCTGTCTCTGCCCCTCCCCTGCTCATGCTCTCTTTCTCTCAAAATAAACAAACAAACCAAAAAAAACCCACTCCTTTAAAAAAAATTTTAATAAAATAAAAATAAATTTAAAAAAAACTACTACTTTTATCTCAGTTTTGTTCCTTTTCAACATTCTAACTTATAATAATAAGTAGTAATCATTTATTTAACCCCAAATGGTCTTTACCAAAAATACTTAAGGAGAAATTGGTCTATAAAAAAATTTTAGTAAGTTTCTTTTCTTTTGCATATGTAAATAAAATTTTCTAGATACAATTAAAAAATTCTGAGAAATTTACATGATGTAAATTATTCTAAATGGATGACTCAGGCAAATTAAATCTTAGTGGCTTCCACATTAAAACATTAATAAAAATTTATTCCACCAGAAAAATATCATTGTCCCCTAAAATATGTTACTTTGAAGGTAATTTAAAGTAAAAAGCTAATTAACATAAACCAACTTCAGAGATAAGCTTTGCAGAACTGTGTGTACAGACAGGCAATAAAATACAGCTATAGCAGTAACTTTCCAACACGACTCAGGAAATCTTCCCTTCCCAGAGAAGAGAAAAATAGCCCAAAAGAACTAAGAAAAAAAATCTTTGTTTCCATAATTGGTAAGCTTTTAAAGGCAGTGTCTCTGATAAAAACAATGATAATAGCATCATCAGCATTGCCGATCAACCATGATAGCTTGAATTTCTCCACCTCCACTTTGCTAAACACTGACCACCAATTTTAAAAATAAATGCTATTATCTGAATATAATGACAAACATGGGAATGCAAGCTGGTGCAGCCACTCTGGAAAACAGTATGGAGGTTCCTCAAAAAACTAAAAACAGAACTACCCTATGACCCAGCAATTGCACTACTAGGCATTTATCCACGGGATACAGGTGTGCTGTTTCGAAGGGACGCATGCACCCCCATGTTTACAGCAGCACTATCAACAACAGCCAAAGTGTGGAAAGAGCCCAAATGTCCACTAATGGATGAATGGATAAAGAAAATGTGGTATATATATACAATGGAGTATTACTCGGCAATCAAAAAGAATGAAATCTTGCCATTTGCAACTATGTGGATGGAACTACGTGGAGGGTATTATGCTAAGTGAAATTAGTCAGAGAAAGACAAAAATCATATGACTTCACTCATATGAGGACTTTAAGAGACAAAACAGATGAACCTAAGGGAAGGGAAACAAAATTAATATAAAAACAGGGAGGGGGACAAAACAGAAAAGACTCATAAATATGGAGAACAAACTGAGGGTTACTGGAGGGCTTGCAGGACGGGGGAAGGGCTAAATGGGTAAGGGCCATTAAAGAATCTACTTCTGAAATCACTGTTTCACTATATGCTAATTTGGATGTAAATTTTAAAAAATAAAAGTAAAATTAAAAAAATATATAATAATAATAATAGTAATAAAATAAATATAATGACAAACAGATCATAAAAATCTGTAAAGGAAAAAGTTCTTTAGTTTCTGCCATTATTTATCAGAGAGTTAAAAACTGGGGGCGCCTGGGTGGCTCATTTGGTTAAGCATTGGACTTCAGCTCAGGTCATGACCTCACAGTTCATGAGTTCCGAGCCCTGCTGACAGCTCAGAGCCTGGAGCCTGCTTCAGAATCTGTGTCTCCCTCTCTCTCTGCCCCTCCCCCGCTCACACTCAGTGTATGTGTGTGTCTCTCTCAAAAATAAACATTTAAAAAAACTTTTTTAAAAAATTGACCAACCTTAAAAAGCAAATCATGAACCCAAAATTTAAACACCCTGCTAACTGCTACTCCATAGGTTGGCTATACCTGCACTCTCCACACTCTACAACCTCTATAATTTGCAAAAACCTTCAGTAGAAATTTTCTTCCTGTTTCCTATTTTGCAAATTTTAAAATATTATTTTAAAGAAAAATAATAACTTACCTAAAGTCTGCAGAATTATGCTTTCTAATATCACCAGATCTTGAACTTGTTGCAGGTAAGCCTGCAGGTGAGAAGACAGATAAGTTATTCCCCAAAAAGGCACAATATACGAAGTGTAAACAATTCTAACACCCCTTCCAGGGAAACTAAAGCAACAAAAGGCAGGAATGGAGTTAGGAGGTAGAGTAGGAACTAAAATAGAATCCTTGTATCTATTCAGCACAAATTCTCCTCTTAAAGAAGAAAACAAGTGGTATACTGAGATATAACACTTTATTGATAACTAGCTACAGAAAAGGCACCAGAGATTTGGCTCACTTTCAAGAATAATATTTGTGATGCAGACATAGATAATTAAAAATACATCTTTTTCAACATCACCAAAATACATCTGTAGACCCTTCCTATAGTACTATAGGCAATATCAAACATTTGACTACTGATAAACCTTTGAGGTAGATTTCTAAAAATTATAAGAAGAGTTCAAAGGAAAAGGGAATAAACAGAAAAAAACTCTCTCATATTTGTACCAGCCAATACTATAGCCACTATCCACACATGGCTACTGAGCACTTAAAATGTAGCTAAATTTAAATGTGTAATAGAATATACACCAAATTTTGAAGACTTAATTTTTAAAAATGATGCAAATTACCTCATTAATAATGTTTTAATATTGATTTTATGCTGATATGATATTTGGTGTTAAATTACATAAAATCATTAAAATTTCTTCTTTTAAATGAATATTCCATTTTTTTAATGAAGATTTTAAATCAAATTCAATGAAATGTCAAAAATTTTTAATTACACATGACTCCCATTATATTTCTATTGGAAAGGAATGGTCTAGACCTCTAGGAAAATGAGACTGAGGGAGGAGTTAGATCTATATACCGTAGTGAACTTTCCACTTTATGATCCTGAGGAAGTCCAGTAAGGACTTAAACTATGCCAGTTCTCCTCTCCATACAGTGAAGAAAATATCTTCTCTTAAGATTCATCATCTCATGAAAGCACTGGGTGTTGTATGGAAACCAATTTGACAATAAATTATACTTACAAAAAAAAAAGAAAAGAAAAAAAGGATTCATCATCTCATGAGGAATAGAAACTCAGGTAAGGGGCACCTGGATGGTTCAGTTAAGCGTCTGATTTTGGCTCAGGTCATGATCTCACGGTTCCTGAGTTTGAGCCCCACATTGGGCTCTGTGCTGACAGCTCAGAGCCTGGAACCGGCTTTGGATTCTGTGCCTCCCTCTCCCTCTCTGCCCCTCCGCCCCTCCCCTGCTCATATGCAGTCTCTCTCTGTCTCTCAAAAATAAATAAACATTAAAAAAATTAAAAAAAAAAAACTCAGGTGAGAAGTTATATAAATACACTTTAAAGGGAAAAAAGTGAGAATTATTTTTTGTTTTACTTTGTGAAAATAAAATTTTGTTTTATTTGGTTAGTTCTATGGACCAGTGTCATTTACTAGTCTAAAGCCAAAAAAAAAAAAAAGTCCAGGGCAATATAAGTCTTTCAAGAAGAGCTACTGCTGTACCCAGAGAAAATGATGTCAAGACACTGCTATGCAAAACAATTCACATAATTAGGGGCTATTATCAAAATAAAAAGAACCCTCTCAAAAATTACTTTCTCCAATATGAGCAAAACACGCAAATTTATTTGATAAAGGATGACTCATGCATCCATTGTGAGACAGAAGTAATCTAGTAACAGAAACCCATAGTTTAAATACTTACAAATGGTCAGACCTCAAAATTTCTCACAACTCATCACTCTCCAACAAGACTTTTTTTAAGTTTATTTTGAGAAAGCGAGAGAGCACACTCTAGAGAGAGCACACAAGCAGGGGAGGGGCAGGGAAAGAAGAAGAGAGAAGTTTCTAGGTAGGTTCCGTGCTGCCAGTGCAGAGCCCAACATGGGGCTTGAACTCACAAACTGTGAGATCATAACCTGAGCCAAAACCAAGAGTTGCACACTCAACCATCTGGCCACCCAGGCACCCCCCGCACCCCAAACAGACTACTAAAGCCAGGACAGAGTTTCCCCTCTTTAAAAAATGGAGGGTAAAAAAAAAGCTATGTGCACATGCATAGGACAAAGGTCTGATAGAATACATACTGGAATTATAATCAGTAATATCTTGCTAAGAGGAAGGAAGATGAGCTTTAACTTTTACTTCAAATGATTCTTAAATGTTTGGATTCTTTTTTTTTTTTTTTTTAAGTTTATTTTTGAGAAAGCGCACCATCAGGGGAGGGACACAGAGAGAGGGAGCCGGAAGATCCAAAGCAGGCTCTGCAGTGACAGCAGAGAGCCTGATGCAAGGGCTCGAATTAAGAACTGCAAGGTCATGACCTGAGCAGAAGCCGGTCGCTTAACCAACTGAGCCACACGGGCGCCCCAAATGTTTGGGTTCTTTCATAACAAGCATATAAATCTTTTGTAATTTCTTTAAAAGTTAAAAAAAAAAAAGTAACAGGACTCATTTTTTTAAGAATTCACAACAAAAATATATTTGTAAGAATATTATTCACAATATTATACTGGTAAAAAGTTGGAAATTATGTTAGCAGAAAATGAATGATTATTATATGTACATAAGGAAATAAATTATCTCAACACTTAAAGAAAATGGAGAATAAGATGGGAAAATATTTGGGGGGCACCTGGGTGGGTCAGTCAGTTAAGTGACCACCTCTTGTTTCGGTTCAGGTCATGATCTCATGGTTTGGAAGTTTGAGCCTCATGCCAGTCCTTATGCTGACAGTGTAGAGCCTGCTTGGGATTCTCTTTCTCCCTCTCCCTCTGCCCCAATCTCTCACTCTCTCAAAATAAATAAATAAACTTAAAAAATATATATTAAAAAAAGAAAATATCTGGGATAATAATAAGTGAAAAAGACATACAAAGTATGTACGTGTGTGGCTATTCATAGAAAAGCAGCTGGAAATAATGATTCACCTACATATCCATGGTTCAAATTATATCTAAATAATATATTTTCTTTCTGTTTTCCTGTGTTTTCCAATTTTACTATAATGTATACAATTAACTTTTGCCATAAAGTTTCTGATTTTTTGTAAAGGAAAACACTGAAAGTTTAACAGCCCCCATTTGACTTCAGCAAATCAAAGTTACAAAATTAAATTATCATCAAAATAAAGAAAAACAGATATGTGTAATTAATCCCTTACCTCACTCCTAGTATCAGGAAGTGATTCCTGTGGATGGAGACAAGTATGTGCTACCTTGATGACGTGTTCCAATTTTTTTGGTTGCTCCTCTACTTTAGCTGCTAGAAATAAGGCCGCTGGAGCCACAGACTGGATGGAGAGAAAATAAATCGTATTTATTTCTAGATCGAAGGAGATCTAAAAAAGAACTAAGTCTCAAACCAAGTTCTTTGCCTGCCTCAACTTCATCACTTCTTGTTAATGCCTTTTCTTCTACTTAAAATGTCCTCCCCTCTCTTACCCATTAATTCGCATCCACTCCTGAAAACCAATCCTTCAACAAACTACCTACCTAATGCAAGAAACTACTAGGTGTAAATAGTTGGCTTCTCATTTAAAATAAAATTCTTTCTTTAAGTTTATATCATAGCCCTCTGTATACTTTTTTTTAAAGGAGTACACTGAAAGTAATTAGTGGTCGCCAGGAGCTAGAAGAAGAGAAGAATGGGAGTGATCACTAATGCTTAAGAAGTTTCTTTCTGGGGTGATATAAATGTTGTGGAATTAGATCATGGTGAAGGTTGCACACCTTTGTGTGTTAACTGTACACTTTAAAACCAGCTAATGGTACACTTTAAAGGACAAATTGTATTTTATGTGAATTATCTCAAGTACACTTACATATGAGGGAGCACAAATCTCAAGGGAATTCAAAGAATATTATTACATTCAAGAGGCTATACAAAGAAAGCACTTAGGGAGGGAAAGAATCTCAAGCCAACACACAAGTAGACAACAAATTCAGTCACTAAACAATATAAGAGATTAGAGCAATAGGACATAAGTGTAGCCTGGTAGTGATCTAGAAAACCTCAGGAAGAATTCTTTTGAATATTAACAAGAATACTTCAATGAATCAAAGATGGAAATGGCAAGAGGCAGGAGTCAAAGAAATACAATAAATAATTTTTTACACAACTTAAACATCCACTTTACTGAGTAGAACTGACAAGCATTCTAATACTTATTTGTATCCCTGCTATCTGCTACTTTGCTAGAAGAGATTTTTATCCACAAATTCAACTCACAGTAACAATTCTCTTCCTTCATATTTACTGCATATTTCCTTCATATTTGTATGGAGCCATATTTGTATGCAGCAAGCTCCGTATACATACATTCCTAGACCTTAGGATAAGCAAAGCAGAACCAGAGGAAAATTGTCATGAACAAGATGTGGGGAATCAGAGCAGGAAGCACACTAAACTGAGTAGGTGACACAGGTAACAGGATGTGGAACACAAAAGATCTTTAACAAGAGAGTGACACTAGGGGCGCCTGGATGGTTCGGTTGGTTAAGGTCCAATTTCGGGCTCAGGTCATGATCTCATGGTTTGTGGCATCAAGTCCAGTGTCGGGCTCTGCGCTGGCAGTGGGGAGCCTGCTTGGAATTCTCAGTCTCTCTCTCTCTCTCTGCCCCGCCCCCTTCACATGCATGTGCGCACGCTTTCTCTCTCTCTCAAAAATAAATAAAATGAACATTAAAAAAACAACACACAAAAGAGTGACACTAAAGATTTTAGGAAAAAAAATGTATAGTTTAGGAAACATTTAGAAAGATATCTTTGGTCCCAGGAGGGACCAAAAGGAAGAAAGAATGAAATGCATTAAAAGGTAATTTAAAAAAAAATTAATAATCCAGGTATTAAAAAATAAAGTTTAGAGTAGGAACTAGCAATACAAATGAGGGGAAAAAAAACACAGGCATGATTTTAGAAAATTAATAGGGTTTCACTAAATGTATGTATTTGCACACAGAAAAATAAAATCCTAAAATGGTAACAGGGTTATCTCCAAACAGTGTAAGAATATCATCATTTCCTCCTTTACTCTCTGTCTTCTTTTAATTTGATGATGATGACTGCGCACCAATAGAGACATAAAAAGTTAACACTATAAAAATTAACAGGACTTTATAACTGATTTGAAAAAATGGAAAAGAACTACTTAATGACAATACTAAGATTCTAAGCCTACAACTTTGCCTTCAAAGAGCTAAAAATGTATTTGAAAGGCAGAAACTAAAACATAGTATACTAACAATAACTAAGAAGGCAAGATAATAATGAAGTGACTACAAGAGATAAATTTTAATCTAACTTTTGTGCAGTCAACCATGTAAATACTCATTGTTCCTCATGGAATCACTTACCAAGCCAGTTTATCAAAACATTTTCCCATTAAAGGCAGTTTCTAAGAGGATTCTTATACCAGGTAAGAGTTTAAGATTTTCTCCATTTTGTTTTATTTAAGTTTATTTATTTGAAAGAGAGAAAGAGTGAGTGGGAGAAGGGCTGAGCAAGAGGAGAGAGTGAGAATCCCAAGCAGGCTCCGCACTGCCAGCCCAGAGCCCGATGCGGGGCTCGAACCCATGAACCGTGAGATCATGACCTGAGCCTAAGTCAGACGCTTAACTGACTGAGCCACCCAGGCGCTCCTACATTTTAAAAGAATAAAAACGCTGGGGCGCCTGGGTGGCTCAGTCGGTTAAGCGTCCGACTTCGGCTCAGATCACGATCTCGCAGTCAGTGAGTTCCAGCCCCGCATCAGGCTCCATGCTGACAGCTCAGAGCCTGGAGCCTGCTTCCAATTCTGTGTCTCCCCCGCTCTCTGCTCCTCCCCCTGCTCACACTCTGTCTCTGTCTCTCAAAAATGAATAAACATTAAAAAACATTAAAAAAAATAAAAATTAAAAAAATAATAAAAATGCCACTTAATATTTGTTTGCTATGTACAGGCATTTTGTAAATTAATTCATTTAAATCTTATTAATACTCTATGAGACAGGCACTGTTACTGACTCCAAAGAGATGAAAAAACTGAGGCCTATGTAACTTACCCAAAGCCATAGAACTAGTAAGCAGTGCAACAAAAATCCAAATCTAGACAGGTCTGACTCCAGAGCCCATCCTCTTAACCACTAAGCTTGACCCCTTACGGATTAGCTAATCAGAATAAAATACACATAATCAAATCAGTTAGTTATCAAAATACAACACCCACATTTTACAATATATGAAATACAACATAAACACACATACCAAGTTGGTCACCACTAATTTTATATTCCCCCATTTGAAAATATTTAAAATAATACATATAGAAATTCACGAGGTTAAATTTCTTCTCAAAAAGAGAGTAATGCAATGCCAGAATTTAAGTAAAAATAAATCATTCAATCATGTTCACTAAAGAAATAAAACTTATTTCCATTGAAAGGCAACCTCTCTATCTTCCAGGGTGTTTGAAATATATTTTATCTTGATATAAGTGATGCAAAATACAATAATGCAAAAATTAATCATGTTGCACACTTCAGATTTTTATGCTTTACTGTTCAATACATTTTTTTAAAAAACAAATGTTTAAAAAGCAAGAGCTCTAGGCTCCAAAACACTGAAAAATGAGAAAAGTACCCACAACATGTGAAATACAGCTCTAACACATAAGAGCTCATATAAATTAGGAAATCAGGATAAAAGCGGGACAAAGGGAATCAACAATTTTTAGTCAATTCTTCAATTTCATAAGAACAGTGACCAATAGGTGTAAGAAACTCAACTTCACTAACTGAAGAAATGTAAATTAAGAAAATAATTTAGGGCTACCTCTAACTTGTTCACCACTGTATCCCAAGTGCTCAACAAGTAGTTAAAACTTGGTATTTCCTGATGTAATGAATAGAAGTTCTGATGTAATGAATAGAAGTTATTTGTGATGAAGCAGAGAAAACGATCCTCTCTTACAGTGCTATAAACAATGCATACTGATATAATCTTTCAGTAGGGCAAACTGACACAATGAAACAATGTATACTGATATTATCTCAGTAGGGCAAACTGACATAAAAATTTTTCAAATGCAGTCTCCTGGACACAGCAATTTCACCTATAGGAATTTATATTAGAACAATCACATAACTCACATACTATATATGTACCAATTTTATGTAACACTGTTTGTAATTAATAAACTAGAAACAACCCAAGTATCTACCAATAGGGAGCTGAAATAAATTATAGTAACTACACAAATAAATACTACGTGACCATTTAAAGTATAGTTGACCCTCAAAAACACATTTGGGGCACATTTGGGGTTTGGGGCACCTGCGTGGCCCAATGGGTTAAGCATCTGACTTTGGCTCAGGTCATGATCTCCCAGTTTGTGAGTTCGAGCCCTGTGTCAGGCTCTGTGCTCAGAGCCTGGAGCCTGTTTCAGATTCTGTGTCTCCGCCTCTCTCTGCCCCTCCCCCATTCACACTCTTTCTCAAAAATAAACATTAAAAAAAAACTAAAAAACAAACAAACAAAAAAAAAAAACCAAACAAAAAAACCCCACGGGTTTGAACTGTGTGGGTCCACTTATATGTGGGTTTTTTTCTATAAATATAGTCCAATACTGTAAATGTATTTTCTCTTCCTCATGATTTTAGTATTTTCTTTTCTCCAGCATATTTTATTGTAAGGGTATGGTATATATAACGCAAAAAGAAAACTATGTGTTGACTGTGTTATTGGTAAGGCTTCTGGTCAACAGTAGGCTATTAGTAGTTAAGTGTTTGGGGAATCAAAAGTTATATGTGGATTTTTGGCTATGTGGGGGTCAGTGCCCCATCCCCACCCTGTTCAAAAGTCAACTGTAGGGGCGCCTGGGTGGCGCAGTCGGTTGAGCGTCCGACTTCAGCCAGGTCACGATCTCGCGGTCCGTGAGTTCGAGCCCCGCGTCGGGCTCTGGGCTGATGGCTCAGAGCCTGGAGCCTGTTTCTGATTCTGTGTCCCCCTCTCTCTCTGCCCCTCGCCCGTTCATGCTCTGTCTCTCTCTGTCCCAAAAATAAATAAACGTTGAAAAAAAAAATTTTTTTAAAAATAAAAAAAAAAAAGTCAACTGTAATGAAAAACCAATACAAAAAGATAGAACATACTGTTAACTGATAAAAGCAACTCGCTTAAGAGTATAGTAAGAAATGATTTTTTTACTAGAAATAAATAAATACTAGTATATTTATAAAAAAATGTCCAAGACCCGAAATGACAAAACATTTATCAGTGGTTACCTCCGGAGGGTGGGATTACAAAGGAGCTTTCACTTTCCACATTATACATGTCTTTCTTTCCTACTTTTTTTTAAGTTTATTCATTTATTTTAAGAGAGAAGGAGAGTGTGCGAGTGGGGAAGAGGCAGGGAGAGAGAATCCCAACAGACTCTACACTGCCAGCAGTGAGCCCAATGTGGGGCTTGATCTCATGAACTGTGAGACCATGACCTGAAATCAAGAGTCAGACCCTTAACCAACTGAGTCACCCAGGCACCCCTACATTATACATTTCTATATTAATTTTTACCATAAGTATTTATTACCTTTGTAATGGTAAAAAAAATAATAATAATACCATGAAAAATGCATGGCAGCTTGACTGGACAAATATCAATGCTACAATAATGTATGATGTGATTTATAATTTGAATTTCAACTTATCACAAGTAAACTCTTAAAAATTAAGATATTAAAGGGTGATATTTTTGATCTGTTAATTTTCAAATGTGCCTAAAATCAATTCTCTAGAGAGAAACAACAATTCCAAATTTAAAGTCACTGGATTTTGGGAAAGGTCACGCCATCCACTAGAGTCTCTCTATATTGAATAATTATCAAATCATATTCAAATTTACTGAAGGTGCTTTGGAGGATATACAGAAAAGTGAGTCTCTGTCCTTGCTAAGCGTATAATGCATAGGAAATAAGGAAAAAATATACTTTACCATAATAAAAGAGAAGACATTTAGAAAACTTTTAGAATTGGCAAGACAGCTATGGACTTTGTCTTCAAATTTCATTCTTTATCCACACTGCCTTCTATTCTAGAACTATCAGATACCCTCAATAAATGCTTTTCTCTGTCTTAGTTTGCTCCTTGCAATCAGAGGTAGGGCATGGTTGCAGGTAAAAGGTCTACTGATAGGACAAAGCCAAGCTGACTGGATAATTGGCAAAAATTCGGAACACTTAATCCACAGATCCAAAGGGTTTCCTGTGAGTATGCCAATATCTTACAGGAGCAATATCTAGCTTCACAGATTCTCTTTCTATGGCATTAAAAAAAAAAGAGGTCAAAGCTATCATCCTAAGGACAAGTCTTGAAAACTTTTCCACAAAACATAACCTTTCTTTAAAAAAAAGATGAAATATTTGACTCACAAATCCATACGAAGTATTCATCAGGTTTAACCCTATTACCTTGTGATTTTATTAAACAAATATAGTCTTACCTGCAACCGGGAAATCACTATGCACTCGCTTCCAAGTCACTTATAATAATGTTAAATAGGACCATTTCAGGTATCAAAACTGAAAATAGCACTATTTACAATTCTGTCCAGAAAAAAAAAATCCCTTTATTACTATTATTTTCTTTTTCCTGTCTTAAAAGTCACCCCCCAGTCATCACATAATGTGCCTTCCCTTCCCAACTGGTCACTGAATCATTTATGTTCACCTGTTTTCCTGTGACTATATTATTATTTAGTATTTCAAAAATTACACTTAAATTAAGCATTGTTTCCCCTTTAATGCTCCTCTCCCATCCCCAAAATGCTAAGTTTAAGTGTTCAATAATCTTTTTATAGAGAATCCACCTATTCTAAGGATACACTAAGCCTACCAAATAACTACCTAAGCAGGAAAATTGGAAGAATTGGATTCAGTGTGGCACATAATGATCCCACTGAAATCCCAGTTCACCAACAAAGATCACAAACACACACACATGTTGGAATCAATCACGAAAGGTTTACACATACAACAAAATACTTACATTTCGATGGAACTGTGTAAAGGACTGAATCATGTAGAATCGATGCATGTATACTATAGCAGTGTTGATAGTCAATTGTGAGCTAAAATGTTCGTTAAGGCCCCAAAACAGACTGGCAGCACGATTCCCGAAAATACAACCTGTATATCCTCCCAAAAGGACCATGCAGCCATGCACAATACATGCTTCTAAAGGGAAATCACACATAATTTTCCAAATTAAAGAGCAAATCTGTTTTCTTTCACCAAGTTATTAACCACCAATTGACACCTAACATAATGCCTTACATACATACAACAGATATTCAATATAATATGCTAAACTGATACAAAGCAAGCTTCTTAGCACGTGGGGATCAAGAAGGATATAAAAAATTTACGTTAAGACCTAAACCAGTCACTTGCCTCCTGAAAATCTTGCAGTGGTGATCCATTAGCTCAGGGTATCTCTTCACATGACTTACAACATTACACCTTCCGTGATCCGGGCCCTAGGTATGTCTCCACTACTCCTCACCTTCTGACCTCTAGAAATTAACTTTCCACTCCCACTTGTCTCTGGCAACTAATAAGCCTTTCCATATGGTGATCCCTTGGACCAGAAACACTATGGAATGATTTTATATTCATTCACTGACAAGAAAAAAACTTAAATGCCTTTACTTCTAAAGCCCTCAGAAGACAATGTGGGTTGTTATTCAGAGAAAAGGTCGTCATCCCATGACGGCAACAACCTTAACAACAACACACATATAAAAAAGGATTAGATGTATGGAAACAGAATTTAAAACAAAAAAAAGCTTAACTCAGTACTGAACTGATGCTTAGGAAACAAATTGGATATCTGCAACAAAGAGGACACTTCTTTTGAGAGGAGCACAACTTTAAGACACAAACATTACAGCCAGCAACACAATCCACTCAGAAACACACTTAACCCAACACACTTAATCCACCCAGAAATAATTTTCCACTCTCAGACTTTAAAACTATATACGCTTGGGGCGCCTGGGTGGCTCAGTCGGTTAAGCGGCCGACTTCGGCTCAGGTCACGATCTTGCACTCTGTGAGTTCGAGCCCCGCGTCGGGCTCTGT
Source organism: Lynx canadensis (assembly GCF_007474595.2). NCBI lineage: Eukaryota > Metazoa > Chordata > Mammalia > Carnivora > Felidae > Lynx > Lynx canadensis. Next base: position 75,217,852 of record NC_044309.1, read on the forward strand.
GCTGACAGCTCAGAGCCTGGAGCCTGTTTCAGATTCTGTGTCTCCCTCTCTCTGACCCTCCCCCGTTCATGCTCTGTCTCTCCCTGTCTCAAAAATAAATAAACGTTAAAAAAAAAATTAAAAAAAAAACTATATACGCTTTATCTGTTACAAAATGAGTATATTTTCTAACAAAAATACTTCAAGTGAAATAAGTCATTAAGTTACCTGATCTTTGAAATGCAAAGAAAATACACATTAGAACTCTGAGTAATTTAAAAACCCAACATTTGTAAGGGCTTATTTATTTAAATGCTTTTTTAAAACAATAGATCCTTGGGTCTGTATGCTTACGAACAGAAACTGACATCCTTCTTTCCTCTGAAATTCTATAGTTTTAACAGTAGCTACCATTTGAAAATCTAAATACCACGCGTTGTGTTGGGCACAGAAACTACATGCAAAGGGTAACACTCCATTTTACAGACGAGAAAACCAAGAATTTGACAAGTTTCCTAAACAGCTAGTAATTAGGAGGAACGGATTTTGAACCTAAGCTGGGGCATTAATTCTAGGTCACCCTTTCTTTATAAGCCCTTCAGGTCTTGAATTTCTCAAAACTCTCTTTAAACACTAAGTTCAAGAGGCAGCCATCAACAGTGAAACCTCTACCAAAACCTTAGGGCATAGCGGAAAAGTACAATCTGAAAGTCACCAGACCAAGAGACCACAACACAACGAAAAGGGACTAGGAAAGGCTGGTTAAAACACAAAACTGCGAAGGATACGAATTCCCAGCAAGGCTGATGGCACTGGTGAGCGAGCGGGAAATTAACTCCGCTTCGCTTCCCTCGCGTAAAAACTGAATTTGAGGCTGCCCCAACGCAGGTTCTACCACCTAGACATTCAGCCCCTGCCTCCCTCTTCCGTCCCTGACATAGCCTGAGGCCTGGACGCCCGAGCTAGGCGGGTCTGACTCCAAGGCCGGAGGCCTAGGCCGCAAGGATACACGTTAAGACGTTGTCCCATGTCCTGGAGCAGATTGGCCGCCTGCTGGCGAGAAGAAAGTTCTTTATCTGGGTCCAGGCCAAAACGACGGGACGGGCTGTTTTCCAGCTGTTCTCGAGTAAAATACCACCGTTTGTTGTTGTTCTTCCTCTCTCCCTCCATAGTGCTTCAACCAGAAGGCAGCGGCGGAGGCTGCAGCACTTCCCAGCGTCACCTAAGCGGCGACACACATCCGCTGTGCGGGGGCAACCGCGACGTGACGAACTTCCGCTGGAGGATGGACGGCTAGGTTGTGACAGGCTTCCGCAAAGAAGGACTAGATAAGGGGTCTACTTCCGGAATGGACCTCACGACAGCCTGTAGCCGAATTAACAGCCAGTAGGCAACCAGGAAAGACCTTGAGTCTAGGACGCAGGCGCCAGTCATGTGACCCCTGGGAGGTAGGGTGGAGTTAGAAGTTCTCGTTTGAAACCCCATCTCCTCCCGCGAGATCTGGGTTTAGCCTTCGCGTGGTGGAAGAGGTGGTGGGGTAAGGGTTGTGGCGGGCGTAGGCGCCCGCCCACGCGCCCCTCGGTGGTTCTTCAGAGAATTTCGTTTGTGGTGGGGGTGGAGGTATAAAAATGGTGCCTTTTCTGAACTTGACAGAAAACAGGTGAGACTGTCGAAAACTGAAGAAAGTAATCAAAGAGAGTGACCCTATCATATATCGTAATATAAAGCAACAAGAAAGCTGTTACGTTGTTGGTAACAGTGTAAACTACCCATTTACAAAGCCGCTTTACAACATTTATCCAAAGCCTTGAAAAAATTCCTATCCCTTGCCACAGTGATTCAACATAAGGGAATGAAATGAAATGAATAGTGTTAATGAATTTAGCGATTATGGGGCGCCTGGGTGGCTCAGTTAGTTAAGCTTCGGACTTCAGCTCAGGTCATGCATGATCTCACAGTTCGGGAGTTCAAGCCTTGGGTGGGGCTCTCAGCACAGAGCTGACTTCCATCCTCTGTCCCTCTCTCTGCCCTTCCTCCCTCTCAATTTTTTTTTTTTTTAATTTAGTGATTGCTATGTTCCAGGCGCACTATTGACTCTTCATTTAAAAGGCCCAATATCACTACCAAGAGATAGTAGTACTTCAGTCCTCGTTTGGTGGACGAATGAACTAAAACTCCTTCATTGTGGAAAGCTTCCACCTCCACATAACACACGCACAAGTTTGTAAGTCCTTGTCCTCCGTCGAGATATACTCCAGCTGAACGCACGGGCAAGATACTTAGCCTCTTTGTGCCTCTCGTATAAATGGAAATGGTAATAATAGTACCTACAGGTTGTGAGAAGGATTAAATGAAGCTATAATTAGTTAAAAGCCTTTGTAATAGTACCTGGATCATAGGAACATAGAAAACATTGATTAGATGTTATCATAGTGTTTATTATATTAAAATTGAGGGTAAGGACAATGCCTTCTTCATCTTTGTGTCCATAGCACTTACTTAGTGCAGTCCTGGCCCTAGTAGTCAATAAATATTTGTCAAATAAGTGCTCACAACACCCTACAATAAAGAAACGGGCTCGGGGAGATTAAGTAGTTTGCCCTACACACTACACTGCTTGTAAGTGTAAGTTTTTAAATCAAATCTAATTCCATAATTCTTTCCATTCTAGTAAACTGTATTCTTGCTTTTCTAAAACACTCAATTTGCCTTAATTAAATTGGTATAGATTTAGATCCTTTGTCTTTTATAATATTTTGAGTTTCACCATTTTAGACGTGGCTGTTCTCACTCAGTTTGATTCTAATTCATTCTCAGAAGTATTTCCTTCCATTTCAGGCCCTTCTCTGCCATCTACTACCTACAGTTAGCATTAGCGACATTTTACTACAGAAAAACTGAGGTTCAGGAAGATTTAAGTGACTTATTTCAGGTTATAACATTTAAAAAAAATGTATGATTTCAAACTTCTGATATCACAGACTTGTGTCTTTTAATAGAATAAGCATTTTTTCAATTATGTAGTCATTATATAATCTTTTAAACAGCCAAAATTATTTCTCCCAGAACCCTCTTGCCTGTTTCTCTGACCTGTGTTTGGTTCTCTATTTGATCCCTTGGATTAATGACTCCATTTTGAATTTGCTATCCTGGCTGAGTATACCAGTCTTCCAAGAAAAAGTTCTGGTATCTGCTAAGCTCTAGGCAATGCAGGTGGTAATCAATGCCTTGCTACCCAGGCATACAGAACTCAGAGAAAGGAAATATTCTTTGACTGAAGATAAATATTTGAAAGTAGGTAGCAATAATAATAATTGCTAAACACGAGTTTTGCATCAGGCCTGGATTCAAATCCCAGCTCTTTTTTGTTGTTGTTGTTAACCCTCAGCCATTTTTAAGTGTGCAGTTCCATAGTGTCAACTGTAATCACATTGTTATGCAACTGGTCTCTACAACTTTTTCATTTAGCAGAACTGAAACTCCATACCTATTGAACAACTCCTCATTTCCCTCTCTTCACACCTCTGACAACCCCCATTCAATATTGTGCTTCTATGAGTTTGACTGCTTTAGCTATCTCATATAAGTGGAATCATACAGTGTTTGTCTTTCTGTGACTGGCTTGTTTCACTTAGTATAATGTCCTTAAAATTCCCAGCTGTTCTTTTAACTAGCTGTGTGATCTTAAATGTTATCTCTGGATCCTGACGGGACACCATCTGGCACATAGTAGGTATTCAGTGCATGTTTATTGTCAAAATAATGTTAACCTTCAGGGCGTCTGGGTGGGTCAGTCAGTTAAGCATCCAACTTCAGCTAGGATGTCGTCTCACGGCCCATGAGTTCAAGCCCCACCTTGGACTCTGAGCTGACAGATCAGAGCCTGGAGCCTGCTTCAGAGTTGGTGTGTGTGTGTGTCTGTCTCTCTTTGCCCCTCCCCCACTCATGCTCTGCCTCTCTCTCTCAAAAATAAGTAAAAACATTTAAAATTAAATAAATAAATAAATAAATAAGTAAATATAAATAAAAAATAATGTTAACCTTCAGATAAGTTGCTCTGAAAGAACAATTGACAAAATCTTAAACCAGAGGAATTTTCCTTTTTTTCTCTTTTTTTAATTTAAATAGGACCCTATTTCCTATAAATGAAACCCATCAAGCTACTCTTCCTCATAACTAGATTAATCTTGTTCTGAATGTAGGATTATACCATACCGCATGGTTTGATCTTATTTTGCATTGTGCTTACAAATGTTGTATTTCATCCACATTGAACATTACCATCTACTACTGTTAAAACAGTTTCTTTCCAGGACCCCTGGGTGGCTCAGTCAGTTAAGTGACTCTTGATTTCGGCTCAGGTCAGTATCTCACAGTTCATGAGATCAAGCCCTGCATCAGACTCTGCACAGACAGCTCAGAGCCTGCTTGGGATTCTCTCTCTCTCTCTCTCTCTCTCTCTCTCTCTCTCTCTCTCTCTGCCTCTCCCTGCCCCCCACTCTCTCTCTCTTTCTCCCTCTCTTAAACATTTAAAAAAGAAATTTCCCCCCAAAAATTTCTTTCTAACATTTGTATAGTCTCCAAATTAAAACATGAAAAGATGGTGTGCCATTTGTAACTGTTCCTAATTCCACATTCAGTTGATGTCACTCTGATAGCTTGAAATTTGCCATGGTGTGTGGGTGTTCTGGTAAATTATTAACAACTAGCTATCCAGAAAATAATTATATGTGTACATATATGTACATAAGTTTATACATAAACTTACCAACATAAAAGATGTGTAGCACACAATTTCTAAAAAATAGAATATACAATCTTTATCATAAATTTCTTTTTTTTTAAGGTTTATTTAAACATTAAACCAATGTTTATTGAGACAGAGAGACAGAGAGAAACAGAGCACAAGTTGGGGAAGGGCAGAAAGAGAGGGAGACACAGAACCCAAAGCAGGCTCCAGGCTCTGAGTTGTCAGCACAGAGCCCGACGCAGGGCTCAAACTCAGGAACCATGACATCAAGACCTGAGTTTAACCGACCGAGTCACCCAGGCACTCCTACAATCTTTATCATAAATTTCTTATAGTCAGTTGATTCTCACAGAATACTTTAACCCAGTTTTGCTGAATTCTTTTTTTTTTTTTTAATGTTTATTTATATTTGAAGGAGAGAAAGACAGAGCATGAGCGGGAAGGGGCAGAGAGAGAGGGAGACACAGAATCTGAAACAGGCTCCAAGCTCCGAGCTATCAGCACAGAGCCTGATGTGGGGCTCCAACTCACGAGCCATGAGATTATGACCTGAGCCAAAGTTGGCCACCCAACCGACTGAGCCACCCAGGCACCTCCAGTTTTGCCAAATTCTTGTTTTAAGAACTAACCTGTGATTTCATTTGACAAATGAGAATAGTTTTGACTATTGGTTGACATTTTCATTTATGTTAATCAATAAAATAAAAGTGAAACAATGAGACTTAATGTTGGAACTCCACTTATTTTCAGTGACTTGAGCAACATTTTTGCTGACTTGGATAATAGTTTTTGAAAACTTGAAGAATCTTTCAATTTTTTGAGCTATTGACAATTTAATGGCTATAGACATGATATACTTTTTTGTGTTTATTTTTTTAATATCTTTATTTTAGAGAGAGAAAGAGAGAGTGGGGCAGGGGCAGAGAGAGGGAAAGACAGAGGATCTGAAGTATGGTCTATGCCAACAGGAGAGAACCTGATGTAGGGCTCCAACTCATAAACCGTGAGATCATGACCTGAGCCAAAGTCAGAGGCTTAACCAACTGGGCCACCAAAGTGCCCCAACATGATACACTTTTAAACTTAATCTACATTAACTTATTCTCTTATCGCTTTCTTAAGTCTAGTCAACAAAATAAATAAATCAAGCTTTTGTTTGTAGCATTTGCCAATTCTGTATTGTAAATTCTCCCATTATGGCCAATTTCAGGCTACAAATATGACATCACTGAGCATGAAATTGGGAAGAGATGAACACCATCACGTAGTATTTCCTCCGTATAGATAACAATAGACAGGGACTTCTGGTTTCCAATCTGATATGTAAAGAGCTTGGAAGTCATTGCCCCTGTTCTCATAACAACAAAAAAACATGAACAAACTGAAAATCAACAACGCTTGTTAGATCCAGCAGAGAACTGACATGACAGGGCAAACCTCCACCATAAAAACTAGAAAGAATCAGAAGAGGCAGAACAGAAACTCATGGCTTACTGGGAGCAAAAACTACTTTTGAAACCAGAAACTGATAGGAATACTTGGGCAGTTGACTAACTGCTGGAGACTGCACATAGGCTAGATTGAGAGATTGAAACAAAAACAAAAACTCCTGAGGGCCCCCACATTTTCATGAGTTTTACCTCCAGGAGCCCCATAGGTCTTACTCTGAAGATTGGAGAAAAATCCCCTCATCCTTCTGGCAGGGAGAGAGAAAAAATACTTGGAAATAGACCCAGAGCATTCAGTTCTCCTTAACAAAGGCCTGTCCTCAATGGTAGCTACTTAACAGAGCCTAACCAACATAGGAGAAGGAAAATAACCAACTCCAGCCTCCTCTAGCCTTCTGGTTTCACCTAAGATGGGGGTGGGGGAAGGGGATAAGTTAATAAGCATTTGTGAAGGTCAGTCCAGGGAGGACACAAACTCACTAAAATACTGAGACCTGACAGGATTATAAAACGCTTCCCCCGGGGCACCTGGGTGGCTCAGTCGGGTTAAGCGGATGACTCTTGTTTTCGGCTCAGGTCATGATTTCACAGTTCATGAGTTCCAGCCCTGCATCAGGCTCACCACTGACAGTGGAACCTGCTTTGGAATCTCTTTCTCTCCCTCTCTCTTTGCCCTTCCCCTGCTCATGCTCTCTCTCTCAAAATAAATAAACTTAAAAAAAAAAAAAACACTTCCCCAGCTTCCCCCTCTTATCAACACATCAGTAGATCTGTATAATAACAGGATTATAATGGAAGGAACTACAAATTCAGACCCTATTTACGGAGTCTGTAGGTAAACCCAAAGACAACATGGGAGACAGAGACATCAGAGGAAATTTTAGCCTCTGACAGGTATAGCCATAGCAAACAGGAAATACCAGCCTAATTCCCAAACAGATAAATATAAAACCCCCATTCCTTTTACCCAATATATCACATCTAACTTTCTACAAAAAGATTATAAGGCATACCAAAAGGTAAAAAGTACTGTTCAAGAGACAAAGCAAGCGGGGCGCCTGGGTGGCGCAGTCGGTTAAGCGTCCGACTTCAGCCAGGTCACGATCTCGCGGTCCGTGAGTTCGAGCCCCGCGTCGGGCTCTGGGCTGATGGCTCAGAGCCTGGAGCCTGTTTCCGATTCTGTGTCTCCCTCTCTCTCTGCCCCTCCCCCGTTCATGCTCTGTCTCTCTCTGTCCCAAAAATAAATAAACGTTGAAAAAAAAAATTAAAAAAAAAAAAAAATTAAAAAAAAAAAAAAAAAAGAGACAAAGCAAGCATCAGAACCAGACTTTTGATAATTTTGGAATTATCAAACTGGGAATTTAACTGACTAATATGCTAAGGACTCTAAAGGAAGAAGTGGACAACATGCAAGAACAGATGAGTAATGCAAGCAGGGAGGTGAAAGCTAAGAATCAAAAGGGAATGTTAGAGGGGCGCCTGGGTGATTTAATCGGTTGAGTGTCGGCTCTTGATGTCGGCTCAGGTCATGATCCCAGGGTCATGAATTCAAGTGCCACATCAGGCTCCATGCTCAGCATGGAGCATAGGATTCTCTATCTCCCTCTTTTCCTCTCTCCCACTCCTACTCTCTTTCTCTAAAAACAAAAAAAAAATTACAAAAGGAAATATCACATAAAAAACACTGTAATAGGGGTGCCTGGCTGGCTCACAGTCAGTAGACTTTTGATCTTAGAGTCATGAGTTAAAGCCCCATGTTAGGCCTAGAGCTTACTTCAGCAAAAAAAAAAAAAAAAAAAAAAAAAAAAACAACACACAACTGACGAACACCGTAAAGGAAATGAATGCCTTTGATGGGCTTATCAATACACTGGACACAACCAAGTAAAGAATCAGTGAGTTTAAAGATATGTCAATAGAAACTTCGCAAACTGAAAAGCAAAGAGAAAAAGAATAAAAACAATATCTAGATACAATACATATAAATAACTTCATAAGCCTATATATAATAGTACAATGTAGTATAGGAAGAGATGAGTTTTTAGTATCTATTACTTTTATTTTTAATATCATTTATTCAATTGTATGTTTAGATACTTTTTAATAGTGGCTTAACAATGAGCTTGCAAAATTCCTGAAAATTTAACAGGCAGCTAAAAACTAGTGTGAACTGATTGAGCACTCTGCTTGAAATAGCTTAAAGATTCATCAGAAGTACCATATTTACATTAAAATACTGTCGTTTCCATCATATGCTAAACACTATACTGAGGAAATTGGCATGTATTATCTCATTTAATTCTCAATCTATGAAGTAGAATCTAATCTCAATTTAATTCTAAATCTATGAAGTAGATACCATTGCCATTTTTAAAAATAAAACAGAGGCTTAATCTATTCAAAGATCCCAAGAATATGGCAAAACTAATATTTGACCCCAGGTCTGTGCTCTTTCAACTCGCTGCCTTCTGAAACTTACAGTACACATAAGACTGGGACAAGAAAAAGAGTAACTGGCACTTGATTCCTCCATTTTTCTGAAGTTATTTAGCCCACTCCCACTCCAGCTCTACATTGAACCCATAAATCCTGTCTCCTTAGATAAAGGGAGTGTCAGTCATAGTAATTCTTCAGGGCATTACCATGGTTACCAAACACAGAGACCAGTGCTCCAGCCTGGACATTCCAGAAGAGGACAGGGAGGAGCTAAGATGGCCTTCTTCAACTTATATCTATTGGGATATCAAAATTCCTTTTGGAACAAGAAAAGGGACACAACTAAAGAAACAAGTAAGGGGAATACAGGGTGGAGGAGAAGAGCTGGTGGTAGATATAGAAGAGCTTCTTCTTAGCCGTTTCTTTTTCTACCTTGTGTTAGAGCTTTATCCCCCACAATTAACAATTACTCTATAGTTAAAATTATGGAGTAGGGAGATTATCCATTCAGCTTCCCTCTTCTGTCATTTAATATCCATGTTGAGACATTCAGTTTGTTCAACGGAATAAATGTATTCTTATTCATTTGTTCATTTAGTTAACATTTACTAAGTACAGTTTTGTGCCAGGCTTTATATTGGTGCCTGGGGTAACAAAGATGGATAGGAGGTCTCTGCCATAAAGTGGCTGCTGGATAAAGATAAATATGCAAACAAAAAATTGGCAATATATTGTATGAATAAATTAAATATAGAATGCTGTGGAACTACAAAAGAGGAAGTACCTGATACTATTGGATTTGAATGAGCACAAGAGAATCCTTTAGAGAATACTTCACACAGGAAATGCTCCCAGAACTGAGAGTTAAGAGATGATTGGAGGTCACCAAGTAGACAAGAAGGGAATATTGCACAACGGAACAGAGACTTGAGAGAGAGCCATACTAAGTGAACTCCTTGGGTACAGATAAAGTGTAAAGAAGACACGTGCTGAGAAGTAAGCCTTCAAAACTTGTCAGGGGCCAGAAAATGGAGGATGCTGTTAGCCATGCTAAGAATTTTAACTTTATAGGGAACCATTGAAGGATTTTTAATAGGCAGTGAGTAAATACCCAATTGTATTATCTTCACAATGCCTAGTAATGCCTAATACATAATACACTATGTATTATGCAAGAATACATAATACAATTAATAAATACTGGTAGGTAAATAAATTAATAAATGATATTTGATCATCTCTAAAACAAGAAGTTAGAGGAGGCTTTGGAGGAAATGTGATAATTGGTTAAGGTCTTAAAAGATGAATTGTTGAAAAGCACAGAAATGGATGGGACAGGGCATTTCAGGAAAAATGGAGAACATATGTGAAGGAAATTAAGTGTAGGCAGGTAGTAAAGCAAAGTTTTATTGGGGTGAAGGGAGGGGGTAACTGGTAAGTATAAAGCACAAAGTTAAGGTTGAGAGAGACTAATCCTGTATAGGCCTCTATTGGCACTCTCTTTCCTCTTTCTAATGATATCAGAAAAGCTCTGTTTTTACATACCCACCTTTCAGGTATGGTTTGTACAAAGGGTCCCACTGGTGAACTCTAGAAATTCCTTAATACCCCTACACCACCCCTCCCCGCCTGGCCTCCACCCAGCTGTGTCCCAGCATTATGCCATGGGGCCACCATTGTCTCCAAATAAGGAGCTCCTCACCCTCTCTCAGAGAAACACATTTGGCTTAAGCCATAAATTTTCTTTGTTCCAGGCCAAAAATAGGCCTCTCCTGGCTGCTTCAACCCTGCCTGCCCCTACTAGATGGGACTTCTCACCATTGAGGGAACTAAGCCCCAAGCCTAGGGTTTTCCTACCCAGTTCGCTACCTAAACTCCAGTAAATAAGACCTGGTATCAATCCAAAGAGGCCTGAGTCTCATTTCTGATTAATTTCATCGTAGGCTAGGCAGAAAAAAAGACTTCACTTTATAAAACTGAAGTCCCCTATGGGGTAATAGAGATGTATTCTGTTATCATCTGCTTACCCAATATTTTTCATTCCAGTGGCAGACTATCAGAGGCTGTAGGCTTAGCCAAATTGTTGGCTTAAAATGTAAGGTTAGAAGGAAGACTGGACAGGAGTGCCTGGGTGGCTCAGTTAGTTGAGTATCCAGCTTCATCTCAGGTCATGATCTCATAGTTATAAGTTCAAGCCCCACATCAGGCTTGCTGCTGTCAGCTTAGAGCCTTCCTCGGATCCTCTGTCCCCATCTCTCGCCCCCCCCAACCTCTCTCTCTCTCTCTCTCTCTCTCTCTCTCTCTCTCTCAAAAATAAATGTTAAAAAAATTAAAAAAAAAAGACTGGGGGCGCCTGGGTGGCACAGTCGGTTGAGCGTCCGACTTCAGCCAGGTCACGATCTCGCGGTCCGTGGGTTCGAGCCCCGCGTCGGGCTCTGGGCTGATGGCTCAGAGCCTGGAGCCTGTTTCCGATTCTGTGTCTCCCTCTCTCTCTCTGCCCCTCCCCTGTTCATGCTCTGTCTCTCTCTGTCCCAAAAATAAATAAACGTTGAAAAAAAAATTAAAAAAAAAAAAAGACTGGACATCAGCTTTGTCACCCCTACAAGTTGTTTCCCCCTCCCCCCTCAATTTTACACCCTCATGCATGATTCCATTTAATTCTCTCAATATGCCTGTGAGGTAGGTATTACTATTCTCTTCTTATCAATAAGGAAACAGGCCCAAAGAGGTTATTAACTTATTTACCCAAGATCAGTGATAGAGCCGAAATTTGATTCCAAATTGTCAAACACATATTGCTCATATGTGGACTTTTTTTTACAAATATGCTACAACAGAAGAAAATTACAGAAAATTATACAGGTCTTTTGCTGTGAGCAGGCAACTGTACAAATGATTGATGATCAGCCTTTCTAGGAAAATCTGTTAACTCCTAAACCCTGAGTTTGAATGGCAGGTGGGCTATAGAGTTGTTCACTGTTCTCTAACAGGTGGTTCTCAAGATTGCCAAAAGCCTACCTACCATTCACTGGAGCTGAATGGTAACTTTTTGCTCAGCTAATGTCCAGAATTGTTGATTTGGGAACTCTTCTATGGAGTCAATGCCTTATAACCTTCTCTCATAGCCCCTGGGCAACTTCCCAAAAAGTTACAGTTCTCCACCCTCAAAGTGGTGTTCTGCAAGCATGGGAAAAAGTAACTGGGTGGGTTCCTTCTCTCTTTTTGTCTCTCTCTCATACGCACAGAGTCATTATTATGTGGTCTCTTATATGCAGATATCAAAACAATAGTTTGATGTTTCCTGTGCTTAAAACTCAAACTTTGCTGGAGTTATTGATGAAACCCAGTGATATAAGTCTATCCACATCCTATTACTCCAGAGAAAACTAGGATGTTTCAGTTCTGTGACAAGAATTTAGTGAAATCACCATTTGGCAAGGTAACTAGTTACCACTGATTCCATCCTTCCAGGAGGCACGTTAAACTAATTGTGGTCCATATAACCCTGGAGTGTGGCTAACCTAATCCATAAACTCCTGACCACCAACTACAGATCCCTGGTATAAACCTGCCAATATATGTCAAGCTAGTAAGCTTAGATCAATTAATAAATACTATATAATACAAGTTGAATATAATTACAGTTGATCTTTGAACAATGTAGGGGTTAGGGGCACTGATCCCCCACATAGTAAAAAATCTGCATGTAACTTTGGACTCCCCCAAAACTTAACTACTAACAGCCTACTGTTGACCAGAAGCTCTACCAAGAACATAAACTGTCCAGTTAACACATATTTTGTAAATTTATTATACACTGTGTTCTTATAGTAAATATGGGAAAGAGGAAATGTTAAGAAAATCATAAGAGAAAATATATTTGTAGTACTGTAATCTTCTTTTGTTGTAGTATATTTATGACAAAAAAAATCCACATATAAGTGGACCTATGCAGTTTAAGCCTGTGTTGTTCAAGGGTCAGTTGTACAGTAGACTCTTTTAGACAAATAGTTGGTCAAAGATTACATTGTAAATTGGGAAATCAAGAAAAGATACATACCTTATACATTTTAGTTTCACTTAATATGTGTAACTGTAGATTCACCAATTTTTTTGACATGGTGCCAATTCCATTTCTTTGAAATTGTGTCCATTGATGACTGTCATGCCTTTCTTTGCCCCTGCAATGCATCATCTATAATTTTCTTTTTTTTTTTAACCTTTATTTCTATTTGAGAAAAGAGAGAGATAGAGCATGAGCAGGGGAGGAACAGAGAAAGGGGGAGCCACAGAATCTGAAGCAGGCTCTAGGCTCCGAGCTGTCAGCAGAGAGTCTGATGCAGGGCTCGAACCCACGAACGGTGAGATCATGCATGACCTGAGCCGAAGTTGGGACGCTTAACCAACTGATCCACTCAGGTGCCCCTCATTTGGGTCTTTTTAAAGTGGAGTCAGGCATTTGCAAAGCAAACTTATTTTTCTTATGATTTTTATGATATTCTTCAAACCTTTTAGTTATCTTCCTCATGTGTAATCAGAAATACTTAAAACTTATCTTTGTAATTCTTTTTCAGAGTAATATTATGGGGCATCTGGGTGGCTCAGTCAGTTGAGCGTCCAACACTTGATTTCAGCTCAGGTCATGATCCCAGGGTCGTGGATCAAGCCCTGCATCGGATTCCGCACTGAGTGTAAACCTGCTGAAGATTCTCTCTCCCTCTGCCCCTCTCTCCTGCCCGTGCACGCTCTCTCTCTAAAAATTAAAAACTAAAACAAAAACAAAAGTAATGGTGCTAAAAGTTTATAATGAAAAATAAGAATCCCCTACTCTACCCTCTCACCTCCAGTCTCCAGAGACAAATTTTGAACTCTTCCAGTTGTTTCTTTGGTACTTAACCTTCCTACTTTTAAAGAATATGCTTTTATGGTATGTATTGATTTATCCATTTTTGGCTATGATATATTGCTTTCCTGTTATGATAGTTGGGAATTTAGCTTTCTTATACCATATACCCCGTGCTTCTCTTCTCCCACCCTGGTTTTTCCAGTATAGTTATGTCACAGTTTTAGGTTTGCCGTAGGCAAAATTTTCAGAATGACCCTCAATGAATCTTACCTTTGTATAATCCCCTCCCCTTTGAGTGTGGGTGGAACCTCTGAATATGATGGATAACACTCCATGATTGTTACTTTATATGGAGAAAGGGAGATTATCTGAGTGGGCCTAACCTAATCATATAAGCCCTTTAAAAGCAGAGTGTTTTCTCCAGTTACCAGCAAAAGAGGAATTCAGAGATTAGAAGCCCGAGCGGAATTTGACACATCATTGCTGGTTTTGAAAATGGAGGGGGCCACATGCCAAAGAATGTGGGTGGCATTTAGGAGCTGAGAGTGGTCTGGCTGACAGTCAGCAAGGCTGAGCCCTATAACCACAAGAAACTGAATTCTGCCAACAACCTGAATGAGCCTGAAAGTGTATTCTTTTTTGGAGCCTCACATAAGACCCCAGCCCAGCCAACACCTTAATTTTGGCCTGGTGAAACTAAGCAGAGGACCCAGTCAAGCCTGCCCAGACTTCTGACTTCTAGGACTGCAAAGTAATAAATTTCATACTGATGGAATTTGCTGTAGGTCTTTTTTCATTCATTGCAATAGATACTTCATGAACCTTTTCAATCCGGAAATTTGTGCCCTTCATTTCTTTTAATTTTTTTATTAAAAAATTTTTCTAATGTTTATTTATAATTGAGAAACAGAGAGAGACAGAGCACAAGTAGGGGAGGGGCAGAGAGAAGGGGAGACACAGAATCTGAAGCAGGCTCCAGGCTCTGAGCTGTCAGCACAGAGCCCAACGTGGGGCTTGAACCCACAAACCGCGAGATCATGACCTGAGCCCAAGTCGGATGCTTAACCGACTGAGCCACCCAGGTGCTCCCGTGCCCTTCATTTCTGGGAAACTGTCTTTTATTAATTTATTCTCTATTTTCTCTCTTCTCTCTTTTTGGAACTTCCATTTGTCAACTATAAATTCTTCTGAGCTGAGGGGCACCTGGGTGCCCCAGTTGGTTGAGTATCTAACTCATGATTTTGGCTCAGGTCATGATCCCAGGGTCATGGGATTGAGCCCCACTTCGGGCTCTGTGCTGAGCCTGGAGCCTGCTTAAGATTCTGCCCCCCCCCCCAAAAAAAAAGTAAATTTAAAAAATTAAAACAAAAAACCTTCTGAGCTGATTCTCTAACTCACTAATCATTCTCTTTATTTTCTTTGGGTTTTTAAAAATGCATTCCTTGGGAGATTCCCCAACTTTATCTTCCAACTTTCTGTGTTAATTATCTATTCTATGTAACAAAGTATCCTAAAACAGAGGCTTAACAAACATTTATTACCTCACTGTTTCTGTGACTCAGGGATCCAAGGAGCAACTTAGCTAGGTAGTTCTAGCTCAAGGTTTCTCATGTGGTTGAAAACAGGATGTCAGCAGGAGCTGCAGTCATCTGATGGCTACAGGCCTCAGTTCCTCTCTGGCTGTTGACAAGACACCTCAGTTTCTCACCACATGGGCCTCTCCATAAGCTGCTGCAGTGTTCTCACGTGGGAGGTAACTGCAGAGCAGGTGATCCAAGAGAGTAAGGAAGCCACAATGCCTTTTTATGACCTAGTCTCAGAAGTGACTATCACTTCCACCTTATTCTTTTTGTTAGAAGAAAGTCACTAAATGCAGCCCATGCTTAAGGGGAGGGGAAATAAGCTCTACTTCTTGAAGAAATAGTGAAGAAGTTGTGGACATATGTGGAAAACACCACACCTTTGTATCAGAACATTTTATCTTGGTTACTATATTTAAGTTCCAAGGGCCATTTTTGGTTATCTGGCTTTCCTTGTGCATATCTTTTCTCTTTTCTTCATGGATATTATACTTTATTTGAAATTCTGTTCCCTGCATTAGCTCCATCTCCTCTGAGCTATTTTTCCTATGACCTTTTTTTTCTCATTGATGACTCTTGTCAAACAATTCATGATCCTTGGCTCTCCATTATAATTTAAGAGTGAGGAACTAAAAGCTGACTAAAAGCCTATGGTGGGAATTGTCTATTGTGGCCTTCACTGTGAGCTTTCTTCTGGATAGCTACAATTTTTCCAGGAAGAATCGTATAATTGTTTCTCTGGGGCTTGGTTATAATGCTAGGACCAGGACAGGAGAAGGGAGTATTGAGAATCACACTTATGAGGATCTGAATTTTCACTTAATCATCAGATTTTTGGTCTTCCACCATATGCCATCCCTCACAGTGAACCCTGGCTAGGAGTGCAGTGCCTCTTAGATTCACTTTCCCCAAAGAAGTCTTTTTTTCCCCAATTTATTGAGATGTAATTGACATGTAACATTGTGTAAATTTAAGGTGTACAACATGTTGATTTGATTATATATACTGCAAAGTGATTACTACAATAATATTAGCTAACACCTCCATCTCAGTACATAATTACCTTTCTTTTTTGTGGTAAGAACGTTTAAGATTTGCTCTCTTAGCACCTTTCAAGCATATAAAACAGTATTATTAACTATAATCACTATGCTGTACATTAGATCCCCAGAACTTACTCATCTTAAAACTGGAAGTTTGTATCTTTCAACCAACATTTCTTTCCCCCACCCCACAGCCCTTGGTAACCACTATTTTACTCTGTTTCTATGAGTTCAGCTTTTTTAGATTCCATGTATGAGATCATAATATTTGTCTTTCTCTGTCCAACTTACCTTAGCATCATGCCCTCAGGATCTATCCGTGTTGTTGTTGCAAATGGCAGGATTTCCTTCTTTCTCATGGCTAAATAATATTCTACTGTACACATATATACACACACACCACATCTTCCTTATTCATTCATCCATTGACAGACACTTAGGTATCCACATCTTGGCTACTGTGAATAATGCTGTAATGAAAATGAGAGTGAAGATAACTCTTCGAGATCCTTTTTTCATTTCCTTTGGATATATACCCAGAAGTGAGATTGCTGGGCAGAGAAATCTTCTATCTCCTTGTTGGGCTAGGTGGTTTTTCTGCTTGTGGTGCATGCTCTGTAGACAGGGTTTCAGTTACCACCTTCCTGTTCTCAGACCTATTCTTTACTCCTGCCTTCTGTGGTAGCTGTTACATTATAAAGTTTGAACCTCTCAGATGAAATGACCCAATTCTAGTTCTTTTTTTTTTTTAATTTTTTAAATGTTTATTTTGAGAGAGAGAACAAGCATGAGCAGGGAAGGGGCAGAGAGAGAGGGAGAGAGAATCTCAAACAGGCTCCGCACTGCCAGCTCAGAGCTCTATGCAGGGCTCAAACTCACAAACTGAGATCAAAACCAAGTCAGATGTCCAACCGACTAAGCAGCCCAGGCACCCCGGCCCAATTCTAGTTCTATCCTCCACTGCAGAAACTTAAGTTAGAACTGTTCCCATTCTGAAAGGTTAGTTACTACCCCTCTGTCCACTTGCCATTTTCCAAAAGATATTTCCACTGAAATGTATCATCTGCTGTTTTATCCTTACTCTCTCTTTGCCCTTGAAGGTTAATGCCGTTGTTGTTATTTTGATGTCATTTTAGCAAATTTGAGAGAGAAAGGAAATAAACTTATATGGTCAATTAATTATTTTTTAAAAACTTTCTTTGGTGATATAATTTCAAAATTATATAAAAGTTGTAAGTTTAGTACAAACAAACTCCCTATACTGTTTATCCAAGTTAGCCAATTTTATTTGGCCACATTTTCTTTCCCTCTCCCTCTCTTTCTCTGTCTTAGCTAGTTGAAAATAAGTTGCTCATATTATATTCCTTTATCCCCAGACATCTCAGTTTGTATTTTTTTTAATCTTTTTTTAATGTTTATTTATTTTTGAGAGAGACAGAACACAAGTGGGGAAGGGGCAGAGAGAGAGGGAGACACAGAATATGAAGCAGGCTCCAGGCTCCGAGCTGTCAGCACAGAGCCTGATGTGGGCCTTGAACTCACATACAGTGAGATCATGACCTGAACTGAAGTCAGATGCTTAACCGACTGAGCCACCCAGGCGCCCCTCAGTTTGTATTTTATTGTCTTAGATAATAACCCACAATATAGGTTTTAAACTCAGCAAATTTTAACATTGATACAATACTATTATCTAATCTATAGTCTATATTTCAGTTTTGCCAGTTGTCCCATTAATGTCCTTTAGAGAAAAATTTTTCCTTCAGAGATCTGATTAAGGATCAGCATTGCATTTAGTTGGCATACCTCTTTAGTCCCCTTTAATCTGGAACAATTGCTCAGTTCCTTTGTGTGTCATGACATTGATATTTATTTTTTTTAATAGTACAGATAAGATATTTTGTAGAATTGTCCTTAATGTGGGTTTGCTGATGTTTCTCATGATTAGATTGGGTATAAATATTTTTGGCAGGAATAAGCAACAGTATGTTTTCAGTAGGTCACATCAGGAGGTCCCTAATGTCATTTTGCCCTTTATAGGTGATGTTAACTGACCTTTTGATTAAGGTGGTGTTTGCCAGTTTTCTCCACTGTCAAGGTATTATTTTTGTGTTGTAATTTGTCATTATTATTTTTGTTTTATAATTTGTAGTACTTTCCAGGAAGATACTCGAAAAAATGTAAATACCTTATTCTTTTTTCCTTAAGTTTTTTTTAAACTTTATTTATCTATTTTGAGAGACAGAGAGTGTGAACAGGGGAGGGGTAGAGAGAGAGGGAGAGAAGGAAAATCCCAAGCAGGCTGCATCCACACTGTCAGCACAGAGCCTGACACGAGCCTTGAACCCACAAACCATGAAATCATGACCTGAGCCAAAATAAAGAGCGAGACACTTAATGGACTGAGCCACCCAAACTCCGCATAATACCGTATTCTTCATCAAACTTCCATCCACTAGTTTTAGTATCTATTGACAGTTCTGAGTGATACTATTTCATGATAGCTACAAAATGGTAATTTCCTAACTCAAATCTATTTTAACTCAAGGCTTACAGTAATTTGTTAAGTTTTGAGTTTTTCTAAAACATTCAACTTACTTTTTATATAAATCACTACTCTTTTCTTAACACATAATCTATTAGTTTAATATTTTTTAAAACTGTAAAATTGCGGGGCGCCTGGGTGGCGCAGTCGGTTAAGCGTCCGACTTCAGCCAGGTCACGATCTCGCGGTCCGGGAGTTCGAGCCCCGCGTCAGACTCTGGGCTGATGGCTCAGAGCCTGGAGCCTGCTTTCGATTCTGTGTCTCCCTCTCTCTCTGCCCCTCCCCCGTTCATGCTCTGTCTCTCTCTGTCCCAAAAATAAATAAACGTTGAAAAAAAAAATTAAAAAAAAACTGTAAAATTGCAGTTACAAAATAACCCAGCATAAATTGTTTGGGGGGGGGGGGCGGACCACACTACTGCCTCATGGTAACCAATAACCATACAGTTTAATTTGTGGGAGCAGAAGTATGCAGATATGCTGAAGAGTATCTCTCAGCTGCAACTGAAATGTTGCAGGCATCTTTTAATGTTTTTCAGAGGAAATGAAGAACATTAATTTACCTAGCAGGCCTATTCAGTGGATCTTCTACTATTTATAATATTGAGTTATTCACATTTTATGTTCTAAAATACCTCAAGGAAAAAAAAAATCAAGACATTCAAGGATCTTATGGGATACCTGGATGGCTCAGTCCATTAAGCGTCCAATTCTTGATTTTGGTTCAGGTCAATGATCTCATGGTTCGTGAAATTAAGCCCCACATCAGTCTCTGAGCTGACAGTATGGAGCCTGCTTGGGACTCTCTTTCCTTCTCTTTCTGCCCCTTCCCCTCTCACCCTCCCTCACTCGTGCACTCTCTCTCAAAATAAATAAACATTAAAAAAAAAGATGAAAATGTTTGTTTATTTTTAAGAGAGAGAGAGAGCCTGAGTGGGGGAGAGGCAGAGAGGGAGGGAGACAGAGGATCCAAAGTGGGCTCTGTGCTGAGAGCAGAGAGCCTGTTGAGGGGCTCGAACTCACAAACCATGAGCTCATGACCTGGGCTGAAGTTGGACGCTTAACCAGCTGAGTCACTCAGGTGCCCCAGAAATTAAGGAATCTTAAAGAATTAATTACTAATAGACACTTAGATAACTTTGTCTTGGACCAAGTTGGAGATTCCTGAATGTTTGCCAAATTCACTATGTGAGCTGAGCTAGCATGTAGGAGAGGGATAGATTAGAGCTCCCTTTCCAGGTGTAGCTTAGCTTCTTAGAATTCCTTGTGCCAAAGATGATGGTTCCTAGCAAAAACTGACAAAATACCCTGAAATTCACATAGAAATTCAGAGGACTCGGAATAATCAAAGCAACATTGAAAAATAACATTGTTGGAGAACATACTTCCCAATTTCAAATCTTCTACAAAGCCACACTAATCAAGACAATGTGATACTGCCATAAGGATTGACATATAGATAGATCAATAGAATAGAATTGAGATCTAGAAATAAACCCTTACACTTGTGATCAATAGACTTTCAACAAGAATGCCAAGACAATTTAATAGGAAAAGAATTATTTTTTCAACCAATGATGCAGCAAAAACTGGAAATTCACTTGCAAGAGAATGAAATTGGACTCCACATCACACCATATACAAAAGTTAACTCAAAATGGATCATAGACATAAATACAAGAGGTAAAACTTTAAACTGTTGAAAGAAAAATCTTCATGACCTTAGATCAGGCAGTGGTTTCTAAGATATGATACCAAAAGCGTAAGTGACAGAAAGATAGATAAATTGGATTTCATCAAAATGAAAAAAAAAATGTTGTACTTCAAAGGATGCCATCAAGAAAGTGGAAAGTTTGTGAGTTTTTTTGGTAAATGTTTGGATTACAAGACAAATATAAAATAAATAAATATAAACCTATATTAAGTCAATGATCACAAGAGAAAAACTTGCTAAACAGTTGCATGAAAAAAAGTCTGTGAGTGCAATTTTGATAGGAAGTTTTTTCAAAAGTTTAAGTTATAATTCCATTTTTTAAAACACGAAAAGCAATGAAAACTATTCTATCACACTAACACAAAACTGATAAAATAATATAAAGCATACTATAGAATATAGTACAAAAGAGGAACCCATGGACCAATGTAAGTATAAATGGACAAATCCCACTGACAGATCAAATTCAAGAATGTATTAAAGATAGTCATCTACCACCAAGTAGGGCTTATTCCAGTAATACAATGATGACTTAATATTGGAAAAGATTGATATATCATACCTATGTCAAATTAAAAAGATATTTACAACTATCTCACTAGGAACTAAAAAGGCATTTGATTTTTTTTTAAGTTTATTTATTTTGAGAGAGAGAGAGTACTGTGTGTGCATAAGCAGGGGAAAGGCAGAGAGAGGGAGAGAGAGAATCCCAAGGAGGCTCCACACAGTCAATGCAGAGCCAGACACAGACCTGATCTCACACAGCATGAGATCATGACCTGAGCCAAAATCAAGAGTGGGCCGCTTAGCCAACTGAGCCACCCAGGCACGCCAAGGCATTTGATATATTTTTTTAAGATTTTTTTTAATGTCTATTTTTGAGAGAGAGGGAGAGAAAGCACAAGCAGGGGAGGGACAGAGGGAGACACAGAATCTGAAGGAAGCTTCAGGCTCTGCACTGTCAGTGCAGAGACTGACACAGGGTCAAACCCGCAAACTGTAAGATCATGACCTGAGCCACCCAGGCATTTGACATTTTTAAATTTTTGCTTAATGTTTATTTTTGAGAGAGAGAGAGAGGGCATGAGCAGGGATGGGCAAAGAGAGAGGGAGACACAGAATCCAAAGCAGGCTCCAAACTCTGAGCTGTCAACACAGGGCCCAATGCAGGGCTTGAATTCACGAACTATGAGATCGTGACCTGAGCTGAAGTCAGACACTCAACGGACTGAACCACCCAAGTGCCCCTTGATATTTTTTAAAAACTTTTTGTAGGGATGCCTGGGTGGCTCAGTTGGTTAAGTGTCCCACTTTGGCTCAGGTCATATGTCATGGTACCTGAGTTTGAGCCCCACGTTGGGCTCTCAACACAGAGCCTGCTTTGGATCCTCTGTCCCCCTTTTCTCTGCACCTTCTCTCTCTCTTTCTCAAAAATAAACATTTAAAAAACACACTTTGTAAATTAAGAATGAAAGCATAATAAAGACCTCCCACATCACATCATACATAAAAATAAATTCCAGATGGATTAAAGAGCTAAATCTATAAAACAAAAGTATAGAAACATTAGAGGAAATAATATTTTTACAATCTTAGGATGGTCTTGGAAAACTTTTTTCATAGGACATAAAGCCTA
The DNA here is from genome assembly GCF_007474595.2 of Lynx canadensis. NCBI lineage: Eukaryota > Metazoa > Chordata > Mammalia > Carnivora > Felidae > Lynx > Lynx canadensis. Next base: position 75,239,828 of record NC_044309.1, read on the forward strand.
GAAGCCTAAGAAGATTGACAAAAATTTGTACTAAACAAAAAATTGTAAATTGTGTAACAAAAGACATTAAAGTTAAAAAGAGATTGAGAGAAAATATTGGCCATACAAAGATGTGTGTATATATGAATATATACATATATACATACATATCCTCATGTGTATAACTCATATACATAATAATATTCAGAATATATAAAAAGCTCCCAAGTAAAGCACCAATCCAGACTCCCCTTCTCATCTAACATCAGATATTTATTTATTGGGAACTGATTGTGCCAAGTACTGTGTTAAACACTGGAAATACAACAGTGACTAATAGACAATAAGTAAATAAACAAGATGTTCACAGATTATAACAAGTGCTAGGGAGGAAATAAGGGGAGGGTAATGCAATAGATCACAAGTTATAAACTGCTGACTAGAGGCCAGACTCAGCTTGCATTGTTCTTTTCTTCAAAAATTTTGGACCAACATTTAAAAGTTAGGAGATTAAGGGGTGCCTGGGTGGCTCCCACTTCAGTTCAGGTTATGATTTCACAGTTTGTGAGTTCAAACTCCATATTGGTTCTCTGTATTTAGTGCAGAGCCCACTTTGGATCCTCTGTCTCCCTCTCTCTCTGCCCCTCCCCGACTCGAGTGTGCATTCTCTCTCTCCCTCAAAAATAAATAAACATTTAAAAAAATAAATGAAAATAAAAGATTTTATGTAAAATCCACATTCTTGCCTCTTAAAAAATTAGAACTGGCCACACTGGCCTTAAATTCCCATGTAACCACAAACAGCCAGAGCAAATAGCAGCTGCCTTGTTAGATGGGACAGGTTTCTTATTCAATTTGCTTTACTCATAAACATCTGTCTGGCTCTTATAGGCAGCTGAGTTTGCAGATCTCAAAATGGAGAATAAGTTTATTTATTTTGAGAGAGAGAAAAAGCATGAGAAGGGGGCAGAGAAGAGGGGGAGAGAGAGAAAATCCCAAGCAGGTTCTGCACTGTCAACGTGGAGCCCAATGTGGGGCTCAACCTCACATACTGTGAGATCATGACCTGAGCTGAAGTAGGATGCTCAGCCGACTGAGCCACCCAGGTGCCCCTTTTATTTTTAAAGGTTATTTATTGGAGAGGCCCACTTTATTAAACAAAGTAATCCAGGAGGTAATGTCTGAGCAACACCCTGAAGAATCAGAACAACCCAGCCTTGTGTAGAGCTGAGGCTAGAGCTTTATCTTCATAGAAAATTTTAAAATCTAGAAGCAATTCAAGGCCAAAACTATAACAAAGCACCTGCACCCACTTTGATCACAGACTGCTCTCACTGCATCCCAGCCAGAAGCCTGTAACCCATCTCCCACTTCTGACAAGCTGTTTTAATAAATCATGCACATCCTGAAATATCTATGCACTCTGCCCATCATTCATGGCCTCATAATTAAAGGAAACTTAGAACAATATTTCTGGCACTACTACCCTTTCCACAATGACATTCAGGCAACGTGGTTGAAGCCATGGCTTCAACCATGTCATTCAGATTTCTACCTAAAATTCCATTTAGTAGAAAATATGTTCTATTTCTATCATTTCCTTGAGGCCTTTTGAGCTGTCTCAGAGCTGAAGTGTGGGCCCACGTGGCCAAGGTCTGGGGCACACTAGGCTGACTAGGAGCTTAGTATAAGGCTGTGAAACTCCAGGAAGTTGGAGTGTTGAGCTCCAGGGAAACCTATCAGGACAAAGGTTCATGTATTTGGCTCTCCTCCGAGGACATTTAGTCTTTCTAGAATGATTAGTACTGTAACCGCAAACCTCAGGTGGGCACTCAGGACTGCCTGACAATCCTATTATATTTCTCTAGTCACTCCCCTACTCCTCAAGGCAATTATTTCACATCTCTTCCTCCTCAAGTCTCTAAAACCCCTCTCCCATCCTCATTCTGAGCTGATAACGTCTTTGCTCCTTGTTTCACTAAGAAAATAGAAGCAATCAGAAGAGACTTTCCATCATCACATCTAACATTCCACTGCATCTGTAACTTCCCTCTAGCACAGTGAGTGAAATGACTCCATTTGTGCACTGGATCTCATCCCCTCTCACCTACTCAAGGATTTTGCTCCTGAAATTATCTCCCTCTCCTTCAGTTTTCCTCCTCCTAAATAAATCATTTCCATAAGTATCCAAATATTCTGCAACCTTTTGCAGGGGGGTGGAGGGGGGAAAGGAAGGAAAGACCCTCCCTTGACCCTGAAAATATTATTCCCATTTCTTTCTCCACCATTCTCTCCTCCTTCCCACCCCTGATTATACCACAACTCCTAGACAGAGTAGTTTGTACTCATCAGCTAGAGAAAAACAACCATGCTGATAGGCCTCACTTTAAATTCATAATCACTAAACTCAAGTGGGCCTTTATGGCTGCCCAGAAGTCAGACTACATTTCCTTGTTCCATGTACTGTCTCCTGGAGGCCTCTTCATACCTTCTCTTTCCTCAGACCTCCAACACTTCCTCCTCTAGCTTCACTTTCAGATAATGACTTGTTTTCTATTTCACAGTTTTCATTGCGAAAACAGAAGCAAGTAGATTATTTCTTACAACCTCACACAAACCACATCTATCCATCTACGTGCTTCTGTGTCCATATTTGTCTTGTAATGAATGAACGGTCCACACACCTATTAAGATCAACCCCTCCACTTGTGCATCAGAGCCCATCTTTTTGCCTGTTCAAGGACACTACTCCAATACTATTTGCACTCGATTGCATCAATTTTTCTGTCCCTGGTCATTCCTATCTGCCTACATGCATGCTACAATTTCTTCCATCTTAAAGCCCTATATTTCCTATTTCCCTTCTCCCTATACGGAAAAATTACTCAAGAGAGTTGTCCGGTCTTGCTGACTCCATTTCTTCTCCTTCCATTCTCTTTTTTATTTTTTCTAATTTTTTTAATGTTTGTTTATTTTTGAGACAGAGAAAGAGAGCGCAAGCAGAGGAGGGGCAGAGAGAGAGGGAGACACAGAATCTGAAGCATGCGCAGTTTCCAAGCTATCAGCACAGAGCCCGATGCGGGGCTCAACCCCTGAACCATGAGATCACGACCTGAGCTGAAGTCCAATGCTTAACCTACTGAGCCACTCAGACGCCCCTCCATTCTCTTGAACTCATGCCAGTCAGGCTCTTGCCCCAATCATTCCACTGAAACTGCTTGTATCTAGTCACCAATGTTCATATCCACTTACCATGTTGCTGTTCTCTTAGCTCTCATCTTGTTTAACACATCAACAGAAGAGTGCAAGAGGGCTCAGATCATTCTGACTCCTGGTACTGCTGAGGCTGCTTGCAGTATATGGTCCGCTGGGAGAGGTTTGAGCCTGTGGACCACCATAATGGGGAACTTGCCCCATTTGTTTCTATTATTCAAAAACTGGTTTGGGAAATTAACAAGGAAGGGGCAGGAAGAGTATGGATAAGACACAACATTGTATTTGGCTGTTAGCAAGCCTACATCTACCTTGCTTGCCCCAGTCTTCCTAATCCTGACTGATATGTCCATTAATTCAAGAACCCACAGTTCCTGACTCTGCTCCCCCTTAGTTCCACAATCCAAACAATCTTGCAGGACTGATTTGTAATCCTCACTTGTCTTTAGAATGATTATCTAGCTGATTTCACCATGTCAACACATTCACTCAAGTGGCTTGACCCTTTTCTGTTCACCTGCACTAGCACTTGAGCCTGTTCTCCATGCTCAAATTAACCACACTCTTAACCTTGCCTATCACCTAGGGCTTTAACAGCAACCATAAAAATGAACCTATTAATATTAAAACTTCTAATACTCTTATTATAAGGATATTTTTAAGTCATTCACAATTTTTCTTTAAAGAAAGATAGGGTTTTTTTTTTCTCCTGTAGGTGTGACTGTATTAACATTCTACTCAAAAGGGCCCACTCAAGCTTTCCTTATTATAGTCATAATGGAAACTTATAGAGGTGAGTCAACACATGTAACCAAATATTCTGCGAGTCTCTGCCTCCTTCCTTTTCCCTCTTGATAAAGAACTAAAATAGAAAAACCAAAGGGATGTGGGGAGCATACTTAGGTCTATCCTTGACTTCATAACTCAGTTTTATCAGGTATCCAGGGTTGTTCATGTTCAGGGGGCTAACTCACACTAAGCAAATTCAGAATGCCTCAGTTTCCTTGCCTGTAAATGGAGATAATAATGCCTTATAGATCTGTTGTGCAGATTAAATGAAATGAAATAATGTATGTAATACACATAAGACCTAGCACACAAAACTGTACAATAGATGACTGGAGGAAAAATTATAAACTGTAATATATGTTAGTATATACATGTGGAATACATACTTTTCCTATGACCGAAATATCTTTGTTTACTTCTTGAGACATACTTGCCAGGATAGGGTATCTGGAAAGCAATATTTTTAACTATTAAGTTTCCTTGAGAAGCAAAAACTACTGGCTGGCTTCAAAGGATTTTTCATCCAGTTACAGCTATCCGCACAAGAGCACCCCTCACCAGTGACCAGAACTCACATGTCCACCAATCAGTAGATTCCTGCCCTCCCAGATTCATTCTTCCTAATCCTAATACTGGTGGCCCCTGCAGTTTCGGTCCAGCTTCCAGAATTTGTTCACCTTATGTGCTGGTCTCTTGGAATGCCTAAGTTTTCCCTTCTCTGTTCTCCCCTGGGGAGCATGACCCTATATCTGCCCTTTGCTTTGCAGACTCTATCTCACCACCTGCTTTGAACTCTGCTCTCCTGTCTAAGCTTCATACCTGAGGAGTCCTCTTAGTCCAGAGTTTCATTGTCTTGAATTCAGACGAATTAACTTTTATTTGGCCCTTTGATGAGGCAACTCCGTTGTCCTGTTGCATGAAAACCCAATGTCAGTCTAAACCTCATCATAACACAAATCTACACTCAGGACATTTCCCACTGATAGGAGTCTCAGAGGCAAGTTGATGGGAGTGGTGGTAGGAAGAGATTATTGTTGTTTTTGTCTTGAGACAAATGACAGTTCCCTGCCAGACTTTAGCAACTGCCCTCTAGCCAGACACAGTGACGTACAAGCTCCACACATCTTCCTCCACTGCTGCTTGTATCATTCCTCTTCCCAGAGGAATTCACTGAGTACTCAGAGCTGCTCTCCCAATTCTTTTTTTTTTTTTTTTTATGTTTGTTTATTTTTGGGAGACAGAGAAAGAACTTAAGTGGAGGAGGGGCAGAGAGAGAGGGAGACAATTCGAAGCAGGCTCCGTGCTGTCAGTACAAAGCCCAATGTGGGGCTAGAACCCATGAACTGAGAGATCATGACCTGAGCCAAAATCAAGAGTCAGACACTTAACCAACTGAGCCACCTGGGCTCCCATCTAAATAATCTCTTCAAAGAAAGAGTAAGCCTCAAATGCATGGTAAAAGCTGAGCACTTCTCACTTGCATTCTCATTTTCTGGATCCTGTCAGAGGATATTAGATGATTTTCCCCACCCTGGCTGGAATGTTCTTGCTCAGTCTTCTAGGTCTTCTGATCTTTCCCAACTGCCTGTTTGGTGACCCACCTGTTAGGAGACAGCTGGGGATGCCATTCTTAGATTCCAGCAGAGGGCACTGTAGTTCTGGCTTTTCAAATGGGAGTTTGAATGGCACAATTCAGCCAGGAATGAATCGCCCAAAGCCTCTAAAACCCCTCTGCCTTTCGAAATGTATAAATTTACTGAAGTTAGAGAAATGTTGCTTGGAGGCACATGGGTGGCTCAGTCAGTTAAGTGTCTGACTCTTGATTTCACCTCAGGTCATCATCTCACAGTTGTGAGAGCGAGCCCCGTGTCAGGCTCCGCACTGGGCCTGGGTGTGGAGCCTGCTTAAGATTTTCTCTCCCTCTCCCTCTGCTCCTCCCCTGCCCCCACCCTCCCCACCATGTGCGCACTCTCTCTGAAAAAGATTTTTAAAAATAATAAAGGAAATGTATCTTGGAAACAACCCATACATCTTGTAGCTGCTATAGACCATCATCCCCTATCTACCTGAAACTAGAGAAGATACTCAGGCTACTCATAACTACAATCTGCCAAAGCCTAAGAAGGAGGCACCTCCAAGGTGGGTGACTATGTCTGTATAGCAGCAGATAGGCCACTTTTTCTATGGGACCACAGCCTTTCCCCAGTGGTTTTCTGCACTGGCACTGGTCCAGTCTACTGCAGAGTGGCCAACCAGGTTCAATCCTCTGCTTCCCCAATGCCGGTCATAGGAAATGATACTCCACATTTCAGTGGAGCTCAAGGAGGCAGGGATCTGCCTTTAGAATGAGATAATGAGATCATGTGCCAACCCAACTCAACACTGGTCCCAGGGTGAGCAGATACCTTTGACAGGACCCCCACTGAGCTGTACACAAGGGACCCCAACAAGAGGCCAGTTTTATCAGTTTGTGTTTTCCCTTAGTCCTTTGTTTTGCCTGGAAGCCCTGAATAGATGATTTCAAGAACAGGTTAGTGTGGTTAACAGCCTGGGCTCTGGATCCAAAATACTGAGTTATATTCATGTCTCTGCCATATGCTAATTTAGTGAACTTGGGCAAATTAGTAAACTTCTCCGGGACTCTTTTCCCCCATTTGTAAAATAAGATAATAATAGTACCTACCTCTTATAGTTGTGCCGAGCACATTCGTTATTCATTTGGTTTATTGTTATCATCTCTAGAAGATCCATGTAGTCCCTTTTACATCAGCAGTCTGCAGCCAGCAGTAGGTCTGTTATCCCATATCCCATCTACTTCCCCTGCGTTCAGAATCCTGAACAAATGCATGACTTTGAGGAAGATACTTTTGGACATGGAGGCAAAGGAACTGCCCCCATATGTAAAATGTGCCCGGTTCCCTGGTCTTATGCTCCTGTCCACTTCCTCCCAATGCACTGACAATGTTCTTGTGTCAATGAAGACAATAAATCAAGATGGTCTTCCAAACACTTCAAATTGCCTTCAGCCAATTTCAGTCTATGTTATTGCTCCATCCAACTTCAAGGTATTAATGCCCAGAATCTGACAGGAAATCCTAGATAGGAGTCATTTTTTATGTAAAATACCACAACATTTTCTCTCAAACTGATCTTCTGTGAATTTCTTGTCAGGGTGCTGTTACTGTGCTTACAGCAATACCAACTTGCAAGTAATGTGTGTTAGATATTATCACCACTATGTACTAAGCATCTGGAATGGTCAAGCAAGTATCCTAACCTACAAGTCAGAATTCTAGCAGCCATTGAGATAGACCCATTCTAAAAATTCTTCAACCTGAAAACATTGTGGCCAGTCACTCCCAGTTCCAACTAACCGGAGGCAATAGGCAAAGTAGTGGATAACAGTGGCCCTATGCAGCCTGTAGTATTGAGAAACCTGCAACAATAATTTGGGTAAGTGGAGGATCCATCCAAGTACTTTTGCACCACCCCAATGTCCTTCATGATACTTTCAAAGTATAAGATGTGGTCTTATGGAAACTCCCAATTTATGGCCCAGTTCTAGAAGAAACCATCAGGGCCTTTTGTATCTATTTACCACCAAAAACTATATGGAGCGTAGTATTAACTGGGGGGATGAAGAACCTCTGTTACACTGCCAACAAAATGATGGGTTCATCTACTCTGCCACAGTGTAGTTTGCTTATAAGAACTCATTGCCTCCCTCCACCTCAACATGCCCATTCGCAGTAGCTGTGGCATGATTTTTACCCACAGCTCACCACCCTTCACCCCACGTGGCTTCCAAAAGTTGGCAGCTGGGGGAAATTATGGGTTACCAAAAATATCTTCCAGTTTGCCAAAAACCCCATCCAAAGAGTATGCCAGCTGGTGCTTGATTCAGGAGGAAGGCATCCAAATGAGAGATACTGTCCAGCACACCTCCAAACACACAGTAACCACTTATATGGAAAGCTGGGAGCCTGCTACTTGGAAACTGAGATTAAATAGAGAACATGACCTGGCTGTACCCTTAAGGACAATCAGTCTGAGACCTCAGGACCAGATAAAGAGCTCCTACCATTACCTGCACCCAGACCAATAATTACTCTCAGTCAAGGTCCCTTTGCCCACTAGGAATATGGTCTTGCTCGTTCTCCTCAGTCTACATGTACTTGGCCACAGACATTCTGGCACCCCCACCTTGCCCAAAGTCAAATGACACTATTTCCAGGAACTGGCCCCTCATTGTGGTAATCTGTGATGAAGTACAAATCAGCCCCCAGGTTGAATTCAGGCTTGGAATTCAGAACTCAATATTCTGTCACCTGTCCAAATCCTCAATTGGGAAAGGAGGGGATTCAAACAGTGCATCACTCTGGTGTTATGAGAGAGAATGTGAAAGATTTCCACCAGAGAGCAAAAGTTGGGGAGGAAGGACAGAAACGAATGAATGGCGTCAAGCCAGAATGAAGGGAAAAGCAGGAGCCAGGGAAAAACTCCAGAAGACAGGTAGCATCCCCACTCTGTACCAGAGGTGAGTCAGTGATCACAACAATTTCTGGAGAGAATGGCTTCCAGTTCCTGACAAGCTCAGGAGTCTGAGATGCAAGCCAAATCTAGCCTATTTAAGCAGAACATGAATTTATTAAACAAAATATTGGTGGGATAATATCAAAAAGCTTCTGCACAGCAAAGGAAACAACAAAACGAAAAGGCAGCCCACAGAATAAGAGGAGACCATTGTAAACTGTATATTTGATAAAGGATTAATATTCAAAGTAAATGCCTGTAACTCAATAGAAAAAAAAATCTGATTAAAAAACTGACATAAGATTGGAGTAGACATTTATCCAAAGAAGACACATGTATAGCCAACAGGTATATGAAAAGATGCTCAACATCACTAATCTTTAGAGAATTGCAAATTAAAATTACAATGAGGGGTGCATAGTGGCTCAGTCGGTTTAAGTGTCTGACTTTGGCTCAGGTCATGATCTCGTGGTTTGTGGGTTTAAACCCCGCATCAGGCTCTGTGCTGACAGCTCAGAGCCTGGAGCCTGCTTTGGATTTTGTGTCTCCTCTCTCTGCCCCTCCCTGTTCTCTCTCCTCTCTCTCTCAAAAATAAATATTTAAAAAAATTGCAATGATATATCACCTCACACCTGTAAAAGTGGCTGTTATTTCAAAAGGGGGGTGGGTGGTGCTTGGGTGCCTCAGTTGGTTAGGCATCTGACTCTTGATTTTGATTTGTGAGTTCTAGCCCCACACCAGGCTCCATGCTGACAATGTGGATCCTGCTTGGGATTCTCTCTCCCCCTCTCTCTGCCCCTTCCCTGCTCTCTCTCTCTAAATAAGTAAACTTTTAAAAAGAAAGAACATGTTGGTGAGGATGTGGAGAAAAGGGGGGAACCTTTGTATACTGTTTATGGGAATGTAAATTGGTGCAGTGCGTGGAAAACAGTACAGAGGTTCCTTAAATAAGTAAAAGTAAATCCTATTTCTGGGTATATACCCAAAGTAATTGAAATTATGGTCTCAAAGAGATATCTGCACTTTGATGTCCATTACAGCATCATTCACAATAACCAAGACATGGAAGCAACATAAATGTCCATCAATACACAAATGGATAAAGAAAATATGATCACACACACACACACACACACACACACACACACACACGGGCGCACAAATATTATTCAGCCTTTAAAAAGAAGGAAGTCCTGCCATTTGCAACAACATGGGTGAACCTGGAAGACATGCTAGGTGAAATAAGCCAACAAGGGACAAATACTATATGATATCACTTACGTGAAAAATCTAAAATAATCAAACTTACAGAGGCAGAGACTAGAATGGTGGTTGCCAGAGGCTGGGGGTAGGGATAAGTGGAGGGGTAGTAGTCAAAGGGTGCAAAGTCTCAGTTATATAAGTCCTAAGGGCACCTGGGTGGCTCAGTCAGTTGAGTATCCAACTCATGATTTCGGCTCAGGTCATGATCTCGATGGTGAGATCGGGCTCAGCACTGAGTGTAGAACCTGCTTGGGATGTTTTCTCTCTCACACATACACAAAATAAATAAACATTAAAAAAAAGATGTTATTTAAAAAAGGTAAGTCCTGGGGCGCCTGGGTGGCGCAGTCGGTTAAGCGTCCGACTTCAGCCAGGTCACGATCTCGCGGTCCGTGAGTTGGAGCCCCGCGTCGGGCTCTGGGCTGATGGCTCGGAGCCTGGAGCCTGTTTCCGATTCTGTGTCTCCCTCTCTCTCTGCCCCTCCCCCGTTCATGCTCTGTGTCTCTCTGTCCCAAAAATAAATAAAAAACGTTAAAAAAAAATTAAAAAAAAAAATAAATAAAAAATAAAAAAGGTAAGTCCTAGAGATCTGTACAGATAGAACCTACGGTTAATACTGTATTATATACTAAAATTTTCCTAAAAGCATAGATCTCCTGTTAAATGTTCTTATCACAAAATAAATTACAATAAAGAGGGCAGGAGGGAATTTTTGGAGGGGATGGATAAGGTTTACAGCATAGATTGCAGCGATGGTTTCACAGGTGTCTACTTACCTCCAAACTCATTCAGTTATACATATTAAATATATACAACTACTTTTACATCAATTTTACAATAAAGTAATTTCTTTAAAAAGAATATCGGGGGGCGCCTGGGTGGCGCAGTCGGTTAAGCATCCGACTTCAGCCAGGTCACGATCTCGCGGTCCGTGAGTTCGAGCCCCGCGTCGGGCTCTGGGCTGATGGCTCAGAGCCTGGAGCCTGTTTCCCATTCTGTGTCTCCTTCTCTCTCTGCCCCTCCCCCGTTCATGCTCTGTCTCTCTCTGTCCCAAAAATAAATAAACGTTGAAAAAAAAAATTAAAAAAAAAAAAAAAAAGAATATCGGTAAGTGCATAGAGCTGTAAAAGGCACAGAGAACCAAGTTTGGTGGCTAATAACCAGAAAGAATGTTCAGAATCATGCTGCAGACCTGGCTGGCATAGACACTGCTGCATTCAGTACTGTAGCAGACACCGCAGACACCAAGGACACTGGGCTCTGGATGCTGCTGCTAGAAAGAAGAGGTAGCTTCGCTGCTGCAACTTCCCATTAGTAGAAAAAGACTTTACACAGCCCCTGCTTCTTTGCAGCCTCATCTTTGATTCCGAATCTGAGGCAGATGTGTTTGGCCTAGCTAAAACTCTTTGCCTATGCCCTAGCTGCAAGAAAGGCTGGCACCTTAGTCCATCTGGGCTGCTATCACAGAAAGCCATAGACTGGGTAGCTTATCAACAACAGAAATGTATTTCTCACAGTTTTGGAGGCTGGAAGTGCAAGAGCACTGTGCCAGCCTGGTCAGGAAGAGGGCCTTCTTTCAGGCTGCAGACTTCTCATTGTGCCCTCATGTGGTGGAAGGGGAGACCTCTCTGAGGCCTTTTTTAGAAGGGCACCAATTCCATTCTTAAGGGCTCTACCCTTATGACCTAATCACCTCCTAAAGACCCCACTTACAAATACTATCACCTTGGGAACTAGGTTTTCGACATAGGAGTTTAGGGGAGACACAAACATTTAGACCTGGGTAAGGAAGTTCTGGTCTTTTCAGCCTCCATAGTGCGATTCCAGTTTTGCCTCAGAGAGGATTCCTAACCCCCCATAAGAATGCTAGGTCTATACTGCTCTACTCTAGGGGCGTCTGGGTGGCTCAGTCACTTGGGTGTCTAACTTCGGCTCAGGTCATGATCTTGCAGTCCGTCTGTTCAAGCCCTGCGTCTGTCTCTGTGCTGACAGCTCAGAGCCTGGAGCCTGCTTCAGATTCTGTCTCCCGCTCTCTGTCCCTCCCCGCTCACACTGTCTCTCTCAAAAATAAAATAAAAACATAAAATATATACTGCCCTACTCTACCATACCTTACCTTACCCTACCCTACTCTCTACCACTTTTCTAGCCCCTTCCCTGCCCCTCTCCATTTTGCCACGCACAAATCAGGCTCTAAATCAATAGCAAGCTGAAACCTCTCTCATACTTCTATCTTCTACACACTTGCTATCCTGCTGCCTGGAATGCTCTTCTTTTTTTTTTTTTTTTTTTTTCAACGTTTTTTATTTATTTTGGGGACAGAGAGAGACAGAGTGTGAGCGGGGGAGGGGCAGAGAGAGAGAGAGACACAGAATCGGAAACAGGCTCCAGGCTCCGAGCCATCAGCCCAGAGCCCGACGCGGGGCTCGAACTCACGGACCGCGAGATCATGACCTGGCTGAAGTCGGACACTTAACCGACTGCGCCACCCAGGCGCCCCAAGGAATGCTCTTCTTGATACCACTATGTCCCATGGACTCCTTCTTATCCTCCAAGACTTAGCTCAAACATAACTTTCCCTATTAGACCAGTTAAAGCTCTTCAAATATGCCAATCCCAGGAAATAGGTGTCCATCCAGATAAGGGGCCTTTTTCACCTGCACTAACCCTACGGGTCTGTCAATATCCTGATTCCAGCAGGAAGCCATTCAAAACCCAGGAGTTGAAGAGAAGCAAGAGAAGGGTGAGGGATGTCTTGCGATCGGTTCCCTCTCCCTCCCTTCTGACACAGGCATTGTGAATTGACTTCTGAGATCTGAGATCAGATTTGAGTGGCTAGGAGAGACCCCTGCCATGTGCCTGGTTGGTATGGAGACCAGAGACTCAAAACCAAAGAGCCCCACTTTGTAAGTATTTATAACAAGTCTGCTTCTTGTTTCAGACCAGAAGGAACCAGTGCCCACTAGGCTTCCCCGTATTATCTCAGAAGATGGGAATTATTCCGTACACCAGAATAGCCACACAAGGTATCATGAAGCTATAAAGAAGGTGTTGTTAAAGACATGTAAGTATCTTGGAGTGGGCACTATGCTAGGGACAGAACAGATATGCCTGAGTTCATAAAGAATGGCTGGGCTGTGGTGGGGCATAATTTTAGGGCAAGGGGAAAAAAAATAGCCAAGAAGGGGGGCTGAGAAAAGGAGGGAGAAAGTAGACTTGAATGGGGTGAGCAAGACAAAACAAAAATTGAATCAGACTGGAAGCTGAAGCCCCATATTTGAGTCCTAGTTTTAAGTGTCTCACCTTGGGTAGTCACTTGTTCATTTGTTGGGGGAAACAATGGGGGAAAAAATGCCTGCTCTACCGAACTTATGGAACTGTGAGGATCACAACAAAATAAGACAGTACTTTTTATACTATATGCTATGCCTGTGAGTAGTGGTAGACCAAGACTAGCTTTGGAATTTGAATGGAGTTTAAACTCCAAACAAGTTGTGTGACCTTGGGCGAGTTCCTTTAACCACTTAACCTCACTGAACCATGTGAAAATGGGAATCATACTCTAGCATTGTTATAAAAGTTAGAGAAAATGTACATTTAAAAAAGCATCTAGGACAAACTACTGATACATGTGAGAACTAGGAATCTTCAAAGAGTTATGCCATGTAAAGAAAGCCAGTCCCCAATGCCATTTATATAACATTCTTCACATGACAAAATTATAGAAATGAAGAACACATTATTGATTGCCAATGAAGGGGTGGGAGAACATGACTATAAAAGGCCAATTACCTTTCCCATTGGGAGAAACTGAGTAAAGGGTACACAGGATCTTATGTTATCATTTCTTACAACTATATATGAATCCATAGTTATCTCAAAATTAAAGTTTAATTTAGAAAACTAAGATACTTTCAGAAATTTAAAGAGACATATGTGTGAAGAGGAGTATCTAAGAGTTATTCCTAATAGCAAATTCTTTTTAAGAGCTTACTATTAATCAAGAGGAAAACAACTAAGTAAAACATGTAACATCTACTCAATGGTATATTAGGGATTTTTTTTTAAAATAATGATTATAAAGACTATATGGCCAGGATATTAGGCTATAATTAAGCTTAAAGAATATACAAATTTTATACAGTGGTATAATTAGATTTATCCAAGTAAAGAATAAAAATACAAAAAAACCTAGGAAAGTCTGATACACTATTCAAAATCTTAAGAACACCTAATACATTTAGAACATAATAGACACTTGATAAGTGACTCTATTAGCAGTACCTAAGTATGAGGTACTCATTGCTGAGTTTCAGAGAATTACCTGGAATGAGAAAAGGAAGCAATTTTTTTCAGAGAGGAGGGAAGGGAATGAGAATGATTAAGCCTGAGAGCAAGGGGGAAGAGCCAGTAGACCCATCTGGCACATTTCCCTAAGGGGTTGGCCACTTGTTTTTCCACCATCTTAGCACTTGGGGAAGCTCTCTTGGAGATGGGCTTAGTAACAGCAGGCAGAACCAAGACTGATTCAACTGACCATGAAGGGTATTAGATGCTGGAATCCAGAAATGAAGATGGGTGTGGTGACCAGATTCCCAGGACTTCTCAGCACCTGGTCAGGCCCAGTTGCTAGGCTGGGCTTATACTGCCATGGGGGAGCAAAGAAGTTGAAAAAATTGGATAACTTGCCCTTCCCCAACATTCAGTCCCCAATCAGGTCTTCAGAGTCCCCTTGACTGATGCTCAGAACTTCAGCTTCTGGCGGTCCCATGATCCAGGAGTGCGCCCAGAAGAAACCATGCCATGGATCCGGAGCCCCCGCCACTGCCTCATTAAAAGCCCAATGACCAGGTTAGGCTGGGATGGGTAAGGGTGGGGAGGCAAAGGGAAGTACTCCATCCTTAGAGACTGCTTCACTCTACTAAGAGTTAGGGAATAGAAGACAAAGTTTGGATCTTACCAGGAAAAGCTGGCCCCAGAATCTGGGCAGTGGTGGCATTCAAAGAAGTTAAAGATTTGTTTATGTCTGTGTATTTCATCTTGTGGATAGGACTTCTGGAGCAAGCACAAAACAAGTATCTATAGCTCTCCTGTGAGGTCCAGGGATGTTTCCACTCCCTTCATTGCTGTCTCCCACCCTCCAACCACCATTCATAGGCAGCAGCCCTACTTCCTCATTACTGCCCCTGCCCTTTCTGCCCTGAGGCAGTCTTGGGAGCTATGTTTAAGGACACCACCACACACACACCAGCCTGGCCTGGCTGAATCTGAGACCCTCTCTTTCTTTTCCAGGTTTATGGATCACTCTGTTCTGAGTGACAGAAACTTCAGTCTGTATTGAACAGGATATATTTGCACGATGGACTGTGGAAGCAGGGCAAAGAAGGAGAAAACGGAGAAGGTGTCCTGGTTCCACTGAGGGACTAATGGGAGGAGGGGACCTCAAGAGCAGAGTAAACATTGAATTAGAAGTCACTTGTGTGCACTGGCAGTGAGGGGGAGGGAAATTATTCCAATGCCCAAATTCCTATGAGATCAGATGTGTGGGAGCCAGAACTTGGTGTTTGGTTTGGGAGGGGCCAAGGTACAGGAAAGACTACTAAGGGTGTCCTTGACCTCAGGAATGGCAGGTGTCCGAGTAACAAGTCTGGGAAGACACACAATGGTCTTCATGATGCTAAAGGGCCTAGAGTAGTCATGCTCTCTGAAGACACTGCAGCTTCAGCTTGGCAGGGAGAAAACCAGAGGAAACCCTCTAGCCACAGAGGAAAGGCTGCCTCCTATACCTGGCTCTGCCACTTCTGACCCAACCCAGGGCCCAGAACATCTTCAGAGAGCTGGGAATTTTACAAAGAGTTTGATTTTATTGATATTTAAATATATTAAATATTTCACTGAAATACATGGTATACCACCCTCCCCCACCCCCACAGTGGTTACATTATAAAACCAAAGTCCATGGGCCTCCCATCCACTGACTCCCCCACCAACTGGTGAGAAAGGGGGCAATGGTAGCCCAGGAAAAGGGCATGGCTGGCACTGTGGTATGGGGAGTCAGGGTGTTGGACAGGTCCCTCCCACTTGACAAGAAGCAAAGACAAATCACCCAAGACTGAGGTCTTCCCACTCTGGTCTCCTTACACCCCTATCCCCACCCCAGGGCTCCAAGCAGTCCCTTTCCCATCCAGGGATATGTCTGGGGAGAGGGAGTTGATCTTCTCTCTGGACCAACTAGTCTTTTCCCCTCTCCTGCCATAGCTAATGAAGTGCCTGATGACCCACTTGACTGATGCATCAAGATCCCCCAAGGCAGGCAGTGCAAGCCAGAAACCAGGCCTCTGCAAGGAGCTCGAGTCAGAAAAGGCATGAGGAAGGGCAAGGGTGCCACCCACCCCTTTCATTCTTCAAACTTAGCAACTCTGGAACCCTCTTCTCTGTCTCTCTAATCATCTTTAACACAAAATGATCTTCAAGCAAAATTCAGGCTAATGCCTCTGGCTTAAATAGGTACAGACAGACAGAGAAACCAAGGCACCAACTAAGTTAGGTGGCAAGGAGGTTGCAGGGAAAGGAGTAAAAGGAAGGCAGAGATAGGAAGGGAATCTAGAGTCCAACCTCCTGACCCTCCTTCCAGCCCTTGAAGGCTTCATGGAGACTGGGGAGCCAGGAACATGCTAGACTGAGACTGAAGGCTGGGGAAAGCCAAGTTTCAGGTTCCCTTGCCCCATTCCCTAGTACCAGTATCTGGGTCCTCAGAGGGATCCCATGCTACCCCAGTCCCAAAGTATACCACCATCTGGGGAACCCAGGAAAGTCCTGAGGCTCTGCCCGCCAAACCCAGACAGTTCAAGTGCATGGAGCACTGAGGCTCAAGCAGGCGCTTAGGTCCCTGCCCCAGGCAGGGAGACAGTTATGCTGCACACACGGCCCCCAAATGGCACTTAGGGATTTGGCACAAAAAGGACTCCTCTCCCCAGGGCCACCTTCCTCTTGCTGCCACACCCCATGCTACTCCTGTACAACCTAGGCGTCTCTCTCCATCCCTTGAATCAGAAACCCTGCCTTATTCCCCGAAGACAGAGGCCCACAGGAGAGAGGCAACCCAGGGTGGAGAGCTGAGGAGACACCATAAGGACACACACAGACCTGGAAACAGATACACACACAAAAAGGCTGACAGGCACACACATTACACAGACATACAGGCCCTCCCCAGTGCCAAGACTTGGGAGGACAGGTTTGAGATCAGGGTCACCCTCCTCCATGCCCTGACCCTTTTCTATTTGGCAACAGAAGGGGTAGAGATGCTCTGTGCCCCCTTGCCAGCAGACAGCAAGAGAGCATGGGGGCAGAGTGACCTGATCCTGACCCCAATGGGGCCCTCAGATCAAGAGTCTGGTACCACCCCGCTCCCTGGCCAGCCTGCTCTCTTGGGCATCTACAGGTGAACTTCCAGCTCCTGACCTTTTGACATCCCCACATACATGCTTGCTTTCTGGCTGGGTGTTTTCACAGTACCAAAGGAGGCTAGATGCCCCTTTTCCTGGAGCTGTGCAGGAACTAGGGCTAAATCTGAGCTGTCAGAAGTCCCTTTGTTCCCCTTTGGGGACAGATCATGGGACTAGGATTTGGCAAATGGAAACATTCCCCTGAAATATGGACAGAGCAGGGTCCCCAGAGCATCTCCCTCGTCTGCCCTGTGCCTAGGAGGAAGACCCGACTGGGGTGGGGTATCCAAGGCCAGTGCTGGGGATGCAGGCATAGCAGAGGCAAGCATGGAATAGGCACTCCTCATGCCTGCCCCAGTCTTTGTACAAAATATTCCCAGGAAAAAGAGGGAAAGGAAGGGCCCAGCCCTGAGTCTGTTACCCAGACAGACAGGGAAAGGGTAGGCATGGCAAGCTGCCATTTTAATCCCTGCTGCCTCTGCTGCTGCCCTGCCCCCTCCCCTGCTCCCAAAAGCTGGAAGAGAGGAGAGGGAACAGCCCTATCCCAATTAGAAAAGTAAAAGTCACTTGCATAATCCTCTTGGTATCCCCCTGTTCACCAGCCTGAGGGCAGACGAGCATGGTCCAAGCACAGCCTGCTGGGAGGTTCCCTTTTGTGGTCAGCAGGGTCTGGAGGCTCGGTGCCCCCTGCCACCGCTCCACCCAGCGAGCACAGAGTCCACTCAAATGCCCACCTTGGTCCTGTCAGCTGAATATGTAGTTGGGTCCTGCTAACTGGGGGGGCCCCCATTGAGGAAGTAGGTGGTCATCTCCCCCTTGCCCTTCACCTTGACCACCCCTCGACACTCCAGCTGGTAGCCCTTGGCAGCTAGAACCTGGTACAAGTCCGTGGTCACCTGGGGGATGGGAGGGGAACCCACTTAGCCTGGGATCCTTCCTGCTGCATTTGCAGGGGTCCAGGGGTTTCTAGTCATGCTAGCCCCCCATCCCACACACCCCCAACCACTGAACACTGCCACCCTACCCCTGTCCTAGCTGACCTGCAGAAGCCCTCCGGACCCATACCCTTCCCAGCCTCTGCTCACATCCCCCTCACCTGGATTCGGTCAGGGACCCCCGTGCTGTCCATACGGCTAGAGACATTCACTGTGTTCCCCCAGATGTCATACTGTGGTTTCCGAGCCCCAATGACGCCTGCCACGACTGGGCCCATGTTCAGCCCTGCGATGGGGACAGCAGCAAGAAACAGACTAGTGGATGTTCCAGAGTCAGCCCAGGGAGTCATCCCCCCCCCCTCCTGGAACCTTTAGAAGGACCCAGAGAAGAAAAGTGGCAAAGGGACAAGTGTCCTGGTTGTAAAGAATGGAAGATCTGGGTATGTCAGCTGAGCAGCTCCCCTGAGTTAAAACAGCTATTGCTCTAACAGTAGCTAATCAACTGAGTGCTCGCTCTGTGCCAACCACTCTGGTAAGCTTTATGCATTCCATTATTTCATCCCTTCAACAACCCTAAAAGGTAGGTATCATCCCATTTTATAGATAACCTTGTGAAACATAGAGGAGTTGGGCGACTTGCTAAACAAGCCAGTAGGTGGAACAACCGGAATTTAAACCAGTTATGAGTCCAGAACCCAGTCTGTTAACCATTACTCCCGCCCATCAGCTCCTAGGACATCTGAGAGGAAGTACCTCTTATTGGACTGGCCATAGGTGAGGGTACAGGTACTAGAGCTTAAATAAACCTGGTTCTGAATCCTAGTTCAGCCACCTACTAGTTGTTTGGCCTTGGCCAAGTTATTTAATGTGAGAGTCAATCTCTATCTGTAAAAGGGGATAACAATATGAGGATTACGATGTCTCAGTGCCTAGCACACAGTAGGCCCTCAATCAATGATTTCTGTTCTTAATATGAGACGAGCTAGGAGGTGAGAGAAAAGGACATCCCAAAGGATTCCTGATGGGAAATCTGTGATGCCATCCCCAGCCTGATTCCTTGGCCTCACCCAGAAACAGCCCTGGGAAAAAGCTGCCAGGCAAGCGGGCCATCTCACCAATCTTCATCTGGAAATTGTTGAAGGAGTGCTCGTTGATGTGCTTCATCTGTTCCATGAGCCGCATGGCATAGTCAGCCAGGGCAGTGATGTGGGAGCGGCCCGCTTGATCATAGGTGCTGGCATTCAGCCCTGAGGCAGCCATGTAGGTGCTACCAATCGTCTTGATCTTCTCCAGCTGCCGGAACCGCTCCTCGCTGATGATCTGGACAGCACAGGGAGACCTGGCTGTCAAGGCAGAGAGGCCAAACCCACCCTGCCCAATGCTCACTCATGCCATGCCTCGGCCTCATCCCCCCCTTCCCTGTTTCAACAGCTCCCATCCTTTTAGTGAGTGAGTCCCGTCTTCCAGTTAGTGCAGGACTGAGGGAGGAACTTGGAAAATAGGCCTCCTTTACAAGGCAGCCATCAGAACCCCAGGCCAGGACTCAAGCATACAGCTTTAGGCCAACTTCCAAAGCTCGCTCACAAAGCTTCCATAGCTCACAGAACTATAGAAGGGATATTAGCCGTCAATTATTCTAACCCTCACTTTTTGGGAAACTGAGTACCAGAGGGAAGTGACTTTCCTCCAGAACAGTAAATGACCCATTCCTGACCTGGATATTCAGGATACTTCCTCACATTTGCTTCCATTTTCTCTATTGAGGGGCCCATCTTGCTTACTTGGGCTCATGAGGTTCTGTCCAGTTTACTGCCTTCTTATTCAGTAACATCCACCCGGTACCTATCATGTCCTCTCCGCAGGTCCTCATGTCCTTTGCTCCCAGCAGTGATGACCCTGCCCCACTGGGGCTGACCTCGCTGCCTCAGACACCAAGGGTCCTTGTCCTTGTTTCTGCCATACCTACCCTTACTCCTACCCTAACATCTCTGGGTCCCATCAAACCTCCCTTCCTCCTCCCAATCCAGCCACGCCTCCTCCAATGCTGGCCCTCCTATCCAAAGTTCTCTCCACTGCCCTGGTCCGGCTAGTCTCCCTTAGGCGCTCTGCCAGCACCAACCAACCAGATAAGTACCTCATCAAAGTCAGCGATGATTTCGTTGAGCAGCCGCAGGCACTCGACGCCCTCATTGTTTGCCTCCAGCTCCACATAGAACTCAGAAAAGTTGGCAATGGAGGCAAACATGACGGCCACACACTCACACGACTGATAGTAGAGCTCATCGTTCCGGCGCTCCCGGGCCAGGAAGTGGGCAGCCACGTCCTTGGGCAGAATGTTATGGAGCAGCCTTCGGTTGTATGCCTGCAGCTCCTCCATCTCCTCCTTCTCCCCTGTTGCCTGTGGACACCACACCCATCACCCACTGCCCAACATTCACAAGAGATAGGTGCAGTGGCCAGTGCCTGGAGACGGGCATCAGAGGGAATCACGGGGAAGAAGAAAGGCATGGACAGATGAGGCCTGAAGAACAGGCAAAGGGGTGATAGGGGCAGGGACAGAATGAGGCAGGGATAGGGGATGGGCACACAGAAGGCTTGGGGCCAGGGTGGGCTTGGTGCGGCCTGAGCCTTCGCCAGCTAACAAGATGCATTTCTGGCTTGACCCAGATTCTGTCCCCAGGATCCTCCCCCTGCTCCGGAGGCCCACTCAGTCACCTGCAGTTTCCAGAGGAAGTCCAGACGAGCAGTTGATTCCACCTGCTGGGCATGCAGATACAGCGCCAGAGCAAACACCAGCAGAATCACGGGGGTCATGTATTTGAGTGCTACCCTCCCTGCAGCTGGGCTGAGGGTAAGCAGAGTCAAGCTCAGTGTCTGCAAGAGACATGTGGCAGTCCTGCCCTTTCCTGCCCCAGAGCCCTCACTTACCAGTCCAGCCCATCGAAAGTCTCATTGGAAGAAGCCCTGGCAGGAAGATACAAGAGACAAAGTCATCAGTTCTTGGGTTGCTGGGTGGGGGCAGGGAAGGGGCGACAGAAACTGCATTTACTGAGCACATAGCACAAAATAAGGCACAGGGCCAGGGCTTGTGCTTATATTAACTCATTAAGAGCAGAGGTTATGAGAAGGTTCCACTCCTAGCTCCTCCACTTACCAGTTCTGTGACCTGGAACAAGATGTTTAACTCTAGGCCTGTTTCCTCATCAGTAAAAGAGGGACAAGATCTAAATAGTGCACACAAAAGGCCTAGCATGGCACCTGGCTTGGAGTAGGGCTTCAACAAATATCACTGTAATCTCTACAACCATCTACAATCTAGGTGCCACTGCTATTTTACAGATGAGGAAACTGAGGCTCAGAGAAGTTAACTTACCTGTCTAAGGTCACACAGCTAACAAGAGGCAGAGTGGGGTTCAAACCCAGTGGACTCCAGAGGCTTTTCCTACTACACAGAGCTATGCGATGGGGTTTGCAGAGGAAAAGCCAGTGTGGTGTCCCAGGCAAAGCCCTTAATCAGGAGTCGAAAGTTTTTGTTCCTAGCCAGGGCTCTGCCACCAAGCAGCTGTGTGGCCTAAGAGAATGGGTATGAAAGCACCATGCAAATGAGAGAAGGAATTCTTTAAATGTCTAGCCTAAAGACACACGGACTTCCCAAGACTGGGGTTTCCTTGGGGTGACGGTCAGGGGTCATATGCTGGGAGCTCCTCTACTGCCTCTTTTTCCCCTAAAGGTGAGGAGTGTGAGTGGTGACATTGCGAGGGCACAAGAGGCCTGGGGACCAGAAAAATCACAGTGACCCAGAAGGGTCAGGAAGCTCACAGGGGATTAAAGGGATTGAGGATAAACTCACAAGCCATGGACACCAAGCAGCAGGTCATAGTTGTCAAAGATGGTGGCTGGGGGGCCCAGCAGAAGCAGCACCAAATAGATGAGCCCGAGGACAAAGATCATTGCCAACTTCCCGATGCTACTGATGTGTAGGAAGACAGAGCTGGCCAAGAGACTCAGCAGCATGTTCCCAACGAAGTACTGGGGAGCAATGGCAGAGGTGGTGTTGGACGAAGACAGAAGTCATGCCCTCCCCCACCCATTCAGGAAGAGCACCGCACTTCCCTGCCTGACCTAAGCTCCCCTCCACAACCTCAAACCCAAACCTCCTTCACCTTCCACAGCCAGCCCCACACCACTCCAGGACCCCTAGATGTTCCTCCAGTAGGAACTCTGGTGAGATCCTGGGTCCCCATTGCCTGTCAGCAGGTCTGGCACAGAGGAGTCAATAACTAGTACTGATTAGGAACCCCCCACCCCATCCCGCCTGAACACGGCTTGGACACCTCAGGGAAGCTGCAAGTGGGTGCGGTGCCCTCACACAGGGGAGCATCCAGGCCCAGAGAGTAATTGAGCTGCTGCAGGTGGCAGGCAGTGATGTCAGCAGGTGTTACATTCAGCATCCGGGCTGCACAAGTCCGTATGGGGGTGTGGTTACAGGTGAACTGCAAAAGTTGAGGGAGGCATATCAGGGTACGCATGGAGGAGAGGGGCTCAAGGGCCATGCCTCAGTGCCTTAT
Source organism: Lynx canadensis (assembly GCF_007474595.2). Classification (NCBI taxonomy): domain Eukaryota; kingdom Metazoa; phylum Chordata; class Mammalia; order Carnivora; family Felidae; genus Lynx; species Lynx canadensis. Next base: position 75,262,556 of record NC_044309.1, read on the forward strand.
ACCCTGGAGGTCAGAGTTCTCACTAAAGGATGACAGGAGATGGGGAGAGCAAGGAGAATGGGGGACTAGAGTTAACCCCACCCCCTCCTTTGGGATAACAACCTCTTGGAGGGCAGGAAATGGGTCTTATTCCTTTCTGTAGCCCCAAAGCCCAGAGCAGTGCTTGGCATAGAGGAGGGGTAGAAGAATCCCCACTTGACCTTTACCATGTTGGCGATGGCAGAGGTGAACACAAGCAAGACTGAAAAGATGCCAACCGCAGTGCTGTGTGCCCGAGAACGGACAATGCTGCGGGAAAGGCGTTGCAGGGCCTTGGGGAAGAGCTGCAGACAGGCAAGAGACCGAGAGTTAGAGACTGTGTCAGCCAAGGGGTAAGGCCAACCAGGGATGGGGCCCAGTAAGGGAGGCCTGGCCTTCTCTTCCCTCTCCCTGCATGATTCCTCACCGCCCCGGCCCAGCTTGCCCTCCCCAACCAGCCCTGGAAGAACCCCCAACATACAGAGCCACAGGAGTACACGGCACAGGTCAGCACAGTGATCAGCAACAGCAGGAAGATACTGGCATAGATCCCAAGCAGCAGAGTTGAACTAGGGCAGAAGAGGGCCAGGGAAAATGTTACTCTGGAAGTCCTGGGCATCCTTGTCCCACTCCCCAGATTGGCAGGGTACAGGCTCCCAGGACTGTGAGCTGGCATGGGTGTTTAAGAAGGTTCTGGGAAGTGGTGGAGGGAAGAGAAACAGAGCAAGGAAGGGCGGGGCTCTCACTGTGGGAAGACGAGGAGTTGGATAAAGCAGATGAAGCAGAAGACCAACAGCGCACAGGCTACGTAGGCTCCGAAGCGGGGGTCCACCTTCCGCGAGTACTGAGGGAGAAGAGGCTGAGCTGGGGGCTGGGCTCTGCCCTGGGGGAGGCAGGCCACTGCCAGGGGCCTCAAGTAGGGGCAAGCAGTGGCTCAATTAATAGGAATCCCCACTGTGCCCTGTGGTCACCCCCCAATCCTCAAAAAACCTGCTGATCCCTCAGTTGTGCTCAGCCTCCCCCCCTGAACCTCCCCTCCTACCCCGGCCCTCATCCCCCTTTGCCCTTAGCCTTTGGGGGCAAACCTTCTTTTCAAGATCCTCTCTCTGGAAGGTGAGCAGGAAGCGGCGCACATGGTCCTTCCGTAGTTGATCGATGCTGCGGGCATCGATGGCACGGCCCAGGAACTCATCTACCTCATCCTCAGGGTTCAGGGCATCTTGGGCACCCCGGCTGAGGGCAGGGGACATGGCTTCACCAGGGGCATGAGCATTACCACGTGAGAGGCAATGAGAAAGGAAGGGCATGGGCAGCACCCAAAGAATGGAGTAGCTGTGTGGCACCTACTCGCACACGACACACCTACAGTCCAGGAAAGAGGGGGGATCTCGGCTCCCCCACAGCCCTGTCCCAGGGTGTAAGTGCCTTCTCCCTCCCCTTCCTCCCTCCTCAATAACCTGACTTACTTGTCTTTGCTGGAATCATCAATGCCCTGGAGAAAGGGACAAAGTGTGCAATGGGGTGAAGGGCAGACCATCTTCGCCTCCACAATCCCTTCCCCATTCCCAACACTGTGCTGAGTGTTCCCCCCGTGTACTTTGGAGGGGCTTAGGACCCCTGTTATGAAGTCACCCCTCCTGCCCCCAGTACCAGAAGTCATACACGGAGATGTATGAGCCACAACAAGGAAGGCCAAAGAGGGAAGAGGGGCACAGCGTGTTAGGAAGGTGAGGCCTCAGGTCCTAGTGCTGTGGACCCCTCACCATCTGGCGGAAAGCCTTGGAGTCCTTGGTCCGGGAAAAGGCGCGCTCAGGCACCCAGCGTGGCATCAGTCCTTCCATGGAGTTGGCCCGTGTACGCTGCAGCTTGGCCAGCATGGCCTTCTCCTCTTTCTGTGCAGGAAGCACGGGCACAGTATCAAAAGAGGGTTCCAGACAAGATGTCTGTTTGCTCCCTGCATTTGCCCTTCTGCCTGCCTGCCCCCACCCCCACCCCCACCCTGGACTGACCCGTTTCTGGCTGGCTCCCAGGATGAGGAAGGTCTCAATATGCTGCTCCTTGAGGTATGCATTACGTTCACCACCACGGCCTGGCTCCACCTCATAATCCCCATTCAGGTACTGCAGTGTGGCCCGAGTGATATGGATGCGGCTGTGAGGGAACAGGAGGGTGAGACCTGGGCTAGCCCACCTCACTCCCATCCCTGGCCACCCGGACCCGACACTCACCCGGCCCGGCCCCCCCGCCTCCATGTGGTTGGCCAGAGTCACGTCATTGGACCACACATCGAATTGCCATTTCCGCAGACCAAGGACGCCACAGTGCACACGCCCGCTGTGGATGCCCACGCGCATGTTCACGTTCACACCTGTCACCTCACGCACCAGCCTGGGAGGAGGCGGCTCCGGCTCAGCTTCTGGCACAGACATCCCCACCCCCAGCCCAGAACTAAGGCCCTTCACTCCCCTCAGAGCCAAGCAGGCAGGGACAGACCCAGATGCCAGACATGGGAACACAGCCTTGGCTGGACATGGGCAAAAGGCTGCGTGGGTCTCAAGGACAAATGTTTGAGAACTGTGTTCACCAGCATCCTGTGGAATTGAGCTACAAAGGGAGGAGTCACTGCTCTCCCCTTAGGCTTGCTCAACTAGCATTCTCACCAGCCCAAATCCCCTCACCATGGCTCCCCTACCCTGCCTGGCTGGCTGGAGTCTAAAGTGCACAAGCTGAAGAAAGATCCATTCCCCTCCCAGGCGATGGATCTCCAAAACAGAGAAACAGCCAAAACTGAGAAAAAAATCCCAAGGACACATCAAAGGGTAAGAGCTGGTGGGGGCACCCTCAGTTCCAGGGAGCCTGGGAGGGACACTGCTTACGAGATGGCCTCGATCATGTCCACCCCCATCTCCACACAGCAGTGGGCATGGTCTGCTCGGGCTTCCGGCAGCCCCGACACACAGTAGTAACAGTCCCCTAAGATCTTGATCCTCAGGCAATGATTTTCCTAAAGGGGAGAGAGTTGGAGACAGTCACTCCCACTCTCTTGCCCACCCAGCACCCTCACTGAGTCACCATCTAGCCCACTCTCCCAGGCCGCTCCAATGAGGCTATGTTCTCACCACATGCAGCCCTGCCCCCCCCCCAGCCCCAGCACCCTCACCGCAGCCAGTTTGTCAAACCGGGCAAAGAGCTCATTCAGGGTCATGACCAACTCCTGCGCAGTGCACTGGGATGCCAGGCTGGTGAAGCCTTCAATGTCTGCAAACAGGATGCTGTGGACAATGGGGAGAAGATGGAAGGGCCACGTGGCCCTCAAAGACTCCCAGGTTCCCCCATCCCTCCTGGGATCCTCCCACCCCCAACCCTACCTGACATTGTCATGCTTCTGTATGTAGATCTTGTGGAACATCATGTCTTCTTTCTTTGTGTTGATATCTTCTTTCATCTCCATGGCAACGTGCTGGGGCAACACTGATAGCAGCAGCCGTTCCTAGACCAGTAGTTTCAACAGGGCACCACTATCTTCTTAGCCTCATACTGTAATTCCTCCTGGTGCCTCCACAACCCCAGAGGCCTCCCAGACCCCCCCTGGAGACCTGAGCTTCCCTTCTGGACCTCCCCTATTACAGTCTACAGCAGATATACCTCCCAGCCCTCTCTGACCACCCCCACGCAACCCCTCACTCATGCTCCCATTTACGCCCTCCCACCTTCAGACAGGACAGGAACCCCAGTGTCACAGGGCCTGTGCTGTGCACAATCAGGGGGAACCATTCAGACTTATTCCATGGAGTGGTACAAGGCAGAGACTAGAATTACAGGTTATCTGGGGGTGAGGGGGGGAAGGCCTGGACAGGGAGAACAGCCCACCTGCTGCCGATTCTCATGCTGCAGTGCCAGCCGGGCTGGATGTAACCCGGGTCTCCTGAAAGGCCTGGCGCTGAGGACACCTCAGCTGGATAGTGTGTGCAGATGCCAATGACGTTGGTGCAGAGGAACAGCAGCATGTTGGCACCAAGCTGCAAGAGGGTGGCAGAGGCAGAATGGTGACCACCCCCCACCTACGCACAGGTGCAACTTGCTATCTCTCTGTGATGCTTGCTTCGGGAAGGAAGCCCGGATCCTGTGCCCCTGTCTGTCCCCAAGCTCCCCCACCCCTGTAATACACTTCCTTCTTCTCCCACAGGACTCTGGACCCCTGCCTGGATCACTCCACAGCTAGAAATGAGAGCTTCTCACAACTCCGAGGAAGAGAAGCACCAACCAGGGCAAGGTGGGTCATGGGGCCGGGGCCCGGAACACTATGACTTCCTGCCCCACAATCAGCCCAAACAAAAGACAAATGCTGCTCCTTCTGCATGTGGTTCTCCTCACACGACAACACCCAGGAGACTCGAGCTCTATATCCTCCTGTGAATGCCCAGGACAAGTCATCTCATCTCTCTGGGCCTCTGTTTGCTCATCTAGAACCTGGAGCAGGACAATAAGAAGATTTCTAAGGTTCCTCCCCTGCTCCGACTGATAGAATAATAATTATTATTATAATCACTGGAACTAATTTGCTGGCTGTCTCCATATGGCTGGCTTCTATAGCTGCCTCCTATACAGTAACTAATGGATTCCTACAACTCTATGAAGTGAAACTATCTCATTTTAAAGGTGAGGTACTCAAGCACGAGACACTAAGTAATTTGCCAAGATCACACAGCTAATAGTGGTGGTGGGGGACGCGAATCCAGGACAGTCAGACTCCAAAGCCTCTGTCCAAACCCTACTGCTGGTACATTCCAGATTTCCAAGATTCCTGCTTACTCCACTCACCCAAGCTCTTGAGGTCCAGCCCCATAGCCCAGGCTTGGGGCATCAATTTGACTATCATGAAAAACTCTCCTAATAGGACGTGTTGCCACCATGCCCAGCACCCCAATACTTGGCACAGCCAGCCCCCATGCCCTAGGACCCTGATCTCGGATGATCACCTCTCAATCAGCATCAGTAGAACTGACTGGAGAGCATGTCTAAGAAAAGCTGGCCTCAGTGTTTCTGGAAATTAGGGGTTAACCTGGCACTTGTGGCTCCACCCGAGTTGGCTGGGGCAGGCTCTGGTTTGGGGAGAAGGGAGGGAAAGGCACCAACTGGAAGAAAGGAATTGGGCTCTGCCCAGAACCAGAACCAGTCTTGCAAACTTGGGAAGGTCAGTTCATCTCTGGGACCTCGGCTTCAATTTTTCTAGGTAAAATGGAGGGGAGATTCAGCAAACCCCCAGCTATTCTAGCTTCTGACCCTCTAGGACTGGCCTCCCAGCTATCCTTCCCGGTCCAGCTCAAAGGGCCCCCCCCCAGCAGCAGGGTGAAATGAGGGGGGCACATTATCTCCCTCAGGAGTTTCTAAGAATAGCCCCCAGTCGGGGAGAAGGGAAGGGGGGGTAAACCAGGCAACTTCCCTTCCTGGCCCCAGGAGCCCAAGAGGAAAAAGTGAGTCATGGTGGAGGGAAGGGGAAGGGGACGAGAGACTGAAATAGATCTGTACACAGACCCCTATCCCACTGTGAGAAAAATGGATGCCAGGGCACTAGAGGAGATTCCAGGCTGCGCCAGGGTCACTGGGTGAAACTGCTCAAGTGTGTCTGAATGAGTGGGTCAGAGGAGAACGAAGCCTCCTTCCCATAAGCAGGGCTGGATCTGGAAAGGGGCTGCCCAAGGAGCCTAGAAAGGAGGCCACAGACCCACACCATCCAGACACCCATAGGCCAACTGAACACAGGGAATCCTTCTTAGTTCAGAGAAGGGGTATGGGCAACCCTGGCTCTAAGGACTGGCACAGGGGCAGGGGTGACTTTCTCCCCTCGCCCCAAGAACGTGCATGCTGAGACCTACTGGGTAAGGCTGCAGCTGGGTGCCCCTGGGGAGGCAGGAGGCTGGCAGAGTCCTGGCCTCCATGGGGCTGCACCTCCCCGATCAAGCCTTGGGCCTGGCTCTGGGCACCATGCTAGCTGAAAGCAGGGAAGAGACACCCACCTACCCCTGGCCAGCCAGAGAGCTGGCTTCCTCCAAGCTCTTCCTTCCCCAGGAGGGTAGTCCAACTCCAAAGCCCAGCACAATAGCTACCTGGTGAGAAGTGGGGGGCCCGCAAGGACAGAAAGACCCTGGCCCTTTAAGAGGTCTGGCTGCCTTGTGGGTGCGTGCTCCACAAACAAATGGGCTATAAAGTTACTTTTAAAAAGGTACGTTCTGTTCCGGAGCACAAGCTGGGCGGAGAAGGGCATCATGCCAGAGCACCCAGCTTCTCACCCTGGGAGCCCCAGGCAACTTCCTCTTTGTGGGTGGGGCTAGGGTGGGCTACAGGCCACAAACCCTAGACAAGGCAGAGGCCAATTCCCTCAAAACTTGAGCAAGACAGACACCCTCAATATCAGGGTACCAGCACAGGGATCATGAGGTGTGTTGGTTAGGGGCCGTGTCTAGAGCAGCCCCTGAAGATCAGCTGGGCAAGATGTCCTGGTCTCTGCTCCCTGGTCAAGCGGATGACCTGAGATGGCCAACTCCACATGCTCCTGTCTCTCTGAAAGGGACTTCTGGGAGGGCCCTTCCCTGAGTACCATCCCCTACAGCACTCCCACACCTCCCTGCCCCCAGGTGAGAACCCTGCCCTGTCGGGTTCTACCCCACTCTGGGAGAGGGTGGAGACCTAACAGCAACATCATGAGGTAGATACTATTTTTATCCCACGTTTACAGACTGGGAAGAAGGCTGGGAGAGAAGTAAGGTTAGTTGTCTAAGAGCTCACAGAAAAGAACGCAGCCCATTGGACAACCAGGTCTGCCCGGAGCCAAGCCTTGATTTCTCACTCAAATACCATGCTGTCAAGCCCCACCCCACGCACCACTCAGAACCCAGATGCAATAGCTGGCATGGGCAGAGAACCTCGAGGCAGGGCTGCCAGACCCCTGGTGCTCAGTGGGAGGAGGGTAGGAGGAGATCAGACCCTGATGCCCCTCTTCCAACCCCACTCGAACCACTCCCAGCCCAGGAGAAAATGAATCCTACTTATCACCCTCTGCGTCCTTTTAGAGACTGCCTTGGTCCAGGAGAGAAGCAACTCCTCTCTTGCTAACTCCACCCAAACCCCGCTTGCTCCCTCCAGGTCACCACCTGGAGCTGCTTTTCAGGAATGGCACCAAGGCCTGCGTCTCATGTATCGACTTGGGGCCAGAGATGTCGCCAACACTGCTCTCTCAACCCCACTCCTGCCCTGGGGCTAAACATCACATTCCCACTTCCAGCCCTACGTCAGGTCTATGGGCTACACGATTTCAGGTGCCTCAGTCCAAAGAGCTGTAAACCGTGGCCCTTGGTGAGAGTACAAGCTGGGTCCTGGGGCCCTCCCTCTCCTCAGCAGTGCCCTCTGCTCCAGATCCCAGATGGAGCCGACCCCTGAAACCTCGCCTCCCATCATCTGCCCTTCCTCTTGGACACAACCAGACATCCCTACACCCAGTCCCCACCCACCCTCGATTACCAGACCCCTTCTCATTCCCGGCCTGGTGCCCCCAGCCACTACCCTGTGCCTGCTTCCTGACTACGCACCTGCTTCCAGAGGAAGGCATCACCATGGTTGAGCTGCCAGGCCAAGATCAGATGCAGGGTGGAGAGGCCCAGGCCACTGAAGACAGCCGCCCGCATGCGGATGGGTAGGAGCGTGTAAGTGATGTAGACAAAAACACGGGGCACCAGAGGCCCACAGAGGGGCTGCGGGGGTTGGCTGCCAGGGCACCCCCAACCTGCACGGCTGCCAGGATGCCCAGCACCACATAGCTCACCACCCACATGGAGTCCTGGCGGAAGCTGTGCCGGTTACACACCACCATGAGCGCTACAAAGAGGGCGGCGGCACAGGCCAGTAGGGCCACATAGGCAGGCTGAGGGCGGGCAGGTGCAGCATGAAAGGCTAGCAGCACGGCCGTCAGCAGCACCAGCACGGCCATCAGCAGCGTCAGGCTGCTCTGGTTCATCTGAAAGAAGTACCGCTGGTACAGGCGCTCCAGCTTGGCCGAGCGGAACTGCTTGGACTGGAACACCTGGGCCAGACGGCGCCAGCAAGACCGCCTACCCCGGGCTGCCGCGTCGGGTGCCACCTCGGCTGCCCGACCGCCGCCATCGCCTCAGTGTCCTCAAAGCCGAGGGCCACCGCCCGCAGCCCGGCTCCTTGCCTGGGCACCTCTCCGCATGAAAGTCTCATCCTGCCAGGGGCACCGAGGAGGACCTGCAGGGGTGGGGCTGGGGGGCTGTGCATCCCGGAGGCAGCTCATATAGCGCGGTGTGCAGAAGCCGCTGGTCCGAGTCCCACGGCGTGGACGCTTCTGCCCATTGCGTTCACCCCAGGCTGTTTTCCGTTCATCCACCTTGGGGACCAAGAGGCCACTAAACCAGGACATGCTGCTGAGAGAAGGGAACGAGTTGGTATTAACACCACCGTCACGGCCTACCGCCACCAGTAACTACATAAACCAAGTACATCCACAGCCAAGCTAAACGCTTCCGACACACCACTCACATAAAAGTATGGAGGAGGATGACGGGATCCCCATTCAGCAGGTGAGGAAACCGAGACAGAAGCAGGCGGGTAACTCGCCCTACATCAAGCAGCCACGGAGGTGTGGGAACCAAGATTCTAACGCAGATCTGCCAGACTCCAAAGCAGTACACTTCAACATTCACCTCTTCCCTAAAAAGCACTGATTTCTTGGTGGTTACAAGCTCGAGTGCTGTGTCAATAAGCAAAGGAGGTCTGGGAGGAACTGAAAAGTCCACTCCCGAGCACCGGGGCAGGTACCACACCAGCACATAGCCGGCACCGGCATCCCAGTGGAGCCTGATCTTCTGATTTTCAACAGAAGCTGAAAAAAATGTACATTTTAACATGACATCTCCTGAGTTTTAAATGCTGGCAAGTAACTCACATTTTTCAACACTGCAAGCCAAATAAATCACGTCTATGGAATGAATTCAGCCTGTGAGCTGCCAATCGGTGACCTCTATACAAAAGGGAATCTCTTTCTACATTGTTCCTCATCGTACTCACACCATGCACACTTCACCAAGCCAAATTCAACTTCTCCCTCGGGTCACAGCTTAGATGGAACTTCCTCAGGGAAGATGTCCCAGCTCCCCCACCCACACTAAATTTGGCCCCCTGTTTACCCTCTGTACATTTCCTCCATAGTACTTATCACAATTAAATTGCGCCTTGTTCATGTGTCCCCACCCCTCTCACTATAAACTTTTGTGAGGGTAGGGATTGTCCTGTTTTGCTTAGCACCTTAGCCCCAGCACCGAGTACTGAGCCTGGCTCATGGTAAGGACTCGAGAAATGTATGTTGAAAAGACAGAGAGAAAGCTCAAGGGCACTGGCATAGAGCAGCTACTGTGTAATAATAATAAAGAGTGATAATCCTATGATTCTTCATCTTTCTCACCGCACTCCAGTTCTATTAGCCTCCTTGCTGGTCCCCAACACACCATGCATGGGGCGGCCTGGGACTGTGGTGCCCGCTGCCTGGACTAAGAGCTCCTCCAGGTCACAGCTCAAGTGTTCCCTTATCAGTGAGTCTTTCCCTGACCGTTCTATTAAAATAGCAACCCCCTTTCCTGGAGCTCCCTATCTTTCTTCCCAGCTTCATGCTTTATTTTTCTCCACAGCTCTTATCAGCAACTGCCATTCTATATATTTTCCTTATTTGTTCATTGTCTCTCCTCACTGGAATGTCAGCCTCATGAAGGCAGGGATTTGGGCCCATTTCGCTCCCTGCTGTATCTGCAAACACCTAATAGGGTCTAAATAAGTGTTCCTAGAGTGGATGGGTAGATAATATTTTCTCTGTGCTTTAAACTCTTCGAGGTCCCTTTTACATACCCAATTCCATCTGATCTTCACCAAAGCCCTGCGAAACTGTTCCTGTGGCCACCTTGCACACAGATTTGACAGGGGGAAGGAAGGAAGGAAGGAAGGAAGGAAGGAAGGAAGGAAGGAAGGAAGGAAGGAAGGAAGGAAGGAAGGAAGGAAGGAGGAGAGAAGGGAGAAGGAAAGAAGGAAAGAAAGAAAGAAAACAAGGTCCATAGCAGTTCTATACAGCTGGCCCAAGTTACAGAGATCCTAGGTCACCAAATCAGCCCCAGATCTCAGGTCTCCTGGAGGGTAGTGCCTTCAACTGGGGTGGGGAGGACTCTATGACAATACACTCAATGTGTCTCCTAGCTGAGAGCAGCTCAAGAGAAAGTGTGATGAGAGCATTCTCGTCCACAGATGCCTGTGTCTCTAACAGGGCCACAGTCCTCCATGCCCACAGGGCACCCTGGGGCTCTTTGTATTTAAACCTTCAGAGCTAGCAGCCTTGACATTTGTCCTCGGGGGGGGGGGGGTGGAGTAATGCCCACAGGATCAGCAGCTCAAGGCAGACAAGTGGCACTTCGAGCAGACACCCAGAGGCCCACTAAACAGAAGGCAGACTGGGGACCTCTCTGCATGCTAGAGACCCACATCCCTGGATCACTCTCAGCCAACTTCTCTCAGCATCCCTTCTCCCGTATCCCACAGAGCACCATGCCCTCCTAACATCACCAACAGCACCCTCTGGAGGGACAGATCAGAAATCCAAGACTTTGGGTCAGGTTGGCATTTGGAAAAAGTCACCAAAGGAAGCCTGGCTCTTCAAAATACTTCATTAAAAGCACAATTTTTGGAGCAAGACCAGGCTTCAAACCTTAGGGTAATTACATGCTGGCTGCACAGCCTTGAACAAGTTACTATCTCCCTGTATCAGTTTCTTCATCTGTAAAATGGGAAAAGTAATAGTCATGAAAAAAATCCAACAGTATCTTTCACATAACACACACCCGATAAATGAGTTCTTCTCCCCCACCCTATACCACTTTGAACCCAAAACTCTGCCAGCGTCCAAGAAATGGAAAGACAGAAGAGCCACAAGCAAGAACACACATCTCCCCAGCCAGTTAGACACCTGGTTCTAACAGTCCCCACGTCCTTGGCTGTCAGTCCCCAGAGCTGCTGGAGACAAAGCCCAGAGTGAGCAGGTTTCCCACCACCCCTACCATGACATTTTGCTTCAGCCTCCTCCTACTTGCCAGTCCCCTGCCCTGTATTAACCATTCCTCCCCCCGCTTGAAATGGCCCAGACCTCTGTTCCCAAAGGACCTGTTTCTGGCCATGTTCCCAGCCTCCTGGAAGCACATCCTAGCATCTGGCTCATACCCACAGAGGAAGGGGCAGACACTGTCCAGGAGAATGCATGACCATCCCCAGAACACTCTGACTCCCCAAGAGGTTAGCTTCCGAGTTATGTAACTGTCCAACTAACTGCAACCACCCCACCTGGGACTCCACCCCAAGCACCACTGCCCACCTTGGAGAACTCACCAGGCTCCTAGCACTCCTGGCACCCCAGACTAGGCCGGTATGACAAGGAACAAGGGAGGGCACTGCTCAAAGCCACAAAACTTCCCTACATGGTCCCCCAACCTTCGTTGTCCAGAAATAATCCGTCACTCTGAACCACAGACCACCTCCCTCTTCCCCTGCCTCCAACCTTTTCCGCCCCTGGGTCCTGGTCCCTTGCTCTCTCTCACAGATGTGCTGCTCCAGACACCAGCTCCCACAGCCAGAGCCACATCCATTCAGCTTGGCAGTTGGAGGCCCAGTGCCTCCCAGACCTCAAGTCCCTCCCAACACTGATCCTCCGGCTTGAGACCCAGAGTCTGAAGCAGGCCAAGGCCCAGCCCCAAGGATAGCTCTGCCCACTGCTTTGCCCAAACCCTCTTCCTGGCCACCTCTGTCTGTCCCTGCCCCTGCCCTCCTTGGCAGAAGGAGGCTCCAGGGGATTTAAAGTGACTTCAGAAAGTTCATGGTAGAAGGCGCTGCCCAGGCAGGGCCCTTCAGTGCCAGCACCGCCCACCATGCTGGGAAGTGGGCCTCAATTCCAGGCCTTTCCAGATGTAGAGGAGCCTCCCCCAAGGCCTGTATCTGGAGGTCCAGGATTGCCTTGGCCTGGCTTCCCCGGCCTTCAGTCTCCCTGAAGACCGCAGAAGGCTCCCACTTCCACACCCAAGCACACAACCCCCACTAGGATTTTCCACCCACAGGGGTGTTCTAGTAAGGGGAGGGTATGGGGAAAGAGTCCCCATCTCGGGATTCCACCTCTAGGTTTTCGGTCAGGCCACGTTCAGAATAAAGTCTGCTCCCCACCCTGGCCCCCTGCAGCGGGCAGTGACACCACCCTTTTCATCGCCAAGCTCTGGGGTTAGGGGAGTTGGGGGGAACTCCTGCAGGCAGAGGGCATTCCCTCCTGCCGCCCAGACTGCCCTCCTCCCTTAAACACAATCACAGTCTACCCCAAACTCGGAGGCTCACCCCACAGCCCCTCTGCGAAAACCTCACCCAGTCCCTCCCCCAATACATGCCTTTCCCCGGGTCCCAGCAAGCCTGACACTCGCTTTGGGTGGAGGAAGGGGGTGAGGGTGGGAGCCTTGAGCCCCCCATCTCCTCCCCGATTTCTCAGTCCAGCCCCAATGGCCTCAGGCTCGCCTCCAAACACTATCGAGCCTCCCCATCGCGCGCTTCTGTGCCCCCAACAAAAAACCCTCACTCTCGGGAGCCGCGCGGAGTCTTCACGCCCCCCCCCCCCCCGAGACCCGAGCGCCCAGCGCCGCCGCTCCCCTCCACCTCTCCTCCGCGCGGGCTCACCTGCCTGCCGGGCTCCGCGCCTCCCCCGGGCCCCCGCCCCGCCACCGCCGCGGGCTCCGGCCGGGCGGCCGGCAGTCCCGCGGTCCTGCTCCGTGCCCGCGCGTCCCGGCCGTCCCTCCCGCTGTCCGCAGTCCGCCCGGCCCGCGCCCCCTCCTAGCTGGCCAGCGCAGCCGCCCTCTACCCCGGATCCAGAAGTCCCCTCCCCGCCGGCTCCCGGACTCCCCGCCTTAAAGGCACAAGCTCCTATTGTCTGGGCGCCCCCTCCCCCTCCGCCTCCCGAGCCCCGCGCGGGGCCCACTCCCCTTCCGAGGAGCCGGGTAGGGGTGGGGGAGCCCGAGCAGCGCCCCTCCCTCCGCGCGCCCCCTCCTCTCTCCGGCCGCTCCCTCCCCCAGTCCTGGGAAAACAAGTGGCTTCTGTTCTGGGATCAAGACCCTAGGGGAGGGGGCCGTCCCGCCCGCTGCCCCTTCCCTCCACCCCCTGGATGCCTCCTGCAGCGTTCTCCGCCCACCCTCACCCAGGGGTCCCCGGGAGCGCCAGCAAACCCACTCTTTCTCAGCGATTACCCACCGCCCCCTCCCGCCCCGCCCCGCCCCGCGCCAGGAGGGTCGGCTTCCTTCCGGCCGGGGTCCCTGGAGGCTGAACCTGCCCCCCGCGCCCACTCCTCAATCCTCCTCCCTTCCTCCCTCCCCCAGCCCCCACCCTGCCATTCCCGCCCAGCCGCCGCGGCCCCGCTCCCTCCCGCGGGAACTCAGTTTAATAATTAATCAAGATTTCATTCCACCGGGCGCCAGGTGTGTGCGGCCTGCTTCCCCACAAGCCACTTGTTTCCTTCTTCCCTAACCCTCTGGGGCACCGGCCCGACGCGAACCTGCTGCACCCAGAGCCCAAGAGGGAGACTGAAGGCAGGGGCGCTCTCCCCGCGGCCCACTGCCCCACTCTCTCGGCAGCCCCTCCCTCGCACCTGACAACGGGCAGAGGCCCTCCCCCGGGCACCATTTACCCAAAGGGTTGTGCTTCCCTGCAGCGGGTGGGGGCGAAGAGGGGTGCATTGCTAGGTGCACGTACTGAGAAATTATTGGGGATTTTTATTTATTTCCCACGTTTTCTCGCACAAAGCATCAACCGAAGTTACCTGGGTGATGGGAAAATCACGTGGAAGCTGCTTTAACCCTTTAAGGGTTTGAAACATGCTATAGCCAGAAAGGGGAAGAGAGTTAATTCCCAGAACGTGGGTGAGTCTGACTTTGGAACGAATGCCATTCATTGCTCCAGAGCTGGGAAGAGGGCAGCTTGCCTGGCTTGCTTCCCTTGGAAGCCTGGCTAGTGGTTCCTTCAACCACACCCATGGCTCCTTCTGCCGTAGGCAGCTCCTTCCCCACCCAGTGTCCCACCTCAGCTGGCTCTTCAGCGCCTTCTACTACGCTGTAGACCTTCAAAGCCCAACTCTAGTCCTGACAAATCCCCACTGGGGTTCCTAAACCCAGGATAGAACTTGAGGCAAGGAAGAGAGGGGAGGAATTAGGGAAATCTGTTTCCATCGCTCATCAGCCATATGTAATAGCAAACTATGTGCTTTGGTAAATCATCACTTACCCTCTTGGAGCCTCATCTAAAAAATGGGAATTTTTTTCAAGATTTTATTTTTAAGTAAATAAGTCAGAGAAAGAAAGATATCATATGATTTCACTCATATGTGGAAATTGAGAAACTTAGGGGATGAACATAGGGGAAAGGAAGGAAAAATAAGACAAAAACAGAGGGGGAGGCAAACTGTCAGAGACTCTTAAATACAGAGAACAAACAGGGGTGATGGTGGTGTGGGGGTGGGTTAACTGGGTGATGGGCATTAAGGAGGGCATTTGTTGGGATGAGCACTGGGTGTCATACATAAGAGATGAATCACTGGGTTCTATCCCTGAAGCCAAGACCACACTGTATGTTAACTAACTTGAGAAAAAAAAAAAAAAAAGATTTTATTTTTAAGTAATCTCCACACCCAAAGTGGGGCTCAAACTTACAACCCCCGAGATCAAGAGTCACACTCTCTACCCACTGAGCCAGGCAGGCACCCCTAAAATGGGAATTTTAAAAGATTCTACTAAAATAAAATAGAAAATAGAAAATAGGGATAAAATGATCTGCCTTGTCTTTCTTACAGGATTTTAAGGCTCACACAAAAAAAATGTTTGAAAATGGGAAATGAAAATGAGAAAGGTTACAGATTATTCTGCTGTGGACGATTCTCGGTTGTACAGGCCTGGCCTATTATTTGACCTTTGGGGCCTCTTTGCTTGACTTCTCCCTTCAAGTAGCCACTGTTCTCACCACTATCAAAATTTCCTCTCCACCCTTAAGCCAGTATCTGCCATTTACCTCTTAGAATAATACGTTCATGGGCCACATGGGGAAAATCCAAAACACAATTGAGAAAAAAATAAAATTTTGAAATTTACGTGCATCTATGTGCATTATAACGTTATTTTTTTGGAACTGAAGGCTTTGTCCTTCATCGTCTTTTGGAATGAAAAAAAAATTTGACACTAACCAAGTCAGCTGGAAAAATGTGCCAAGGGTCCATCTCTGGGTGCTTTCAGTCACACAGGCCTCCCCTACCCTTGTGTATGGCCGGGTGTTAGTCTGGCCTCCTGAGTTCTACTGCTGGTTGCTGGAGGGCAGAGGTACCATCAGCCCTTTTCTTTGCTCCTCCTCACCATCAGCACCTTACACAGAGGACCTCTTCGAGCACTATAGACTGGCCCTGAAAAATGATTCCAGTCTCTTGTTCCATGGATAGGAAACATGAGCTAGGGCTAGACACATGGGAAACACTCAATTATTGAATTTTTAAATGTACAGGACATTAGAGCAGGAAGGGGTCATAAAGATGGTCAATTTCAGCTGCTATCCTTTTGGTAATTTTAATAGCAAGCACTTGTTTAGCATTTACTATGTGCCAAGTTTTCTTCAAAGCCCTTAACACAAAATAATTAGTCTAATCCTTATAAAACTGCCTGATGCTATTATTGTCATGTTCATCTTAGACATGGGAAAAATTGAGGCACAGAGAGGTCCAATAATGGAGTCTCTGAGACAGTGGTTCTCAGACTTACACTGAGCCCCTACCCTAGAAGAAATGATACTCTCAGCAGAACACGATGAAATAGTAACATATTAAAATAACGGAAAAAATAAATAAAATAACTAAATCACGATTTTGTGCTATTGCCATATCTGACAGAGTCTAGAATCACAGACACCAAAGACTTAGGGGGGAAAATATTGGAAAAGTCTTAACATAGAGGAAATTCTACCAATTTTTTTTTCTTTGAACTGGGACAAGATGGCTCTTACTGAATTTTTATGACAGAATACCTTGCTCCAGCTTACAGAATATCAGCCCCACTGAGCCCAGTTCGAGAACTGCTACAAGTAAAATATTCAGAAAGGACCTCCTCGTCACAGGATGGAAAATAAACATCAAGTCAGGAATTAATTGAAAGGTCTTCACCCTGACAATGAAAAGAAAAAAGGAGCCAAGGCAGCTGGCATGAACTGTTTCTATTTCTCCAAGTCTAGCTCGGTCTCAATGACCTTGGTTTTTCTAATACAGACCACACTCACAGTGATGTAGTCACACCTCTCACTTTCAGGAAGGAGAAATTCCCACAAGGAGAGTGTATCACATGTAAATGCAAGTTTCATATACCCCTAAGTGTATCTGGACAACACTCTATAAATATCCTGTGTTGAAAACATCCTGTAACAAAACTAATGGATGGGCTTGAGTCCCCTGAGTCTTCCCAGAGGCTAAGTGAATCTCTGCCTACTCCCTTTTACAAAGCAAGGATTCCTTTTACAGTGCAAATAACCATTCCCTAACTTTTCTGTCTTAAACATTAGATTTCTGCCCATTACATTTTCTGAAAGTAAGAAAGAAAGATGTGCAAAGAAAACCCACGTTCGTTCAATGCAGCATACATACCCTGCCCACCTCACCACCCCTAATGAGACTGCAGCACCCCAAAGATTTTGGCTTCCTCTAGGTCCCAGGGTTGGAGGAGGCCTTGGCCCCCACCCGTCCCACAACAACTGCCACCCAAACGAATGAAATGATTGACCATAAGCTCCCAAGGGATACAAACTTCCTTTGCCTATTCCTTAGCTCCCCACCATTCATTCATTCATCCATCCTTTGCATAAATCTGTACTGAGAGACTTCTATGGCCAGATAGGGCTCTGTTAATAGGCACTAAGGATATAGTAGTTGAACTCGGCAGACTGGCTCTCTGTTCTTATGGAGTTGACTTCTAGTGGGAAGGGACAAGAAACCAGTGAACAGATGAAAAGGTAGTTGATGGTGATAAGTTGCCATGATCACAATTAGAAGTGGGGATGGATAGGAAGTGACCGGAGGAGAAACCCAGGCTGGATTGTCCAGGGGCCTCCCTGAGGAAGTGACGTTCACGGAGACCTGAATGGCAAGGAGTCAGCCATGCAAAGAATCTGGGTGAAGAGCGTTCCAAGCAGAGGGAACAACTCATGCAAAAGTCCTAAGGCAATAGCAAGTTCACTGTGTTCAAGAAACAGAAAGAAAGTCAGCGAGGCCGAAGCCCAGTGTGTTGGAAGAGAGTACAGAGTGAGGTCAGAGAAGGAGACATGCCTTAGCTAGTACAGAAGCTCACAGACCGGGGTAAGGAGTTTGGATTATATTCAAAGTGTAATGAGAAGCCTTTGGAAGATGTTAGGCTCGGAAGCGGCATGATCTGATTTATGGTTTTAAAAGATCGTTGGCTGCTGGGTACAGAATAAATCAAGGGATCAAGAGATGCAAGGGAAACCACTTAAGAAGCTATCATAGTGGCACAGGGAGAAACGGCAGTGGCTTGGACAAGGATGGCAATAGAGGGCTGTTGAGAAATGCTTTGGAGTTGGAGTACCGAAGCCAGCCTTGGTTCCCTGTGTGTGGTTTATTCATATCAACAACCGAAAAATATCTATTGAGCACCTACCGTATGCCAGGCACAGTGCCAGGAACTGGACGTTACAGTCCAGAGGAGAAGACAAACCTACCTCCTCCTGCCCTATTGCCATAGAAAGCTCTAGGCTGGGAAGTTACTGCCCATCCCCAACCCTGCCCCATTTTCAGGGCCAGAGGCACCCCACCCCTGCACTCTACTCCAGTGCTGAGCTGGGGTTGATGGGGTGGGGGGACTGTTTACAGTTGGAGAATTGATGCCATAAAAAAGAGTCCAAAGTTCTCCCAAGATCTCAGAACAAAGACCAGGGGAATCCAAAGCCCCAACAGTGGGGAGAGGGTGCAGCCAGGGCCACAAAGACAAGAGAAACCTGTTGGTACCCACACCACTGCTCCTTCTTCTCTGGGTCCCCAGAGCCCAGCCTGCAGGAACCCTAACCAAGCCTGACTGCCTCAGCCTTCTCCACCATTCCTGGTAATTCTGCTGCCCCAATAACCTCTTGCTCCCTTCGTAGATTTCTGAGTCTCATGTGCCCTCTGGTGGCAGATTTCTGACACTGCATTCCCATAGTTAATCGCCCCAGGTTTTCACTACTTAATCTACGGTCTTCTCCTCTGGCTCCCTGCTCCCTGCGGGGCAGTATGGGAAATCCTGGGAAGGGCTGGGAATGTCACTGCATTAAAGCAAAGGGTCATATCAGTTTCTGAGACACGAGCCAGCTCTCCATCTGCGACCAGATTTGTCTTTTGTTTGTAAACTGAATGAACTATTTTTGAGCATCTACTTGCTGTGAGCTGATCCCAGGCACCAGCCTGTGTGAAGCTGACCCAAGCTCAGATGATCAGGCACTCCAACCAAGGGCTTTGAGTCTGGAGCTGGTGAAGTGAAGAAGCTAGATCAGTTTAGAATTTATTCTGCTGTCGGCGATGGTGTGCCCAGTGACAGTGGCAAGAACCTCCAAAACCAAACCCTTCCATGGTTCCTGCTGCCTAATTTCCCTTTGTTCCTGCATGTTTTTAAAGACTGGTTAGTACTCTGGCCTTTCCGTCAATTCCATGGAAAAGTTATTCCTTACCCCTCCAATGAATGTCTCTTCCCACATTAACTGGAGTTGGTTTCTGGTTTTGTAACCAAGAAGACACCTGGTACACTGGACAATTGATCAAGCCTCCCTGAGCCTTGGTTTCCTCCTCAGTAAAAAAGGATGATAACAATGGCTTCCATATACAAGGCTGTTTTGTTAAGTGTGTTAGTTACCTAGTGCTACATAACAAATGGCCACACATTTGCCATCTTAAAACAACACACATTTATTATCTCATAGGTTCTGTAGATCAGGAATCTGGGCGTGTCTAAGCTGGATGCTCTAGGCTTCAAGACCTCACAAAGATGCCAGGGCTGCAGTCTCATCTGAGGCTCGAATGAGAAAGAACCCAACTCCAAATTCAGGTGGCTGTTGGCAGGATCGAGTTCCTTCGGGTTGCTGAACGGGCCACATGGGCCTCTCCAACATGGCAGCTTGCTTCATCAAAGCCAGGAAAGGATAGAGCCTGCCAGCAAGATGGAAGTCATATACATCTCCAAAGGCAAGGGAATTAAAAACAAAAATGAACTATTGGGACCTCAAGATAAAAAGCTTCTGCACTGCAAAGGAAACAATCAACAAAACTAAAAGGCAACCGACGGAATGGGAAAAAATATTTGCAAATGACATATCAGACAAAGGGCTAGTATCCAAAATCTATAAAGAGCTTATCAAACTCCACACCTGAAAAACAAACAATCCAGTGAAGAAATGGGCAAAACACATGAATAGTCACTTTTCCCAAGAAACATCCAGATGGCCAACAGACACATGAAATGATGCTCAACGTCACTCATCATCAGGGAAATACAAATCAAAGCCACACTGAGATACCACCTCACACCAGCCAGAGTGGCTGAAATGAACAAATCAGGAAACTATAGATGCTGGCGAGGATGTGAAGAAACGGGAACCCTCTTGCACTGTTGGTGGCAATGCAAACTGGTGCAGCCGCTCTGGAAAACAGTGTGGAGGTTCCTCAAAAAATCAAAAATAGACCTACCCTATGACCCAGCAATGGCACTGCTAGGAATTTACCCAAGGGACACAGGAGTGCTGATGCATAGGGGCACATGTTTATAGCAGTGCTTTCAACAATAGCCAAATTATGGAAAGAGCCTAAATGTCCATCAACGGATGAATGGATACAGAAGATGTGGTTTATATATACAATGGAATACTACTTGGCACTAAGAAAGAATAAAATCATGCCATTTGCAGCAACATGGATGGAACCAGAGGGTATTATGCTACGTGAAATAAGTCAGTCAGAGAAAGATATCTCATGTCTTCACTCACATGTGGATCTTGAGAAACTGAACAGAAGACCATGGGGGAAGGGAAGGGGGGAAAAAAGTTACAGAGAGGGAGGGAGGCAAACCATAAGAGACTCTTAATACAGAGAACAAACTGAGGGTTGATGGGGGATGGGGGAGAGGAAAAAGTGGATGGTGGGCATTGAGGAGGGCACTTATTAGGATGAATACTGGGTGTTATATGTAAGCTAACGTGATAATAAATTGTATTTAAAAAATAAAATAAATTTTTAAAAAGATGGAAGTTATAATCTCTGGCAGCTAATTACAAAAGCCACCCCATCACTTTTGCTGTGTTCTACAAACTGAAGCAAATCACTAAGCCAGCCCATACACAAGAGAAGGGAATTATCCAAGGTCATGAATACCAGAAGATGGGGATCATATAGGGGCCATCTTGGAATTGTCCTGCCACAATGATGTAGCTATTAGTCACCATTCAAGGCTTGTTCAAAATCCCACTTCCTTCTCGAGGGCTTTTCAAGTCCCTCCTCAGCCCAAACCCATCAAAAATTAATTTAAGTTCCCTTCTTACAAGTGGAGAAACTTGACGATGTACTGGGTATTTGATGGAATTATTTTTAATTGTGTTAGGAAGCATAATGTTATTTTGGCGCTATAAGAAAATATTATTTTGGGGGCACCTGGCTGGCTCAGTCAATGGAGCATATGACTCTTAATCTCAGGGTCATGAGTTCAAGCCCCACGTTGGGCATGGAGCCTACTTTAAAAAAAATGTTCGGGGTGCCTCGGTGGCTCAGTCGATTAAGCACCTGGCTCTTGACTTCCACTCAGGTCATGATCTCACAATGTGTGGGATTAAGTCCTACACCAGGCTCCTCACTGACAGCATGGAGCTTGCTTGGTATTCTTTCTCTCCCTCTCTCTCTCTGCCTATCCCCCACTCAAGCTTGTGCTCTCTCTCTCTCTCTCTCAAAATAAATAAACATTTTTTAAATGTTATTTTTTAAAAATACTACTGAAGTATTTGGAGGTAGAATATCATGATGCCCACACTTTTCCTTAAAACTTTTTAGAGTATTGGGGCGCCTGGGTGGCTCAGTCGGTTGAGCATCCGACTTCGGCTCAGGTCATGATCTCACAGTCTGTGAGTTTGAGCCCCGCGTTGGGCTCTGTGCTGACAGCTCAGAGCCTGGAGCCTGCTTCAGATTCTGTGTCCCCCTCTCTCTCCGCCCCACCCCTGCTTGTTCTCTGTCTCTCTCTGTCTTTCAGAAATGAATAAACATAAAAAAAAATAAAAAAACTTTTTCGAGTATTAAGGAGAGTCAGAAGGTCATTTTCCCTTTGTTTCCCAATCTTTCTGACTAAGTAATTACTGGAAGGAAAAAAAAAAAAAACTGGAAAGAGTTGCTTTGGCCCTTGCCAAAAATGGTCCAGAAATCCAGCTTTATATATGTGTATAAGAGGTGAGAATATATTTAATGATATAATATTTTAATGGAATAATATTTAGCAAATATCAAACTTCCTCATCTCATATATACTCACAGATATATACAAATTCACTAAAATTCTTTCATCGCTCCCTGGGGCACCTGGGTGGCTCAGTTAGGCATCTGACCCCTCTTTTGGGCTCAGGTCATGATCTCATGGTTCATGAGTTCAAGCCCCACATCGGGCTCTTCTCTGACAGCACAGAGCCTACTTGGGATTCTCTCTCTCCCTCTCTCTGTGCCCCTCCCCTTGCTTGTACTCACTCTCTCTCTCTTTCTCTCAAAATGTATTCAAAATGAATAAACATTAAGGTAATATCTTCTCTGATTAAGCAAAATGCCACAAACACCACCCTAACCAAATGACCAAATTTAACACCACCAAACATGAGATGAACTGACATCATATACCCCCAATGGATGCACTGAGAAGGACACAATGTCACCCAAGGTAGTATTCCTACCAAAAATGTTGAGGGGCACCTGGGTGACTTATCGACTCAGGTCATGATCCCAAGGTCATGGGACCAAGCCCCACATTGGGCTCCACACCGTACTTAAGATTCTCTGTCTGTCTCTCTCTGTCTTCCCCTCTCCCATGTGCACATTCTCTCCCTCTCTCTGTCTCTCTCTGTCTCAACAAAACAAAACAAAACAAAGTTTAAACTGGATCTGATCACAAGGAAACAAATGGAGGTATATTTCTAAAACAATTGGCCTGTTCTATTAAAAAATATCAATGTTATAAAAGGAAAAAAAAACAGCTAGGAAACTGTCAGTTTTTAAAATTTTTTTTCAACGTTTTTTTATTTATTTTCAGGACAGAGAGAGACAGAGCATGAACAGGCAAGGGGCAGAGAGAGAGGGAGACACAGAATCGGAAACAGGCTCCAGGCTCCGAGCCAACAGCCCAGAGCCTGACACGGGACTCGAACTCACGGACCGCGAGATCGTGACCTGGTTGAAGTCGGACGCTTAACCGACTGCGCTACCCAGGCACCCAGGAAACTGTCGGTTTTAAGGAAACTAAAGAGACATAACTAATCTGGATCCCAGATTTTTTTTTTTTTTTTAAGTCCTCAGGATATTGTTGGGACAATTGGGAAATTTTGAAATGGACTATATATTAGATAATATCGTAACAATGTTAAATTTCCTGAGTTTGATAATGTTTTGAGGTTATGGAGAAATGTCTGTTCTTGGTAAGTACGTGATGAAGTATTTAGGAATGAAGTTGACGTCTGCAAGCAACTCTCAGGATGGTTTAGCAAAAACACATAACCAGTGTGGGGAAGTGTTGACTAGAGAGTATAGATGAAATTGGATTGTTCTCGCAACTTTAAACCTGCAGAAAGTTTAAAAATCTTCCAAGATAAACATTTGGGGAAACACTACTTCAGAGTTTTCATGCCCAGCGGGAAAATACTCCAAATGAGAAAAGTGACAATGCCCTGTGTTTCCTCTAGGGGCGCCTGGGTGGCTCAGTCGGTTAAGCATCTGACTTCAACTCAGGTCAGGATCTTGTGGTTCACAAGTGTGAGCCCTGCGTGGAGCTCTGGGCTGACAGCTCAGAGCCTGGAGAGTCCTTCAGATTCTGTGTCTCCCTCTCTCTCCCTCTCTGCCCCTCCCCCGCTCACACTCTGTCTCTCTGTCAAAAATAAATAAACATTTTAAAAAATTTAAATGTTTCCCCCCAGAGGTAGGGTTGGGGGGTATGCAACAGGGAATATTTACACAATAGGCGTGCTGGGTGCTGGCAGAGCAGGGGCACTGAAAAATATTTATTTAGAGATAAAGTTGGTATTTGTCATTTTCCTCTAAACACGAGATCTGTCATGGAAATTTTCAGAATTTTGTTACACTTATTTTTTTTTTTTTTTTACAGTTGAATTGTTTGTTGACTTGCTTTTCACTGCACAAGGATCGTCACCATCTTTTTCATGCTTAGAGCATCTTAATGTGCCCACACACCCACCAAGGCAAACAGACTGTGAGCTGGGAGGCAGGGAAACCAGGAAGGCATTCAAGGGGACTGAAAATTTGCAGAGAAGTCCTTTGGAATTGGGGAGCAAGATACGCAGAGAGCCCAAGTCTGGGAGTCCAGGGATAAAGCTAGCTGCAATGAGAATGGAAACTTTATACTCCAGTCTCTCCTGGACTGTTTCACAGTTCATGCATTGTCATTGTTTATTTTCTTTTTGTTCCTCCTTAAATAATATTAGGTAAAGTTTTTTGTTTGCTTAAAACAAATGTGAGCCTCTCTCAGTTATGTTGAGAAGAACCAGGGGATTATGTTCCCACTGGCCCCCTTGGCCAATGTGTTCTGTGGAAAATTGATTTGCCCTTACCCTCCTTCTTTCTTCCCTTCATTCTTCCTGCCCTTTCCCTTCTCTGTTTACCGTGCCACCCCCACCCCCACCCCAAGGTGGTGATGAATGAACTCATCAGTTTGGGCTATGTTAAGGAGACCTGGATTCCAATCAATTAGGACGTGACATGGACAAATCTCAAGATGTATTCTTCCTCTCAACAAATATTCATTAATGCCTACTAGGTGGCAGGCACAATTATATGTACTGGGGATACAGTGTAAGTCAAGAAGACGCACAAGGTTTCTGCCCTCCGGCAACCTGCGTTCTAATTCAGGGAAGCAGATAGTAAGAGAAATGAATAAGAAAATTATATATCACTAAAAGTGTATTGCAGAATCTAGCTGTGTAGTATATGAACCCAACTATGTGACATTCTGGAAAAAGTCCAGAACCCAACTATGTGACATTCTGGAAAACTATGGAGACTGTAAAAAACTCAGTGACTGACAAGGGTTCGGGGGGAGAGAAGGAGTAATAGGCAGAGCACCGAGGATTTTTAAGGCAATGAAACTATTCTGTATGATATTATATGGGTGCACACAAGTCATCATACACACGTCAAAACCCATAGAACGTGCAACACCAAAAGTGAATCCTAGTGGAGACTACAGACTTGGGGTGATAATGATGCATCAAAATCAGACTCCATCAATTTCAATAAATGTACCACTCTGGTGGAGGATTTTTTTTTAACATTTTATTTTCATGTAATCTCTACACCCAACGTGGGGCCTGAACCCACAACCCCGACCTCGAGAGTCACACGCTCCACCAACTGAGCCAGCCAGGGCCCTGTATATATACATATATGTGTGTACATATACACACATATGTGTACATATACACACATATGTGTACACATGTACACACATATACACACACACACACATACACACACATATAGGCAAATACCCATACCTCCATCGTATAGATGAGAAAACTGAGTCTCAGAGAGAGCTTCCTTTTTCACCCTGTCTAAAGTAGTTGCCTCCGGGTACTTTTTATCACAGGTTCATTTCCCACAACGTACTTTTAAAAAAACAGACTTGATTTTTTAGAGCAGTTTGAGGTCTATGGCAAATCAAGCAAATCAAATGGGAAGTACAGAGTCCTCATATACCCCTGTCCCTACAAATCTTAAAAAATATATCCTCCACCAGAGTGGTATGTGTGTGTGCGTGTACCTTTTAAATTACTGTGTATCTTCCCGTTCGATAAGGCATGGAACATCATCTATAATTTATGGGTAAGGCAGCTCTGAAATGGCTCCCAATGATCCCTGCCTTCCGGGATTCAACTCTTGTGTAATCCCCACCCTCCGAGCATGGGCTGGATCTAGTGACTCGCTTCTAAGGAATAAAACGCAACAAGAGTGTTGAAAAGCCGCTTCCAAAATTAGGTTACAGGGGCGCCTGGGTGGCTCGGTTGGTTAAACCACCAACTCTTGATTTTGGCTCAGGTCATAATCTGGCGGCTGGTGGGTTTGAGCCGGGCCCGCGTGGGGCTCTGTGCTGACAGTGCGGAGCCTGCTTGGGATTCCCTCTCTGCCCCTCCCCTGCTCGTGCTCTCTCTCTCTCTCTCAAATAAACAGATAAACTTTTTAAAAAGTTAGGTTACAAAAGACTACGATCTCTCTCTCCCTCAGCAGGAAGCTGCCATGATGTGTGGAAGCCCTGTGTAGAGGTGTCCAGTTAACAGTCAGCAAGGACCTGAGATGAGATCTTGCAGGATGCAACCACCAGATACAAGGATGTGTGATCCTTGACTGGATGCTGATTAGGAGATATCAGCTACAAAAGATATTTGAGGGGGCCAACTGGGGAGATTTGAATATTGACTGGAATTAGATAAAATGAAAATTAATGAAATGGAAAGGGAAACTGTTGATTGGAAAAATAGCAGGTTCTGGGGCGCCCGGGTGGCTCAGTCAGTTAAGGGTCTGACTTTGGCTCACGGTTCACGGGTTCGAGCCCTGCGTCCGGCTCTGTGCTGACAGCTCAGAACCTGGAGCCTGCTTTGGATTCTGTGTCTCCCTCTCTCTCTGCCCCACCCCTGTTTGCGCTCTGTGCTCTCTCTCTGTCTCTCAAAAAGGAATAAACGTTAAAAAAAATGTTTTTAATAAAAAGAAAAAAAAGCAGGCTCAAAACAGCATGTTCATGAGCACTAGATGGCTCAGTCGGTTAAGCACTGAACTCTTGATTTGGGCTCAGGTCATGATCCCAGGGTTGTGGGACTGAGCCCCAAGTCAGGCTCTGCACTGATGAGCATGGAGCCTCCTTAAGATTCTCTCTCTCTCTCTCTCTCTCTCTCTCTCTGCCCCTCTCCCTAGCTAGCATTCTCTCTCTCTATTTCTAAAATAAACTTAAAAAAAGATTCTCTCTCTCTTCCTCTCCCCCTCTCCCCCATTCTCTTCTCTAAAAAAAGTTAAAAATTTAACATTTTTTAAAAATAGCATGTTCATTATTATCTCATTTTGCTAAACACACAGACATACTACACTTATTTGTGTGTGTGTATGTGTATGTGTGTTGCATAAAGAAAGATACAGTCTACCCTGGAATCCAGTAATTCCATCTTTAGGTATATATATCCAAGAGCAATGAATTAATTCACAGTTTGTGAGATTGAGCCCTACATCGGGCTCTGTGCTGATAATGCAGAGCCTGCTTGGAATTCTCTGTCTCTCTCTCTCTCTACCTCCCTCTCTCTCTCTCAAAAATAAGCAAACATTTCTTTTTAAAAAGAAGAAAAAAACCAGAAAGATTACACTAACCAAAAGTATTAATGGTGGTAATTTCTGGGTGCTGGGAATGCCGTTTGGATTTATTTTGTTTTGTTGTTTCTCTGTATTTGTTTTATTTTCTACAATACATAAGTCCTGCTTCTGTAATAATAAAAGGCTATTTTTTAACTGCATTCCAAATACAGGATAATATTATTCATGCTGCCTCAGGGGAAAGTCAGGAGGCGTACTTGCTGCATTATTCCTAAAAGAGAGAGGGGTGTGGCCGCACAAATCACAAAGGAATGAAGTACTAATCACTGTGGCATCAGGGTGTGGGGGACTTTTCAGGGGAAGTCCCCAGTGCTGAGCACGTGGGAGGTCGGAGTAGATCCCAGTATCCAGCCCACACGGTGTCATGGAAAGAACCCAGGAGGTAGAGTCTGAAAGATCTGGGCCCCACTCTGGATCAACCATTGACTGATGGTGACCTATGGAAAGTCATTTAACCTCAGAAGTGGAAAGGCTAAGAGTTAGTCACAGGACATGAACTAAAACCCAGGCCATGACTCCGTGCAGGTCCTATCTCCTTCATGCTGCTTCCCTGCGCATGATATAGTCTTGCCCAAAAATAACAACTAACTTTTATGTAGCAATTCACGTGTTATGAAATACAGTCGTTCCTGTTGAATTCTCACAGAACCTCTTGTTAAGCAAGCACTGTTCTTTCCCCTTCGTAAGGATAAGAAAACTCCATTTCTGAGATGGTAAGACTTGCCCACAACTAGTGAGAGACAGAGCTAGGACTTGCCCTCTGATTTGCGACTCCAAGCCCTGTGTTCTTTGCACCATGCCAGACAGCCTATCCAGGACTCTGACACCCAGCTGCACCTGTCCTCAGCCAGCACGTGCACCCGGCGGTGGCTCTGCATTCTCCGTTCTCAGCAGGATGTCATTTCCCAAGGAGGGAGAGAGGGCTCTGCACATAGCGTCCCTGAATGACCTAATACCCTTACTGGCACTGACTCCAGGTCAAAGAAGGACCCAGACTCTTTCTGGCTCTGCGTTACCCCGAGGCATATAATGCTCCGATGCTGGGCAGCCACTGGGGTCAAGGGTCTTCCAGTCTCACTTCCCAATCTGGCTCCAGGGTGGCTGCCGGCTTCCTCTGCCCTCCTGATTCATGATGAAGGGCCACAACTCTTTGCCAGCCATCTTCCCTCCTCCCCAGGAGGCTTCTCCCCAAGGTCTGAGTCTATACTTCCTCATCTCTACCCCGTTCCTCGCCTCTCCATAACACCCCCTTCCCTCGTGTCCCTTGGAGCTGGTGAAGAAGCAGTGAGAAGCAGAGAGAGGCAATGGTGGGCCCAAGGGGCAGAGGCTGTGAGCAGCTCACATTATGCTCTCTTCAATAATTCATTCCCAGGGAGGCTGCAGGCACCATGCCCTCATTCTGGGCCGGAGAGGGCCACCACGCTCAGACCCTTAAACTGAAAGTAATGGGAGTCTGGGGTGGGGCAGAGGGCTGGTGAGAGCCAGTGGAAGGGTACCCCAGCCCACAACTGGCACCTCTCCCCCAACTCTTTGTCAGAGAGGGGGAGAGGGGCTCCGGCAGAGTGGGGAGGCGCCTGGGTGGCTCGGTCAGTTGAGTGTCCGGCTCTTGATTTCCACTCAGGTCATGATCTCACGGTTTGTGAGTTAGAGCCCCATGACGGGCAACAGTGCAGAGCCTGCTTGGGATTCTCTCTCTTCTTCTCATTCTGCTCCTTCCCAGCTGGTGCGCACACTCTCTCTCCCTCAAAATAAATAACTAAACTAGAAAGAAAGAAAGAAAGAAAGAAAGAGAGAGAGAGAAAGAAAGAAAAAGAGGAGCATCAGGAGCAACTGACTGGGTTGCTCAGTCAGTTAAGCATCCCACTCTAGCTTAGGTCATGATCTCACAGTTTATGAGTTCGAGCCCCGCATTGGGCTCTCCACTGTCAGCACAGAGCCTGCTTTGGATCCTCTCTCTCTGTCCCCTCGGAGAGGATCCTGTCCCCCTCTCTCTCTGCCCCTCCCCTGCTCATGCCCTCTCTCTCTAAAATAAAGAAACATTTAAAAAGAGAGAGAGAGAGAGAGAGAGAGAGAGAGAGAGAGGCTCTGATCTGGGCTGAGATCAGGGGTCTGGCAAGAGATAAAGGAACCCAGAAGCTTCAGTGGGCCAGAGGGGCAAAGAGAAAGAATCCAAACTCAGTGCTTCATCCCCACTCATTCCAACTCTACGTCCAGGATTAGCCTGTCCTCCCTTCACTCTGAGCCTTCTTCTTAAGGCCACTTTCAGCCTCTTGTCAATAGCCCCACCTCCTAAAGCCCAAGTCCCCTCTGTCCCAGACTTTTGGAAGCCCTGGGATGTTTCTGCTGCCCCTGCTTGGGGAACTCTTTCCCCAAAGAGCTCTGGCCACTTAGGCCAGGAATCTGAGTCAAACATCTCAGAACAGCCTCCCAGGGATTCCCACCCCCACTCATCTCTTTCCAACTCCAGCTTCCCTGGCTAACCTCTGATGTTTACAAAGCTCGCAAGCACGTGGGAGTGAGGGAAGGACTTGAACTGGCCCCTTGGGCAGTGCTGTGATTCAGAGTCCTAAAGCATTTAGGACTTGGCAAGAGGAGGAGAGAAAGCCAGTGGAGTCTAGACCAGCCCCCTTTCCCCAGGCCACCCTAGGGATCCTGCTGCTAATACCCCTTCCTCCACCTGGGGCAGCCCTACAGTTCTGCTCATGGCCCAGCCTCCTTCCTCCCTCCAGTTCACCCTGGGGAACTGGAATCACCAATCCATGCAATGCACTCAGGGGGAAACTGAGATCTAAGACTAAAATAAACACATATCAAGCACCATATGCCCGGCCGAGCCAGACTCTGGGCAGCAAGAGAATGAGAGCCAAGCTTCCCAGCCCTGTCACCTTCCCTCCTTCCCAGGTAGCAAAAGGAACCCCCAAATCCACAGCGCAGTCACACTGCCTGCACCAGGGCTGGCAAGAGTCGGGTCTTTATGCCGCAGCTGAGAGCCCAGTCCCTCCAGAGAGGCTCGGTGTGGGAAGGAAGGCACACTCTTGCTGGGCACTATCAGCAAGAAACTCTTCAGACATATTTATAGCAAATGCTGCGTCAGGGGATGGAGAGTAAAAGTGCCTAGACGCATCAAATATCACCATGGGTTCAGAGGCGGAGCCCAGAAAAAGAAGTCAGAGGTTGCAGCAAAAGGGATTGAGGTTTGATGTTGGAGGAACTTCCCCAGAGGAGTAGGCAGAATTGGCAGTGGGGATTCCCTGTGGCAGCTGCTTCCACAGAGCTTTCTCAGAAGAGAGGGGGAGACCCTTTTAGGTCTCAATAGAACAGATACAAAGGGTGGACGTGGTGGTTTTTGTTCTCTGTCCCCATGATACACAGGTTTTCAAATGTCCGGGCCACGTTATGCCTTGCTGAGAGGAGGCAAGCGGTGATGGAAAGCCAGCTCGAGATCCGTAGGGCAAGCCCCTGGTGCAGAACGCGTCCGCACAAACACTAGCCAAAAGGGATAGCAGAGGCCCTGCCAAATATCCTGAGGTCCTAACGACCTGGGGGTCTGGGAGGTCACAGAATACTAAGCCAACCCCAGAGAGAAGAGATCAAGGCTGCCTGCAGAGCCCTGAGGGCCTGTGTGCTGGAGCTGAGGACCTGAAGGGCCCCTAAGGCATGGCTCCCAGGAGCGCATGCAGTCTAGAGTTCCCCTCTAGCAAGGTGCCAGATACAGTGAGGTCAGAGCCAGAGATGGGGACCCAAGGAAGGCAGAGTGGGGAGCAAGAGGGTGTGCATCCTGGACAGGGTCCAAAGAGTGATAAGCCTGCTAGTCATCTCACACAGAGGGGGTGGGAGAGGACAGTTCTCGGAGCCTGCTGCCTGGGCTCCCAGCTCTAATTCTGAGGTTCCTACCTTCTCTCTGTGACAGAAGGGAGAGGGGTGTGGTCCAGCAGCTTGAGTGAAAGTGAGAAAAAGTGCAGAGTGTGGAGCTGTCCCGCTGCACCTCAGATTCCTCCTGATAGGTTCAGAGAGAAGTCATTGGTATTTCTATTTTAAAATAAGGGGAGGAGAGAGAGGTGGTGTTCTAGGCAGTAGGTTCTGGGAGAGTGGAGGGAGGGGGGGGAGGAATGGGGAAGCCAGGGACAATTGCTTGCCTTGGCCAGCACCCCCACCCCCCTTCTATGGAAACTTAAGCTGCCCCAAGGCCCAGAGGAGCTAGTCCATTAGCTGTGGTCGGGGGGGGGGGGGGGGGGGGGGGGGGGACACACGACTTTCTCCCTTCAGGTCTTATTGCCAAATGGAAAGCAAAGCTCTGCTCATCTATTAAAGCCAAAAAACAAAACCTATAAAACCCACCATGCACATTTTAATAACACACACACAATCTCTTTATCTCCTCTGAATAGTTGAAGCTGAGTGACTTGGGGGTAGGTGGGTGGTACGAGATCCTTGGACCCATTGGACTAGACCACAGAGGGAGGGGAGAAGGTGCCCTCACAAAGCACTTTCCAGGTTAAGTCCAGCCTGAGGAGGAGCTAGGGGTGGAAAGGGGAGAATTGGTTCTCCCCAAATTAGCTCCCTCTGAAATGGGGACAAGTAGAGGGTCAGCTGAACAGAGAGAGAGAGAGAGAGAGAGAGGAGTCTTCCAAGATCCCCAGGGGATGGGAGGATTGGGGGAGGGGCTCCAGGACCCCCCCCTCCCAGGGGAAGGGATGTAAAAGAAGGGCTGAGAAGGACGGTGGAGCCCCCTTGATCTTAACGGTTCTGATGAGGGGAAGTTAGGGACTCCTGTCATTCAGCATCAGGGTGGGTCTGTCTCAGAGAAGGGGTCGGCCTCCCCCTCCCCTTTAGCTGCAGTCTTTGGTGTGGAGAAGAGTCCAGCCTGGGGGTGTTGGGGGTGTGGAGGGACCAATGAGAGACCGATCCGCTTAGAAGGGTGCAAGAAGAGAGCTGGCTGGGGCTACACCCCTGCTCCCCCCTACCCCGCCAGAACTTGGGCTTGTCCTGTTTGACGTGCCCGCCGAAGGGGGTGGAGGGGGTACTGACCCGAGCAGCAGTCCCGCGACTCTGTACTCCCAGCTGCCCAGGCCTGGCCGGATAGCTGCTGGGCTCAGCGGGGGCGCCCCTGGAGACCAACATGGAGGTAGGAGCTGGGTAGGGCCCCAGAGAAGCCAAGTGTCTCAAAGGAATCCTACGGGGTGAAGATAGAGTGCAGCCTGGAGTCCCATACTGGGGGGTGGGGGGCGGAGGTGGGACCGCAGTTCTTGGAAAGAGGAGAAGGAGAGGGGTTCGTCCTAGGCTTGGGGGGGGGGGGTCTGGCTCTGAGCTGCGCCCCCTCCGCTCGGACCTGGACAGCGCCTCCTGCTGGGAGGGCCGGACGGCAGCCGGTCGACAGAGAGGACCCCCGGCGGGTGCCGCCACCTGGAGGGCGTGTGCGGCCACCCCGTGAGCGAGCCTAGGGGGCGCTGCAGCCGGGCGGGGAGGAGCCGCCTCGCCTAGCCCTGCGCCTTCGCGGGCTGAGTTCCGCGACGCCGGAACCCAGGAGAGAGGAGAGACCTTAGGGACTCCCGGGCGCGCTGGAGACCCAGGGTCTGGGCCGGGGACGGGTGGCTGGACGTGGCTTTCCCGGACCCCGGGGTAGGGGGGCGCCTTGCCGCGGGGGCTAGCGAGTCGCACACGAGCATTTCTCCCTTGGATCCTGTCCCCTGCTGAGGTCGGGGTGGACGCCGCCGCCGGGAGCGCCGGCGCCTGGTTTCCTACGGCGCACGGAGCAGGGGTCGGGAGGGACTAGAACCTTCCGCCTAGAGCTCCGGGGTCCGGGCAGCCCCTTCTGCCTACGGCGGTGGGGGCTCCAGAGTCCCTACCTTTTCTGGGGGGCCGGGTTGAGGAGGAAGGAGGAGGCGAGAAGTGGGGATGGAAGGACAGTGGGAGGCACCCAGATAAACAGAGAACAGGGACCGTAGAGAGGAGGAAGAAGAGACGGAAATGGAGAGAGCAGGACTGAAAGGTGACTGGAGAGGGAGAGTGACAGAGGCGGCGAGAAAGGAAGGGAGAGGGAGGGAGAGGGAGGGAAGGAGGAGGAAAGGGGGAGGGAACCCGGAGAGAGGGACACGAGCCGGCAGCGAGCCCGGCGGGCGTGGGGCGAGGCCAGGCGTGCAGGCGGGAGCCAGTGTGCAGAGCAGCGCCCGGGTCCTGCTCCCGCCTCGGAGCCCCTGGCCCGGGGGAGGGGGAAAGACCGCTAGCCCGGTCTATGTCTTTTTCTGACTCCAGTGCAACCTTCCTGCTGAATGAGGTAAACGCGGGCCCCCTCCCCAGTGGGTGGGAGGAGAGCCCCACTCCAAGCTAGGAGGAGGGCCCTCATTTGGGGGAGACTGCAGTGATGGGGAGGGAGGAAGATCGAGGAGGTGAGGCTGAGGGTGGAAGAGGCGGGCAAGAAAGGAGGGAGCAGTCAGAGCTGGCAGCTTCTAAGCACTGGGATTGGGACGGGAGGGGAAGACTGCCTGGGGAGCCAAAAAAGGAGCTAGATGAAAGGACGGAGATAAGAGGGATTCACCAAGCTCCCCTGGTGCCCCTCTCCGGGCTCCCTGAGGGCGGCCTAGCAGCTAGAATGCTGGGGGTTTGGGCTTGGTCCATCTTAAAGACTGCTGAGGACAAGGACTTCCCAGAGGTACTGGCTCCTGCCTCAGTTTCCCCATTCAATGCAGAGGGATTAGGATCTGCCAGCTTCCTGGTGCATTTACAGGAGAAGCTGGAATGTATTCCGGAGGCTCCCAAGTACTCCCACTCCCAAACTTGGTTATTCAGGCTTCTCCCCGGTGTCCTGCTTCCATACCTTGGGTGCCAGGCAGCTGGAGGGAGGAGAGCAGAAATCCTCTTCTCCAATCCTCGAAACCGTTTTTTGTTTGTTTGTTTTGGTTTGGGTTGGGTTGGGGTTTTTTTGCCCTCAGCTCTCCTCTTATGCTCACCCCTGGAAAAGAAAAGAGGTTAGGGGCCACGTAGATACTGACAGGCACATGTCTTATTTCAGGACAGGAAGTTGGCATGAGAACTGGAGCAGGCAGGTGTGGGTGAGATAAGAGATGCAAGGGGGCATTGAGTAACGACTCAGAGATAAGGGAAAGAGTGCGGCTCTGAAGCTCCTGTAAGACCCAAGGGATGGGCCCAGGTATGAAAGCTTGAAATCGTCTCGGGGGGGGGGGGTGGTTGGCACGGCAACTCATGCTTCAGAAGCAGACTTGGACACCACTGTCCCAGATGGGGATGAAAACAACAAGGTGTGTGAGGAAGGAGTGACACTGATGGCAGGTCTGCTGTGTAACTACAATCCCCAGGACCCCCTGGTGGCGGAGAGAGTCACAAAAGGAGAGATCAGGAGAGTAGATCCAGGGATGGGAAGAGAAGCAGATGCCCCAGCCGCTGTCGTCATTGGAATTATCACCCAGGAGAGAGCGCCTTGAGAGTCTTATTCTTTCACACCTCAAGGCTCCTTTCTGCCCTTCTGGAAAAAACAGAAGGAACTGAAGAGGCAGAGAATAAAAGAGGAGGAGACAAGGAGTTCTGAGGAACTAGAAAGAGGGGGCACAGAAGTGAAAAGACAGTGTCTGGGAACTGGCACTACCAGAGAATCCAACGTATAACCAATCCCCAAACGGTGCTGGACTCAGGAGAGAACTGTGAAAGCCGACGGCCTCCCCCAGCAGTGCCTGGCCAGCTTGTAGGGCTCCAACAAAGTTGTCTGCCAAATCCAGCCGCAGGAAGATGCTAAGCAGGGCTGGGCTGCACCACTCACAGGGGCAGACAGACTAAAGGCAGGCTAAAGACAGTCTTAAGATGAGGCCCCTTCTCTCCTTCTTTCTTGTCAATGGAACATGAAAAATTGACATAAATGGGGAAGCCAGTTGGGTTAGGTGGACTTCCTCTCTCCCATGCGCAATGCTTCTCCCATAGATCTCGTCAAACTGGGTCAGCTTTGGTTTTCTGACTCCCCTGTAGCTCAGGAAGGTAAAGCAACGAACAGATTTCCTGATTCACCCTCCTGGGTGTGAGAAACAGGGACTGGAGAAGGAATGAGCCCAGAAATTCTTCAAGTGTAACCCTCTTTCTAAATCTCACATCCCCCTCGTGGTGGAGTTAGGGCAGGTAGACAATCAAAATTCAAAGGAATAATGTTGCTCAGGAGATGGAAGAAAGGAGGGCGCTCCAATGGGTGGATCTTTGGGGAAGTTTATCCAAGATAAGGGCTGCTGCTCTGTCTCTAACCTCACATCTCAGTTCTCCTTGGAAGGAAACTGGTACAGCGCGGTACTGTGGCTCCAACCAGGATCCCGGCCACCCCACCCCCATCCTTTCTCTAAGGAGGGAATCTGGCCTTACACTAGTGACTCGGTAGTCTTGCCCTTAACCCTCCCAACCCCAGTGTGGCCGGTATCCCACCTTCTGTTCCAGCCCCGCCAATCCCCGTACCTCCACCCTCCGGTTTCTCTCCCCCTCCCTTTAGGCTCACCTAAAACAGCCCCTCCCTCCCCCAGTTCCCACGGATGCCTTGGCAATGCATGGCACAGTCCTTGGCAAGGAGGCGAGCAAGGGAACCACCCCCCCCCCCCCCCACAGTCCTGGCCAGACTAGGATGGAATCTAATCGCGCAACAGGTGTGGGGCGGTCGGACCCAAAACCCCAGTTGCATGGGATGGGCGACGTGGCCCTTTGCTCCAGGGTCCCAGCACGGGGGGCCGGGGAGGGGGGGAGGAGCCCGAGCACCTGCTGGGGTAGGGGCTACTTTCACGCATTGGCTTGGGCTCGCCAAACCCATTCCTCCCCAGTACCACTGCGGAGGTTTCTTTCGGAGTCTCTGCGCCGCCAGGGCCTAGACACGCGGCCCTCTCACCTGGGGCCCCTCCCCCTTCTGCCGCCCGTCCCCAGCCCCAGCCCCGCCTCTCCGATCTCCCCCAGTCTCTCCAATTTCCTGTCTCCCCCTTTCCTCTCTCTCTGCCTCGATCCCTCCTTTCTCTGTCTCAGGCCTCTAAGCCACCTGCGCCCTCGGCTTTCACGGCTTGGGTCCCATCTCCGCGCCCCCTCCCCTCCCCCGCTCCAGCCCTTTGTTTCCCGGCGGAGTATTTCCTGGGTTGCTGAGCGTCTCTGTCTCCGCATCTCTCCTCGCCCCGCCTCCTCCCAGCCTAGATCCGCCCCGCCCGCAGTCTCTCCTCCCCTTCCTCCCCGCGGCCCCTCTGCCCCATAGGTGCTTGGGGACCCACCTTCTCCCCGGCTGCGGCCGGCCACCCTCTCCAGGCCCGGTCTCGGGCTCCCCGGGTGGCCGGCGTCCCCCACCGCCGCCCCCGCCTGCTCCCGGGGAGGGGGTCAGGTGGGCGGGCACTATTGTTGTAGGAGCCGGCGCCAGATTCCTCAGCCGCGCTCGGGGTGGGACCGGCAGGGTTTGGGGGGGTGGGGTGGGGGGAGCGGTGATTTGAGCTCCGAGCAGCTGGTCTTCGCGGCTCGCTCTCTCCTTCGCGCTCTCTCGCTCTCCGCCGCCGCCCGCAGGGCTGCGGGGCTCGGTGGCATCTCTCGGGCGCGGCCCGCTGTCCTCGCCCCTGCCTCCGGGCTGCTCCCGCCCCCGGCGCCGCGCGCTTCCCCCAGCCCGGACTCCCCCATGTATGACGACTCCTACGTGCCCGGGTTTGAGGACTCGGAGGCGGTGAGTGCCCACGGTGAGGGTGGGGGTGGGGAAGTTGGGGTGACTCCTCTTCTCCCTTGGACCCTTCCCCCGTTCATTACTTTGAAAAACGCCTCAGTGGAGGGGCAGGGCCAGTAGGGGGGGCGCTCCTGAAAAGTGGGGAGATGAATTTCCATGCCCAAAGCTCCCCAGGACTCCAGTCCTAGACCAAGGGGTATCCAAGGGGTATCGGGTGTGCGCATGGCGGGGGGGGGGGGGGTAGTGTGGGGGGGAAAGGCTCGAGCAGGTGGCCCCGAAGCCCAGGACTAAAGGGTAGAGGGAGGAAGGGCTGGAGACTGAGGGCATAGAGGCTGTAGAGAGGGCACACGCAGTGTCTGGAGTTCCCAAAGGAGGATTGACTGGGTCTGAACACAACAGCTACTGGAGAAGCTGAGGCTTTGGGGGAGGAGGACAATTCAGACCTATGCTTCAAGTAAAGGACAAATTTAGAGAGCCTGGGATAACAGAGAATCAGGTACCAGCCTCAAAAGGATCATAAACTTGAGGACCTCCATTATTCCCTTCTGCTGCCCATCCCTGAGCATTGCCTTATTTCCTCACCCTGCCTGCAGCACAGCTTCTCTCCCAGGCTGGAAACTAGGCACCTGGCACATGGGTGGGCCAGCTGACTGAGCCCCATCCATTCCACGCCTCCTGCTGGGGCGTCCTCAGAGCAGTGGGCTTCCTGAGCTCCTGCTCAGCATGGAGGGCCTAGAGGTGAGGCCAGAGGGGCTGAGGGCCTGGGGATGGAGAGGAAGCTCTTTGCTCAGAGAACCAGGCAACTGATAAATATTTAATTCTCCTCTTTGCTTTTATCTTCTGACCCACTGAGACAAATCAGCTCATTAGGCAGTGATTCCCGGAGCTCAGAGAGCAGGGAGAGTGCCTGGAAAGATGGGGCAAGGATGGGCAGCAGCTTCTCTGTCCCTTCTCCGAAACATGCTGCATGAAGGTCTCCTTAGGAGAGGACCACTAGATGGCTTGGAAGGGGTCCCCGATAGGTGTGGAGGGCAGACCACTCTGGTCAGAGGGGGAGTATTTGGGTTTTCTCCCATCTCTTGCTGCCAGGCCCACGATACATGAGTTCTAGGGCTCAGGATAGGCAGCTCTCAGTCCTTTTCTGGGACTGGGCTCCTGCTGGGCCCAATTCCCCATTGGGCCTCTGGGGCTAATTACATTGCAGCTAGAGCAGATGATTTTCAAGGCTCTGGTGGACACCTCTTTCTGACAGTTGAAGGGACAGCTGGCATGGCCCAGGGTGCCAAGGTGAGCTTGAGAATGAACCTCTCGGAGGGGCTGGAGGGCCCTAGAAGGTTCTTCCCGTCCCTGGCAAGAAGGCAAGGGCTGTTGCAAGGTGAAGACTGACATGTGGATGTGTTGGGGGCAGCCTGCTACCCCCTTGCTGGCTCCCCACCCCTCTCTGGTTCCTGGATCACCCTCCCCCCGCTTCCCTTTCTCTTGCCTGGCTCCTTGCTCTCCCTGAGGCCCCCTCTGAAGCAGTAGGAGGGAGATCAGGCTCTAAATAAATCCACCGGCTCATCTCCCTCCTCTTCTTCCCCCGTGCCAGGCAAGAGTGGAGCTGCAGCCTGCCCACACACTCACCAGGCAAGGGGGGCACCACCAGGGCACTGTGCCAACTCCTGGCAGCTCCAAAGTACTGGGCCTCTGGCTGTTTTGGCATAACAGGGGGTGGGGGAGGCAAGACCCCAGAGCACCCTTGGCAGGGCAGCCCTGGCCTCCCAAGTGATACCAGGGCACGAAGGATGCACCCATCCTTGGGTCCTGCCCTGAGGACTTGGGAATAATGGAGAGGGGGTTCCATCGTGAGCACAACTCCTTAAACATTTAGGGGAAGATCCTATGATTCCCATTCTGAGGTGAGAGGCCAGGTGACCCAGGTGTTCCAGGCGGGGACATTAAGATTACTAAATTAGGCCGAGAGCCTGTGGAGCAAAGGTCAGAATCCTCTTCCTGCACAGGCCTGGACATCTAGAAGGCATCTGATACCTACTCATCAAAGTGAGTTGTCATCCCGCCTTGCCTCTTGCCTCCTTTCCCATTGGTCCCTGCTCGCATTAGACAGCTGTCTCCTGTGCCTAAGACCTCTGAAAGGAGGTCCCCCCCCACTCTGTTGACAGCACAAAGGTTCTTCCCGAGGCTCAGCCGCTCTTTCTCCTGCTGCCAAGCCAGCCTTATTTTGTTCTCAAGAGAGATGGGGGACAGCAGGCAGACTCTACTCCTCTGTAAAATGAAAGACTTTTTCCCTTTGTGCTCTCTTCATGCCTTCCATCTACCACAGACATTGTGTTTCCTTAGGCTCAAGGCTCCGGGCTGATATCAAGCTGACCAGCCCTCTTGCCGATGCTGGGGCTGGGGCCGAGGGGCAGGGTGGTACGTGAGTTTGTCTTCCCCACTGAGACTCTGGCTTCTGCTGCCTTCTGTAAGTGCTCATGCACAGTGAGCTTGAAGGAATGTTCCTCAGCCTGAGAACATTCTAAAACCTACACACACACACACACACACACACACACACACACACACTCCCACATGGACCCCTTAGCCAGACTCCTACCTTATCTGTGCCACCTGCACTTCAGAACTGATGGAAATGACGCTTCAAGCCTCTGATCATAAAGAGTGGAGACTGAGACAGAAAACAAAAGATTCCCTTTCCCCTAGTCTGACAGGGAAACCCAGACATCCTGACTTCTATCCTCCTGTCCTAAGGTCCAGCTTTCCTTCCTCATTTGCGCATCTCCCTCTTGGTGAGCTCTACAACCCTCCAAACGTACCCCCTTCCTATTCGCAGGACTCAGAGACTCTCCCGGCTCAGGTTACTAGAGACCCTGTCCCTACATCCCCAGGGTCCTCCGCTGGGTTGCCTGGCACTGACAGCGCCTTCCTTCAGGGCTGATATCCCCTTGGGGAAGGGCTGGGGAGATACAGGCCAGATGGTGTGGCTGAGCCTCACTGGGGCCCAGGGAGACAGCTTTGTGTTGCCTTCTCAGTCTGTCTTGTTTGCTGCCCACACCTGGCCAGTTGCCCCAGCAGGTGTAAGGGGAAAGAAAGGGGGTGGGGAGAGAGGAAGTGACTTCCAGGAGTTGGCAGCACCGTGTCTTCCTCTTCACCCTGGAAGGGTAGGCACCTGGGGAGAGGAGATCGAAGGGGGTAGATGGCTCTGTCCTGACACCCAGGAGAGAGTGCCACGCCAACCAGTGTCTCTTGACTATTCCCAGCTGACTGTATTGCTTGCCACGCATTTTAAAGGGATAAGGCCCAGGATGCTTTGCAGGCTGATGTGAACAAGAGGGCTGGGTCTCCTAGATCCAGAATCATCTCCAATATATCATCTGCAGTACATCTCCCTTCACTCTGCCCCAGAGGCCAGGGTAGAGGAGAGGAAAGGGAGGAAGGAGGAAAGTGAAGGCTCTGTTCAGAGCCGCAGTATTAATGGGCTTGTGGGGAGGGGCCCCAATCTTAGCACGTATGGATTGGGCTGGCTTTCCTGCAGCCCCAGAGGCACTGGGGCCCTTCTCAGGGAGATGAGAGGGACCACCGGGGTCCAGCACGGACATGGACAGGCTGGGGTCAGTGGAGCCTCTGCTGTAGGGTTTAGAGGATGGCTGTAGTGCCCAGCGGTCACAACCTCTCGCCCATGCCAGGGTTCAGCCGACTCCTATACCAGCCGCCCATCTCTGGACTCAGACGTCTCCCTGGAGGAGGACCGGGAGAGTGCCCGGCGGGAAGTGGAGAGCCAGGCTCAGCAGCAGCTTGAAAGGGCCAAGGTATCAACTTGGGCTGGCAGGCTAGGCTGGGCTGGGTGGAAACTTGGGCTGGGTCCTAAGTCCCCAGGGGTCAGTGGGCAGGATGCTCATGAGTGTGAAAGAGTGTGTGTGTCATGGGCGTCCCGTTGGGGCCTCCGCCCTCTACTGATGGGGCATTGAAACTAGAAGGGGTGCTGTGAGGCTCCCCTCATTTGCACTGATGGCCAAATTCCCTAGCACAAACCTGTGGCATTTGCTGTGAGGACCAATGTCAGCTACTGTGGCGTACTGGACGAGGAGTGCCCAGTCCAGGGCTCTGGAGTCAACTTTGAGGCCAAAGATTTTCTGCATATTAAAGAGGTGACCAACCCCAACCCCCAAAGAGGAGCCCCGTAATCCCCCTGCTCGTGCCCTAGCTCCCCTGCCTCTTACTTCAGTCTTAGTCTATAAACAGGTCCCCAGACTCCTCAGCTCTTATCCAGAACACATACCCATACGCCCCTCATATCTACAACCCAGTCCCCAGGGCCTCCATCCTTCTGAGACCTGGCTTGGGCCTCAGTCTCCATACGTGTAAAGTGAGCAGTTAGATGAGTTGCCTCTTAGGTTACCTGTGACATCGGTGATGCCTTGCACTGAAATCTTGGGTGGCTCAAACCTGGCTGCCCTTCCCTCTGGCACCTTCTCCTGCCCTCCTCCTTTTGTGCTGCCTTCCTCAGACCGCTCTCTGAATGCCTCCTTGGCTCCTTCACATTGAAGAGCCAGGACTGAGGCCTGGGCGCCTCCTCTCACCGCCCCTTCCCCCAGAAGTACAGCAATGACTGGTGGATCGGGAGGCTAGTGAAAGAGGGTGGGGACATTGCCTTCATCCCCAGCCCCCAGCGCCTGGAGAGCATCCGGCTCAAGCAGGAGCAGAAGGCCAGGTGAGAGCAGGGTTTGTGACTCAATAAACGTACCCCCAGACACATGTACTTTACCCGCAGCACGCATTAACACCGCACAAATATGAAAGCCAACACGCATAAATACACCTGTCACACACGTGCGCCTCCCTCGCTAGTTAAGATGTAAGGAAATGTATACGACAGTGAAATAATGTGTAGAAAATGCATCCACACAGAAGCTTATTGACCTCCCTTTCTGCTCTCAGGAGATCTGGGAACCCCTCCAGCCTGAGTGACATTGGCAACCGACGCTCCCCTCCGCCATCTCTAGGTAGCCTCCCCCCAACCCACCCATCTTGGGTAGGTGGGTAACTAAGACACAGGGAGAAAGGGAGCTTGTTCCCAGGTGAGCTGTGTGGGAGGGGGTTGGTGGAGGGACCAAAAGAGCTCGGACAAACCCAGTGTCTCCCTTGGGGAAGGGAATAAATACCATGCCCCCAGGGCTTTTCCCCCTTCACCAACTTTAATCTTTTATTTCCTTTTCCAAAAAGCCAAGCAGAAGCAAAAGCAGGTGAGTCAAGGAAGGGACCTGGGCTGGGGGGGCTCATGGCTTATGGCTGTGGGGACAGGTTTCTGGGCAGTCCTTATTGGAAGGGCAAGAGAACAGAGAGGGGAGGGAGCCCAGAACTTCTGGATCCGCCCTGCACCAGTCAGGCATAGGGCAGGCGACAGGGCCATGGCTTTGCCTGACCTTGGGTCCATTCTGCAGGCAGAACACGTTCCCCCATATGATGTGGTGCCCTCCATGCGGCCTGTGGTGTTGGTGGGACCCTCTCTGAAAGGTTATGAGGTGAGAGAAGGCCCCTGACCCCAAAGGGTTGCCTCTACCCAGCCTGCCGTGGGAAGACCACAGGGACAGTGGGAGGGGTGTTCTACCCCCACCAGCTCTGTGTGTGGAGGGGGCGGGCTCCAGGGCCATGCCTAGGGAAGCTGCCCCTGCGCAAGAGGGCCCCAGTCAATCCCATGCCTTTCCCCTCACCCCTGCCACCCAGGTCACGGACATGATGCAGAAGGCTCTGTTCGACTTCCTCAAACATAGATTTGATGGCAGGTAAGTTGTTCTGGCCTCAGGTGGCATGAGAACCAGGGAGAAGATCATTATCTCCTTCCAGGTGCCTGTAGCAAGGTCTTTTCTAAAGAGAAACTCAGTGGGACCTGGGTAAGGAGAAGCCTAAGGCTTGGAATTTAGAGGTGGGCTGTGATTCTCCACCGCCACCCCAGGATCTCCATCACCCGCGTCACAGCTGACCTCTCACTGGCAAAGCGATCTGTGCTCAACAATCCTGGCAAGAGGACCATCATTGAGCGTTCCTCCGCCCGCTCCAGCATTGGTGAGAAGTCCCGGTCTCCTGCTTCTCCACCCACTCAAGCCTTAGTGAGACCCTTTCTCCTACCTCTCCCTTCCCCGGCACCTGCAGTCTTGCCCAGCTTCTCTACCCGCCCCAGGACTGGCAAGAACCGCCCCGGTCTCCCCGGTTCTCCGTTTCACTGCTTGCCTGCACCTTGATGAATATACCCTCTCCCTCCGATTCCTTCCCGTCCACCACCGCGGAGCGCTCCCACGGCCCCACGGGACTAAGAAGTAGGTGGAGCCCCGCGGTGAGCGTCATGGCCCACTTGCCCCCTCCCGCAGCGGAAGTACAGAGTGAGATCGAGCGCATATTCGAGCTGGCAAAATCTCTGCAGCTGGTAGTGCTGGATGCCGACACCATCAACCACCCGGCACAGCTGGCCAAGACCTCCTTGGCCCCCATCATCGTTTTTGTCAAAGTATCCTCACCAAAGGTACCTCACCGGCGATGGAGGAGGCCCACGGGGCTGCCCTCCCAGAACGCGGTACACCTCTGCCTGATCCCTGCCCGAGGGCTCCTGAGTTCCCTTTTCCTGCTGCCCCCTTCTGAATCATCCTCACCTGCTGCTGATGCTGTAGCACAAGTGGGGGACATGCCGGGTTCTCTCTAGGCCCAGCCCTGCCCTTCCTCCTC
This sequence comes from Lynx canadensis, assembly GCF_007474595.2. Lineage (NCBI taxonomy): Eukaryota > Metazoa > Chordata > Mammalia > Carnivora > Felidae > Lynx > Lynx canadensis. Next base: position 75,305,689 of record NC_044309.1, read on the forward strand.
AGGTCCTCCAGCGTCTCATCCGCTCCCGGGGGAAGTCACAGATGAAGCACCTGACTGTACAGATGATGGCATATGACAAGCTGGTTCAGTGCCCACCAGTGAGTGCCTGGGTCAGCTACTCCTGTGCCCACTCTAGCTTTTCCAGGGCGGGGGAGTGAGGGAGACGGGTGGGGGGTTGCTGCTACCAAGAGGCAGCCAACGTTCCCCCTCTCCCTCTCTTCCCCAGGAGTCATTTGATGTGATTCTGGATGAGAACCAGCTGGAGGATGCGTGTGAGCACCTGGCCGAATACCTAGAGGTTTACTGGAGGGCCACCCACCACCCGGCCCCCGGCCCTGGACTTTTGGGCCCTCCCAGTGCCATCCCCGGACTTCAGGTACCCGTTTGCAGTGGGCACAGGTGCTCAGGCTGAACCCGCCAAAGTACTGCCTGCTCCTGGCCCAGGCGATTGTCCTTGGCCTCCAGCTTGAAGGCCAAAGGATCGGAGAACTCAGCTGTGCTATACAGAGCCAGGGCAGATGGGGGAAGGAACTTCCTGATGAGAGAGGGAATAAATCAGTAAGGTGGGTAATCAGAGGTTACTTTTCTGGGTTCAAAAGAAACACTCTCTTTAGCTTAGTCTGTCTTGACAGCAGAGCCGGAATTTTGCAGGAATCAAAAGCTCCCGTTTTCCATGTCTCACGTGGAAGATGCCTCTCCCTCCTTCCTTGCACGGTTTCCTGTATCCAGGAACTGAGAGTCGAGGGGGCAGAACGGCCCCCACCCAGTTAGAGGTGGGAGGGAGGCCAAGGCGAGGTCTGCCCTGCCTACTTAGAGCTGTCCTGTTGCCCCCAGAACCAGCAGCTGCTGGGGGAGCGCGGCGAGGAGCACTCGCCGCTGGAGCGGGACAGCTTGATGCCCTCAGACGAGGCCAGCGAGAGCTCCCGCCAAGCCTGGACAGGGTCTTCGCAGCGTAGCTCCCGCCACCTGGAGGAGGACTATGCGGACGCCTACCAGGACCTGTACCAGCCTCACCGCCAACACACCTCGGGGCTGCCTAGTGCTAACGGGCACGACCCCCAAGACCGGCTCCTAGCCCAGGACTCGGAGCACAACCACAATGACCGGAACTGGCAGCGCAACCGGCCCTGGCCCAAGGACAGCTACTGACAGCCTCCTGCCGCCCTACCCTGGCAGGCACAGGCACAGCTGGCTGGGGTGCCCACTCCAGGCAGGTTGGAGTTAGACTGGCGTTAGGCTGGCACTAGGCTCAGCCCCCACAACCCCCTGCCCGGCCCCAGCTCCAGGGCTGCCTGTGGTCCCAAGGTTCTGGGAGAAGCAGGGAGCCAGCCCCCTTACCTCCTGGGCACAGTGACCCCCGTAGGCTCCCATTCCAGGTACTAGCTGCGTGTGCTGCACCCCCGGCACCTTCCTCTCCTGCACAAGAAGCTGCCCCACCGGCAGTGCCCTCAGGCCAGGATCCCCTTAGCAGGGGCCTTCCCACCAGACTCAGGGAAGGGATGCCCCCTCAGAGTGACAAGAGGGTGGGTGTGGGCAGCATGGCATGAGGAAGAAACGAGGCCCCTGAGCAGGCCCAAGTCCCGACAGTCGAGGCACTCAGGGGTTGTGCTTGGGGTCCGAGGTCCTCCGCTCGCCTCACTGCCACACATTAGAAGTGAGACAATCAGAGCCCGACAGGGTGGCACTCCCGTCCATCAGCTGGAGTGGGGCATCCAGACACAAGGCTGGAGCAGCAGGCAGGCTAGGCCGGGGCCAGAGGCCTCACAGCCGAAGCTGCTGCAGGGAAGGGTTCTCCTCGCCTGTCGGGAAAGCTTCTCAACATGTGACGGGACCAGAGACCAGGAACACGGTCACCCCGAATGGCAGACAGGAGCCAACCTGGACTGGGGGTTGGGAAGGGAGAGTGTGTATAGCAGAGGACGTACGGAACAGCTACAGGGGCCTCCTCGCCCCGCTCATTTTTTGCTCTTGCCTCCTGTCATTTCTGTTCTTGGCCCTCATGCCTCCTGGGGAACGTGGCCCCGACTTTATTCGCTGATTCATAGCTGCTGCTTGTTAAGTTAGGGTTAGGTGGGGAGAGATAGGACACAGTGGACAGCCCCCAGCGGCCCTGTCTACCTGACTACCCTTGCCTTATGGCTCTAACGTGTGACCTACAGAGCATGTTCCACAAGACCCCCACCTCACTGTCATCTCTAATAAACACCATGCACAGTCCTTCAGGCTCCTGTTCTGTGTCTGCCGGCTCAGGTGGCCAGGTTCCTCACAGCGCAGGCCAAGTCTAGAAGAGAGAAGTATCCTGGCCTCCTTTCTCTCACAAAGGACCCGCTGAGTGGGAAGGGCACGAGGACAGAGCTGCGGGAAGGACTGCACTCCTGGGCAGCCCCCTCATGCCCAGGTACCAGGAGGAAAACATTCAGCAGCACGGAAGGGACCTATTCCGGGAGGTGAGGAAGAAAAGGCTTAGTCACAGCCTTACACCGTCCCTGCCTCGGGTCGAAAAGACCCAAGAGTGTTTGTAATTTGAACTCCATGCGCTTGCCCAGCTCTGCAGCCCTCTCCCCACAGCCTCGCTCCGTGGGCTCCAGCTCATCGCTCTTTAATGCCCCTAGTTCCCGTCTCCACCCCTCTCGTGAGCAGCGGGCTCAGCCACCAGGGAGCCACCAGCAAAGCTGCTGAAGACTAGGTGCCATCCAGCCGCTGGCACACAACAGGCCACAACTGGGCCCCACCTGCCCGTGTGGCACAACCGCTCTCCATTGTCACCCTTGTGCAAAGCTCCCCAGAGGGCGCGCGGGCAGGCAGGACTACAAGTTAAGGGAGGCTACATCAGGCAGGCAAGATGCACTCCGACCCTGCGGCCCTTCCATCTCCCCTCAACTGGCCGCCTGTAGATTCAGGCTCTCAGCTGAGGCCCCAGGAGCTTCTCTGGATACAATTTTCTTTCATCTCCCAAGTCAGCCCACCGCGCCCAATGCTGTCCTCCTATCTCCCGTGACAGCAGGGAAAACCCAGGAGATGCTTGTAGCTGGAATCAGACACAGCCTTCATCTTCATGTGTTTATTCTCAGAACATACAAACTCATCTTCTCAGAGAATAAAAAACAGAAATTTCACTCAGTGACTTCAAGATGGACACAGCCAGCTCACCCTGTCCCCACAGCTACTAAAAAAATTCCCTGGGTGAGGGATGCCCAGAGTGCACAGCACCCCTGGGCACAGGGGCCGTGCACAGCTCTAAACAAGGCTCTCAACTGGTTTTATAATCCAAAAGGGCAAACGGCTGTCAAAATGACAGAGTCCAAGGTCCATAATCCTCACAGTGCCAGATCCCCTGGGGTCACCTAGGGCAATGACACTGCTGCAGCTTCTGCAGTCAAGTCCGAGCCGAAGAGGTACCGTCGTGGCGGCCAGGTTTTTGTTCAGTCTGTGAGGCAGTGCCAACCGGCTGCCCCCACGACTGGCAAGAGCTGATGGCCCAGTGCAATCCCAAAGCCCTCCAGAGGGACAGAGCCAGGCCAGAATCTGTGTCCTTTGTTCTCCCTGCCGCCTATAGCAGTTTCCTCTCCTTCTGCAGCCCCAAGCTCGGGCCTTCAGACCTGAGGGTTTGGGCCGAGGAGTCTGATTGTTTCCTAAGGCCCCATAAGAGTGAGGACCTGGAAAGAGACGTAAGGGTCCCGAAGAAAAGGCTTCAGAACATGCCCTTAAACTGACGGCAAGAGTGCCGTGTCAGGCAAAGATGGTCTCTTCCCGGCGCTTCTTGGTGAGGATGGTGCCTGGCTTGTGCTGGGCATCTGGGTGGTTGGCTAGCTCTGGGGGGCAGGAGGACACCGGGCTCTCCAGGATGGCTTGCTTCAGCTCATAGAACACAGCGGAGTCCTCTTTGGTGAGGAAGGTGATGGCCACACCGCTCTTGCCAGCTCGTCCCGTGCGACCAATGCGGTGGATGTAATCTGGGGGAAGGGGAGGAGTGCCACCGAGGGTACCGGGCCTCACTTCTAAAGGCGCCCCCCACCCCCACACACCTCCGAGGGCAGTCAATACCCCGCCGCCCCCCCCACGCGGCCTGACCCCCGCGGCGCCCACAGTGCCCTCTCCACCACTAACGATGGGGATCAACCTGCCACACCCAGACTGAAAGCGGCCCACACCCCGGAGACAGAGCTGTCCTGGGTGCTGGGACAAAACCCATGGGAGATAAAAAGCAGAGCTCTTCCCACCGGGACAAGCAATCCCAGACTTGGAGCTGTGAGGAATGGCAGCAAAAGACTCCGGCTTCAAGTGGAATGAGACAAGGAGGCCCCCTTTACCTGGATGGAAGCTGCTTCCGCCCGCACTTACCTTCAATGTTTTTGGCCATATCATAGTTGACAACCATAGACACATCTTGGATGTCGATACCACGACCCGCCACATCTGTAGCCACCAAAATATCCTTGGCCCCAGCCTTGAGGTTGGACAGTGCAAACTCTCGCTGCTCCTGGCCTTTTCCACCATGCAGCGTGCAAGCATTGTACTGTTGGAACAATGGCAAGGTGAGAAGAGAGCAGCGGGGTCATGGAAAGACACAGAAGGGAGTGGAGACCGTGAGGGAGGGCTGCAGAGCAGCAGGGCAGACGCGGAAGGAGGAGGGGGAGAGAACGAGTGCTACTGGAAGCAAGCAGAGAACAGGTGAGCTGAAGAAAGGGACGGGAGAGAACAGGGTGTGGTGCGGCAGGGGCAGACAGAGTGAGGTCAAAGGTAAAGCCCTGGGGTGAGAGGGGAAAGAGAGTAAAAATAAAGTGATAGTACTAACGGTAAAGCGACTGGGGGGCAGGTGGCGCGGAGCCAGACAGACGGGAAGTCATCAAAGAGAGAATGAGGCTGAGATGAGGGTGGCAAGCAGGGACCAAGACATTTAAGGACCCTTGAAACACCAGTAGCAGCAGTAAAGGACACCAATCCCCCATGTCCCTCGTGATGCACCACCCACTTTCCCATACATCTATAAACACAAAGAACTCTGATCTCCTATTCTACAGCCTCCTGTCCGGCCAGGATGTGTGTCTCAAAACCTGTCCCTGGCCCGGCCCCCTTGGAGGAAGACCCAAGGCAGCTCTGGCTGCCCTTGCAGGACTAGACAGGGGATCACACAACAGACCCAGTTCCCTCATCCCTGTCACACCACCCTTTTCCCTCCGGCCCTGACTTGAACCCTAGGTTAAAGAATGGGACAGAACTGAAAGGAGGAGCCTCAGAGGGGCCGTCTATTTTCAGAAAGTCCCACCAAAGAGAGCGGACTTGGCTCTCTCTCGCCAGACATACCCCCATCTTCTCCAGAGATTTGGCCAAAACATCGCAGCCCTTCTTCTGGTTGACAAAAATGATAATGGGTGGATCAAAGCCTTGTTCCAAGATTGCCAGCAGCTTTTTCCTGGGGAGAAGAGGCAGAGGAGAAAAATGAGAGGCAGACCTTTGAGACGCACGCTCTGATCTACCAACACCAATTCCAGGACCTTCAATCCCATGGCGTCCCGAACAAGCAAACCGCAGCTCTTTAGAACGGCAGAACATTCACCCTCCATCATCCCGCATACAGAAAAAAGCGCCTTCTCCATCATGTTTTGCCAGGCTCAGCCGCCCCCATACCTCTTTTCCGACTCTGACATGAGGAAGACCTTCTGTTCCACACGTTCATGAGGCTTGCCTGCAGAGCCAATGTACACCACAGCAGGTCGCCGCAGATAGCTCCGGGCCAGACGCTCCACCGCTGGGGGCATGGTGGCCGTGAACATGACTGTCTGTGAAAACAGGAAGCTCAGCCCTGGGCCCAGGCAGGCACCGCCATATCCTCCATCACCACAGGAAGTGTAGCCTGGGCTAAAGAACCTAAAACGAGCCATGGAGTAGGCTTTAACAGCCACTGCCATAGGAAATCGTGTCCTTTGCTTTCCCACTTCTTTCCTCACTACCTGCTCACCAAGGTATTTTGCATCTTATGATGACGCGAAGGGCTGAGAGCATTTGCTGGCACCCATGGTGGGGAATAGCATGATGCCTTGGAACCATTTTCGAGGGCAAAGCCAATAATGGCTCCGCTGCCAGGACTGTCAGAGGACATGCTGGTAAATGTACCGTGGGCCCCCCCCCAGGGCAAGAAGGGCCTCAGAGCAGGTTTGGCAACTTGCCCCCTTTTCCCAGCTTAGGGAAGCGGCCTTACTTGGCGGTACTTATGTTTTCCTGACTCAAAGTTGGCCAACATCTTCTCAGGGTCCTCAGCTTCATCCGTGTCCGGCTTCTGGTTGCTGACAGGCATGTGCTCCAGGATCTTCTGGACATCTGGCTCAAAGCCCATGTCAATCATCCTATCTGCCTCATCCAGAACCACATAGGTACAGCGGCTCAGCACAAGGTAACGGTTCTCCAGCACATCAATCAGACGTCCTGGGGTAGCTATCACAATCTGGAGGGCACAGTGGAAACATATGCAGCCGCAGCACGTACCCCTTTCTTCTCCCTCCTGTGAACTATCCACCCGCTCAGACAACAGACCTCCAATGCTAAGGAACTTGGACCCCAACCTGCAGTTATGACTGACGGCAAAGGTTCCTAAGAACTGGCACAGAATCGCTTGTTGCCACCTTGGATTTTTTTAAGGCGTGAACAGGGTCTCTGAGTAAGGCTCAGGAGTCAAACAGAAGAGGCAAAATCAGGAACTTTCTTAGATGGAAGAGAGACTAAGGGAAACCATGGAGAGAATTATACAAAGGGATTATGCCAGGAAGTTGCAAAAGACTCAATTCCTCCATAAAATTTCTTATCGAAAGCTCTCTTCCTCTACCTTGAGGAGCCAATACGTGAAGTCACTGACATGGTCTGGCAGAGTGAGTGACAACAAAGGCTGTGGTATGAGTCTCAGCTCTGCTCATTGCCAGCTGTGACTTTGGGCAAGTTACTGACCTGAGCCTCAGCTTCACCTGCACAACGGAGGTCCACCACCTCTCTCTCTCATTTGGTTGTTGGTAAAATTAATGATGCGCACAGTACGATACCTGGTTCTTAAGTTCTCGACAAGTAACAGCACATATATATAAACCAGTCCTTTTCTTCACTTTACTGTACGTCTATGGCAGAAACCAGAGACACGGCCCCCAAACTGAGAACCCTCAAACAGTGGGCTGGCTAACCGCTAGGTGAACGAACCTCACAGCCCATGCGCAGCCTGAAGCCCTGGTCCTCTCTGGAGATGCCGCCAATGACAGCCACAGTGCGGATGCCCAGTGGCTTCCCAAACTTGATGGTCTCTTCCTCAATCTGCTGAGCCAACTCACGAGTGGGGGCCAGGATGATGGCATAAGGGCCTTGGTCTGACTCTTCGATCCTGTGGTAAACGGGGCATCCCACAGTTCCGTGAGCTTTCGTTCTTATCCAACCACAAACAGGAGCAAGACAAAGTCACTCTTAAGGGCAGCTATGGAGATGGGGAGGGTGGTGGGAAAAGGATGCAAAGATCTCATTTAAAAATCAGAGACTCCAGGGCAGCCAAGTTCTTCAGGGAGTGGTCCTTGCCAACAAAATCATACACCTCTTTGATACCGTGATCCAATTATTCCCTAGTATCTGACCCAGACTAAAGAAGGGGGCTTCTGACTGTAGACTTAAAAAGAAAACCAAACGCTCAGTTGCCACTGTGACCTTTCCCACCCAGCCAAACCCACCCCACCTGGGACCTGCCAACCCCACCTGTCAATTTTGGGGAGAGTGGTGATCCAGACGAGCAATGGGATGAGGAAGGCTGCTGTCTTGCCACTGCCGGTCTCAGCCACACCAATGATGTCACGATTCTGTAGCCCAATGGGAATTGCTTGACGCTGGATAGGTGTTGGTTCCTGCAGTGACCCAGAGACAATAATGGGTACAGATGGAGTCCGGCTACCCAAGCCACTGCTGACAGAGTGGGCACGTGGGCCAGCACAAGAGGAGGACGGCAGTTCACAGTGAGGAAACACAGTCACCAAAGGCCAATACTTCCACCAGAAAGTGAGAGCATCACCTTAGTGCTCCCTGGCAGAAGAGGAACAAAACAGAGGAACAAAGGAACAAAGCTCTCTGTTCCCAAATTAAGTGTGTATCCCCTAGAACATGGGAACACATCAGGTCTTCTGGGCCAAGCTGTCCCTCCTTACCTTGTACCCGCACTTATCGATGACCTCCAAGATGTGCGGGGGCAGAGAAGAGTCTTTCCAGGACCGGATGGGATTGGGGATCTTGCCACCTTTGGTGGTGATGCTGTAGTCCTCTCGGAAGATCCGCCAGTCCCGGTCCGTCATCTCATCTAACTTCTTCTGGGACCAGTGCCGATCATCCCAGCGCTGCTTGGCTTCCTTCTTACGGAGCTTGCGGAGTCTGGCCCTGGAGTGGGACGTGAGGAACAAGTGGGATCAGTATCCTTCCTCCAGCTCCTTTCTGTAGGTTCTGGGCTCTGCCCAACCACCCCCAGCCCTGCCACTCACTCCTCCTGCTCCTTTTCTTCCAGTGTCCGCCTCTTCTCCATCAGGTCTCCGTAGAAACGTGACTGCTCTCGTTTCTGCTGCTTCAGGTCAATGCCTGCAATGAAGCCTCGCCCCAACAACTGCACCTGGTGCCGTTCCTTGTATCTGAGGTGGAGACAGGGGTTTGTTATAGCAGCAGGAGGGAAGGGCGGACTACTGACATGAACCAATATGTACACCTTCGTAACTGGGGTCTTTCCTCACCCAGAGAGCTGGCTGACTATGCGCTTTCCGATTTCCCCACCCCAGAATCTTACTGCTCTTTCTGTAGCACCAGTTCTTTCCAGGAACTGCCTTAAAAGACCTAGCACACAGGCCTGAAGCCACTCACAGGGGGTTGTAGTCGATGGACGTGTCCTCCGATGCGTCCCACTCAAAGACAAACTTGCGGTCATTGAGATGCCTTGTTCGGCGCCGCTTCTTGATACCACCCAGATAACGCTCCTGCCCAGGGACGGAATGCAAAGCCCATGAAGCTCCAGGCCCACCCAGATCTCACATGCAGAGATCGGAATGGCCAAATAACTAAATCTCATTCTTGTGTGTGGCGGGGGAAATGAGCACAGAACCAAGGCCTGCACCTTAATGGCATGCAGTTCCTTGCTCTTATCCTTCTCTTCCCGGATCTTCTGTCGCCCTTCCTCATCCTCATTTCCATTGGTCTCCCGCTCCATCCTCTCCCTGCGTTCCCGACGTTCCCGTTCCTGAGGGTCTTCTGCAGACCAAGGAAAGCAAAGCTGCAGAAGAACTCAGTGCAAGACAAAAGAGGGCACGGACAGGATCTGGACGACAGACATCAAATGAGAAGGGGGAGATTTGCAATACAAGGGAAATGGAGACGTAACCCAGAGATATGCTCATCAACTCCCCCAGCCCTCCCTCTTCCAAACTCCAGAGCAAACAGGTTTCTGGCTCTCCTGAGTGACACTACAATTCCAACCCATCCTCTCCTACTCCTTCTAAGGGCTACACAGGGGAGGAAAACGAACCCAACATTTTCCTGCCCAAGTCTTGGAACTGTTTCCTTTTCTTGCGCTCTTCTTCGAGCATCCTCTGTCGCTCCTCCACCTCCTGCTGTCGTCGCTTTAGGGCTTCAGCCTCTCGTTCCGCTTTGGAGAGGAACTTGGGCTACAAAATAGATTGGAACTGTAAACAAAGGATCTAGGAGCAGGATATGATCACATCATTGATAAGGAGACAGCAGAGGGCCCGACAATATTTGCTCAGGCATTACACCTCTTCAAGAAAATACAGATAGGTCTAGGATCCCGCTATGGCCCGAACTGTGTCCCCCTCAAAATTTATATGTCGAAGCCCTAACTCCCAGTACCTCAGAATATGACTGTATTTGGATAGAACCTTTAAAGAGGTGATTAAGGTAGGGGCGCCTGGGTGGCTCAGTCAGTTCAGCGTCCGACTTCGGCTCAGGTCATGATCTTGCGGTTTGTGGGTTCGAGCTCTGGGTCAGGCTCTATGCTGACAGATCAGAGCCTGGAGCCTGCTTCTGATTCTGTGTCTCCCTCTCTCTCTGCCCCTCCCATGCTTACGCTCTGTCTCTCAATAATAAATAAACATTTGGGGCGCCTGGGTGGCGCAGTCGGTTAAACGTCCGACTTCAGCCAGGTCACGATCTCGCGGTCCGTGAGTTCGAGCCCCACGTCAGGCTCTGGGCTGATGGCTCAGAGCCTGGAGCCTGTTTCCGATTCTGTGTCTCCCTCTCTCTCTGCCCCTCCCCCGTTCATGCTCTGTCTCTCTCTGTCCCAAAAAAAAAATAAATAAATAAACGTTGAAAAAAAATTTTTAAATAAATAAATAAATAAACATTAAAAAAATTTTATAATAAATAAATAAATAAATAAATAAATAAATAAATAAATAAAAGAGGTGATAAGGTAAAATGAAGTTCTTTGAGTGGACCCTAAACCATTCCTCTCTTGTAAGAGAAAACCTGGGCACAGAGAGACACCAGGGGCATGTCCGCACAGAGGGAAGATCATGTGAGGACACAGAAGACATCCACCCACGAGCCAAGGAGAGAGGCCTCAGAAGAAAACCACCCTACTGACACCTTGATCCCAGCTTCTAGCCTCGAGAACTGTGACAAAATTAATTTCTGTTGTTTATGTCGCTCAGCCTGCAACGTTCTATTATAGCAGCCCGGCCAGCTAACACAGACCCTCGAGTTCTCACCTTAGCCTCAGCTTCTTCCTCAGCCTTCTTCTTGGCCAGAAGTTCCTCCAGGGATAATGGCTGAGCCTAAAGATAAAAAAAATAGGACTTCAGTCCATAAAGGCTCTCTCCCTCTGAAGATTTATAATATAGAACTTGAACTGAAGAGGAAGATGAGAGAAATCCTTCCTCTCCTTTACCTTAGGTTTCTTATCACCATGTTCATCGTCTTCATCCTTCTTAGAGTCTCTGTCTTTCCGAGATTTAAAATCTTTTCCTCGGCCAGGAGATAAACTTTAAGGAAAAGAAACGGGAAAGATCCATATCGCTATCTTGCCCTCATCCAGGCTGAGCCACAGAGAGGACAGAAGTTTTCCCATGACTCAACAAGACTGGCTTATGGCCATCCATCACGCCCTGAAGCTCCCTTTGCAGGCCTGGTCACTCTGCCTGCTCTGAAACCTAATGATGGGCCTGTCTTGGCCCCATTCTACCTGAATCTCCCTTTCCAAGACTAATCTCTTCTCACAAGATTGCCTTCACTACTGAGGGCAAAAATCTCTCTTCCAAATAGCAGATGCGCATCAGAAAAAAAGAATCCTGCTTCATTTATAGTACACAATGAATTTCGTCGACAAGGTCCCCCACCATCCACCCTTTCCGGGTACTGTTCTGTGTGTTCCCTCCCCCTGCTTCCTTCCTACCTGTGCAGAGATCCTTTCCCCACAACTATTACAAGCCCAATCTACAAGAGGTCTCAAACACCCCCACCCCCGTATTTGCTATGGGAATTGTGTTCTTTGCCCTGAATCCTAACCTGCATACTCAGAGCCTAATAAAAACTTTGCATACAGAGTTTCCAGAGGAAAGAGGTCAAGATACTGGGGCATTAAGCTATCCCAACAAATACATGTTGTTTATCTTGGGTGGACATCTGAATGGTCCAATGGAACTAAGGGACTGTTTTGTAGGCTGGTAACCCTCTCCAACTAATTTCTAACTTTTAAGAACAAACTGACCCTCAAACTGTTGCAGCTTCAGTAACTGGTTATAGTTTCTAAGGATACGTGCTTTCTAAAAATGACAGCTCTGCAGTAACTACCACAACAACTGACTTCCCTATGGGCCTGCGCCAGCTCAGAGGCAGAGAGGAAGGCTTTCTCCTAAGGCCTGCTCCCATTCCCTCAGGTACCTGGATCGTTTCCGGTCCTTGTCCCGTCGGTGCCCATCCTTATCCCGGTCTCGGTCCTTCTTATTCCGATCACGCTCCTTATCCCGTTCTCGTTCTTTGTGCCTTCGCTCTCTAAAGACGGCAAATTTAAGAAATCATGCGAGATTTCCAGAGTATACAGGTTCACTGCAGTCATAAGAAGGTTCTCATGATCTTTTTTTTTTTTAAATGTTTATTTACTTATTTTTGAGAGAGAGCAAGCAGAAGAGGAGGAGGGGCAGAGAGAAAGACACAATCTGAAGCAGGCTCCAAGCTGTCAGCAGAGCCCAATGCAGGGCTTGAACCCACGAACCATGAGATCATGACCTGAGCCAAAGTCGGACGCTTGACCGACTGAGCCACCCAGGTGTCCCTCTCATGCTCTTTTCTCCACAAAGCAGCATTTTTATAAATCGGGGAATGTGTCTCTAGGAGAAGCTATGAGGGAATTCTAAGAAAGTCGTCTAGATCGGAGTTGTACTGCTAAGCATTAATGGAATGATAGGCCATAGTCTATGTGAACAGAGAAACTATCTTCCTCGATCACTTGGACCTTCATCCTACAAGTTCCCTCTTAACTTTTAAGAGCTGCTGGGTCACTAGGTGTAGAGAAATATGTGAAAGACTAGTGGCCTAATAGTGCAGGCATCAGAGGAACCAAGAATGAAGAAGTGTGAAATGTACTCTCCCTTCCCATATAGACATACAAAGTTACTTTACCTTTCTGTAGACTTGGAACGGGACCGGGAGCGAGAACGGCTACCTCCTCGACGCCTATCCCTTGAACGATGCCGCTTCCTGTCTTTGGATGGGGAAGACTTCCGGTCCCGGTCTCTATCCCGTTCTCTGTCAGGAGTCCGAGATCGCTTTCTTTCCTCCTTGGAAGGTGATGCATCACGGTCCTTTTTGTCAGCCAGCTCTCCTGCCATCTGTCATGGATAAGAGAAATCCTTATTATGTACTATGTACTACTCTAAACTGTTTATATAGTCACAAGACAACCCTATGAGGTAGATATACTGGAATGCCTACTTTATAGATGAGAGAATGGAAGCTCAGGTATATAAAGTAACTTGCCTGAGGACACACAGGTGGTAGGTGACAGAGTGCCAGGCACTCTGGCTCCAGAGACCCATTCTTATTTGTTACACTATACCATCCCTCTGTGATCCCTTTTTGTATACATATACATTCATTTCTAAAAGTATATAACGGATGTTATCTTATTTTTATAATTAGACTGTAAGAGTATGAAAAGAAGTGTTAGTGAATGCATAGTATACTAGCTACCTCTGGAAACATCCTGTATTGCTTATCTTAGCAGTCTGCCAGCCCACTGGGATCAGTCAACGCATAAATGGCTAAGGGAGGTAAGTTCCCTTGAGCTCATAAAGAAAACTCAAAAGAGGAAAAAGAGTTAACTTTGAGATTTGGGATTACAATCTTAAATTGTAAGTGGAGAAAAGAGAACTTAAATTTAAATGGAGAACTTAAATTTAAATGGAGAGAACTTAAATTTAAATGGAGAAACAAACTCACTTTCACTCAGATTAAAAGAAATGTACTTCTCATTATACAATGGGAAAAACTTTGGTAAAGGGTACACAGCACCTCTATGTATTTTTTTTTTTTTTTGCAACTTACTCTCAATCTATAATTATTTCAGAAAAGAAAGAAAGGTAGGTACCAAAAAATAAAGGTCACAGACTGCTGACTGACATTCCCTACTCAGATTCTCATAGAGCCTTGACCACTACCCAGTCCTATGAAAGGTTTGAGCAGGAATTTGTTCCATTCCCCTCCTGCCTGGGGGGGACACTGAACACCATGTCACACTGTCAACTGTCCTTCTAACTACAAAATCCACTTCAGCCAGGAGCTAAAATGACAGTAAGTCTGAATCCACCTCTACCCCATCACTATCATCATCATCCATTCCTAACACTCAGGATACATTTCTCAGAACTTATTTTACCCTCAAATGGTTCCGTTGGAATATCAGTTCCCCAGACTTTCACTTACAATCTCCCTTCCATGTAATTTCCTGCCATCTGCCTTTAAGAAAGGAGAATGTGTAAAGAAAAGAAAAATGAACAAGTAGCACTTTCATCTTATCTCACAATTGTCTGAGAAATGACTAAATGTTCTATAGCAGTACATAATGCAATTATACTTATGTCTCTTCTACTCAGAACCCTAAGAAAACAACCCAGAAGACAGGTATCTTCTCTGAACATCACTCATTCTCTCAGCAAATATTCACTAAGCACCAGAAACTGTTCTACCTGCTAGAGATATAGCAGTAAACAAAACAAAGTCTCTGATCTCATAACACTGAAATTCCAATGAAGCGCAAAATGGGCAGAATAAGAGAATTTCAAATAGTAATGAGAAGTAATAGAATAAAACAGGGTGGATATGATGGGGAGAGGTAGGAACAAGTGAGAGAGGGCTCAGGAAAGAGTGTTTTAGGTAACATGTAAGCTGAGACTTGAATGATGGGAAAGAGAGAGCCTGCAAAGATCAGGGAAAAGATCTTATGGGGTAGAAAGTTCAACAAGTACTAAGGCATTGGGGTAAGAACTAGCGCAGCATATTTGCCAATTAAAAACAGACTTGTGTGGCTGAGTGACAGTGACCCAGGGGAAAGACTGATTTAAGGTGAGTTCAGGGAGATAGGCTGGAGTCAGATCGTGGAAATGTGTTTTGGGCCCAGGTAAAGGAACCTGGATTTCAACCTAACAACAACAGGAACCTTAAAGGGTGTTAAACAGGAAGTGATGTGATCTAATTTTACATTTTTAAAGAATTTGGTGACTTGAAAGAAAATAATAGGGAGGCAAGAGTAGAAACAGAACCAGCAGTCTAGGCAACAGATGACAGTCGCTTGTTCTAGGAAAGTGGCAATGGAGATGGAAAGTAGTGAGCTTCAGGATATACTTGGAGGCAAAGCAGACAGGACTTACTGATGAAGGGAGAAAGGAAAAGAGGAGACACAAAGATAGCTCCTAAATTTATGGTGTGACTGACCTAATGGTTCACGATGCCATTAGTGACCAGCAGTGACTGGGGAAGGAAGAGATTTAAGAGAAAATCAAAAGTTTCATTTTGAAAATGCAATTCTGGAACTCAGAAGAACCTGGAGACAAAAATTTGAGTCATCACTGTACACATGGCTTTTAAAACTATGGGACACTAAATAGTATTACCTAAATAGGCACTATAGTTAAAGAAAGAAATAAGAGAACCAGGATTGAGCTCTGGAACACTGTAACATTTAGAGGTCAGGCAAAGGAGCCAGAAAAGAAGACTGGAAAAAAGCAACAGCATTAAGAAAGAGGAAAAAAAGTTAAGGATGACATCACAGAAGCCAAAAGTGTGTTTCACGGAGGGAGTGATTAACTGTGCCAGTGGAAAAAGGATAGGAGATAGAGTGACCCTTGTGTTTGGAAAAATGGAGATGATTGGTGACCTTGACAAGAGCTGTTCTGATGGCATGGAGGAAGTAGAAGCCTGAGTGGAGTGAGTTAAGAGAATGAGAAGTGAGGGTAAGGAAACAATATAAACAACTTTTTAAATTTTTTTTTTTTCCAACGTTTATTTATTTTTGGGACAGAGAGAGACAGAGCATGAACGGGGGAGGGGCAGAGAGAGAGGGAGACACAGAATCGGAAACAGGCTCCAGGCTCTGAGCCATCAGCCCAGAGCCCGACGCGGGGCTCGAACTCACGGACCGCGAGATCGTGACCTGGCTGAAGTCGGACGCTTAACCGACTGCGCCACCCAGGCGCCCCAATATAGACAACTTTTATTACAGGTTCTACTTATCACAAGGGCCAGATAACCAGGCCCACCCTACTCATCGCTTCTCAACAGCCTTCCTTGCAAACCTCCAGGTCTTTGAGTTCCTCAGTTCTTGTAGGGTAGAGGCAGATTTTCTTTTTCATCCAATTAAGTATTTATCAAGCATCTACTATATGCAAAGCACCATGCTAGACTCCGTATTGAATTACAAAAGGAAATTAGGAAGATCCTGTCCAAAAAAAGGTTACAGAACAATAGAGGATATGTGGCACTTACCAAGATGAAGGCTCAGATGAAGTATTATAGGAATTCAAAGAAGTTTCCTTTCATTTGCAAAGAAGATTTGGAAAGATCTGTAGAGGAAGTGGCTCTTGAGCATTTAAGTATAGGTAGAATTTGAAGATGTGTAATTGAGGGTGCGGAAAAGTCATTCCTAGCAAAAGAAATAATATAGGAGGCGCAGAGGCGGGAAAGCATGACTGGTTCTGGGAGAAAAGCCAGAGTTCCAGTTTAGCTGGAGCAAGGCTTACTCAAAACATGAAGGAATAAAGTCGGATGGAGGGTATCACAGGTGCTATGCTCATGGGCAAAGGTCTGGCCCGTAAGATCGACCAGGGACCTGGCCTGTGTCTCCAGGAGTCAACACTCCGCCCTGGGGCCCGCGCCCCTTCACTCCAGCCCGCCAGAGCTCTCTGGGCTCAAGCCCCTACCCTGAGGCATTCTTCCCCGCCTCGTCCCGGGGACAGGGGCCATCGCCGTGCCCCCACTCTTGCCCTCTCTGCAAGCTCCTGGGAACCGCCTCCATCGTTCGGGACTCACCACTCTGAGTCTGAACCGCCCAACGCGGCCTCAACGTCGCCGAACAGTCGCCATCTTTCCCGTTTCCTGGTCGCCGAGATGCATCCGCGGCCGCGCGGCATGCTGGGAAGGTGAGTTCCTGGTACCTGGCGGCGCGGGCAGACATTAAAAGCCTGGGAACTACTAATCCCACAACGCACCGCGCGAAGGCCAACCCCGGCCGCGGGGTCTGCTGGGCAATGTGGTTCGCCAAACATCTGAGTTTGTGGGAGAAAGAGTTTTCCGTGGGTTTGCTTCCAGCAAAAGGTTCTCTCGCCACGCAGTCTTTCTGGAATATGTTGGTTTTACTAGACTCTCGTGGCTTACGACGAAGGAATTTAAGGGCTTCCTTAGATATCAATAGCGCTTAATTATCACAAGCAACTGCAGTAACAAATACTGGACCGTTTGTGGAAAAGCGTTTTTACAAAAAAAATAAAATAAAAATCTGTGAGATAGATTAGCCCAATTTTACAGGTAGACAAACTAAAGGTTAGGTTACAGGAGTAGCCTAGTATTTCAGACTGAGGGTAGGACAATTCATTGTGTGGGACTATCCGGAATTTAGAAGGATAGAAGGACATTTTAGCAACCTTGTCCGGGCAGCACAATACCCAGTTGTTGTGGCAACTCAAAATGAGTCCATACTTGGATTACAGAGCCCTCCCGGAAGGATAGTATTGCCTGGGCTGTGGCATCTGTTTTCTCAACATTCTTAATAGGACCCTGGCTTCCTCCTTTTCTTGCCCTTTAGAATCTGGCCAGCGGGACTAGCTTCATATTTTTGCTTCTTTCTTCCACCTAGCGCCCCCACCCCCGCCCTGACTCAGATCCACAGAGTTTTCTTTACCCCAAATTGTATGTTTACTTCGTTTGTCTTTGCTCTTGTGGTTCTTAATTCACCAGCCCCACTTTTCCCCCACCCCCAAAGGAAACCCCAAACCTTGCCACTTCTATAGAGGACGGTTTAGATAGGTATCAGTGTCTAATGTCCTCTTCCTTCCCACTTTCCCATCATCAGCCTTTTGGTTTCAATACCACGTGGCTGTAGGTCTGGCTTTTCCCTCTGAATGTATGTTCAGTTCTCTTCAAACAGAGCCTCAGGATAGACTCAAACAATTCTAAAAACCCTGGACATCACCCACAATGGCCCAAAGTAACCCCGGAAGAAAAGCGTTTCTGCTCTTAGAACTCTGCAGCCTTGCACTTAACCACTTTTACCCTAAAGACAGATCGGAAGGGAAAGGAGGTCTGAGATCTAGTAGATGTAATGCATGCAGTGAACACTGGAGGGCTCTCCACTCACAGAATGGAACTTAAACTAACAGACCAAAGGTGTAGACTTTAAGAGCAGCAGCTACTAGTGTTTACTGAGAATATTCAATAGAGTGCCCAACTCTGTGCTGGTCACTTAACTTATATTACTTATTTTACTTATTTCTCATAACAGTATGAGGCGGGTATTACCATCATTTTACTGATTAATTATGCCTTCAATGGCAACACAGTTAAAAGAATGAAGCCAGCATTCAACTCCAGGTTCATTTAACTTCAGAATCCATGGTCTTCCCCTAATTTCTAGGCTACTGCTCTTCTTTAAAGACGAGTAAATTGAGACCCAGAAAGATGATGAAGTTTGTTCAAGTTCATAGTGCCAGAGTTTCCCTAGTGCTTGTGCACAACTTTCTCATGACACATGTAAGACATTGCACTTAGGGGTGCCTGGGTGGCTCAGTTGGTTAAGTGTCTGGAGTCTTCATTTCATCACAGGTCGTGATCTCACATTTCATAAGATCAAGCCCCACGTTGGACTCTGTATTGACAGCGCAGAACCTGCTTGGGATTCTCTCTCTCCCTCTCTCTCTCTCTCAAAATAAATAAATAAACATTAAAAAAAAAAAGACATTCGCTTAAAGGATGCTCATATGCTTTGTCCTGCCTTGCTAGTTCTTTCACAAACATGTATCTTTGGAGATAGAGACAGAGGGACTACGTTGTAGTAAGGACCACAGGTAGAGTCTCCTATTTAGGTACAACATGGCTAGCAATAAGGAGCCCATGGGATTATAGTTGACATTGAGACCCAATTTGAATACTGACTCCATTATGTACTAGCCGTATGGTCTTGTGCAAGTTATATAACACTCTGACTTTTCTATTTCCTCATTTACAAAATAGGGATCATGATATTTCTTGCCTCAAAGGATAGGATAGCAGTTTAAAAAAAAAAAAGTGCATGTTCTGGAGTCTGGCTGCCTGGATTTGTTTCCAGATTCTATTGCTTTCTAGCTGTGTGACCTTGGGCACGTTAACTAACTTCTCTGAACTCAGTTTCCTTGTCTGTAAAATGAGGTAGATAATATCCCATAGGGTTGTCACAGGAATAAGTAACATAGAAAGAACTCATAAGTGGGTGCCTGGGTGGCTAAGTCGGTTAAGCGACTGACTTTGGCTCAGAGCTTGGAGCCTGCTTCGGTTTCTGTGTCTCCCACTCTCTGCCCCTCCCCGCCCTCAAAAATAAATAAACATTAAAAAAATTAAAAAAAAAAAGAAAGAAAGATCTCATAAGTGCCCCTGACCCATAGTAAACATTTAACAAATGTTAGCTATTATCATTTATGAGGTTAAATGTGATAATGCAGGTAAGCTCTCAGCACAGTCCTGAGTACATAGTAAGTGCTCAATACATAGTTACTTTTTATTTCCAGCACACTATGAAACTTGGAAAAACGTGTCTGAGAGGGATGTTAAGGCTCCTGAGCTGTCATCGACAGGCAAATGGAACCAGGAGGTGAAGAAAGCAGAAGACATTACCTCTCCTTGAACTAGGAGACCATAACCCCAGGAACCTCCCCTCAACCTGGGCTCCAGTCTGTCCCACCTTCTGCAGGGGCTGGAATCTCAGCAGCTTGGATCCTCTACTGATGATTTCACCGAACCTTGTCTTTGTTCTCTGGACTTTCTAGGGCAATGGTTCTCAACCAGGAGTGATTTTGCCTCAAGGGCCACTTAGCAATATCTGGAGACACTTTTGGTTGTGAAAACTAAGTGGGGGAGGGTGGGGCAGGAGGTGGGGGAGGGCAAAGTCCTACTGCCTTCTAGCAGGTGGAGGCCAGGGATGCTGCTAAACATCCTTCGATGCATGAGACAGGCCCCAGCATCAAAGTATTATCTAGTCTAAAATGTCATTAGTTCCAGGGCGCCTGGGTGGCTGTCAGTTGAGCATCTGACTTCAGCTCAGGTCGTGATCTCACGATTCGGGGGTTCGAGCCCTGCATCAGGCCCTGTGCTGACAGCTCAGAGCCTGGAGCCTGTTTTAATTCTGTCTCTCTCTCTCTCTCTCTCTCTCTCCCCCCTCCCCCACTCATGTCCTGTCTCTCAAAAATGAATAAATGTTAGGGCGCCTGGGTGGCGCAGTCGGTTAAGCGTCCGACTTCAGCCAGGTCACGTTCTCGCGGTCCGTGAGTTCGAGCCCCGCGTCAGGCTCTGGGCTGATGGCTCAGAGCCTGTTTCCGATTCTGTGTCTCTCTCTCTGCCCCTCCCCCGTTCATGCTCTGTCTCTCTCTGTCCCAAAAAAAAATAAATAAACATTGAAAAAAAAAATTAAAAAAAAAATGAATAAATGTTAAAAAAAAATTTAAATGTCATTAGTTCTAGGGTGCCTGGGTGGCTCAGTCAGTTAAACGTCTGACTCTTGCTTTCAGCTCAGGTCATGAACTTACGGTTTGTGGGTTCGAGCCCTGCATCGGGCTCTGCACTAATGGCATGGAGGTTAGAATTCTCTCTCCCTCTCTCTGCACTTACCTGCTCTCTCTCACTTTTTTTTTAAAAAAAAAGTGTCATTAGTTCCAAGGTGGAGAAACCCTGCCCTAGGGCTAAGGAGATCTTCATAAGCTTATTGGACTTGGGTAAGGTTTGGGTCAGGTAGTGCTTTGGGGGGAAGGGAGATCCTTGTTGGAAATGCCAGGGAACAGCAGAGCCAGTCACTCTGCAACCCACAGAAAGGGCCGCAGGATAGCTCCTTCCTCGGTATCAAAGACCAAAGGGGAACAGAGAAAGAAACAAAGAAAACGGAGCCAGCTTCTTTATATGTGTTATATTTTTCATTAATAAATAGGTTTTCTTCTTTAAACACAGAACATATAACAGATTGAAACACTCCCCCCTCCCCCCAATTCCAAAGACAAGAGTCTATAAAACAAATGCCAGCTGTACTGCCCTAAGGGCAGAAAAAGTCTGGTGACCCCCACCCAGCCCTGCCCCCTGCAGCACCACCACCCCCACACTGCAAGAGAAGGGGGTCTGGGGCTTCTCCCTTGGACCCTGGGGACTTAGGTGAGAAGCATATGAATGTATGATGTCACCTCTCCATGAGGCATGGGCTATGCAAAGATGAGGTTTCCTTCTCATTGGCTCTGACCAGCTCCTGCCCTTCTCATTTCAGTTATGAAGCACCTGGGCTCAGCTCCCAAGGGAGCTGCCTCTTGGCTTCCCCGCTCCACTCCTCTGCGGCCTCCTCAGAGGGGACGGGAAGGGCTCAGGGACCCCTCCCATCCCCTGGCCTGCATGGAAGCGCTGTGGAAGAGGCATGATGCTGAAGGTGAGGCTCCTATAGGCCCCCAAGCTCATGAGGCCAGCATGCCCCCCCACACCCCCACACCTTTCCTTCCTCTGGAGCGGGGGACACTGGGGCAGCCGCCCCCACCACAACCTTGTGCCTGGCTTGGGGTGTGATGGTTCTTTCTCAGTGTCAGGTCCTCAAGCCGGGCCTGGCTCTTTCCTCGTCCCATTCCTGTCTCCTTCCAAGCCCTCACCGTGGCTGTCTGAAAAACTCGTGTCCAGTGTCCTAAATTGTCCCGTCCTCCCTCTCCCCGTGCCTCTGCAACCCAAGGGAGGAAGTGGGAGGTTGCCTCCCCTCTCCAACCCCCACTTCACATAATGGAACAGCTTTTGGCCTTTTCCTTCTTGAAGGTAGAAGAGATGAGTTCAGAACGACTGGGGAGGTGAAGCAGTCGCTTGGAGAGGCTTCGGACAGGGCTCTTGGGGGGCACTGGGCTGGGCTTGTTCAGACACACCATGGACGCTGTCCGGAAGATGCTGTGGATACTCTTTTCTGAGGTAAAAGCCGAGCCTTCCAGGTAGATTTCTGCACCCAGCTGCTTGGCTATTGCACAGCCCTGCAGAGGGGGTGAGGTCATGAATGCAATCGTCCAAAATGGCTCTGAAACCCTGCCTTCTGTGCTTAGTGGTACTCCCCAGGGCTCCTCCGGATGGGACCCAACAGCCAGTCTCCCATCACCACCCTCTGCTGATTATTTTCCACAGGTACCTGTAACACTTTTAAAACCATATGGATACCAGACCAAGTAAAGCTTGCGGTAGCGCCTAGGCATTGATATGTTTTTTTAAAGATATATATATTTTTTAACGTTTTATTTATTTTTGAGACAGGGAGAGACAGAGCATGAACAGGGGAGGGTCAGAGAGAGGGAGACACAGAATCTGAAACAGGCTCCAGGCTCTGAGCTGTCAGCACAGAGCCCGACGCGGGGCTTGAAATCACAGACTGCGAGATCGTGACCTGAGCCAAAGTCGGCCACTTAACCGACTGAGCCACCCAGGCGCCCCGGCATTGATATTTTTAAGAGCTCCCCAGATGATTCTAATGTGAACCACTGGTTTGAAAGAAATGGTCCTGTGCTCCCATGTGCAAAAGAAATTATCCAGGGGCGACTGGGCGGCTCAGTCAGTTAAGTCTCCGACTCTTGATCTTTGTTCAGGTCATGACTTCATGGCTCGTGAGATCAAGCCCTGTTTCGGGCTCTGTGCAGAGCCTGCTTGCGATTCTCTCTTTCTCTCTCTCTCTCTCTCTCTCTCTCTCTCTCTCTCCCTCTGTCCCTACCCTCCTCTCTCTCTCTCTCAAAATAAATAAAATAAACTTAGAAAAGAAAATATCCAGGAATATCATTAAAAACGCAATTTCTGGGGCGCCTGGGTGGCGCAGTCGGTTAAGCGTCCGACTTCAGCCAGGTCATGATCTCGCGGTCCGTGAGTTCGAGCCCCGCGTCAGGCTCTGGGCTGATGGCTCGGAGCCTGGAGCCTGTTTCCGATTCTGTGTCTCCCTCTCTCTCTGCCCCTCCCCCGTTCATGCTCTGTCTCTCTCTGTCCCAAAAATAAATAAACGTTGAAAAAAAAAATTATAAAAAAAAAAAACAAAAACGCAATTTCTTATTTTTTAAGATTTTTTTTTTTAAGTAATCTCTACACCCAACGTGGGGCTTGAACCCACAACCTTGAGATCAAGAGTCGCGTGCTGGGGTGCCTGGGTGGCTCAGTCGGTTAAGCGTCCCACTTCAGCTCAGGTCATGATCTCGCAGTTTGTGAGTTTGAGCCCCGTGTCGGGCTCTGTGCTGACAGCTTGGAGCCTGGCGCCTGCTTCGGATTCTGTGTCTCCCTCTTCCTCTGCCCCTCCCCCACTTGTGCTCTGTCTCCCTCTATCAAAAATAAATAAAATACAAAGAAAAAAAAAATTAAAAAAAAAAAGAGTCGAATGCTCCACTGACCGAGCCAGGCAGGTGCTCCCCAAACACAGTTTCTGTATCTTTCTCCCAGAGTGACTCTATAGGTATGGAGTCAGGAATTCTAACAGGCACCTCTAGTGATTCTAATGTAGATGGTCAACAAAAAAAAATCTGAGAAATACTAGCACACACAGGAATGACTCATCTGCCAACCTATAGCATAAATCGGGGTAAGTAGTTACCTGCCACCTCTATTTAGGTGACTGATTTGCTGATTACAGATGGCCCCCCAGGATACCAATCTCCCTTGCCGTAGGGAGAGTTTGAGCAAGGGCCGTATTTCAAGTCCTTCGCCTATAGCTTTCTCCACCCCACCTTTAACACATGTGTGTGTGCGCACATGCACGCACATGCGTGCGCATAGACACACACACACACACACACACACACACACACACACCTGCTCGTAGGAGATAGGTGCTTGTTTCTGGTGGGACAGCTCCATCAGTGTGCTCAGGTCTGTTCGCAGGTCTGTCTTGCAGCCAATAAGCAAAACGCGGGTGCTAGGACAATAGTCCAGGATTTCTGTCCTCCACTGAAGAGCCATGTAAGAAGGGAAGGGGGAAGGAGGAAGGAAGAGTCAGTGGCTAACCTGCAGAAACCCAGTTGGCAACATCACACACACCATCCAGCTTATCGGCAGCCCAGCCCTCCCTGAGTCACAGCATCACCAATGCACTAATTACATCATCTTCCTGTGAGGCCTTTGGGGCCACAGGAGTGCTGACCCGAGAGCCTGTCCCCTCATTCAACAGCCCGGTTCACAGGGGCAGAATCTCCTCCCACTTTCTGCCAAGCATCTGGGGCCTGGATCTGGCCCCTCAACCCAGTCAAAGAGCTTCACGAGACCAGAAAGCCGGGAGGGATCGGGAGGAAACCAACCAGTCTCTTCCCAAGGAAAGGAAATAATCCCAAAGTATCCTGGGAAGTAGTCCCACAGGGTATTCTGAGACGCTTCGGTATGGGCAGACTCTGCCACCCAAACCAGGTGTTTCCTACCAGCATTTCTGCTCACACCTGCTGCCTTGCCCAGTCCCACTGGGCCTGGGATCAAGGTCTACAGACGCTGCCTCCAAAAGACCCCACCTCCAACCCTCAAACCCTATCACTGAAAGGTTCTGACTCTCAGTCCTTCACCTCCTGAGTCTTTAATACCAACCTCCCTTGCTGGGCCCTTGGCAGAGCAGTATAGGATATGGCAAAGCCAGGAGGCAGAGTGGGGAGAGATCTGGGTTCCAGTCCCAGAGCTGTAGCAAATGGTTATGGTTTCGGGAAAATCCCTTCCTTCCCTGGCCTCAGTTTCTTCCTGCTCCAGAAGAGGGGACTGGACAACGAGGTCCCTAAGATTCTTTCTTGTTCTCAAGCTGAGTTAGAGATTGCACAGTTATCCAGACTTACCTTCTTGAGTGCACTATCCACTGTCTCCGGTCGGCTGATATCAAAGCACAGTAATACTGCATCTGAGTCGCTATAGCAGAGTGGACGGACGTTGTCATAGTAGGGAGATCCTGGTATGGAGGAGAAAGAGCTGATGGTGACATTTCCCCTTCCCTACAGGCCTAGGCCCAGAGAGACCCGGGAATACCATTCTTGGCCCTTAGGTTAGTTGGCCCCACCCATCTCCCAGGGGAACATGCTACAGCCTGGAAGCTTGGGACCTGACCACCTGCCAGAAAGCAGTACAAAAAAAAAAAAAAAAAATCATTTCCTTAGCCCTGAAAAGGGGAAAGGGGGAAATAAAAGGGAGGAGGGGTGGGTAGAATAGAATTTGGATCTCCTACAGGGCGCTTAATTTAAGGTCTACCATTTTTCTGAATCCCAGAGGAGGATACTCCCACCCCTGCAGAGACCAGGGCTTGTGTAAGGTCTCTTTTTTGGAGTCTGCCTGCTGCCCTACGTCTGCTCCTTGCTTCTGCTCCAGGGTCTCCCCAAAGGAAAAACAAACCTGCCTGTTACATAACTGGCTGCCCTGCTTCTTTGCCATGGGGTCAGAACTCTAGGAGGCTGGCAGGAGAGGAAGAATATCACGAATTCAGTGCCCTACTCCTCCCTGCGAAAAGCTGCAGCCCCTATCCCCCAAGATCTCAGGGAGGCAGTTTCAAAGATAGTAGCACCAAAGGCTAGGGATTTCGAGGCTCGAGGAAGGGTCCTTCACTGGGAGGGCAGCAGGCAATGCAGACCCAGATGGTCCAGTATGGGAGAATGCTAGGGGTTCAGCCTGCCCCCCTCCACCCTGGGGAAGGAACAGTAGCAGATTTGGAACTCAGACAATCCGTGCTCAGAATAGCAAGCAGCCCCTCTCCCTGCACCACAATCGCCATGGAAACTGGGGGGAATCCAAGCTGGGGTAGGGGGTTGGTCGTTTAAAAAAAAAAAAAAAAGAGTAAAGAGGAGTTGCAATAACTGTGGCCCTTCAGCAATCTGCCCCCATCCCCGGTCTGAGGTGGGGTCTTAGCACCGCAGGACTGAGCAAAGGGAGCACTGCAGCAGTGGGGAAGGGGGAGGGGAGGGGAGGAGGCCTCCATTCTGGCTCCAGGCAACCCCCCTCCCCTAAAACCAGCAAGTGAGTAATGGGAACAGGTTCGACCCTGGACCCTGGCCCCTCGGTTGGGAGGGCCCATCCCACACACCCCTACCGCTTCCTCCTTCCTTTGTGGGCACCTAATTTTGAAAAAAAGGAGTTTGAGGATGACTGATAGTCTGCATCCTTTCTGAAACTGGAGGGTGGGCATGCGACACAGGGAACTGACACCACTTTGCTGACTTTCCATTATCCGGACTGGGATTCAAGAGCTGCATTCCACCGGGGGGGGGGGCATTTGGGGGCAGTGGTAGTAAAAAAGAGATGAGCCGCAGTGAGATTCTGTGAAGACTGAGAGGTGGACAGGGGACAGCAGACGAAATCCCATATATCATGTAGCCAAGCTGCATTCTAGTCGGATCCAGCCAGCATAGCACAGTCCACGATAACCAGAACCCTGCCTCCCAACCCCTGGTGCTGCAACGGAGGAAAGCATACCAGGTGGAGGAATTTTTGTCTTGCTCTGTTTTGGGGAGGAGGGGGAGGCATGAGGAGATCTCATTTTCTGTTTATCCGTCCCCTACCCCCAATCTTTTCAGACCTCAAAACTGGATCATGGGAACAACAGCTCTTTGAGGAGTAGGATGGCATATTTATTATATGTAACAGGAAAGCCCTAGTGGCTTACACAGTTCCTCTTTAAACTCAGCCTGAATATCCATTTTTAGAGAGTGGATTTTATTTTCTTTCTGTTATTCCTGGCTTTTAGTCCTTAATTAGGACTCTGAGCCCAGTCTATTAAAAAAGAATTGGGGTAAAGGAGATAATGAGCAGGGATCAGAATCAAAGCAAAGGATAGCCTAGCACCGAGGGGTTAGGGTTGGGAGGCTGGAAAAATATTGTTTTCTATATTCCAGAAAGACGGGGCATCTTCTACCTCAGCCCAGTATGGGGGCGGGGGGGGGGGACTGTCACAGCCACCCCTCCTCCCTGCCACTATCTACAACCTGACTGTGCCCCATATTAAAGCCATCTCCCCCACCCTCCAAAACATCGATGATGCATCGCTTCATCCCTGAGCCGCAGCAGTATGACAAGTGGAACGGAGCTGCGGCAGGCGGACAGCAGTGACCCAAGATGGAATGCAGGAGAGAAAACCGAGTCAGGAGCAATATTCCCCCAAAGCAGGCTTGTCTCCCGACCTCAACCATCACTGCCTCCAGCAGCACTGACTCCTGTCTCTCATTTGGCTTTGCTCTGGGGCAGTAAAGGCAGGGGGGGGGGGGGGGTCGGTGGTGGGTAGGGTTAGAGAACAGGGAGTGGAAATGGAGAAGCCCTATCTGACAGCCCCCCAGGTGTAGTCAAGGTTCATTCATCTCGCCATCCCGGCCCTCTGAAGGAAGGAGCGAGACCCAGAGAAGTGGCTTCTGGGGCTCATCCACTCTGCACCCCTGGACCAGCCAACCAAGCAATCTTCAGGTCCCCTTCTGTCAGTTTCCTGGCCAGTATCATACATACTCCTTCTCCCCACCAAAGAGGGAACAATTCCTAAGAGAGCAGCTGTAGCAGACCAGTGGAGGTGGGAAGGGGGCATTTAGGGTTGGCAGTCTTACCTGAGGTGTCCCAGAGACTGAGCTCCACCCTCTGTTCCTCTGTCTCCAAGCAGGCTGTGTAATTCTCAAACACGGTGGGCACATATGTCTGTGAAAAGAGAGGAACCAGTCACACCCTGGGTGCCCCTACCCTCATAGCCTCTGATCAGTGCTGGCTACACCAAGAAGCCATTCACCCTAGTGAGACACTAAAGTGGCAGGGGATAAGGGGCAGGGAGGGGGGATACCTGGGGCAGGAGGGACCACATGGGACAGGAAGGAGAGGAGCCTAGAGGCACAGGCACTTTGCTCCATGGAAGAAAGAAAGCTGAATGACTTCCAGCCAGGGACAAGCCCCCCATATCCCACATGGTCAGGGAGGCAGACACACAGATTTCTCACAGCTCCAGACTTGTCTGTCTCCCAATTTTAGAGACACAAGCCAATTCGAGCTCTGTATCTTCTCCCACAAGCCCCTCGGACCAGCAGGGCAGCCGAAGCCCGCCTGCGGACACGCTCGCAGAACCTTTGAGGATGGGGTGAGGAGAACGGCAGGTATTACGTCAAGGAGAAACCCCAGACTCTGAAATGCCTCCAGTTCCCTCTCCCGAGCGAGCCGACTCCAGGTCGAAGGGAGGTAGGAAGGCATCTGATCGGGGCCTGTGGGTGAAGAGGTGAGGAGGGGCCAGCCAGTGCGCGGCAGAAGTGGAACAGGTCTCAGGGGAAGCTAAGGCAGGCGCGGTCCTCCGGCCGGCGCCTGAGGATGGGGCAGGGCTGGGGGGCGTAAGCGGCGGGCGGCTAGCTCCCCCGTGCAGGGTGGGAGCCTGGCCGCGGGGAAGCCAGGCGGGCAAGGAGAAACGCTGGCCAGCAGGCGGGCAGCTCACCTCGGATAGCAGTCCTTCGCTAACACCTGTAACATCGCTGTCTTCCCGCACTGCACATCCCCCACCAGAACCAGCTACATCTGGCCACGACTGGCTGGGGGGGCCGTCTCTCCTTCATGACCGTAGCCTCCCGCGGGACTTGGACTCCGATTCAGAGAGGAGAGGGTTGCGCCAGGGGCCTCTCAGCACAAAAACTCGGCCGGCTTCCTCTCCTCCCTCCGAATGGAAACGAGGCCGGCACAGCCACCTTATATCTCCCAGGCTGGCCATCGCAGAGGAGGCGGGCTCTGTCAAGGCCAATCCCTGAGGTGGGGATCCCCTCCAGCAGCCAATGGTGGGGAAATCGAGTCAGTGCGCCTCTTTCTTCCCTTCCCTTTCCCTTAAAGCTGCACCGTTGCTTCCTCTGCAAGGGGATTCCCACGCTGTTTGCATTTGATTAGGAAGGGGGAGGGGACGTGAAGCAAAATTAATGGTCTTGAGGTCCATCAATTAGTGTCAAAGCAAACTGGCCATGAAGGCAGAAAATGAGGTCGGGCTGGCATTGTCCCAAGAGAAAAGCAGGATCTGCCCCAACTATAGACAGGTGGCACCCGGGGTAGGGGGTGGGACGGTGGCCCCCCAGATCTCTGACCTCTTTGTTCCATCTAATCCCCGTCCAAACCACTTCTGGCTTCCTCTCCCAGAGGCTCCTGCTATACTTCTTTATCAGCTCCTGCTGTACCCCTTTCAATGCCCAAGTCTAGAATCACCTTCAAATAAATAAATAGATAGATAGATAGATAGATAGATAGGTCTTCTTGCATCATCTGGAAAAAAACCACACAGTTCCTGACCCAGAGATGGACAGAGAGAAAGGAATGAGGGAGCCTGGCAAGTGGGGATGAGAAGAGGAGGAGACTAAAGCAAACAAAGTCTCTGTCTGTTGGGCCAGATAACCTCTCACCCCAATGCCAGGCAGGAGCTGCTTAAGGGTGTTTGTTCTGCCGCCTGGGTTCAGCTTCCTGGATGAATCAGGCACAGGTCCAGTTCTAGGTTGACACTTATTAATGCCGACATGCTGGTGTGTCACCTGGTTAAAGTTCAGACTGGAAGACTGGGCCTGGGGACTTTGGATCAGCAGGCTGGAGGGCAACCCAAGTTGTGATGAGGCTAATGACTGCCTCTGGGCCCTGCCCTCTCGCTAGACAGGACCATGGGGTTATGCACAGCTCAAACTGCCCACTGATCATTCAGGAACCAAGATGGCCTAAAGAAGGCCTTCTGGGGATCAGGGTTTGGAGCAAAGCTGATCTTGGGCAAAAATGAGAGCACCCTAGAGTTTATCTTTAGGTCTCTACCCTAGTCAGCTCAGCACCTCTGGAGCATGCCTGGATCTTTGTTTCTGTCGGAGCTTTACCTTCATTGGTGCCCGACCCAGGATTATTTTCCCTGTTCTAAAGGATGTTTAAAACACTTCCCAGACCCAAAGGGACAGATTTCTAAGAGTGAAATTCCCAGTGCTCACTATATATAGACAGGGGATGGATGGTATTTTGAGAAGGCAGCCTACCCAGTGTGCCCCTCATCAAATCCTGTGCCATCCAGGCCCAAATATTTGTCTGAGGGCTCTGGGGCTAAGGCCTGCACTGTCCTCTACCCATCTCCTAGGGCTCCCCCTTCCAGGGGCCAAGGATCACCTAAAGGAATCTCCAGAGAAGTAAGAGTTACCTAAGTGCCACCATAGCCTCCTCTCCCAGTCACTCTGGAATTTTTCCCTGAGACCTCATGCTCAGCCCTCAGATAATCCGTCTGTAGAGTGTGTCCTCTTCTCGCCCTTTTCGGCCACCGGACAGCTTCTCGAACTGCTCATAAGTACGGTTTGGGAGAGTTCCAGGAACAGCTGTAAGATCCCAAGACTGCCTCAACCTGGAGTCCTTTCCCTCAACCTGACCTTTTCCTCCTCTTCCCACCATCAGGCTCATCTGGACTCAGCTCTGGAGGCCTCCGTGGGGTTCCTATACATCCTCTTAACCCTTAACTTGGTTCCCTCCAATGGTAGTCCCAAAGGCTTTAGCCCTCTCTCTCCATGTTCTCTACAGCCTCCCCGCTATATACCCTCTCCACCAGCCACTCCAAAGAGCCATTCAGTGTAAGTAAAAACTGTTCCTGCCATGCAAACAGCTTTCTCTGGCTTCTAACAAGATTGCTATTCTCGAGCTCCTCTGAGAGAGAAACTCCGGAGCTGGCGCTAACACTGATTCTTCCCTGGGTGACTGACTGCATGTCAGGGTAGGGCAGCGGAAAGCCTGAGGTGTGAGACCAAGCAGCCGCCATTGTGGTGGATTCTCAAGATGTGTATGAAGATATTTTGTGGGTCACGTTGGTTATGAGCTGTGGTGGGAAAAGTGACGTGTGTGTGCGTGTGCGTGTGCGTGTGTGTTGTGGTGTTAGGTCAGAAGCAGCGTGGCAACATGAACAGAGGATGGAGCCAAAGTTCAGCAGGTCTGGGTTTTGGACCCTGCTCTGCCCTTACAAGCTGTTAGGACATTTGCGTAAGTCACTTCCTCTCTGGCCCCTGTTTCTTTAAATGTAATGTGAGTGATTTGGACTGGAGAAAGGGTCTTTAGTCTCCTTCCTTCCTTCCTTCCTTCCTTCCTTCCTTCCTTCCTTTCCTCCTTCCTTCATCTTTCTTTTTCTTTCTTTCTTCTTCTTCTTTCTTTCTTTCTTTCTTTTTTCTTTCTTTCTTCTTTCTTTCCAGCAGTTAGATTCCTTCCCCTAAGTTTGTTTAAACCTCTTCCGAGTGTCTTCATGTAAAAATCCATAGCCAGAGTAATAAACTTACAAGGTGGTTCTTCCTATCAAGACCAAAATTTAAAACAAGGCTATACTTGAAAACCTTATCCTAACGTTGGAAGAAGACAGGTGCAAAGACCGCATATTGTCTGATTCCATTTGTGTGAAATGTCCAGAATAGATGGACCAAAGAAACAGAAAATAGGTGAGCAGCTGCCTGGGGCTGTCAGGATTGGGGGAATGGGGAGTGACTGCTAATGGATACAAGGTGGTGATGGGGATGATGGGGGGGTAATACGCGGAGGAGATTGGGATGGTGGGCGTTGATATGAGGTGGTGATGGGGTGATGGGAGGTGACATGAGGGTTGATGGGGGGTGATGGGGATAATATGAGGAGGTGAATTGAGGGTGATATGAGGTGGTGACAGGGGGGTGACACGGTGATTGGGGTGATATGAAGTAGTGATGGGGGTGATGGGGGATGATAGGGGTGATATAGGTGGTGATGGGGGTGGGCGATTGAGGGGGTGATGGGGGGTGATGAGTGATACCAGGTGGTGATGGGGAGGTGATGGAGTTGATACGAGGTGGGTGATTGGGGTGATGAAAAGCTTCTAAATTTGATTGGGTGATAGTTGTACAATTCTGCGAATATACTAAAAACCACTGAATTATACGGTTTAAATTGGTGACTTGTATGGTGTTTGAATTATATCTTGATACATCTGTGACTTTAAAAAATAAGGTTATAATTCCAAATCTTATTTATGTAGTCTCCTTTGACGTTTTTTAAGCTTTTTTGTGAGTGTGGAAATATTCAAACCTGTAAAAAGGGAGAAAGAATAATACAACAAGCCCCTATGCATCTGTCACTAAACTTCAATAATTATCAACATAATCTTATTTATCTATGCCCTCCACCCACTTCTCCCACTACAACTTCTGTACTGGATGATTTCCAAACACATGATATCATGTCATTTAAAAAAATTTTTTTTTACATTTATTTATTTTTGAGAAACAGAGTGAGACAAATCGTGAGCGGGGGAGGGGCAGAGAGAGAAGGAGACACAGAATCTGAAGCAGGCTCCAGGTCCTGAGCAAGCGGTCAGCACAGAGCCTGATGTGGGGCTCGAACCCACGAACTGTGAGATCATGACGTGAGCCAAAGTCGGACGCTCAACCGACTGAGCCACCCAGGCGCCCCGACATCATATCATTTAATCCATAGATTTTTTTCAGTACTCATCTCTAAAAGGAGTTTGGTTTTTGTTTTTAAAGATTTGTTTTGGGGGCCTGGGTGGCGCAGTCGGTTAAGTGTCCGACTTCAGCCAGGTCACGATCTCGCGGTCCGTGAGTTTGAGCCCCGCGTCAGGCTCTGGGCTGATGGCTCAGAGCCTGGAGCCTGTTTCTGATTCTGTGTCTCCCTCTCTCTCTGCCCCTCCCCCGTTCATGCTCTGTCTCTCTCTGTCCCAAAAATAAATAAATGTTGGGGAAAAAAAATTTTTTTTTTTAAAAAATAAAGATTTTGTTTTGGGGGCACCTGGGTGGCTTAGTCCATTAAGCATCTGACTTCAGCTCAGATCATGATCTCACAGTTCATGGGCTCGAGCCCCATGTTGGGCTCTGTGCTGACAGCTTGGAGCCTGAAGCCTGTTTCAGATTCTGTGTCTCCCTCTCTCTCTCTGCCCCTCCCCTGCTCATGCTCACTTTCTCTCTCTCTCTCTCTCTCTCTCTCAAAAATAAATAAAATATCAAAAAAATTTTTAAGATTGTATTTAAAGGAATCTCTATACCCAACATGGGGCTTGAATCCACAACCCCAAGATCAAGAGTTGCATGCTTCACTGACAAGCCAGCCAGACGCCCCAGGAGTTTGTTAACATAACCATAATATCATTATCACAACTAAAAATAAATAAATAGCTCCTTAATATCATCAAATATGCAGTCAGTGTTAATATTTTCCCAACTATGTAATACATCAATTTAATCTAAAGCAAGGTCCACATGTTGGACTTGGTTGATATGGCTCTTAAATGTCTTTTATTTCATAGGTTCTACCTCCCTTTTTTTTCTTGAAGTTTATTTGTTGAAGAAACCAAGTTGTGTATTCTATACTGTCTTCCATATTTGGATTTTGCTGATTGCATCTCCATGGTGTGTTTACATGTAGTAAGCTTCTTTACAAATTAAATCTTATCCGGAATCCCAAACGCAAAAAAAGATGAAAAACCAAACTGCTCTGGTTGAGTCAGAATGAGGGACTTGGAGCGGGGCCTGGGTGGCTCAGTCGGTTAAGCGTCCGGCTTCGGTTCAGATCGTGATCTCACAGTTTGTGGGTTCAAGGCCCACATCAGGCTCTGTGCTGGCAGCTCGGAGCCTGGAGCCAGCTTCAGATTGTGTTTCCCTCTCTGCCCCTCCCCTGCTTGTGCTCGGTCTCTGTCTCTCTCACACAAATAAACATTACAAAAAAAAAAAAAAAGAACCAGGGACTTGGAATGGGGCTCAGTCAAGTACCTCCCCTCCTGGGGTACTTCTAAGGAACAAACGACAGGGGACACAGTTTCAAAACCACTAGCCCATGGGGCATCTGGGTGGCTCAATCAGTTGGGGTCCGACTCTTGGTTTTGGCTCAGGTCATGATCTCACTGCTCATGGGTTCAAGCCCCGTGTCAGGCTCTGCACTGACAGAGCCTACTTGGGACTTTTTCTCTCTCACTCTCAAAACAAACAAACAAACAAACAAACAGACAGACAAACTTTTAATAAAATAAAAAATAAAAATCACTAGCCTGTATAGTGTGTGTGTGTGTGTGTGTGTGTGTGTGTATACCACATGTTCAAAGCTCAGGACTGTCTTATCTTCTTTTGACTCTGATTACTCTGATATATTCCTTATCTGGGACAGTGACATAATACACAAAGATGTTCCGGGTGATGGCAAATTCAAATTCACTCTGATTCTTACCAGAGGGTACCCAGGCTGTCTTTTTCTGCCCTAGGGATCCTTACAAAGAGCTCCCAGGAACCTGCCACTGGCATCCCCAAGGAGTCTGTAGGACGAGGCCCTTTCTCCCCATCCCTTAACAGGACTCAGGCACCCCGTTCCTTGGTCTAAAGCCACAGTTTCTCATGATCTCAAGGATCTCTGGCCCCAAGCACTTGGGAACTCCTGACCTTTTGACGGGGCATTTTAGCTGGAGCAGCCCCTGGAGTGCTAACCAAGTTTTTAAGACTCAGTGCTTGCCTTCATAGAATCTACAGCTCTGAGGGGAAACAAGGCAAGAGCCCTCTAGCTCATTAAAACTGAGTGCAATAGGAGGGATGAGGAGGGAGGGATCAGATCTGGTTATGTGACCTGGAAGGTGATGGAAGAGAGTTTCAATTGTGATATAAGATTAGTGAGGGAAGAATGCAGATGCAGGAAAATGGTAAGCATGCCCAAGGACTGAAGAATCAACCCGATTCACTGGAAGGGTGATTCAGGGTTGGGGGTGGGACATTTTGCCTTGAGAATAATTAGGAAAGGAAATCTGGTGCTAAAATATCATAAAATGCACTTACAACCCCAAATATAGTAGTCTGTAGTTTAAACATTACATAAAGCACACCTGCATGTTGTCCTTGATTGTCAACACCCTCCAGCCAAAGACCACCAACAGTGACAGCTGAGCAAAACTGGGTGTAGGGATTCACTGCAACAAGGAGAACATAGCACCATGGAATGGAACGGTGGGCATCCAGGAAAAGGACATTAGAAAGGACTTAGGATTTGGACTTACATTTGCTGATTTAGGGAGAGGTCAAGGAAGTGGGGGTTTGCTCTGTTGTCAGAAAGCTGGGGAATTCTGTGATTGGGAAACTTCATAAATCTTGTTAGGAGTTAGGAGGAAGCAGCTGGGTGAACAGTGTGATTGGTGAAGAAACAGCAGCCACTCCCACTAGCCGGGATAGGGGGTGTTTGGTCATATTTGTGGCTTGGACACGTTCTTGTTTTTGTCTGCGTTCAGATGTGACTGCAGTGAAGTCTTGTTCTTACTCCTTCACGGTCACAGAGTGGCCTGGCTTGATGTTGGTGTTCTGTGATATTGTTTATGTTCCCCAGGAGGAAACCAAAGCCTCACTGTGAGTGCCAGGCCCATTCCCGGGGCTTTTCTCCTGCTGGTGCTCTTCTCCACCCCTCTTCCTGGGAGCTGGGTGTTGCTTCATGAGTCTGGTGAGAGATTAGAAGGAGAAACAAGAGGGGCGCCTGGGTGGCGCAGTCGGTTAAGCGTCCGACTTCAGCCAGGTCATGATCTCGCGGTCCGTGAGTTCGAGCCCCGCGTTGGGCTCTGGGCTGATGGCTCGGAGCCTGGAGCCTGGTTCCGATTCTGTGTCTCCCTCTCTCTCTGCCCCTCCCCTGTTCATGCCTGTCTCTCTCTGGTCCCAAAAATAAATAAACGTTGAAAAAAAAAAAAAGAGAGGAAAAACAAGAGGAAAGAGGAGAATTCCCAAGAAAACCTCTTGGAGGACGTAGCACTGAGCTATGATGTAAAACAAGAACAGGAGGCTGAGAGGGGGGCCAGAGTACAGGGAATGTCCTGGCAGGATGAGATTGGCTTGGAAGCGAGAGATGGAGGCCTGGACAGAGGACCAGTGAATGCACGCCTATGTGTTGTGTGAGTAAAAGATGTACATCGGAGGAGGGGCCTGGGTGGCTCAGTCAGTTAAGTGACTGACTTCGTCTCAGGTCATGAACTCACGGTTCCGTGAGTTTGAGCCTTGCATCGGGCTCTGTGCTGACCGCTCAGGGCCTGGAGCCTGCTTCAGATTCTGTGTCTCCCTCTCTCTCTGCCCCTCCCCAGCTCCTCTCTCTCTCTCTCCATCTCTCTCTCTCTCTCTCTCAAAAATAAATAAAATATTAAGAAAAAAAAGATGTACATAGGAGGAGAAAAGACACATGCACACATATACACCAGAGCTACATGAGCTGGACTGAGAATTAGGAGGGAAATACGGGAATGGCTGAGGAATGGCGGAGGTGAAACAGGGAAAGAAGCCCGTGTTCTGTCCTGTTCGGGCCGAGCTGGAGGAACAGAAGAGCAGAAGGCAGTCAGAGGGAGTTCAGCACAGCCACACAGGGAGCGGGCACTGGAGTCGGGAGACTGGTGAGGCCACAGCTGGCTTCCCCTGCCACCACCAGGGCTTGGTCAGGACCAAGATGGCCACTTGCTGGGTGAGTAGTAGGGAGGCCTCATGCTAAGGGTGGGGGGGGGGGTTCAGAAGGGAGGGAAACACCTCAGAAACATGGGAGTGAGCTGGACAACGATGTGGACCCTCCGCCAGACCTACCCCCAAGTGCAGTCACTTGCTCCTCCTGCCGTGTAGCAATTCCCCCGCCCTCCTCTGCCCTCTCTAGCTCTGGTCTGACAGCGTGGAGCCTGCTTGGGATTCTCTCTCCCTCTCTCTCTGCCCCCTCCCCATCTCTCTCTCTGTCTCTGTGTCTCTCTCTCTCTCTCTCTCTCTCTGTGTGTCTCTCTGTCTCTCTCTCTCAAAAATAATAAGCTTAAAATTTTTTTTAAATAAATAGATGGCTAGAAATAAAACAAAACCAGAAACTACATAGATCCTGTCCATCCTCCACTTAAGTCCTTCGGAGGGGGTCAGGCCCACTTTGAATAAAATCTCCAGTTCTCATCCCGGCGTCTGGAGCCACACAATGCCGGCTGCCCTTGCCCCGGCTGACCTCATCTCCTCGGGTCTTACTCTCTCCACTCTGCTCCAGCCACACTGAACTTGTTTTGATTCCTTCAGTAATAGCTTTCCAACTTTCTGTCCACAAGTCACAGTCAGAAAGGACATGTGATCACACGCTAAAATTATACACACCACACTTTATATACATATACATTTACTTATATATACACATAGGCAGCGCACAGACACGTTTACGTCTATATTGATGTTAAAGTTTCCCGAAGCATCTTTCTTTTCCGTGAGTGCGAGCAAATTCGGGGCCTTCCTGCTCTCCTCTGGCAGGAATGCCTTCTCCTTGACTGTCCCGGCTGGCACCTTTCGTGTCAGGTTTATGTCATCTACCCAGAGAGGTCCTGAGGCTACAGTGGCCACCCCCCTCATTCTCTTTCATGTTCTCTGGCATTTGTCACCTGTGCTATTTTTCTGGTTTATGTTTTTTGCTGCCTTATTTTGGTGTTGATTATCTTCTCCTCCACTCTGCTAAGGTGGACCCTGTGGGGGCAGAACCCAGAGTATGGTTCCCTGCTGTTTTCCCGGGGCCTAGAACAGTGGCGGGGCAACAAAAGGGGTCAGTACTGTTTGTGGACCTGAGGAAGGAATGACCCTACTCAAGACTCTTTCTTCCTTTGAGCCCCCCAGTGTCGTCATCTACAAAATTCAAACTTGGACTTGCTCTCTGAGAGCCCTTTCGGCTGTATCTAGAGTCAGTTTTCTTAAAATTTTTTTTTTTTTAACGTTTATTTATTTTGGGACAGAGAGAGACAGAGCATGAACGGGGGAGGGCAGAGAGAGAGGGAGACACAGATCGGAAACAGGCTCCAGGCTCTGAGCCATCAGCCCAGAGCCCGACGCGGGGCTCGAACTCACGGACCGCGAGATCGTGACCTGGCTGAAGTCGGACACTTAACCGACTGCGCCACCCAGGCGCCCCTAGAGTCAGTTTTCAAGGACACATCAGGGGATGCACTCCAGACAGCCAGAGTCCAGCAGCAGGCAGGACAGAGTCAGGTGGTTACCTGTTTACCCACAATCCTGTGTACCGCTGAGGACAGGGCCTTGCTTCCAGGCTGGTGAAAGCCAAGGGTATAAACCCAGGCGCGGAGCAAATAATGAAAAGGCGGAACCGGGGGCAGCCAGACCTAATGAAAACAGCCACGTTGGCTGCTTTCTGTAGGCTATGTTGCACCAGCATGGTCCCCCTCAGTCCTCAGTCCTCTGAGGGTACAGAGCATCATTAGCATTTTGGCTCAGGAGGCAGCCAGGCCAGATTCAAAACCTGACTCCAACACTTCTAGAGGCAGCAAAAGTTGAGAGTGCAGACATGGCTGGCCCGAGTCTGAGTCCTGACCCTCGTAATCACTAGGAGTGTGACCTTGGGTGGGTTCCTCAACCTCTCACTGAGCTTTCTTTAGTAACGCAAGACATCACTTGTCTTACCTCGAGTTCTTTCCAGCCCTTCCTAGGGGCTGTGAATCTTAAGCAAACCGGGAGCCCCCACTCATTCTGCCATCCCCCTAACCCCAAGGCGGTGCCGGCCTCCAGGGGCACAGCCTGTGAGTTGAAAGCCTTGCCTCTCTGCACTCAGGAGGCCGAGGGCTGAGTCCGGGGCATGGCACACACTAACTCGTGACCTTGGACCAGCCATGACCTCTGTGAGCCTCAGCTTCCTCAGCAAGGACTTTGGATTTCCTGAGCCAGAGGCTTCATCCACAGCTAGGACATTCCTCTGCTGACCAGCCCCGTCTCTCTGACCCAACACTTGCTCTGTCCTGAGGGAGAGTGAAAAGAGGTGCCACCAAGAGCCCTGCACGCCGTTCTTAGGAAATCTATCCTTCCCTCTTCCGGTTCTCTGCGGATTGAGTAAATCCTTTTCTCTCTGCCGCCCTGGGGCTAATTCTCAGCCCTTCCCACATCTCTCCCCGCGCCTCCGGATCACCTGCGTCTCCTGACACTGGCAGTGCCCAGTCCTGCTCCAGGACTCTGGCTGCTGTGTGAACCGAACTGAGGGAAACAGGGCTGTGAAACAGCCCGCGTCCTGGGGGGGACCCTCAGGTCTGAGGAGTAACAGATCCAGCACTGAGCCTTTGCTGCTGCCGGCACGGAGCTCAGGGCTCCCCTCATCGCAGTATTGCACTGAAATCTCTCCCCAGCTGCAGTCGGTAAACACTGCTTTATTGATGATGAAGCCGAAACATAAGTGGTGGGGTCCCCGGTTCCTCAGACTCCCCCGGTCCCTCCTTTGGATCTGGATGCTATCACAACGGAACAAGCCAAGAGCTGCCTGGATAGAGTTGCCTCTTCCGAAGAGAGGGACAAAATATGCCACAGTGGGGGAATTTTCCAAGAGGGAAACAAGATAAAAATGTAACAAGGATAAAAGACCCAGAGACACGTACAGTTCAGAATTGTGTTACAATCTGCATTTATCGACGCTAAAGGGATGGGAGAGGCAGTGTGGGGCAAGATGGGTGGGGTAAGTCTGGGAATTTTCAACAGAAGGTAAGGATGTATGGGGAGGGCAGAGCTGAAGACCCGTCACAGGGGAAAGAAGTGCCCCCACCCTCCTGTCTGTGAGGAACCAAACAATCAGAAAGGTGCTAGTGTGTGAATTGTGTTTATTTTCTCCTAAGTCTAAAAATACCGCGAAAAGGAAACACACACACACACACACACACACACACACAGTAACCTAACCAGAAATGGGGAAAAGTGGTCACAGGCCACAGCTGAGAAACCGGAGGCAGGAATTTCAGGAATTGGGATCTCAGTGACCAGAGCATGGAAATTCCACCTCATGACGAGGCTCTTGAAAGCTGCCAGCTTCCGATCAGAGTCCGGGAGCACTTTCCAGCAGCCTGGGTGGGGCTGAGAGGGAATGGGGGGGGGAATGCCTCCCACTGAGAGGGCAGAGTGGTGTTCTAAGATGTAAGTGTAGAGCGGACAAGCTTCAGGATCTTCCATTTCACCCTCTCTCATAGTAACAGAAACGATCACAACCACCCCTTACTAAGTTCTCACCAGACATCAACAATCTTGTGAAGTATTATCATCCCCCTTTACAGATGAGGACTGGGAGGCCCAGGGAGGTGAAGGAATTTGCCTAAGGTCTCACAGCTGGCAAATGGCAGAGGAGCTAGGGACCGTTTTGAGATCACAGATCCCTTTTGTGGCTCGGATGAAAACTGTGTACCGAGTACCCAAGAGAACGCTTGTAATGAACTTTTATATACAGCATTTGACATTCCATTTCAGGGAGTTCAAGGAGTCCGGAACCCATTCCACGGTAAAGAATTGGATAGCAGGGCCAGTGTGGAAGTCTCACCCACCCCAGTAAACAAAGCAACAGTCAGTGTATATGGGTGAGGGTGCCTACCACCCTTCAAAACCCCTGCTATCCTGGGACCTGGGGTTTGCCCTCACTGGTTTGAGAGGTCTCCCCAGCCGGCTCTGGTGTGGGGTGGGGATGGGCCTGGCAGGTGGGAGGGGGCGGGCTGGGAAAGCTATAATGGGCTCAGCCCCGAAGCCAGAATTGTGCTGTACTGGAGGAAAATGCTTCTTCCTCACCCCCTCAGGGTATCCTTTTCGGGTAGAGATTTGGAACTGCCTGGACTAGAAGAGATGAAGGCCTCCTCCCTTAATTAAATGCCCAGGGGTTGCTATGGAAACCAGAGCTTCCAAATCCTGGCCAGACAATGGGGAGAGGAGCTGCCTCCAGCCTAGACAAGTGAAGCTTTAGGGGCCTCTTTGGGGACAAGAATGGGGGCTAGGGGGCGAGAAAAAGGGGGTGCCAGCCAGGAGCTCAGTCTCTCCCTTCCCTGGAACTGTGGGAAGGGGCCTCTCAGAACCAAGGAGTCTGCCTGAGACAAGGAGGGGCAGTGCTCCTGGAAAGGGAAGGGAGTGGGGGTGGGGTAGCAGGAGCCCCGCACTGCCCAGAACTGAACACCTCCTTTGTTCCCAGAGGAGAAAGCCAGCCAAGTTGGTAAACAAAAGGAAGAGGCCAGAGGGCAGACAGCTAAGCGATAAGGCCTGGAACCGCAGAAAGCTGAGTAATGGAGCCTGACGGAGGGAGGGTAATCTTGAGTCCCACTGACTGGTAGAAGGTTTGCACACATTGTCATACTGACACACACAGTCAGCAGAGCCTCACAGGACCCACACGGACACACACTCTACAGAAACAGTGTGTGATGAAGCACCGTCTTTGGCCGCTCTCGGAGCCCCTACCCTTTTGTCCTCCTAACTCCCCTCGGGAGCCCCCTTTTCAAAGCCATCCTTTGGAATGTCTCTTTAGGACCATCTTCACCTTAATCAGCTTGGGCTCCCGCTTGCGGGACAGGGGCATGTTGGCTTCAGGGACGTTAGCCTTGTTCCCTCAGTGGAAGGGAAAAGAAAAAACCCGTTTTGCAAACCTTACAATACCCACCACTCCTCAGCATTCATGTGCCAGGCACTGTACTGAAGGCAACAACCTCTCTTTAAAAGCCCCCTCTAATTCTGTCAGGGAAAAACTATCGTCTTCCTTACAGAGAGGAACCTGAGGGGAAGTTAGATAAAGTCAGCAGGTCTCACAACCATGAAGTGCAGAGCTGAGACTGAAACCCAGGTTTGCTGACTGAAGCCTGTGTGCCTTACCACTTTCCCCATCTTTGCTCCAAAAACCTCTTGGAAACTTCTCCGAGCAAGCCCACTCTGTTCTCATCCCTTCACTCTCCCACTCGGTGTTACCTAAATACTTCTAGAAGCAGTTCCCAATTTGTAAGCTGGTTATCTAAAGGGTTTATATATAACTTGCCTGTTTGGAACCCAAACGCATTTTTCCCAGAGAAAAAGTATTAAATGGGTCCAGAAAGACCGTTTGACCCAGAACGGAGCTGACAATGGTACATCTAGTTCAGGACTAGCCCGGGGCCCCAGCCATCACTAATAACATTGTTTCCTGGAGAAAGACATCCCCAGTTAACCATTGGTGAGAAAGAAACTGCTCTCTTTTCTCACTTTCTCCTCCCTGTCCTCCCTTATCCTGCTGGACTTTATGTCAGTTGGGGGGTGGCTGGGGAGGATGATAATAATTCATAAATCAGGCTACATTCTGTGTGCTGACCAAAGGGGGTGTTTCTTGAGAAAAGGGACCAGGGTAGAGAAGGGCTAAGAAACCAAGCCTTCCAAAACTGTAAGAACTGTTTAGGTGACACAGACAAGGATTGAGGGCAGAGGTGGTGAGCATGCTGGCTCTCTGCAGCTGTTTAAAAGACTATCTTGGGGCGCCTGGGTTGATTAGGCGTCCGACTTCAGCCTAAGTCATGATCTCACCAGTCCCGAGTTCGAGCCCCGCATCGGGCTCTGTGCTGATAGCTCAGAGCTTAAAGTCTGCTTCAGATTCAGAGTCTCCCTCTCTCTCTCTCTGCTCCTCCCCATTCACATTCTGTCTCTTTCTCTCAAAAATAAATAAACACTAAAACAAAAAAAGACTATCTTGATTACATGTAGTTCCAGAGGGCCAAACTAGGACCAAGAAGTAACAGGGAGTCCAATTTTTCTTTGATATTAAATCTCTTCAAAAGTGGAATGGGCCTCTTGATGAAATAGTGAGTTTTCTGTCACTGGGAGTATCCAAGGAGAAGGTAGATTATCACCTACTGGGCATATGGTAGAGGGAAAGAAGCATTGGACAAGTAGATCTCTGAGAGCCTTCTAAACTCATAAACTCATTAAACAAAATGTTATGGAGTATGTTTATGCCCAGCACTAGGTGAGGAACAAGGTTTACCGTGGAGAATAAGATGGGGTCCTTGCCCTTAAGGAGCTTGCAGTCTAATGAGAGAGACAGGCATTAAATAGACAATCGAGTCTGTAATTTCAAATTATGATATAGGTGATCAAAGAAAAGAATAGGATACTACTATAAGAGAATAACAGAAGAAATCTAATTCAGATATTGAAGGTCAGAGGGCCTCTCTGAAGAACCCACAGTGAGGCTGAGATCTGAAGGATGAGTGGACGTCAGCTTAGGAAAAGGGAGGGGTGGGTGTTTATGTGTGCATGTCGGAGAAGTGTTCAGGGCAGAGGCAACAGCAAGTGAGAAGACCCTGTGGCAGGAAAGAACAGTGGGGACAAAATTGTGAATGAGGGGAGAACGGGAAGAGATGAAGTTGACAAGGGAGGCGGGGGCTAGATCTCATAGACTACGGTAGGAGCTGCTATCTTACCCAGTCCCTTGACCTTGTCTCTTATCTGGTGCCTGCTCCTGCGTCTCCAGTCCTGGACCCCTAGGATTTGGTTTCTGGCAGCTCTCCCCAGCTGCAGAGCCTCACCATTCCCCATAGCGCCTCCCACTGCCCTGGGCCCTCCCACGTAGTGGTTGCTTCTAGTACTTTCTCAGTGTCCCAGGAGCTGCAATGGTGGAATTCTCATCTGTCTCATGTGGGAGGCCCAGATTCAATGCTTCACCCTTGCAACTGCCTTTCCTTTCACGAGGCAGCGTAGTTTAGCGGTAAAGAGCATAGACCCTGGAGCCAGCCTGGCTGGGTTCAGATGGTGTCTCTGTCACTTCCCTGATCTTGCCAAGTTACTTAACTGCCTCAGTTTCTCCATGTGTGAAATGAGGATGATGGTCATGCCTATCTCCTAGGAATGTTATGAGTTAATATTTATTAAGTGTTTAGGACAGTGCCTGGCATGTAGTAAGTACAATATGAGTGTTTGTTAAATAAAATAAATCACTGGCAATAAATCATTGCAACATCAGCTCCCCTGTCTCATCCTATGCTCTCCCAGTTCCCCAACCCTAGGCCTCCAACCAGGGGCCAAGCCTACTTCTCTCTCTCCTCCTCTGCTTTTCTGGCCATGGTTGCCTCTGGCCACAACTCTGTACTTCAAAAAGTAGGCAGAGCTGAGTTTACTGCAACCCAGCCCTGGTCACCCAAAGAATAAAAGGTCCTAATGGTAGGCTGCAGTCAAATCAAGGTACACTCGTGACACCTCCCCGCCTTTCCCCATCCAGCTGTTTTCAGAAGTTGAGGGTGTTCTGAGAACACTGAATATATCACTGAGAGGCGCCTGGGTGGCTCATTTGGTTAAGCATCCGGCTCTTGATCTCAGCTCAGGTCTTGATCTCAGGGTGGTGAGTTCAAGCCCCACATT
This sequence comes from Lynx canadensis, assembly GCF_007474595.2. NCBI lineage: Eukaryota > Metazoa > Chordata > Mammalia > Carnivora > Felidae > Lynx > Lynx canadensis. Next base: position 75,349,470 of record NC_044309.1, read on the forward strand.
GGGCTGTGCTGGGAATAAAGCCTGTGTGTGTGTGTGTGTGTGTGTGTGTGTGTGTGTGTGTGTGTCACTGAGCCCCATTTATTTCCTGGGCCCTGGGCCTGATCCCCAAGACTGAGTTTAAAGCTTCTCCCACCTGCTCCCCTATGACCCTATGCTCAATCCAGGCTCATTCCCTGCCAGCTTTCTTATCTGTGTTCTTGAGGGCAGCAACTGTCTCCCTGTTCTCTGTTGCATCCCAGGCCCTACCCCAGGCACTTATCCCTCCAGCCTCATTTCTTTTTGGTCCCCTTCCTGGCATCTCTGAGCCAGCCACACAGGCCTGCTGTCAGCTTCTCAGGATTGCTGTTTTCCCACCAGGGCCTTTCCATGTGCTCTTCTCCCATCCCCAAGTCTTCTCCCTCAGGTCTTTGCCTGGCCGGCTCCTACTACTTCTTCAGGTCTCAGTTTATCCATCACTTCCTCCAAGAAGCCCTCCGTAAGGCCCCTGGTCTAGGCCAGTGGGTCTCCCAGCACCGGGATTTCCCTGCTGTATTTTAACCATCTCTTTACTTATCTGTATTTCCCATTAGATGTCAAACTCAGGCAGGGCAGAGATCATGTTTCTCTAGTTTGCTATTGGATCTTCAGTGCCCAGCACAGGGCCCATAATAGACAGAGGTTACGCCCTGGGGCCCATGGATGAGCTTCCAGGGGTTCACAGGGCTCCCCAAATCATATGAAAATGTTTATAGATTTGTAGTGCATTCTTCCTGGGAGAGAGTCTGTATTTTTTGTCATAATCTCACAGGATGTGTAACAACCACTCCCGCCCGCGCCCCCCCCCCCTCCCCCAAAAGGTTAAGAACTTTTTAGGCATCAGTAACCACTAGTTTTTGGTTGGATTCATCCATCCATGAATATAGTTGTTGATGCTCAATGAACAGTTATTGAATGGATGACTATGACTCTTCCTCAGGGTTAGGATGTTTTTAATATTTTCAACGGATCGAGTAAAACGTCCGAAGAAACCTTTGCCAGTTCAGCCCCTAGCTCTGCGGCCTTAAATACCCCTCCCCCAGTGGGGCCCACAGCTTAAGACCAAAGCTTCAGCACCTCCCAGAACCCCTGCCAGAACCGATCTCCAGTCCCGAAATCCACCTACTGCGCCTTTGCAGCCTGTCAACTGAAAATAATCCTGGTAAGAGCAGGGGTGGCGGAGCAGGAGTCCCGCAGAAGCTTTGAATGTGGGAGACTCTGCCCCCTGCTGGCTGCCTTGCTTTCCTTCAGCGCGCGCTCCAAGAATGAGGTCAGAGCAAGAGAGAGCCAGGTGAGTCAGGGGGCCTGGGCAGGGGGCGCCCCCACCACCCCCCGACCTTCTCCCCGCCCCCCCCCCCCAACCCCCGCGATGGGCAGTCCTTCCTGTCAAGATTAGGCTTCATTTTCAATCAAGTCAAGGGCGGTAGCTTCTGCTTTGGGGCCCCCACTGCTTCCCTTCCCAAGGGTCCTATCTTTTCCCAAATTAGAAGTTTAGGGAGGGCCGGGGGCGCAGTGGGGGTGGATGTTCCTCTGGAGCTCAAGGGAGGTCCAGTCACTCAGACTTGGCTTTCTCATGGATCCATCTCTTTTCCCGGAGCCTGGCTACTGCCGACACCTTTGGATCCTGAGCCAATTCTCTGCATCGCCTGCCTACACTTGGCTGGTGGTGTACCAGCCTCCCCACATCACCATGGAAACAGGAGCCTCTGCGTCCATCCCGGAGCTCATTTGTGAAGCTATGGGAAGAATCTGGATGCTGGGGTTGTGCTGGGGGTGCTGCTTAGGAAGGCCAAAGAGATAGCGTTCACAGAAATTGTGGAGAGAAGGAGAGACATTGAGACACCAGGGTGGGGGAGGGATTGCTTTGTAAGGGTTATTGGAATAACTCGTACCTTGTGAAGACAGGTGGCTTCCTTGACAGGCCATACATAACTGCAGTTCTCTCCTGGATCACTGGTCAGTCCAAACTGACCAACCCCTCCCTCCCCACGGATGGCCCTTTGTAGCGCGGTAAACTTGAGGGACTTACTTGACCCCCAAGCACCACTCTTCTCATCTGTAAATGTAAAATAAAAATAACAGCAGCACTTACTTAACAGGGGTCTTGCAAGAATCCGATGCGGGGACGCATATACAACACACAAAACAGTGCTCAGCACATGGTGAGTACTCAAAAATATTGTTATTGTTGTACATGCTAGCATTGCACATGTACCGGGACTTGTCATTTGTGTCTCTCTAGCTAAACTGGCAGCCCTTCAGTAATAATACCCTAATACTTTACAGTTTGCAAAGTGCTTTTACACACGTTCTCTCAGTTGTCCCACCTCAGTCCTGAAAAATAGGGATTAGCCTCCCCACTTGGCAGACAAAGATGCAGATTCAGAGTTTAAGCCTGTCCAAAGGCTCAGCTCTCACCTGATGCTAAAACTCAGGGTTCTGTAAAGCCTACGCGCTCTGCCCTATTCATTCATCTCCCTTCTGTGTGCCTCTGTGCCCAGCACTGCGCCACGGAAAGTCAGTAGCTCATTGTTCAGTGACATCGATCCTGGAGCAGGAGTCTCAGGGAAGAGCTAATCCTGAAGTGTAGGCATTGAGTTTGACCGTGAAGGAAGCAGAAAAGTCTCGATTGAATCTGTAATTTAAAACATTCCCACAGAAGGGGAGTGACTGCTAATGGTTTGGGGTTCTTTTGGGGCTGGTGAAAATGTTCCAAAGTTGATTGTGGTGATGATTGCACAACTCTGTGAATGTACTAAAAACCATTCGAATCGCACACTTTGAAGTGGTGGAATTGTACGGCATGTGAATTACATCTCAATAAAGCCCATATTTTTAAAATTCCCACAAATCAAATACCAGGCCCAGAGGTGGCCCCAAGGAAGTCCACCACATATTTAAGGAAAAAATAATGCCAATTGAATACAAATTCCTCCAAATAATAGGGAGAAAGGCTACTTCCTCCAACTCATTTTATAAGGCAAGCATAACCTTGATACCAAAACTGATAAAGACATTTTAAGAAAGGGAAATTAGATTCATGGTCACAGATGCAAAGTTCTAGAAGCAAAGTCTATACTATAAACAGATACTTATCTAGCCATTTACAAAAAGGATGATTTATCATGATGTTCACCTCAGCAAAAGATTAAGTTATTTTAACATCTGAAAAGCAGTGTAGTTCACTGTATGAACCAAACATTGAGAAAAATGAAATAATTTTGTCCACATATATGGACACTCGATTTGTGACAAAGGGGACAGTGCAGAGCAATAGAGGCAGAAAAGTGTTGGGTAAAATTCAACATCCATTCATGATTTAAAACAGTCAAATCTAGGGGCGCCTGGGTGGCGCAGTCGGTTAAGCGTCCGACTTCAGCCAGGTCACGATCTCGCGGTCCGTGAGTTCGAGCCCCGCGTCAGGCTCTGGGCTGATGGCTGGGAGCCTGGAGCCTGTTTCCGATTCTGTGTCTCCCTCTCTCTCTGCCCCTCCCCCGTTCATGCTCTGTCTCTCTCTGTCCCAAAAATAAATAAACGTTGAAAAAAAATTAAAAAAAAAATAAAACAGTCAAATCTAGGGGCAGTCAGTCAGTTAAGCATCTGACTCTTGGTTTCAGCTCAGGTCAGTTCATGAGATGGAGCCCCGGGAAGGGCTTTGCACTGACAGCACGGGGCCTGCTTGGGATTCTCTCTCTCACCCTCTCTCTGCTCCTCCCCTGTGCATGTATGTGCATACACATGCGCACACAATCTCTCTCTCTCTCAAAATAAATAAACTTAAAAAAAAATAAAAGTCAAATCTAATAAACTAAAGAATTAGTGAAAACTTCTTAATTTGATACAGAATAACTTCAAAATCCCCGTGACTAAACATCACACACACTTAGCAGTGAAATGCTGAAACTTTTCCCTTTGAGATCAACAACAAAATGCTCCCTATTATTTTTCTATTCAATTTTGTTTAACATTGTCCTGGAGGTCTTAACTAATGCAGGAGGGGGGGGGGGGAAAGGAACAAAGGATTCAAGGAAAAGAAGAAATAAACTTGTCATTATTCACAAATGATATAATTGTGATACAGAAAATCGAGAGAAATCTGTAAATAAATTATAAGAATTAAGAGGGCAGTTAAGCAATATTGCAAAATACAAGATCAATTTTCAAAAATAAATGTTTCATGTAAATCAATATGTCAGCAACAAGCAGAAAAAGTAAGTTATAAAATATACCATTCATATTTGAATAAAAATATCAAATATCTAAGAATAATACTAACAAAATATGTTGAATACCTCTAATAGGAAACCTATATAATATTAAGGGAGATTAGGGGCACCTGGGTGGCTCAGCCAGTTAAACATCTGACTCTTGATTTCAGCTCAGGTCATGATCTCAAGGTTGTGGGATCAAGCCCTGCATTGGGCTCTGTGCTGACAGTACAGAGAGTGCTTGGGATTCTCTCTCTCTCCCTCTCTCTCTGCCCGTCCCCTGTTTGCACACGAACGAACGCATGTGCATACACTACTCTCTCTCTCAAAAATAAATGAATAACCTTAAAAAAAATTTTAATCTTTATTTATTTTTGAAAGAGAGAGAGTGAGAGCAGGGGAGGAACAGAGAGAGAGGGAGACACAGAATCCGAAGCAGGCTCCAGCTCCAAGCTGTCAGCACAGAGCCTGACACGGGGCTCAAACTCACGAGCCGTGAGATCATGGCCTGAGCTGAAGTCGGACACTTAACCTACTGAGCCACCCAGGTGCCGCTGAATAAACTTTTTAAAAAGAGAGAAATTAAAGAAGACCTAAATAAATGGAGAGATATACCATGAACATGGGTTTGAAGACAGTATTATAAAATGGCAATTCTCCCCCAACTTATCTAGAGATTCACTGCAATCCCCCATAAAATCCCAACAGGGTTTTTTAAGAACGGAAGCTAACAAGCTGATTTATACATTTATAGAGAGATTCAAAGGGCCAAGAATAACTGAGACACTCTTCAAGAAGAAGGAGATGTGAGTCTTTGGTCTAGCATATATAAAGACTTATAATAAAGCTATAAGGATTAAGACAATGTGATATTGGTACAAGAACAGAGAAACTGGCCAACAAAACAGAATAAATAACTGAAACACAAACCCACATGTATATGTACCTTTGGTTTATGACAAAGGGGATAGTGAAGAGTGGTGAGGAAATATCCCCAAGGCTTATATAACATTACAATATACAAAAATCAACTTGGGGTGGCTGGCTGGCTCAGTTGGTGGAGCATAGGACTGTTGATTTCAGGGTTGTGAGTTTGAAGCCCATGTTGGACATAGAGATTACTCAAAAATAAAATCTTAAAATTTTTTTAATTAAAAAAATCAACTTCAGGTGAATCATAGATATAAATGTAAAAGGCAGAACAATAAAGCCTCTAGAAAATAACGCAGGAAACTACTCTCATGATGTTAGAATAGGCAAAGACATCTTAAACAGTATACAAAAGGAAACAGTAAGCCTACGGAAGAAGACTGACACATTTGCCTACACTAAATTTTTAAAATATTCCGTGGGTTATACAAGCAAAACATAATTAAAAGGCGAAAAGGAAAAGGGTTAATAATATAGTATGTGAATTAAGTTTTATAAAAAAGAAAGTGCACTGAGAGATGTATAGAACTGTTGAATCACTATATTGTACGCCCAAAACGATTATATAACACGGTATGTTAATTACATTTGAATGAAAAAAAAAAAGGAAAAGAAAGTGAAAAGTTAAGCCGCAAAGTAGGAGAACAAATCTGGAACACATAGACTGACAAGCGACCTACACTCAGCCCATAAAATGAAGTATCACAAATCAATAAGACAAAGACATAAAACCTAATAGAAAAATGAGCAAGAAATTCAAATAGATACACCACAAAATAGGAAGCCAAAATGGCAAATAAACCTTGGAGAGGGTGTTTGACTTCATTAATCATCAAGAAAATACACACCCACTGACAACACTCAAAGTAAAAAGTCTGAAAATATCAAGTGGTGGGGAGGACGTGAAGCCACAAGGGTTCTCATACACTGCGGGTAGGGGTGTGAACGAACACAGACGCTTTGGAGAACAGCTCAGTTCTATTCTGATAAAGTTTAAGATTTGCATAGTCTGGGGGCGCCTGGGCGGCTCAGTTGGTTGAGTGACCGACTTCAACTCGGGTCATGATCTCGCAATTCGTGAGTTCGAGCCCCGTGTCGGGCTCTGTGCTGACAGCTCAGAGCCTGGAGCCTGCTTCGGATTCTATGTCTCCCCCTCTCTCTGCCCCTCCCCTGCTCATGCTCTGTGTGTGTGTCTCTCTCTCAATAATAAATACACGTTAAAAAAATTAAAAAAAAAAAGATTGCATAGTCTGTGAACTGGTACTTGTACACACCCATAGAAATACATGCACACATGCCCCCGAGGAACAAGTACAAGAATTTTCACTGCCCCATTTTTCCTGATAGCGCTAAACTGGAAACAATGGAAATGTCCACTGACAGAATAGAAGTAATATACAAGTAATACAAGCTTATTGGTTTTATTTATATACATTTCAATAAAAGGCAATACCAGGGGTGCCTGGGTGGCTCAGTCGGTTGAGTGTCCAACTTCGGCTCAGGTCATGATCTCGCAGTTCGTGAGTTCGAGCCCAGTGTCGGGCTCTGTGCTGACAGCTCAGAGCCTGGAGCCTGCTTCCCATTCTGTGTCTCCCTCTCTCTCTGCCCCTCCCCCGCTCGCATTCTGTCCCTCTCTCAAAAATAAATAAACATTTAAAAAAAAATTTTTTAAGGGGCGCCTGGGTGGCGCAGTCGGTTAAGCGTCCGACTTCAGCCAGGTCACGATCTCGCGGTCTGTGAGTTCGAGCCCCGCGTCGGGCTCTGGGCTGATGGCTCAGAGCCTGGAGCTTGTTTCCGATTCTGTGTCTCCCTCTCTCTCTGCCCCTCCCCCGTTCATGCTCTGTCTCTCTCTGTCCCAAAATAAATAAACGTTGAAAAAAAAATTTTTTTTTTAAAAATAAAAAAAAAAAAATTTTTTTTAAAAAGGCAATACCAAACTGCAGTTTGTTGACCACAGATCCTGGGATTTCTCAGCCTCCATAATCACGTGAGTCAATTTCCTATAATAAATCTATCTATCTATCTATCATCTATCTATCTATCTAATCAATCTATCTCTTATTGGTTCTGTTTCTCTGGAGACCTGACTAATACAGATTTTGGTCAGTACTGGGAGTGGTTCTAGATAAACAGAACTTTAAAGTTTATTTATTTATATTGGGAGGGAGAGAGAGATGGGGGGCGGGGCAGAGAGAGAGAGAGAATCCCAAGGAAGTTCCACACTGTCAGCATAGAGCCTGACTTGGGCCTCGAACCCATGAACTGTGATATCATGACCTGAGCCAAAAATCAAGAATTGGACATTTAACTGACTGAGCCACCCAGGTGCCCCTAGATAAACAGAACTTTAAAACTGAGGGACGCCTGGGTGGCTCAGTCGGTTAAGCGTCGACTTTGCCTCAGGTCATGATCTCACAGATGGTGAGTCCCAGCCCCACGTTGGGCTCTGTGCTGACAGCTCAGAGTCTGGAGCCTGCTTTGGATTCTGTGTCTCCATCCCTCTCTGCCCCTCCCCCACTCATGCTCTGTCTCTGTCTCTCTCTCAAAAAAAAAAAAAAAAAAAAAAAGATGAGTTTTCTGGTGGACACCAGGGTGGTTCAGTCAGTTAAGCAAGCGCCCAATTCTTGATTTCCGCTCAGGTCAGCTTGGGATTCTCTCTCTCCTATTCTCTCTGCCCCTACCACTCTGTCTCTCTGTCTCCCTCTCTCTCAAAATAAATAAATACACTTTTTTTTTTTTTTTAAAGATGAGTTTTCCGAACTGGTTCTGGGGTTTCTGGAACTGACTCTATAATCTGATTAGATATAAAGACACTAATAATTCTATTTCCAGTAGTAGAGAGAGCACTGATTGTCCATGGCATGATCTGGCGACAGAGATATGCAAAATATCACCATTGGATATTCCTATTTATTTATTTATTTATTTTTTTTTTGAGAGAGAGTCCTGTGCAAGCAGGGAAAGGGCAGAGAAAGAAGGAGAGAGAGAATCCCAAGCAGGCTCTGTGCTGTTAGCACAGAGCCCCGCTGAGGGCTTGATCTTACGACTGTGAGATCATGACCTGAGCCAAAGTCGGATGCTTAATGACAGAGCCACTCAGGCGCCCCCACCTTGGCTGTTCTTTTTTTTTTTAATGTTTATTTTATTTTTGAGAGACAGAGAGAGAGTGCAAATGGGAGAGGGGCAGAGAGAGGGAGACACAGAATCAGAAGCAGGCTTCAGGCTCTGAGCTATCAGCACAGAGCCCGACGCAGGGCTCGAACTCAAGAACTGTGAGATCATGATCTGAGCCAAAGTTGGACGCTAAACCGACTGAGCCACCCAGGCGCCCCTGGATATTCTTAATCAACCACTTATAAGAAGCAAGGACGTGGGTGATTGTGTATATGCTACTCTAACATTTTTGGTAAATTAATAAGAACAATGAAATTAGCTTCTAGTTCCTATTGTTACTGTATGAAATGAGGAAAGAAAAGGAAGAGTTTAGAGATTCAAATTCTAAACTCAAGTGCCACACAAATGACCTCAAAGGTACTTTTGTGTGTCCTCAAAGAGACCTATGTCTTCCAGCTGCCAGGTGGACATTGCTGAAACTCAAACACAGAATCTTATCCTGCTGAACTACCACACAAGTTGAAATCCCAGCCTCACAGGGTGTCTGCTGTTAAAGCAAGGGCATTGGTTTAGGAAGGAATGGGATCTTAAAAGTTGGAGTGGGGATGGCTTCCCTACCCCCATCTGAGTTAATTAACCTCACATTGCCTGAGGAAATAGTAATGGCCTCCCCTGAGGCAGTGGCCATGCAAGACAAGGTCTATCCTCCTCAGGACCCACACCCACAACCCCTCTCTGCTTTAGGTTTATAACTAGACTCAAGTCCCAGCAGGCCCCTAAAGGTGAGGTACAAAGTGTGACCTATGAGGAGGTATATTATACTCCAAAAGAACTACTTGGCTGTTCTAACTTACGCTGACAGAAATTTAGAGAACATGTGTGAAATGGATAGTAAGGGCGTGGGATGATGATGGAAGGAACATAAAATCTGACCTAGCTGAACTTGTTGATATGAGCTCATTAAGCACAGATTCTGCTTCTTCTTCTTCTTTTTTTTTTTTTAAAGTAGGCTTCATGCCCCGTGCAGGGCCCAATGAACTCACCACCCTGAGATCAAGACCTGAGCTAAGATCAAGAGTAGGACACTTGGGGCGCCTGGGTGGCTCAGTCGGTTAAGCGGCCGACTTCGGCTCAGGTCATGATCTCGCGGTCCGTGAGTTTGAGCCCCGCGTCGGGCTCTGTGCTGACAGCTCAGAGCCTGGAGCCTGTTTCAGATTCTGTGTCTCCCTCTCGCTGACCCTCCCCTGTTCATGCTCTGTCTCTCTCTGTCTCAAAAATAAATAAAACGCTAAAAAAAAAAAAAATTAAAAAAAAAAAAAAGAGTAGGACACTTAACCAACTGAGCCATTCAGGTGCCCCTCAGCTTCTGCATTTAATGTTGCACCCTAGCGGGTTAGACAGGATTTTAACAGTGTGATTCGTTGCCTGAAACATGGACCAAAAGGTGACCCACACTGAGCAAGTTGGAAATGCCAGACCTGCCTTGGTTTAAGGTAGAGGAAGGGATTCAAAGGGTTAGGGGAACTGGGATGTCATTTAAGATCTACTCACACACACTGGGAGGTTTCGGATGGAAAACAAAAAACAAAAAAAACAAAAACCAACCTGTGAGGAGAGCTTTGTGATTGTTCTTCTCTGTCTGTAAGACCAGACCTTACGGAGGGCACTGCAGTCTCTGAATTGGTAAAACTAAATGCAAAGGGAGTAATTGGATCCTGGGGTGGCAGGAGCCAGGTGGTTGCACTCAACCTCCCAAAAGCAAGGTGGGAGTAGTTACCATAATGAACAGCAGAGCCAAACCAGAAATTAGAACAGTCTGACCTGGGGTGCTTTGCTGGCTCAGTTGGAAAAGCATGGAAATCTTGATGTCAGGATTGTGAGTTCAAACCCCATGTTGGGTGTAAAGATTACTAAATAATTTAATAGGGCCGCCTGGCTGGCTCAGTTGGTAAAGCATGCGACTTTTGGTCTTGGGGTTGTGTACGGACTACTTGAAAATAAAATCAATCGGGACCTGGGTGGCTCAGTCAGTTAAGCACCTGACTTGAGCTCAGGTTATGGTTTCACGGTTCATGAGTTTGAGCCCTGCATCGGGTGAGCTCAAGGCCTACTCTGGGTGAGCTTGAGCCCCAATTCTCTCTCTCTCCCTCTCTCTCTGCCTCTCATGGGATTCTCTCTCTCTCTCTCTCTCTCTCTCTCTGCCCTTGCTCACTTGTGCTCTCTCTCAAAAAACAAAAAATAAGTAAAATCAAATCAACCAATCAACTTGAAAAAAAAAAACCCCACAACAGTCTGACTTACAAAAAATTATGGCATTGGCCAGCCGATCATGGTGAGATATAAGAGAGATAGATAAGAAGCCTAATAAATTCTCATATAAACAGAAAAGTTCTAGGTCAAGAGAACAAAATTCTAAGCTGAATCATAAAAATAGACTTTCCAGACTTGAGCCAGTTTACAGACCGGTACCCCCTGAATGAAGGGGAAGGTGGATCCTCCCTCAAGAAGAGTACATTGCTGGGGCGCCTGGGTGGCTCAGTCGGTTGAGCATCCGACTTTGGCTCAGGTCATGATCTCAGGGTCCGTGAGTTCGAGCCCCGCATTGGGCTCTGGGCTGATGGCTCAGAGCCTGGAGACTGCTTCCCGTTCTGTCTGTCTCTCTCTCTCTGCCCCTCCCCTGTTCATTCTCTGTCTCAAAAATAAATAAAAAACGTTAAAAAAAATTTTTTTTAAAAAGAAGAGTACACTGCCCAAAATGCATACTGTTAATCTTTCTCCTAGCCTTCCCTCCCCAAACCAATGGCCTTTTATCAGGGTAAGTGTGCACTGGGGGAAAGGAAGCCATCAGGGACTACTGGCCACTGGCTGTGAACTGAAACTAATTCCAGGAGACCCAAAATGTCACTGTGGCCCACCAGTCGGAGTAGGAGCTTATGGAGGTCAGGTAATCACGGAGTTTTAGCTCAGGTCTGTCTCACCGTGGGCCAGTGGGCCCTTGAACCCGTCTTATGGCTAATTTCCCAGTTCTGGTTACGTAACTGGAATAGATGCACTCGGCGGCTGCCAGAATCCCCACACTGGTTCCCTGACCTAGGAGTGGAGGGATAGACCAAGTGGAAGTGACTACACCTGCCTCTTCCTAGGAAAATCATAAACTAAAAGCAATCCCTGGAGGGACTGCAGAAATTAGTGTCATCAAGGACTTGAAAGATGCAGGGGTGGTGATTCCTACCACATTCCTACCACATTCAACTCATCCATTTGGTTTGTGCAGAAGACAAATGGATCTTGGAGAAGGACAGTGCATTATCACAAGCTTAACCGGGTGGTGACTCCTTTTGCAGCTGCTGTGCCAGATGTGGTTTCATTGCTTGAACAAATTAACCTGTCCTCTGGTACCTGGTGTGCAGCTGTTGATCTGGCAAATGCGTTTTTCTCCATCCTTATCATTAAGGACCACGAGAAGTCATTTGCTTTCAGCTGGCAAGGCCAGCAATGCGCCTTCTCTGTCTTACCTCTGGGGTATATCAACTCTCCAGCTCTATATCATAATTTACTTCACAGAATCTTGATCACCTTTTGTTGGAAAAGACAATCTCATGCCGGCGGTCTTTCCACCCCTGTTTGGCCACATAAGAATGGATCTTGGGCCAGAATCTCTTTCTTTTTTTATTTTTTTATTTTTTTTTTCAACGTTTATTTATTTTTGGGACAGAGAGAGACAGAGCATGAACGGGGGAGGGGCAGAGAGAGAGGGAGACACAGAATCGGAAACAGGCTCCAGGCTCTGAGCCATCAGCCCAGAGCCCGACGCGGGGCTCGAACTCACGGACCGCGAGATCGTGACCTGGCTGAAGTCTGACGCTTAACCGACTGCGCCACCCAGGCGCCCCCTCTTTCTTTTTTTAAATGTTTATTTATTTTGAGAGAAAGAGAAATAGAGAGTGAGCAGGGGAGGGACAGAGAGAGAGGGAGGCAGAGGAGCCCCACGTGGGGCTCGAACTCATGAACTGTGAGATCATAACCTGAGCTGAAATCAACAGTTGGATGTTTGGGGCACCTGGGTGGCTCAGCCGGTTGAGCGTCCAACTTTGGCTCAAGTCATGATCTTATGGTTCATGAGTTCGAGCCCCGCATCAGGCTCTCTGCTGTCAGTGCAGAGCCTGCTTCAGATCCTCTGTCCCCCTCTCTCTGCCCTTCTCCCTCTTGCTCTTTCTTCCTCAAAAATAAAGAAACGTTGAAAAAAGAGAGAGAGTTGGATGCTTAACTGACTGAGCCAGGCGCCCAGGCGCCCCTGGGACATTTCTTACTAAGAGATAAAGAGCCCACACAGCCTGTACTGGGCTTATCACCTTGTGTGAAAGTATCTTTGCATGTTTCATGCTCAATGTGTACTCCTTTGGTCTGCTTAAGTGTGAGCATCGATAGCTCTCAGGCATGCCCCTGGCTATTTCAGGCTCCATGGGTGAGGGGGAGATGTCCTTCTACTGTGCACCAGAGGGGTGCATGTCGGTCAATTGCCCTGCATTGGCTGCCAGGAGGCACCTGCTGGCCATGGGGGACCAATGCCCCATATAGCTGAATGAAGCTGATCTTGTTCTATCTCTTCTCTGTGCAAATAAAGCGTTGTTTCATCCAGTGCTTGACTGCATTGTGTCTTCCTGGTTGACTCTGACACCCAGATGCAGTGGACAGAAGTGTTTGGATTTCTGCCAGTTGACTGCACTATGACAATCTTTGCTATCCTCCATGCAGCTGGAGCCTTCCCTTAACACTGGTAACAAGTGCATGAGGTTCTGCTTAACAACTGTCCCTTCCGCAAGATAGCACACGCTTGTCTTTTACATTGGGGACATTATGCGGATTGGTTCTAGTGAGCAAGAAGTAGCAATTACTGTAGACTTAATGGTAAGACATTGGTATGTCAGAGGGTGGTAAATGCATCCGACCAAAGTTCACGGTCCTGCTAGCTCAGTGAGATTTCTGGGGGTCTAACGGTGCAGGGCATGCTGAGCTAGCCCTTTGAGGTGAAGGGTAGCTTATTGCATCTGGCCCCTTCTATAATTAAAAAGAGGCACAACATCTTCCTGGGCCTCTTTGAATTTTGGAGGTAACATATTCCCCATTTGGTTGTGTTATTCTGGCCCATTTACCAAGTGACCTGAAAAGCTGCTGATTTCGAATGGGGCCCAGAACAGGAGAGGGCTGTGCCCCAGCCAGCCTGCCGTGCAAGCCGCTCTGCCACTTGTGTCACGTGATCTAGTAGATTTCAGGTGCTTGAAGTAGCAGCGTCAGGCAAGGATGCTGTTCAAAGACTTTGTCAGACCCCTCTAGGTGAAATGCGGCACAGGCCCTCAGGATTTTGGAGCAAAGCCTTGCCATCCTCCACAGATAACTGCTCTTCTTTTTCAAAACAGCTCTTGGCTTGCTGCTGGGCCTCCGTAGGGACTGAGTGCTTAACAAAGGACCAAGTTACTTTGCGACCTGAGCTGTCCGTCATGAACCGGGTGTTGTCTGACCTACCAAGCCATGATGTTGGGCAAGCAAAACAGCATTCCATCAGCACGTGAAATTGGAATAGACGAGACTGGGTCCAAACAGGCCCTGGTGTCATAAGTGAGTTACGTGAAGACGTGGCCCAAATGCCATGGTTCCCCACTACCTTTTCTCTTCCCTCAGGTGCAGTTCCCTCTGATCACTTGACAGAGGCAGAAAAAACTCAGGCCTGGTTTCTAGATGATTCTGCACATATGCAGGCACCACCCAAAAGTGAACAGCTACAGTAGAACAGCCACTTTCAGGGCCATCCCTGAAGGACAACGGTGAAGGGGAGTCCCCCCAGTGGGCAGAACTTTGAGCAGTGTACCTGGTTGTTCACTTTGCCTGGAAGGAGAAATGGCCAAATGTGTGATTAGACACTGATACACAGGCTATGGCCAAGGTTTAGCTGGATCGTCAGGGACTTGGAAGACACACGGCTGGAAAATAGGTGACAAGGAAATTTGAGAAGGTATGTGGATAGACTTCTCTAAATGGGCAAAAAAACAAATAAAACAAAACAAAACAAAAACCCAAAAAACCCCATGAAGATATTGTGTCTCATGTGAATGATTACCAAGGGCAACCTCAGCAGAAGAAGATTTTAATAATTAAGTGGATAGGATGATGCATACTGTGGATACCAGTAAGCGTTTTTTCCCACCACTCCTGTCATCACCCAATAGGCTCATGAACAAAGTGGGCTCGTGAACATGGTGGCAAGGATGGAAGTTATGCATAGGCTCGGCAACATGGACTTTCACGCACTAAGGCCAATCTGGCTGTGGCAATCTCCTAGTGCTCAATCTGCCAGCAGCAAAGACCAGCACTGGGCCTCTGACATAGTATCATTCCCTTGGCTGAAAGGGTTGATTACACTGGACCACTTCCGTCATGGAGGGGGCAGTGTTCTGTTCTTACTGGAATATTTACTCTGGATACAGATTTGCCTTCTCTGCATGCAATGTTTCTTACCAAAACTATCAGTCATAGGCCTACAGACTGCCTTATCCACTGTCATGGTATTCCCAACACAGCATTGCGTCTGATCAGGGAAGTTGCTTCATAGCAAATGAAGCGTGGCAATGGGTATGCTCGTGGAATTCACTGGTCTTCCCATGTTCCCTACCATCCTGAAGCAGCTGGTTTGACAGAAGACTCAGTTACGGTCCCAGCTACGTGGCAATACCTTGCAGAGCTGGGGCGACATTCTCCAGAAGGCTGTAAGTGCTCTGAATCAGCACCCAATATATGGTGCTATTTCTCCAGTAGCCAGGATTCACAGGTCCAGGAATCAAGGGGTGGAAATGGGAGTGGCACCAATCACTATTATCCACTAACAATTTTTTTGCCTTTGTTGCTGCAACCTTATGTGCTGCTGGCCTAGAGGTCTTAGCTCCAAAGGAGGAATACTTCCACCAGGTGACACAATAATGATTCCATTGAACCGGAAGTTGAGACTGTCATCCAGCCACTTAGGACTCCTATCCGTCTGAATCAAAAAGCAAAGAAGGGAGTCACTGTGCTGGCTGGGACTGATCCTGACTACCAAGGGGGAAATTGAACTACCGCTCCACAATGGAGGTAAGGAAAAGAATGTCTGGGATACAGGAGATCCCTCAGAGTGTCTCTTAGTATTACTATGCCCCACGATTGGGTCAGTGGAAAACTATAACAGCCCAATTCGGGCGGGACTACCAATGGCCCAGACCTTTCAGGAATGAGAGTTTGAGAACAATGACCAGTGGAGGGGCCTGCTGAAGGCAAACAGAATACAGAATGGATAGTGGAAGAAGATAGCTGTAAATTGACACCTACAACCACATGACCAATTACAGAAATGCAATTTCTGTAATTACAGAACTGTTAATTGTCATAACAGTTTCTCCTTGTTTTGCTATGAATACGTGTGTGTATAAAAATAAAATCTTGGGGCGCCTGGGTGGCTCAGTCGATTGAGCGGCCGACTTCGGCTCAGGTCATGATCTCGCGGTCCGTGAGTTCGAGCCCCGCGTCGGGCTCTGTGCTGACTGCTCAGAGCCTGGAGCCTGTTTCTGATTCTGTGTCTCCCTCTCTCTCTGCCCCTCCCCTGTTCATGCTCTGTCTCTCTCTGTCTCAAAAAGAAATAAACATTAAAAAAATTTTTTAATAAAATAAAATAAAATAAATAAAAATAAAATCTTTGGGGGCACCTGGGTGGCTCAGTCAGTTAAGCCTCCAACTCTTAATTTTGGCTGGCTGGGGTCATGATCTCACAGTGGTGGGATCCAGCCCCTGCCTCCCCCATGCCGCCACATGCATCAGGCCAGACTGACAGCATTGAGTCTGCTTGGGATTCTCTCTCTCTCCCTCTCTCTCTCTGCCCCTCCCCAGCTTGTGTGGGCGTGCTCTCACTCTCTCAAAATAAATAAATAAGCATTAAAAAAATATTTAAAAATGGGGCGCCATGGCTCAGTCAGTTAAGCGTCCTACTTCAGCTCAGGTCATGAACTCGTGGTTTGTGGGTTCGAGCCCCGTGTTGGGCTCTGAGCTGACAGCTCAGAGCCTGGAGCCTGCTTCAGATTCTGTGTCTCCCTCTCTCTCTGTTCCCCTCCTCCCCCCGCTCGCACGCTGTCTCTCTGTCCCTCAAAAATAAATAAAGATTAAAAAAGTTTTTTTTAATATTTAAAAATACGGAGCACCTGGTGACTCGGTTGAGCATCTGATTCTTGGTTTTGGCTCAGGTCATGATCTTGCGGTTTTGTGAGTTTGAGCCTTGCATTGGGCTTGGGCTTTCACACTGACCATGTGCAGAGCCTGCTTGGGACTCTCTCTCTCCCCTCTCTCTCTGCCCCTTCCCCACTCACACTCTGTCTCACTCAAAATAAATAAACTTAAAAAAAAAAAGAAAAAATATTTAAAAATACAAATGAATAAAATATCTTTGTTTTCTTTCCTATCGCCTTATCATGTAACATAAGATGTATTGACCTTATATCATTGTATTTAAGTATTATATCTTGTTATTATCTTTACTTGGAGATTAAATATGGTTTAAGGACATGTGAATAGAGAATAGGTAGACTTGTGATGCTTAATTTTATATGTAAACTTGACTGAGCCACAAGATATCCAGACATTTGGTCAAACATTATTCTGGGTATATCTGTGAAGGTATGTATTTCCGTATGAGATTAACATTTGAATCAGTAGACTGTGTAAAGAAAGGAGATTGCCCTCTCTACTGGGGGTGGGTCTCATCCAAACAGTGGAAGGCCTGAATAGAAAAAAAATGGCTGAGCTAGATGGAACTCCTCCTGCTTGACTGCTGAACTAGAACACAGGTCTTTTCTGGCCTTTGGACTCAGACTGAAACATCAGATGTATGTACACACACACACACACACACACACACACACACACCCTATTGATTCTGTTTCTCTGGAGAATTCTAATAAAAGCATTATATCTCACATTTGAAACAACTTTATTGAGGCACATTTTGCATATTAAATAATTCACCCCATTCAAGTATACAATTCAATGATTAAAAAAATTTTTTTAATGTTTATTTATTTTTGAGAGAAACAGAGCACAAGTCGGGGAGGGGCAGAGAGAGATGGAGATACAGAATCGGAAGCAGGCTTGAGGCTCTGAGCTGTCAGCACAGAGCCCGACCTGGGGTTTCGAACTCCTAAACCATGAGATCATGACCTGAGCAGAAGTCAGACATTTAACCAACTGAGCCACTCAGGCACTCCAGCAATTCAATGATTTTTTTAAACCAAATTTATCAAGTTGTCCAACATAAATCAATGTTATTTAATTTTTTTAAAATTAGGTTGTTGTTTTTTTTATTTTAGAGAGAAGGAGAGAGAGCACAGGGGGAAGGGGCAAGGGCGGGGTGGTGGATGGGGCAAGAGAGAGCACTCAAGCAGGCTCCACAGTCAGCACAGAGCCCATCATGGGTCTTGATCCCACAATCCTGGGATCATGACCTGAGCTAAAACCAAGAGTTGGGCACTCAACCGACTGAGCCACCCAGCCACCCCCAACATAAGTCAATTTTGGAACATTTTCATCAACCCAATATGATCTCTCATGCAGATTTAATATTAATCTCCCCTCTCCCTCCTCCAAGCAATTTGTAGTCTACTTTCTGATGTTCTAGCTTTGCCTTTTCTGGATATTTCATATAATTGGAAACTTACAATATGTAGTCTCTTATGTCTGGCCCCTTTCACTGAGCATGTTTTTGTAGTTCATCCACATGGTAGTATGCATCCGTAATTTGTTTATTTTTATTGTTGAATAGTATTCGATTGTATGAAAAGACCATATTTTGTCTATCATTCACATGTCAGTGGACATTTGGGTTATTTCCAGTTGGGTTATTATGAGTATTGCTGCTAAGAACATTTCTGTGCAAGTCTTTGTGTGGATACATTCCCACTTCTCTTAGACTGATAGGTAAGAGTGAAATCGCTGGATCACACAGTAAATTTATGTTTAACATTTTAAGAAATTGCCAAACCGTTTTCCAACGCGGCTGCACTGTTTTACATCCCTACCAGCAATGTACAAGGGTCTCTCCACGTTCTCTCCAAACTGTGTTATTATCTGTATGCTAAAATATGGCCATTCTATGAAAAACAACGCCCCCCCCCCCCCCCCAAGGTTTTAAAAGGCTTAAAAACGTTCGGTGAGGAGGCTACGGCTTTTGAGAAGTACAACAACCATCTCTCAAAAACTGACCGCGGTCCTCCAGCCAGCAGACGGCGCACCAAGCCAGGGTCCCTACTCCTAGCCTTTCACAACGCCATCTTAGTGACAGCCCCGTTGCTAGGAAACGGATATGCGTCTTTTGGCTCCAGATCCCAGCCTCACCAAGATCCCAGGCGCTCTCTCTCTTGCGGAAAGACTGAGATCTAAGGTCCCCGCTACCATGCAGGGGTAGTTCAGAAGGCCCTGTCCTGGGGTACTTTCCTCCTACCTCCTGTAAAGCTCTCCAAAGCAGACCGAGGATCGTTGCTTAGACACGGTCCCCCGCCCAGCTATGTCTAAGAAAGGGAAAAAGGCCAAGATACCCCTGTCGGATGAGGAGCAGCTGCTTCTGTTTCAGCAGAAGTTGCTGGCAGAGGAGGAGATGGCCAAGAAGAAAGAGAGGCTCCTGAGCCAGTTCTTGAAGGTGATGGCTTCATGCATTACTCTCTGCCCAACCCCACCCACTCCCTACACCAGCCCTGTTGCCTTGATCCTCTCGTTGCGGCAGCCTCATTTTCATGCTGGCCTCCTCTCCTCCGGAAACCTTGAGACCCAAATATACTTAGATTTCTGGCAACATTGTCGGGGAAGGAACCAGTTCTTTGTGAAGTACGGAGGGGTCAAAGGGTAAGGAGGTTGATGGCACAACTGAGCCCCAGACCAGGACAGTAGGTGCTATTAGCTGTCCGAGCTTGTCTGAAATTCTGATATACTCCCCGGAGATATGTCATTACAAACAACATCCTGCTTTGATGTCTTCACCTGAAGGAAATTCACCCTTGCCCTCCCTAAAGTGCCATCAGGCTGTTCCTGTCTTACTTCAGACTATCCCCAAAACGAGAATGGGAATTCCCTGAGTGTTAGTCATCAGGAAATTTGGTCCCTTAGAAAAAGACAAAAGGCAAGGTGTCGGTTGACAAACTGTGATCTTGTTTGTTTTTTCAAAGTTTATTTATTTGGGGGGGGGGGAGGTTGAGTGGGGGAGGGGCAGAGAGAGCAAGAGGGAGACAGAGAATCCCAAGCAGGTTCCGAGCTCCACCATGAGCCCTATTTAGGGATCCAACCCATGAACCATGAGATCATGACCTGAGCTGAAATTAAGAGTCAGATGCTTAACCGACTGAGTCACCCAGGCGCCCCTTTTTAATTAATTAATTAATTAATTAATTAAAAAATGATCTTGTTCATTTTACTGTAACAGGGCTTTAGGCCCTGACCTCCTGGGGGTGTACTTATTCCTTCACACAGGACAAGCTGGCCAAGGAGGAGCACAACAGTGCTCTGAACCTTTACAAGATTAACACACAGTGGAGAACTGTCCTTAGGGAAGTCAAGACCAGAGAGCTGCATAAGGACATTGAGATCCTCAGCCAAACGTTTGAACGAGTGGTGGACTGCAAGGACAGTGTCATCAAGGTAGGCACTCTTCCCAAGGAAACACTTGAACCTGGCTGCCCTGACCTCTTAATACAATGGGCCTACTGAATTCATTTGTCCATCTTTTATTTTAACAGGTTTTTAAATTTTTATTTATTTGGAGAGAGAGGGGGAGAGAGAATCCCAAGCCAACTCCTCACTGTCAGTGCAGAGCCCCGCCCAGAACCCCATCTCACCAACCATGATCCTTGTGAGATCGTGACCTGAGCTGATATCCAGAATCAGTTGCTTAACCGACTGAGTCACCCAGGCCCCCCCATTTATTTATCAGTCTTAAAGCCCTTACAAGATGCAGGCCGTGATGAAGCCAGCTATTGGTAATACCAGTTTTCACTGAAATGAAAAATAGAATACGGGGCTGTCATCCCTCTCCCCACCCCCTCAGCATAGCCATTTTCCTTGGTTATCTACTGCCTAAAACCAGCACTATACAATATTAGAGTAGTAAGGCACAGCAGACATCACCCAATGACTTAAACTTAGCCCCATGTCTTCATTTCAATGTGAGAAGCCTCAATTCCAGAGAAGGGAACTGACTTGCCCAAGGTGACACAGCTAGTCGGTGAGAGAGCTGGAACCAGAGCATGAGTTTCTTGATTCCCACTCCAGTGCTTTATTTAACCAAATTCTGTTGGGCCTCTTTGATTCAAGTTCAATGGCCTTGGATGAGATTGAGATCCCCATGGGTAAGAGTAGTTCTGGATCTCTAAGCAACTCAATCAACCATTCTTATGCTCTTGGACGATTCTTGAGTTGAGTCCATATCATCTTTTTTCTTTTTAATTTTATTTATTTTGGAGAGAGAGAAAGACAACATCTGCATTGAGCGAGTGGGATAGGGGCAGAGGGAGAGGGAGAGAGAGTCCCAAGCAGGCTCCATGCTGTCAGCAGAGAGCCCCACAGGGGGCTCGAACCCACAAACCATGAGATCATGACCTCAGCCAAAATCAAGAGTCAGACATTTAACCGACTGAGCCACCCAGGCGCCCCACCTACCATCCTTTTTTCTAAGGGATTTTGCTCTATCCCTTCTTTTATCCTATTTTTAACCTCTGTTTACTGACTCTTACTTAGACTTTTCTATCTGAAACAACAACAGAAATCCCACATAAGAGCAAAATATACATTGTCAGCCTGGCATGCCCCCTCTTGCAAACACACATCTCTCCTTCACAGCCTAACTCTTGGGGGAAAAAAAAAATTAGTAGGTCTGGGCAAGCTTCAAGCGATACATATTAGGAGTCTCCAGATTTACAAAAACCATTATACATTAGAATTCCTCACCCCACCAGTTATACCTTATGGCCTTCTTTTAAATGTTTATTTATTTTTGAGGGTGGGGAGGGGAAAAGAGAGGGGGACAAAAGATCTGAAGCAGGCTCTGTGCTGACAGCAGAGAGCCCATGCAGGGCTCAAATTTGTGAACCACGAGATCATGACCTGAACCAAAGTCGGACACTTAACTGACTGAGCCACCCAGGCGCCCCCACCTTATGGCTTTTTACGTGACTTCTTCCGACACTTACTGGGAGTTATCAAATACCTGCTGAGAGGAGAACCAGCAGGGTTCATTTAGGGATGCTGAGCAGTGGCCAGGCTCCCCCTTCCACCAATTAGCTTCCAGCTTTGTAGCAAACGATTACAGTCCTTGACTTAGGTAAATCACATATTGCTAATATTACGCACCTTCAGGGTCATTCCTGAATAACCAAACCTACACATGTTAAATGTGCAAATGTTAGTGATCCTCACCTGCTATCTCCACTTCACTTCTCATTTATCCGGCATCCCACATCTGATTTCCATCCTTCCCTAGGAAGCTGCTCTTGTAAAGACTACCAGGCCCAAATCATGGCCAATGTTCATCATTTCATCATCACCTAACCTGACTTCTCTATGGCGCTGATATTCTTGGTCATGCCTTCCTTCTTGAAACTCCCCTTTGGTTTCCATGACACCATTCTCTCATGGTTTCTCTCCTGCTTCTGGGATATATACATCCAGTCCCCTTGGTGAGTTTATCTTCCTCTCTCCATCTCCTGAACTTGAGCATCTCCCAGGTTTCTGAGTCTGGCCATCTCACCCTTTAACCGGGTATCTAGGGTCTAGACAGTTGTACACAATACCCTGGTTTTATTTATTTATTTTTTTTAATTTTTTTTTTTTTTTTTTTAGCGTTTATTTATTTTGAGACAGAGAGAGACAGAGCATGAACGGGGGAGGGTCAGAGAGAGGAAGACACAGAATCTGAAACAGGCTCCAGGCTCTGAGCTGTCAGCACAGAGCCCGACGTGGGGCTCGAACCCACGGACCGCGAGATCATGACCTGAGCCGAAGTCGGCCGCTTAACCGACTGAGCCACCCAGGCGCCCCAATACCCTGGTTTTTTTTTTTTTGTTTTTTTTTTTTTTAATTTTTTTTTTTCAACGTTTATTTATTTTTTTTTTTTTTGGGACAGAGAGAGACAGAGCATGAACGGGGAGGGGCAGAGAGAGAGGGAGACACAGAATTGGAAACAGGCTCCAGGCTCCGAGCCATCAGCCCAGAGCCCGACGCGGGGCTCGAACTCACGGACCGCGAGATCATGACCTGGCTGAAGTCGGACGCTTAACCGACTGCGCCACCCAGGCGCCCCCCAATACCCTGGTTTTAAATACCACTTTTATGTCAGTGACTTCCTGGTCTGTAACACCAGTCTGGATTTCTTTCATGAATTCCACATCCTTCTATTCAAGATTCCTAGATATCCGTTCCTGGCTGTTGCATTGTCCTCACAACTGAACTAAGGAGTTCCCCCTTCCCTGGGCAGGCCCAGAGCAATTTTTCCACAATCTGGTCTTCCTTACTCTCTATTCAGGTGGTCCCTGCCATTCACCAGACCACTCAACAGAGAAATGCGGGAATCATCCTAGGGTTTGCCTCCATCCCTGACTTCTTTCACTAAGTTTGTATAAATCTTCCGCTGAAGTACTTTTCAAAGCCATATCCTGCTCTCCTTCCCCCCTGTCCTGCTGCAGTTGAGACCTGGGCACTTTCTCTCATATGGACTGTTGCACTAGGCCCCTATCTTCCAGCCTTTCATGCCCAGCCACCTCCAGGTGACTGTCTACACAACTACCAGGATTATCTTTTTATTTATTATTTTTTAATGTTCATTTATTTTTGAGAAGAGAGCACAAGTGAGGGACGGGCAGAGATAGGGGGACAGAGGATCTGAAGCGGGCTCTGTGCTGACAGCAGTGAACCTGATGTGGGGATCGAACTCACGAACTGCAAGATCATAACCTGAGCCAAAGTCTGACGCTCAACCAACTGAGCTGCCCAGGTGCCCCGGGATTATCTTTTTGAAACAAAAATCCGATCCTGGTACTCCACTGCTTAAATTTAGTGGCTTCTTTCTTCCACAGAAAAAAATCCAAACTCCAGGGGAAAAAACATCAAAGCCCTACATGTTCTGGCCTCTGCCTGTACCTTTCCTTGTTTCTTACCTGTGATTTTGCACATGCTGTTCCCTCTATTTGGAATTCTCTTTTCCCCATCTCTTCAGTCTTCCTGGCAAACTCTCACTCCTCCTTCAGGAGTGATACAAATGACATGTGTCCTGTGAAGCCTCCCCCTGTGCTCTTAGACACAGGCACTCAGCCTTTTATTTTTTTTTATTTTTTTTTTCAACGTTTATTTATTTTTGGGACAGAGAGAGACAGAGCATGAACGGGGGAGGGGCAGAGAGAGAGGGAGACACAGATCGGAAACAGGCTCCAGGCTCTGAGCCATCAGCCCAGAGCCCGACGCGGGGCTCGAACTCACAGACCGCGAGATCATGACCTGGCTGAAGTCGGACGCTCAACCGACTGCGCCACCCAGGCGCCCCGGCACTCAGCCTTTTATATCCCACTGTCACAGGTACATCATCGACCTCATAGCAATTTCCATGTTACACTGTAATTTTCTGTTTATATAACACATTTCCTACTACACGACTGCGAGCTCCTTTGGGGGCAATATGCATGTCTTTTCATCCCTGAATCCTTGGCCTCCAGCACGGTGCCGGTACATGACAGGTTCAGTAATCATCTGTTGAGTGAGTGAAGAGGCCTCCATTATCAGCACCTATTCCATAAGATCCTTTCTCATCCCAAACATACAAGGTAAGAGCCAGCTTTGTATAGAGGCTGTGGCAGCTTATTACAATGCATGGCTCAAGGTGCCTGGATCATGTGGGCACTTACTAAATCCTTTTCGTGTTTCATTCACTTTAATTGTGATTTGTTTTACTTTTTTCGAATAGGCATTTCACTCATTATTCAAAATTCAAAAGATAAAGTGAAAGAGAGAAAAGTCCCCTACCACCAGTGACTTCCAGCCACCTAGTGCCTTAATCATTTTAATTTCATGAGTAAACCTTTTTTTTTTATGTTTATTTTTGACAGAGAGAGAGAGGGAGGGAGGGGCAGAGAGAGAGGGAGACACAGAATCTGAAGCAGGCTCCAGGCTCTGAGCTGTCAGCACGGAGCCCAGTGTGGGGCTCACTCACAAACCACGAGATCGTGACCCGAGCTGAAGTCAGATGCTTACCGAATGAGCCACCCAGGCGCCCCATAAGTAAACATTTTTTTTGTACAAATTATAGTCCTACATCCTGTTTTGCCCCTTTTTCACTGAGCAATATATCCTAGGGACTATTCCACATTAGTCCATAAAGAGCTTCTCTCTCTCTCTCTTTTTTCTTTAAACAACTGCATAGTATTCTGTATTATAGTGTAAAATGTTACTTTTTTTCCGTATTTCCTGTATCTTGTAATTAGATCTAGTTTAGAGGTGTTGTATTCTTCCATCCAGGAAGCACATGCATCCGGTAATCTCTTCTTGTGATTTTTTGAAAATGGTTATTTGAGAGAGAGAGAGCGCGTGCGCATGTGAGCGGAGGGGCAGAGAGAGAGAATCCCAAACAGACTTGCACTGTCAGCGCAGAGCCCAACGCAGGGCTCGATCTCCCGAACCATGACCTGAGCCAAAATCAAGAGTCGGGTGCTCGATGACTGAGCCACCTAGGCGCCCCTCTTTTTGTGAAGTTAGCATTTGTTGTTTCTCTCTTAATTCACTGGGGGTTACAAAATGCTGATTTTCTAATAATGTCATTCCTTTTTCATTTATTAGCTTGAATATTTCTATAAAGAGATACCTCTGTCATTTACCATTCAGTGGCCAAGAGGTACAGCTTATATAATAAAGGTAGCATAAATGCTTAATTCTTTCTCTGCCCTTTAAACGCCATTAAAACAATTAAAAAAGGAATGGGTTGTCTGGTATCCTCCAAAGGTAACCATTTTTTTTAAGTATGCTTATGAATTCATAATCAAAGATAATTGATATCTTTTCAGTTCATCATAGTTTTTATCCTTATTGATGCTCACACTGTCCCCTTTCTCGCCAGTGGAAGTGTTCCAGCTATCTATTACTACATAACAAACCACTCCTAAATCAGTGACTTAGAACAATTTCTTTTATTATTTCTCACGATCCGTCGACTTCGTTCACCCAGGTGGTTCCTGCTCAGTATCTCCCCTACAGTTTTCAGTCAGATGTCGGTTGGGGCTACAGTCTTCTGAAGGCTGGACTGGGCTGGATGTCTAAGGTGGCTGGCGGTTGATTCAGAGAGTCAGCTGGGAGCTCAGCTGAACTGCTGACCAGAATGCCTTAACATGGCCCCTTCCCGGGCACTGCCCTTCTCACAACGTGATGGCCGGGTCCCTGGAGGGAGTGTCCCAAGAACAAGCATTCCAAGGGGCAGGAAGCAGAAGCTGCCAGGCCATGTAAGGGCTATGCCTGGAACTGGCACAGTGTCATTTCCACCATGTTCTCATGGTCCAAGCAGTGACGGTGTCTGCCCAAATTCAAGGAGATGGAAGAAGATAATACCTCCTGCTGGAGGAGTGGCAAGGTCACGTTGCAGATTGTAGGATAGGAGATATTGCTGTGCGCATCTTTAGAAGACGTCCTCTGCCCACAGGGAGCCACTTCTGTCGGGCTCCTGAATCCCTTTGACGTGACCCTATTGGTCTTCCGTAGCTGCTTTGCTATGTTGTATGACAAGATACCCTTGGTTCTACTTGTTTCTCTTTTCTGCCTCACATCTTGGAGCCTCACTGTAAATGTCTTTTGTCCCTAGGAACACTGGCAGGCTACCTGAGGTTCCGGATGTCACTCTTACTTTCTATTCATGAGTGGGAGAACAGCACCCTTGGCGCCAAAGAGCTGGCGTCAGGAGCTAGGGGAAAATGCCGTTCGTGCCATCCAGCTGACCAGCTGAATACATTTTTATTTTCTCACACGGAATGCCATTCAGCCAAAATGGTAACTCCCTGTTTCCTACCCAGTCTTTAGCCACGGACCTGTCAGAAGCCGAGGAGCAGTACGCCCATGCGCTGCGCCAGCCACCTGCACAGCATCGATCAGCTTTTAGCCCTGCAGAGAAGCCGGCTCAACCTCCTAGAGGAAAGTTACAACATGGAGCTGGAGGCCCTAACCAAAGAGTTTGAGACAGAAAGGTATGGGGCCCTAAGAGGACTGAGGGATTGAGTCCAGGAGAGTATGCAGAGCCTGTGTCAAGGAGCTGTCTATAAGCCAGCACCATGGAGCATCCCACCTTGCTTATGATATGACTCCAGCAGAGAAGATCCTGAGTCCCTTCTTTTTCTTTTTTTTTTTTTTTAAGTAGGTTTCACCCCCAGTGCGGAGCCCAGCGTGGGGCTTGAACTCACAACCCTGAGATCAAGACCTGAGCTGAGATCAAGAGTCAGACAGTTAGCCGACTGAGCCACCTAGGTGCCCCTCTCCTGAGTTCCTTCTAAACTAACATGTGTTTAAGCTTGTGGATTTAGCTTCCCTACAGCCATGCCAGGTCCCTATCTGTAACACCCTCACCACCTACTTTCAGCTATCAAAATCCAACCCATCTGGTAGGGATCAGGGATGGGATGGAGACTTCTCACTGAAATCTTTTGTACTTTTTCACTTGTTGTATCATATAAATTGGACTGCCTGCTCAAAAATCAAAACAATCTTATTCATTCTTTCTGATCCTAAAAAGAATAGGGCCCACCCTCTCTCTGTTTACCTAGGAATTTATACTATTTGTACAGTTTTATCACATACTGCTTTGAGTTGTCATTACTGGTCCATATGCTTTTATCCCTCAGTGCAGGGACAGTGTCTTGTCTCCCACAGGAAGACAATTATTGACCAGCATGAAAAAGAGATTCACTACCTACAAGATGTCTTCATGGCCATGGAGCAGAACTATATAGATTCTGAGTATGAAAGTAAGCTGGAGTTCCAGAGCATGTGGGATGATCTCAAAAACAAGGTATGGAGGGAGAGCAGCTGGGCAAGAGCTGGGAGAGAAGGGAGAGGAAAAAATGCTCAAGGCCACTGGAGCTCGTAGAGATCCCTAATCAACACAGTCAAGAGACAAATCACAGGGGTGATCTGTGAAAGAAACTGAGACCCAAAGAAAGTAAAATGACCCACCAAAGTTATGCTGCTGCTTTGTGGTACAGCCAGGAGGAGAATCCAGTTCTGCCCTTGGCCCCAAAGTGCTTTCCACCATCCCGGAGGCTACAAAGTTAGCTATCCTGCAGACCTGGGTTTGGGCATGGGGTTCTTTGTTTTTATTTTGCCCCACAATGTTTTGTAAATTAAAAAAAAAGTTTTTAATGTTTGAGAGAGAGAGAGAGAGAGAGAGAGACAGTGTGTGAGTCAGGGAGGGGCAGAGAGAGAGGGAGACACAAAATCCAAAGCAGGCTCCAGGCTCTGAGGTATCAGCACAGAGCCCGATGCGGGGCTTGGACCCACAAAGCCACGAGATCATGACATGAGCTGAAGTCGGACGCTCAACTGACTGAGCCACCCAGGTGCCCCTTGTAATTTTAAAATAAGCTTCCTACATTTAAAAATTGAAAGGTTTCACATAAAAATCCTAAATTTAGCTTGCCTTGAGAAAAGATCTGGTAACACTGGGCCACGTTTCCAAATGGGGACATTCATGTGAAGCCGAGCAGATAGGCCACTACTCCCAACCCCCCGTGGAGCATTCTCCTCTGGTTCACCACAGGCCTCATCTAGCATACAGCACATATTTATAACATCTGCCTGGTCTTTGTAGGCATTTTCATTGGCGACCTCTGCACCCTCCTATGTTACAAACAGTTGAAAGAGGATGAGGTGCTGGAGGCGGTAAAAGGGCCACTAATAGGGTAATTCCAAGCACTGGCTATTTTGGCCACCACTTCCTAGAACTTAGAAGAGAAGCATTTTCTAAGACTGCACTGGAGAATACAGTAGAAGATCTGTGGAGAAGGTTCCAGGATGCACTCAAGAATTATACTGATGCCACAGAGGATCAAAAGATTGCCTTTGAGACTCTGAAGGTGAAAGATAAAGAAGCTCCAAAGAGATTGAAGCACAGATGAAAAAAATACAGAAATTACAGGTTAGTGCAGCCAACTGGAATACTCACTGCTTTCACTGCTCCGTTATCCCCTATTCATCCCCCAATTTCTACTGGACCCCTGGCTGGGGAAGATGATATCCCCGGATTTCAGTCCCCAGATGGTCCTTTGCCTGTCTCGCTGAAGACCTTCAGCCAGGCAAGAGTTTAATCTATTCTGTTCCTCCAGGACTCCATAATTATTTTAAGAGGCAAGATCATGGTGCACAGCCATGAGAATGAAGACCGGAACCAGTACATTCGTAAGGACAAGGAGCTGGTCCTTGCACAACTGCGAAAACTTAAGGCCCAAGGAGTCACGCCCGGGAAATATCACAGGAAAACTTGGTCAAACTTACTTTAGAAAGTAATGCCCCCTCAAGGCCCTGAGAAAGATTGTTGATAAGGTAACGAAGGGGAAAGGGCAGTCAAAACAAAACCAAGAAACTTGGCTCCTGCGAAGTGAAACGGGTTTGAGAAAGGTAGAGGGCTTTCTCCTGCTCCTGCCTGAGTACTTTTTTATTCCATGTTTCCTCCCCTCTCACATTTTATTTTACCTTATTTTATTTTTAAAGCTTATTTATTTATTTTGACAGAGACACAGAGAGAGCACAAGCAGGGGAGGGGCAGAGGAGGGTGGAGAACAGGGGGTCCAAAGCAGGTTCTGTGCTTGACAGTCCAATGTGGGGGGGGCTCAAACCCATGAACCACGAGGTCATGACCGGACCCGAAGTCAGAACTTAACCAACTGAGCCACCCAGGTGCCCCCCCTCACATTTTAAGTTAAATGAATTAAGGGGTGCCTGGGTGGCTCAGTTAGTTAAGCGTCCGACTCTTAATTTCGGCTCACGTCATGATCTCACAGTCAGGAGGTTGAGCCCCACATTGGGCTCATGCTGGGCATGGAACCTGATTAAGATTCTTTCTTTCCCTCTCCCTCTGGCCCTCCACTGCTTGCTCTCTCTCTCTCTCTCAAAAAAAAAAAATACATATATATGTGTGTGTGTTATATATATATATATTTATACACACACACACACATACATATATATACACACATATTTATGTATACACACACACACACATATATATGTGTATATATATTCCAAGTATATAAATACTTGGAATAGTGCTTGGCACCTAGTGAAGAGCCTGTTAGATGTATTTATTACTCTCATGTCACATTTGGATGCATACTTCCCTGGGTTCAAGCAGGGGAACCAACTCCACTATTTCCCCTCCCCACCCCTTTCCTAATAAAAGGTCTCTTCATGCTTCCGATAGGGTGAAAAGATCCTGAAACTTGCTGAAATATGTAGGAAATTTGAAACAGAGGAAGAAAAAGTGCTACCTTTCTATTCATCAGTATTGACTCCCAAGGAGCAGGCGGAGATAGAAGAAATTTACCGAGAGGAGCTTACTGAGGAGCTCTCAAAGGTAAAGTTCCTAGGGCCCCAGAGGCCATCACCCAAGGTTGGAGACGATGGGCCACTGGGCTACATTTGCTAATGGGCCCCACCACGTACCTTGTCCCTTTAACTCAACTCCCAGGTGATCGTGAACTATACAGGGATGGAGAATTTCTGGAAAAGGTACAACAAAGTGAAACTGGAACAACTGAGCCTCCAGCAGAGACGCGCCCAGTTGTTAGAAATCAACGGCAAGTTGCGAGAGATGCTGAAGCAGTACTTGGATGGCATCTCGGTGAGTGATGAAGTGCTGAGCCAGCTCAACCCACTCTTTATCGTCAACCATCGAAGCAACTTACCCCAGCCGTTGTCCACACCGACCACCCAGCCAGGTGACAGGCAACCTCCAACCACTTACAACATCATTGAGGCAGCCCACGTGATCTCCCATATCCTGTGATACAAGGAGTAAATCTCTTTTCAAATCCCAAATGATTTTTTGAGAGACCCAAGGACTTTGCTATTAAAATTTTCCATGAGGTTTGTGAGCTCTTTATATTTTCCCCATATTGAACAGAGCAGTCTAACTGGAAGACACTAGGAATACAGTGGCCCCACAGAGTGGAGCTAATAGCTAGGCAAATATCAGAGGCTCATTGCTCCAGGAAGCATTGCTTCTTGGAAGTCTGGGCACTGTGGGGGCCAACACCCATACCTTTGGGAGGTACAGATCCTATGGGAAGACTCAAGAGCAGGTCCTTGGCAGGAAGTTAGGACGGGAGGAAGAGGCAGAGGCAGAGGTGATCCAAAGCCTCCAAACACCCCGTCAGGCAAGATCCAACTCAGAATGCCTTTTTCCCAGCCTTTTCCTCATTCCCACTTACAGAAATAGCCCCAGAAAGTATCAGGTGAAGAATACAAAGAAATTTTTAAAAATTATTTATTATTTCTTTTTGCTCTTGTTTCGTTTCTCTTCCTTGAGCTTCTTTTTGGAGACTTTAGGTCTGGTGGCCTTTTTGTATAGGTGATACCCAATGAGGCCCAGGAGGGCTGGCACCATGGCCATGCCTACCAGAGGCAAAATGCCCTTCACCAGCTTTTGCCAGTAGTTGGCTCGGATCAGTGCAATCAGCTCCACATCAAACTGCAGCACTGCATCCGCTGGAGGCAGAGAGGAGGTGAGGGTTAGAATCTCTGCATTTTATCCAGGGCTCAGAATCTAAATGAAAGCAGGGGAAGGGCAGGCCACACCAGAGCAACAACTATGAAGCTGGCAAGATTTAAATGTGTTGAGTTCCTTTAGACAAAAGTAGAGAAAAGTTATGAACAGAGTCTATTGGTAGTTATGTTCGCCCCAAATCTACAAGTGTGGCTTGTGTTCAGGCACAGGTTTTTGATAGCACGGGGAAACTTCCCACAGGGTGTTCTCCATTTATAAGTGAGAGAACCTCTACACTAATGACTCCATTTCCAAACAGCCACATCGATAGAATCTTTGCAGGCCTGAAATTAGTTGAATTTAACCTAGATGTTATAAAATTGCACCAACCAATGAGCACACTGATGTGACTGTTACTAAGAAAACATAGATGTTTCAACATAAGAGCTGGAGAGGAAGAAGGAGGTGGCTTAAGAAGTAAGGAGCCAGGGAATGAACAGGGGTGAGTCAGGAGAGAAATACAAACACTGGAAATGGGGAGATTAAAGAGCTTCGGGTCAAAGAGTTTCTCTTTAGTCCATGACCCTCTTTCCGGTTTTCCCTCTCAGTTGTAACTAGGATAAGAACTTTTATACTAATACTCTGAAGGACAAAACCTTTTAGCCAACAGAGCATTTGTTATAACCCAAAGCAAGAGATCTGCATCTTAGGAAATCTGTCCAGCCTCAGATCTTCAAGTATAGATATCAGCAGTGACCTGTGACAGCTTTTGAAGTTATAGGGTAGGCTTGCCTTTTACGAGTTGTTTTTTGTTTTGCTTTGTCTTGAATTACTTGACTGTGATAATTTTTACTGTCTCTTTCCTGATGGAGGCTGAAAGGAAGGGTAGAGGTGTGGTGAGAAGCCATGCCAGCTGTACAAACACAGGTTGGATGGAGTTGTGGAGAAGCGGCAGGAGAAAGGTCTAGAGTTCTGAAAGGGGTAGCACAGGCAACAGACCCAAGTGGTTCAAGCAGGTGTCTCCTCCCTATAAAGTTGCTGTCTGCTAGAGGGCAAGCCAGGTGGCCTAACAGGTTATGTCTCTAGTCCCTGTTGGTGACCTGAAGAGGAAAACAGTGGCCCTGCAGGAGTCCCTGGCCGCCCCTGTCCTTTTCAGCAAACTGGGTTTAGACCTTCTCAAGCTCCAGACAAAGTGTACAGCTCCTTGTAGCTCTGAGGGACTGGGTATTTGGATTACCTGAGAGAGAGGCCTAGTCAGATTACCTGGGATGGACGGTGGAAATCCCCTTTTTCCATAGGCCAAGTGAGAAGGAATGATTGCCCTTCGCTTCTCTCTGATGGAAGGAATGTGAATCACAGCTAGAGGTGGGACCAGGTGGGCCAGTGGCCTCAATCCATCTGAAGCCCCACCAGCAAAACTCTCTGGATATTCACCCCAAAACATGAACTTTCCCACTGAGCACTCAGTAGGTTGACCAGGAAAGGTCCCCCACATGCCTCAACTCCTCCCAACAAAACCCACAGCCAGATAGGCAAAGTGGCTTAGGATGCCCTTAGGGGTCCCAATGACCTGGACCTGCCCAGTGCAAAGCCTTTATCCACATTCTTCTGCCCCCTCTAGGAACAAGGATAGCAAAGTAAACCTCCACCCATGCTAAGGGGGTACCCAAGCCCGCCCCTGCCCAGATACTCACCCACACACATGTCTAGAAGGCTCTGCTCCAGACCTTGAGGAAGAAGACACAACTGAACAGGAAGCTACCTACATTCCCCAAATCCCAAGGCTCCCTTTGACCCTCAACTGAGCTCCCCATTTCTCAACTGCCTGGTTGCCAGTGGGGTGTGAGGCAAAAGCAGTGTTAGAAGTGGGGTTTGAACCTGAGGACATGACTGGAGAGTCGTGGGGGCACTTCCAAGGTAACTTAGAGATTGAAGAGGCTAAGGAAAGCTTAAGTTAGGAGACGTAAAATGGGAGGCGCAGGTCACATACCTGGGATCACCTGCTTTTGGCCAAGTTCTATAACCAGAGGATCTCTGGTCAGGGAAGTGTCAATAATGCGTCCATCTACCAAGCTGCCCTGGGGGGAGACAGCAGCAAGAGCGCACACCTAGTACCTCTCTCTCAGCAGGCGCACACCACACACACCTGCGCCCCTGGGCAGCGGCGGCCAGGCAACCCCCTGGCAGCGGCAGCCCAGCATTCCCCTCAGGGCAGAAAGCAACAGGAAGCCCCGAAGGGCTGGCACTTCTCGGAGATCTCCCCACCCTACTCTTCCCCACACCGGGGCGGAACTGGCGGAAGAGCTGGGAGGGGAAATGGGCCGGGAAGAAGAGCGCCCCTCCCCCCGCCACGTGCTCGACGACCCCAGAGCCCCAACTTACTCCCGAACCGCTTGCCACGTGTCCCAGCCAACGCTGACGTGTTCCAGCAGGGCGCCGCCCCCTCCCAGGCCCCGCCCCGGCCCCCCAGATCCCTCACCGTGTAGTGTATGTGCAGCGTGTCTCCAAAGGCAGCGGGCTCCGCGCAAGGCTCAGGGGGCTCCACCTATGATCGGACTACAGGAGTCACGCAGGATCTTCCAAAGGTCCGTTCCTGTCCCTAGACCCGGTACCCACCCCCCAACTCAGTTCCCACACTTGCTCGCCTACCCGCTCCCAGGTTCGTTTAGACCCCTTCATTCCCTCCCCAGGCCCAGCTCCCGCAGCCCCAGGACACTCTCTCCTCACCAGGGTCTCCACTTGGAGGGTCCGGACGGGACTTTCGGTTTCGAACCCAGCCTCAGCCCAGCACACCGCCCCACTGAGCAGCAGCAGCAGCAGACGGAGCGGGAGTAGTGAGGGGCGCAGGGTCATGACTGGACGCGGGGCAGGGCACGGGGCACCAGGACAGGCTGTTCGGGTGGCGGCGGCTAGGACAGCGGTTCCCTCGGCGCCCAGGCTGGACTGGACGGGACGGGGCGGGTAGCAACGCGCCAGCTCCTCCTCCAGCAGCCCTTCCTCCACCTTGTCCCCACCTCCTGGAGGGAGGAGGCCGCTGGGAGCCCTCCCTACCCTCTAAGATCGTGAGGTTGCGGAATTTGACCCCTCCGTTTGCCGTTCTGTCCCTTAGTGAGAGGCTGGATCACTGAATAGCACCCACTTATGATGACCTATTGTGTGCCAGTCACTTGTCTGTAATTCTCAAAACCACCCTGAAAGGTAGGCATAATTGTTTCCATTTTACAGACGAGGAGCTGGGTGCTCAGGTTAAGTAACTTGCCCAAGGTCTTCTAGCTAGGTGGCGACAGAGACAAGATTCAAACCCATTATTGCCTGAGTCCAGCGTGTTTGTTCTCTGCTCTTTACTCTTAAGATAGGTCTCTTCACACCTGTCCTGGTAGTGTCTGGCTGCCCCCCATCCCCCCAGCAGTTGTTAGAGATGGCATCCCTCCCACTTCCAGCCCTTCAGCTTGAATTTCTGGAGGTCATATATCCAAAAGGAGACAGGTAGCTAGCTGTCCCATCTCCCTGTCCTTTGGAAAGTTAATTTCAGAGTCAGGAGGTATTTTCCTGTAAGGATAGGGTGAATCCCTGATCTTTTCCTGACACCAACATCTCCTTCCTCCCTTCATCAACAAGTTTGTCAAAAGGGCAGCTCCCTTTTGTTTATGCAAAGACCTCAGTTTTTATTTTTATTATCTTGCCCAATGTGGGGCTTGAACTCAACTCCAATATCAGCCAGTCAGGCACCCCAAGGGACTTCAGTTTTTAAGAGGGGTTTTAAATTATTTCGGGCAATGCAATCAGTCCCCTTCTCATGATTCAAACCCTCACTGCCCACTCAGGCCTTGGCATCTGAATTCTGCTCCCTCAAAAGTTATCAGTGAGCTCAAAGTCACCAAATTCTTGGGTCATTTCTTGGTCCCTTGTCTTACTTCTTTAATGTTTGAGAGAGAGAGAGCAAGAGTACGGATGGGGAGAGAGGGAGAGGAGAGAGAGAATCCCAAGCAGGCTCTGGGCTGTTAGCACAGAGCCCGACGTGGGACTCAATCTCACGTGAGATCATGACCGGAGCCAAAATCAGAAGTGTGGACGATTAACCCACTGAGCCATCCAGGCGTCTTTCCAATGTCCTCTTTAGCATCACTCTGGTATTTGATGCAGTTGAGCTCTGAATGCCCTCACAAACTCTAGATACAACTGCCTACTTGGTATCTCCACCTACATGTTTGACCAGCACCTCAGATCAACACCCAATACTGTACTCATTCCTTTTTTTCCTTCCATCCCATCGGTAACAACCCAGACTTCTCTCCCAATCTTGTTTCTGTTAGTGGCTCTATTAGCATTCTTCTAGATTCTCATCTCCCACACCTAATGATTCTCCTTTGGACTCTCCTTCCACTGCCTCTCCATGCCTTCTTTCCATTCCCAAGGCTACTACCCTATTAAGCTCTCATTAGCTTTCTCTCTGGGGTTGTTTAAAAAGAAAAAGCCCCCTCAGGGTGCCTGGGTGTCTCAGTCCATTAAGAAGCACCCAACTCTTGATTTTGGCTCAGGTCATGATCTCACAGTTCATGAGTTCGAGCCCTGCGTCAGGCTTTGCACTGGCAGCACAGAGCCTGCTTGGGATTCTTTCTCTTTACCTCTCTCTCACTCTACCCCCCTGCTCATGCTCGCTCTTTCAAAATAAATAAACATCAAAACATTTTTTAAGACCCCCTCAGGAAGGAATTTCTAGGGATGATAGAAAGCTCTATATCTTGATAGGGATGTGGGTTATATGGTATGTACATTTGTCAGAACTTCTCAAACTATAGAAGAGTTGTGCCTTGTGGGGCGCCTGGGTGGCGCAGTCGGTTAAGCGTCCGACTTCAGCCAGGTCACGATCTCGCGGTCCGTGAGTTCGAGCCCCGCGTCGGGCTCTGGGCTGATGGCTCAGAGCCTGGAGCCTGTTTCCGATTCTGTGTCTCCCTCTCTCTCTGCCCCCCCCCCGTTCATGCTCTGTCTCTCTCTGTCCCAAAAAAAAATAAAATTTGAAAAAAAAAAAATTAAAAAAAAAAAAAAAAAAGAAGAGTTGTGCCTTGCACTGCATGCAGATTATACCTCAAATGAAAAAAAAAAATCTACAAAACTACATTTCCAAGTCTTCCTTAAAGCTGGATAAGGCCATGTGACTAAGTTCTGGCCAGTAAGTCATAACAGAAGTGTTGGAAATCTTATCCTGGACTTCCAGCAAGGCCCTTAGTGGGAATTAGCTAAGAAGTGTGTCATTGTGTGCTCCTCTTCCTCCCCCCAGGCTCCTTCCCCTTCCTTTTTTCTGCTGTCTGGAATGTAGCTGAGATGAATTACACTCTATCAGCCACATTAGAGCATGAGGTGACCATGAGGAGGAAGCTATGTGTGAGGCTGGTGAAGCAAAAAGAAGTCTCAGCCCTGATAACTGTAAAGCCACCACACCTGGACTGCCTACCACCAGATACTTTTCAATTGAGGTAGAAGTGAAATTTGTCTTGTTTTTAAAAAAAGAAAGGAAGAACATTCTAAGCCCCTCATCCCCAGCCCATCCCCAGCCTACTTTAGCCCATTCTGTGCACTGCTGCGGTCTGCTCAGCTTGTCATGGAGCCTACAGCCTCACATTGCCCATGAATCAAATTGAGATTCCATGACATGCCAGTTGAAAGCTTTCACTATCTGGTCCTTATCTGCCTTTCCAAACTTGGCTTTTATTCCACTAAACTAAAAGCCTTTTAAAGACTGCAACCTCATCTTTCTCATTTCTGTGTTCTATTGCCTCGCCTCGTATGGTGTTTGACACATAGATGCTCATTAAACACCTATGAATTGAACCAAATCCCCTTCCTGCTCATGGACTGTGGTCTGGCATCAGATCAACCTTCATCATGTGTTTCCATCTCTGTGCCCTGGCTCATGCTCTTCCTTCACCTGTCAAGCTTCCTCCAAACCAAGTTCAAATATCACTTCCTCTGTAAAGGCCTGATTCCCTTAGCTAGAAGTTACTTATTTCTGAACTTCCAGCATACACTCAGGGATGTTATTTTCTGTTGTGTTGCAATTATTTATGTGTGCCTCACTTCTCCCTTTCTCTCAAGAGCCATCTCACTGATGGCAAGGACAAGATTGTGATCATGTCTGGAGTCCCCCAGGTACTAGCTGTACAGTACCCCCCATATAACAGATTCTAGACAAATGTGTTTATTTTGAATAAATACTATGCTATGCAATACTTTTAATACAATTAAAAATATCTATGCTAATGTGGAAAAACTTCAAGACAAATGTATATACCCTTATGTTAAAAAAAAAGCAAGAGGGTGGCTCAGTCGGTTAAGCGTCTGACTTCAGCTCAGGTCAGGATCTCACAGTCCGTGAGTTTTAGCCTTGCGTTGGGCTTTGTGCTGACAGCTCAGAGCCTGGAGCCTGCCTGGGATTCTGTGTCTCCCTCTCTCTCTGCCCTCCCTGCTCTGCTCTGCTCTCTCTCTCTCTCAAAAATGAATAAACATTAAAAATAATAAAAAAGCAAATAATAAATGTGATATGAGTCCATTTATGTTTTAGCCCTTCCCCAAATGTGTGGAGCTACATATATTTAGAAAAGAAACTACCAGAAGGAGGCACACCAAATAGCTGAGGGTGGTTACATTGAGAAAAACAGAGGCAAACAGGTTTCACATGTTGCTCTGTACATTTATGTATTGTTTGGATGTTTTGCAATGAAGATTACTTTGGTTACAAAAATAAATTTCCAAATTAAATATTAAATGAATGAACATGATATATAACAATATAAGGGAAGGTGTGAGAGATGTTGAATGAATTATGCTAATAGAACTAAAGGAGCCAGCAAGGGGGGAAAAAGGAATCCTTGGGATTAGAGAGGTCATGGGCAGCTTTGTAGATCTTAAAGAAAAGTGGTATTTTTAAACAAGTGAGAAAGGAGATAAAGGCAGTAGGCCAGATATTTGGGAAAAACGAGTATACCAGTTTGGCTAAAGTAATGGATTCAAGCAGAAGAGTAGAAAGAGGTAGCTGGGGAGGAAAGCAAGAGCTGGTTGTGGAGAGATTCGATGTCAGACTAAGGCAGTGGGAATCCACTGAAGGTTTTGGAGCAAAGCGGTGAGAGCCCATACTGCACTTCCGCATGGGCTGACTGGAATGGTTTCATGAAAATGGAGGGCTGCTGCCCGGTCCAGGTCCAGGACTCTGAATGGAAAGGGGAAGTGAGGATGGAGTGGGTGGGGGGCAGGAGTGAGACTAGGGCAAAACGAAGGCAACAAGTCACCCACAGAGGGCAGCACAAGCCCACCTGGACCCAGAAGGGAACAGAGAGGAAGAAGCTCTCTCCTTGGGTGAAGTTAGGAGAACAGAGAAAGGTGAGATGGTTCTGGGAAAGGTAGAGGAGCTGGCACAACCCTGACTGGAGGCATAACTTTGAAATCAGAGGGCCACTCCCGGAAAGGCCTCTACCCTTCAAAGGGTCTCTGTCAGTGAGTACTAGAAACTCTACCACAGCCCCTGAACTCATGCGGGGCCCACCAGGCGGCCCAGTTTGGTTATGGACAGTTATGTTTATTCACTCATCAAAGCTGAATGCCTATTATGTGCCAGATAGTAAGCAGGGCACTGCTTTTTAAATGTTTTTAATATGTTTGTTTTTAAGACTGTTAATAAATAAAAAGCCTGTGAGTCAGCATATGTAAATCTGGATTCAAAAGCTAATGCCGTATTTTCAAGGGTATGCATACCCTGGATGATAAAATGTTTTTTTAGGTATGGTTATGCACTCGCTCATCCAAACTCAAGCAGTACTGCTCCCCACTCCCCCCATGGCTGTTCATCCCATCAGTATGTTTTTCCCTAAGGCATAGGCAAAAACTGAGATTCTCCATCTCTTATCACCTAAAGCCAAGAAAGCACCTCTCTTTCTACATTAAGAATGCAGAAAGAAGCTAACATCTAAATCCCTGTGGTTCAGAGCCCCAAGCTAAGTCCTCCAACCCTTAAAAGGTCTTGTACTCAATTCTGTTCTAGGAGGACTCTCAACAATGTGTGATGAAGGGGTGGATGTTGGGGGGGCGGGGGGGGGGCAGGGTGCCAGGTGGACAAGTTCATTCTCAAACCTCCTGCCAGGCCCAGACTGACTGTCCAGACCTCTTCAGAGACAGCTTTCAACGTGCCTGGTTAGGAGTAAGGGTGGTGGAGGAAGCGTGCATAGGTAGCACTGGTTGGCTCTGGGCCTAGAGAGCCAAAGTTCTGGCTTGAGTGTCATCCTCTCTACTCCACGATGTTCAGTTCGGAAATCAGATTTGTTCCTAAACTAGAGCCCAGATCCTCTCTTCTGTAGCTGATGGCCAAAGTGACACACATAAGCAGACACTCACCTTCAAGCCATGATGGTCGTCAGTCCTGACACAAGTTTGTCACTTCCAGACCTCCAGCCACTGCCTTCAGTGGCCTTGCTCCCTTTCATAAGGTTTGGATTTCCTCAGACT
The DNA here is from genome assembly GCF_007474595.2 of Lynx canadensis. Lineage (NCBI taxonomy): Eukaryota > Metazoa > Chordata > Mammalia > Carnivora > Felidae > Lynx > Lynx canadensis. The sequence goes on from NC_044309.1 coordinate 75,389,004, forward strand.
TAACCTACTCCTCTCTCCCTGCTCAGGAATTCTTCCTTTGTCAGCAGGTCATGTCCTTACCCAACCCCAGCAATCAGGGCCAGGAAACCCAATTAGAATGAAAACCTGTAGAGGAAGGAAGGCCACTGGATCCTATCTTTCCCCAGCGACCAGCAGGAAACCTATCCCTCCAGGTACCAGGTTAGAAAGTAGAGAGATGGACTTTGACCCTCCTAATCCACACCCTTCAGAACTGGAAGCATTCTTAGTACTATGACTGCCTGCCCAAAGACACCACTCTGTGCACCAAGCAGTAGCAAAGGGGTATCCCCCAGTATTCCCCAACTCTCACTACCCCAATGTACTGCACTATGGATATCCCAAAGGATTTCAAAGTGTCCCAGAAATGGATTCCCAGGTCTATCCAGTGGTTTGACTTCCTTCTTAGCACAGGTCTGGAACCCTCAAAAGTACTCAGTAAATACCTGTCAATGTTCTGCTCTGACCAATCTAGGCACTTGAACTGGAAGTGATAGCAGCGAATCCCCAGAGCCTTCAAACCTTATACCTCTAGTCTGAGAAACTCACACATACCCACACTCATTTTCCCTGCCACTGACCCCAAAACTCTGTAACGAGGAGGACAGTTCTGTCTACGCCAGCCTGACCAATCCAAGCCTTCCACTGACTTTCTCCAAGCTCATGTTGGAAGCTCCGTTACCCGATTATTCTGAGGTAGACCCTGGGCCCAAGTCTGCCAAGCCATGACTGAAGAGCTATTCAAGTTCTGGGCAGATAAGGTTGCTATCTGTCCTAAGAGCTGGATGCTAAACACTTACTTTCCAGGTTAAGTCTCTCCCTCTTCCCCCAACCCCTCTTGAAAAAGCTGGAAGGTTTAAGCAACTGACACAAGAGGGTTCCCCCGCACCTCCCTTCTGGAATCTTAAATAGAGTACTGAGGGACAAAACGGGATCAGTCGTCCTCTTCAGGGGTCAAAAGACACCACTGGCCTGCCATCCAGCTAAAGTCCTCTCTATTATCACGATCTTATGAGGGGCTGTTCTAGAAGGAACATACTTATAAATGTACAAATAAAGCACTTGGGAAAGGTGCTCTTATCAGTAACATTGATCACCAGGCAGAGCTTTTGAGGACCAGGGAGGTAACTGAATACAAATGATTTACTTCACACCGGCACTCGGGGCTCTCAAACTTACTATATGCCTAAAACCTGTCCCTTTCCCACAGCACTTAAGAAAGTGGCAAGAGTGGGATGGCCTGCCTAGCTCACCCAGATCTCACCCCCTAAAGAAAGCGGAGCACTATCTCTTTCTTTGCCTGGAGCCAGACAGTATTAGCAGGAAAGGAAGAGAGTAGTGACAGGAGTGGGTTGGGAGGGCGGAGGCTTGTCCTTTCCCTCAAGACATTTGTGGAATCTCTGGATGAGGTTTGGCATCCTGACAATGGGGAACCACATGCCTAAAGCAGTGGTGATACAGGGCCACAGTTGTAAAGAGGATCAAGTTCATTACACTATCCAGGCCTTTACCCTTCATGCTTATTCACTGCCAAAATCCAAAATTAGACGAGTGAGGGGACTCCAGTCTATGGATGAGGGGACCCTGTTCCAACTATAAGCACCTGATCACAGGGCTCAGGAGATCTGACAGTGGAGGCAGTCTGGGTCACTCCGAGTTCAGGGTCCTCTAGCCACTCAAGTCTCTAGTGTCTACCAGCAGGTGATAAATAAAGCAAAGTACAGGATTAAACCCTTTACAACTAAGGAGCAAAGTCACAAAGGCCTCACACTCTGGTGCCCAATTCATTTATGCTCCTCTCTGGAGTATGATGGGAAGTAGTAAGCAGTGTAGAGATAAGCCTAAATTCCTCAATAATCTCACTCTCCCCCAGCCCCATCCCTGTCAAGTGTACCCTTTACCCCTTTGCTGAGAGAAGGAGCAGTCTACAGAGAGGGACCAAAGACAGAAGCACTCTCACCATTAAACTACTGTCCCATGGCTGCTGCACATTTAAGGATGAAGGTCTGCTCCAAAGCTGCATAAAACAAGTTTAATTTCCAACCAGGGTCACAGTCATCGCGTATCCCACATTTTGAGCAAGGAGAGAGAAGGTTGAGTTATTAAACATATACAGTCTACATTTCCAGAGGAGAAAAAAGAAGAGAAAAACCAGTTCAGAACTGCGGTTACCACCATAACACCACCCAAACAAACTTTGGCGGGGAGGGGAATTCTCCAGGGGGAAGAGGCTGTAACAAAGGAAAGCATAAAATTAAATCTCCCAGAGAAGAGTGTGGAAGGGAGCAAGCAAAAATGGAATGAAAAACCCAATCCAAAAAGAGCTTTTAGGTGAATGGGAATGTTAAAGAGACCACCCCTGCCAAGGGCCTGGCAGCCAGGGACACTACCAAGATCACTTACTGCCCCCTGCTGGATACATCCTTGAGCAGCACCAAGGCAACCTCCAAGGCTGCTTCCTAACGCTCAGGCCCGCTGGTCTCTGGAGCTCCCCAAAGCAAGGTAGGGGTGGGCCTAAATGGAGGAAAAAACCTATTTGGGACTGACATCTAACTAGGGAGAGTCAGGACTGGGAGGCAGGAGAAGAGGCAAAATTCTCACCTACCGCAAAGATCAAGAGTGGGGAATCCTAAGTAGGAATGAAACAAGGAAAGGGGAGACGACAGCAAGCAACAGCAGTGAATGAGTTCAGAAGGCCAAGGAAAGAGTTCAGGAAGGGAGAGGAAAACAGGAGCAGGAGCAAAAACATGAGGAAACTGAGGCAGAAGCAAAGAAAGGGGTGGAGAGAAGCATCCATGGGGTTCATGGGAGTGAATACACATTAAAATGAAATAGAAGCTCCAGCACCCCTCTCCCCTCACCCCGCCACCCAAAACACACACACACACACACACACACACACACACACACACACAGGCCTAGAGATCAAGAGACCTGCACACACCACACCCACTGCATCTTGGGTAAATAGTATATCACTAAGGAACTGGCACTGAGGGAGACACCCCTGGAACCTCTCTTCACAGTTCAACCTGGGTCAGGGTGGGGATACTGATCTGCCTGTTGTAGACAAAGGTGGCAGGAAGCCTGGCCCCATGGGGTGGGGCTTGGGACACTCCTTCTGGGAAGGGGTCCCTCAGCCATGCTTGTCAGGGGGCCTGGGCCCGACCTTAGCAGAAGATTATGGGTGGCTGTTCAGGAGCTCAGGGCGCAGCCAGCACACACAGGAGCCACAGAAAAGCCACGGCTTCACAGAAACGCAAAGTCAGGACCCAGGCCAGGACGTCAGGGACACGCGCCCCCTGTACACAGAGAGACGCAGTAGCAGCAGCAGCTTCTGAACAACTACATAATTATGGTGGGAGGACTCTGAAGACCACTGCATCCCACCAGCACCAACAACTACTTCAGAGTTCTGTTTCCTCCACTCCAACCCTCAAATTGATTTATGGGAAGTGGGTGAAACAGGCAGGGAAAAACTGTTGGGATGGGAGTCAGGAGGGACAGCAGGATAGCCTGAGGGTCTAGAAACAGAACAGAACATTTTCAGCCTTCAGCACATCCTGGACTAAAAAAAGAGTGAAGTGGAGAGAAGGGGAATTGAAACTGAGTCTGCTATGTCACCCCACTCCCTTGCTTCCCATTAAACCACCCAGCCAGCCCTGGTCAGGCCAGCAGGACTACTAAAGTGAGGAAACTTCTGACAAAGGATAGATGAACCACCCAATCCCCAAGATCAGAAGATAAGGAAGGGGTGGGGGGCACATGGGAAGGCAGGAACAGGACTGATCCATGCCTCACCTCGTAACAACACAGAAGTATGAAGATGAAAAACCTGAGGCCCACCCCCCCAGTGCCCTTGGTCCCAAACACACCCCCATGGTCTTGCTCTCCCTATCTTCCCCACAAGCTCCTGAGGAACAGATCTAAGGATGAGGAGGAGGACCAGTTGAACACTGGGCTGGTAAGAGTGAGTGGCTCCTCTCTTCTCCCCACTAACAAGGCAGGGCAGAATGGTATCTTCTTGGGAACAGTCATCTAGAGATAAACACCACCCCCTGCCCTAAGCAGGAGAGAGAGGTACACGGAAGATGGTGGTGGAAAATCCACCATCCATCCTATCATCCAGAAAAACCCCACCTGCAGAGAAGAGAGGAACCAGTGGCAAGTGGGACAGCCTTCCCTCTACCTTCTTCTCCTTTATCTCATCAACATGGGAGAGGCAGATGATAGGCTAGAGCGGGCAGTGTCCTGGCTCCCAGCCTCGAGCTTGCACTCCACCCCTCCACCCTTCCCCCGGCCCCCTGCTATATATCTCTCTATACATGTATATACACGCGCACACATGCACGCACACACAGAGAGGCCCGTGCAATTTCCATGTAAAACGGGGAGAGGGTGGCAAAGGAAAGGAAGACGGGGAATAGAAGAAGGACCTGTGGGGAAGGGAAGGGACTCAGATGCCAAGAGCACAGCAACCAGAGCCAAACGAACGCGAACGAAGAGAATACCCCACCCCACCTCCCAAACCCAAGGATGAGGGGGGCCACCCCCTGAAACCATAACAACCTTGTTTTGTTTTAAATCTGTTAAATTGGAATGATTCATCATCAGGACAGCATTGGGGACTAGTCATGGACAGGGAAGAGGAGGGGAGGCAGGGGAGGCAAGGCTCTTGTTGGGCATGCGGACATGATACCCAGGGCCCTTGGCCACACTGGCAACGGGAAGGAAGGGGCAGGACTGGGGTAGGGAGACAGTAGGTGTGTCAGGGGTGGGTGGGGTGGTCGAATAGGGCTGCCTGGCTCTCACTTCTTGTTTTTGAGCTGGTTGGCCAGCCAGTCCAGGCCTTCATATAGCCCGTCCCCACTGGTGGCACAGGTGGCCTGAATGTACCAGTTGCGATGACGCAGGGAATGCAGGCCCAACTTGTCTGTGATCTCGGCAGCGTTCATAGCATTAGGCAAATCCTGGAGCGCGAGGAAGACACACAAAAAGGAGCCTCAGGATCTTTCAAAGGCTTCTAGAGCACCCATCTACCAAAGAGATGTGTACCAGCACCCTCTCCTCCTCCTCCATTGTAGGAGCCAGGACAAGGTCCTAAGGAGCAGCTTTGGATTTAGTCATCCTAGAGCCATAGATTCAAGGCACTAAAGGTCATTCCACTGGGGAGCTGCAAACCAAATATGGGTTGGTAGGGAAGTGGAGAGGTGATTCAGACTGGGCAAAGAATCATGTCTGTCTGACTGCAGGAGTGAGGGCAGTTCCACTAAAGTAGACATCAGGGAAGATGAAGGAGGGGATTTGAGGTGATGTATCTACCACACCAAATCTCTGAGGACAGGAAAATGTTGCTAATTAAAGCTGGGTGGGGGACAAGAAGAGGAACATAAAGAAGCCAGCTAATCGTATTCCCACACTTCCAAAATTGAGAACACAGGCTTCCCCTACAATAAGCCCCAAGGCTCATGATTTCTACAGCCAGGTTGTCATCTCTCAAATCCAGGGGTGGGGAGAAGTCTCACCTGTTTATTTGCAAAGACAAGGAGCACTGCATCCCGGAGTTCATCCTCTGCCAGCATCCTCATCAGTCCTCCGGCCTCATTTACTCGCTCCCGATCATTGCTGTCGACCACAAATATCAACCCTAGGGAGGCAGAGCATGGGCTGCACAAGACAGCAGATGAACTCCCCTCCCCGCACACACACCACCAAAAGACAACACCCTCCACATGCCCTCCAAATATTTGCTCCCTTTCCTCCTTTGTTCCCACCCCTAGGAGTTGCAGCCGGGCAAGAACTGGCTGCCCATAACCAAAATGAAGGTCATTCCTTCTGCTCATACCCAACCAACCCGTGCCAACCTGGGCAATTCATATTCCATACCTTGGGTGTTCTGGAAGTAGTGTCTCCAGAGAGGCCGAATCTTGTCCTGGCCACCCACATCCCAAACTGTGAAGCTGATATTCTTGTACTCCACTGTTTCCACGTGAACCCCTTTGGAAAAAACAATGGCCACTTGGCCTCAAACACCAGGCCTGCGAACAATACCCAGGTGGGTTCATTTCTGTTTCCCCCAGCCTGGCTATGATCATAGCAAAGGAAACTAAGGCTTCCTCAGGCCTGGTATTCCCTGACCTAGTAGCCTAAAGGCCAAAAAGAGAAAAAGAGGAAGAGAATGAGAAGGGCCAGTCAGGAGGTTCACAATCGCCTGGGTAACATGAGCTAACCTTCTCCATTCTCTTCAGTCTTTGCCTCTCCCTCCTGCAAAGAAATGACTCAGCCCCATTCCTGTACCTCAGCCACCAGAGTCTGCCACAGCTAAGAAGTAGGGCCTGGGAAACACGGTGAAGAAAAAGTGAGCTATAGTCCTGGAGCCCCAAATGCAGAACCAATGGACAATGATGATCTGGAGCCCCATCAATAAGGCAAATTCTCTCCCTCCCACAGGCAGGTCTTAACCAGGATCAGGGCCACTGAGGATCTAAACTGAACCAACTCCTGGCCCCTGGCAGGAACATCAAAGCCTTTCACCCGCTTTCCAAAACAACACAAGAATAAACCAGCTCAGTGCCTCAGGGCGACTGTTCAGTGCCAGGCTTCGGAAGTTCCCGCATCAGAGAGGACCAGGGTAGGTGGGCAAACGGCAGCCCCAGCACCTGCTAGTAAGCTAAATAACCATCCTTCCCTGAATCCCCCCAAGTTGCATGGACTTGCCTGGTGGCCAGGTGGGGGATCTAGGAACAGGCCCCCTGCCTGGCTCAGCTGTTGGCATGAAAGCCTACATCTAAGCTGTACCCTTACCGATGGTGGGGATGGTAGTGACGATCTCCCCCAGTTTCAGCTTATACAGGATGGTGGTCTTTCCTGCGGCATCCAGGCCCACCATCAGGATACGCATCTCCTTCTTCCCAATCAGGCTCTTGAGAAGGTTTCCAAAGATATTACCCATGATCACAGCAACCACTTTCTGAGGACAGGCGGGCTCAAGTGGGGGCAGTGGCAGTCTGGTTTTGGCCTGGCCCCTGGTATGGAGAACTTGATCCTAGGCAAAGAAACATAAACTCATTACCACCATCTGCTAGTCAGGATTTCGTGCAAATGGGATTTGCCAAAGTCATGGCTGGAGTTCATGCCAAACTGAGAGCCTGAGAGGACTAGGAAGATCAAGTCCTACTCAGACACATCCTGAATCTTTGGGAGCAGAGAGACAAAGCACTGAACACTCAGGACCCCTGCTCTGCTAGTAATATACCCATGTGACTTTGGACGAGTTATTTCACCCATCCATATCTGCCCCTATAAATGGAGGGGGTTGAACAAGATGACTTCTAGAGTCCCTTGAGTTCTGACACTCTATACCATATAAGGTCTTATGAGACCATGAATGCCCCTCCCTCCCTCAGCCTTACCCTGAGACTCCCGGAAAGGCTGGGAGAGGAGGGAGTGGAATGAGGAGTGGCTCTTTGTGACTCCTGACAAGGTTTGGGCTTGCCAGGTTCCCAAGGTCTAGGCTCTCTGCTCAAATCAAGGGACTCCACTTCTTCCCTTTCTCTACTTCTATAATTCTACCTTCCTTCCACACACCAAAATCAATGAGGAAGAAATAAGAAAGTAACACTCCCTAAAAGAGGCTGATCCTTTCCACTTTGTGAAGTGCCAGCTGCTCAAGCTGTTCCCGTTCATACAACCGTACACCAAGCTGGGAGATGGGGTGGGAGAGGCTCCCCCTCATTCCTCAGCCATTCCTAGGCTCCCCCTCATTCCTAGGCTCACTGTGGCCCATCCAAGGACAGCTTTTCTACATTCTCACCTGCAATGAGGCAGTCACCTCATTCCCTGCCTCTTCCCCCCACCCCCTTCAGTCTATTCTCCACATAGCCAGACTGCTTTTAAAACCAAAATCAGGTCATGCTGCTTCTCGGTTCAACCCTCTCTTGGCTTCGTATCTCCTTTTCAGTAAAACCCAAAGCCATACCGTGGCTTACAAGGTCCTGCATGATCTGCATTCCCCTGCTTCTGTTGTTAGATCCTCTACTGCTCTCCCTTTGGCTCACTCCACTTCAATTCCCCAACACCTTCTTGTCTTAAAGCTTTTGTACTTGCTCTTCACTCTGCCCTGAGTTAACCTTCCCAGGGTACTCCCTCACTTCCTTCAGGCATCCATTTGAGTATCACCTTATCAAAGAGGCCTTCTACAACCACCAAAACATACACACATCACTCTCTACCCCATTTATCCCACTTCACTGTTCTTCATAGCATTTCTCAGCATCAGACACATCACACATTTGTTTCTTGCTGTTGTGTTTTTCTCCTTCTACAATGTCGGCTCTTTATTTTGTTCACTGCTGTGTTCCCGGTACCTTGACTAGTGCCTGGCACATAGCAGTGGAACAAATGAACTAAAATAGTAAGGTCTATAACTGGCCTTACTAGCAGCTCACTCAGATTGAAAGCTTATGCTTGGTACATACTAGGAACTTAACAAATACCTGCTAAAAAAGTGAAGACGACAGCAGTTAAGAACCACTATGAAGGTACAAAATGCCCATCCTCCCACCCTACTACCTATTGCCCCCAAAGACAAAATCAGAGTCACTCATTTTCTCTTCTTCCCTCCCTTCTCTATGGAACAGGACAGCCACAGAAATGCATCTTTGAAACAACAATGAAACAGGGGTTCAGAATCGCCCATGCCAGCCAGTTCTCTGTGCCTGCAGGAGACATGCGTCAGCAGGCAGCTTATTCAGCAATCACCATATGCCAGCTGCTGGCATTCTCTATAGAGTCTGGGAACCAGAGGCACACACACACACCCCAAACCCAGCAGGCGAAGGAACAGGTCAAGACAGAGTGCACCCAAACCCAAGAATGTGAAAGGTGGATGGGTAGGAATCCTATTTACAAGCTAAAGCATGGGGGGTTTAGTGGGAGTTTAGCTGTTTTCCTCAAAAACTATTTCAGTTCTGTTTGTTTCCTACTCTCCTCAGTTTGCAGCAAATTCCAGACTAGCACAAAGGAGCCAGATCAACAGCCCCTGGAGACCAAAGTACTAGTTTGTCCAAAAAACAGAAACAATGAGTGCTTACGGAGTGTTTCATCTTCAAAAGGCCTTCTCAGACATCCACTAATGAGCCAGGCGTGGTGCTCCTGGTAGGTTCCTCAGATGAGCCCTGCCCTGACCCAAAGGGCTCACACCCCAGAGAGAGGACCTGGCTCAACCTTAGGGCTCAACTTCAGCCAAGTCGCCCACTAGCCATCGTCCCTGCCCATCCTGCCTCAACCCACCCAGGCAGACAGATCCCAGAGGATCCCTGAGGCAGGAGGGGACATCTGCCCAACTAATAAGATTAGATTCCATCGGGGCGCCTGGGTGGCGCAGTCGGTTAAGCGTCCGACTTCAGCCAGGTCACGATCTCGCGGTCCGTGAGTTCGAGCCCCGCGTCGGGCTCTGGGCTGATGGCTCGGAGCCTGGAGCCTGTTTCCCATTCTGTGTCTCCCTCTCTCTCTGCCCCTCCCCCGTTCATGCTCTGTCTCTCTCTGTCCCAAAAATAATAAACGTTGAAAAAAAAAAAATTTAAAAAGATTAGATTCCATCAACCCCAGCAATCTGTAGTAGTCAGATTTCCGGTCCTGCCACCATCACCTACAGAAATTTAAATCTTCCCAAGTCTCCTACTTTTATATCTTGTCTCCTGCTCAGGTGTCCTTGTCTCCAGCTCCAGATGATACTTTCCTTTAAGACTTTGGTAATAGGCTTCGGCCCAGATTCTGTATTAAATTTATGCCACACATTTATCTTGCTGTCCTTCGAGAATGAATTATTGCTGAGTAAATGATTATCAACTGTGAGTACAGCAGTGACTGAAAAATACCCCTTGCCCCCAAACATGCAAACCTTGTACTTTGGTTTGCTTCTTTGCTAAGCTAGCATGCTAATGTCTTGGTTCAAAAGCTAATCCCAGTGTTACACTTATTTCTATTTCCTGGTATGTCCCTGAATCATCTGAACCACTCAAGTGGCACTTACTAACTTGTGGAGTTTTTTCCTCTTTATAAGTCTGTATATTTACCGTCTCTCCAGCTTCACTGTATTCTCCATGGGCAGGGACTATGCCTTTTATTTTGGATCCGTGCCACTCCCAGTGCCAATTCCACTATACGAGTTCAATCAAGCACATGGGCCAATTTAAGCCTCATCTGAGGTTGTTCTTATATCATTTCTTCTGCCCTAGCAGCACTTGGTATCTTTGTGTAATGCACCAATGGTTCTTAGATATCCTGTCAATTCCTGGCCATTCTCCACACATACCTGACCCAAAGACTGGTTTGGAAACACCCCAAAAGGACTAGAAGACTAAAATTGGTGGAATTTTCTCTTGCTGCTTAATACACAATGTGGCAGATGGATAACTGATGAAATGCCCAAGGAGTTACCACATGTCCTCTGGGGGGAAGCCCAGGGCCTTGACATTAGTGGAAATTATGGCTCCTCTTTAATATAATCAAGAGCTTGACTCAGATGAGCATTCCAAAGTGGGTATTGGTTTTCTTGATCTGTCCCTATTACCAGACAGCTTGATGCCCCTACCATGAGGATGATGGCAACTTTCAGCTTTGTGCCATGAACACAAATCTTGGTCTATACAGCTGATTCTCACTTTCACCATAATGCATTCCTAGAAAAAGCTCTGGGAGGCAGAACGGCAAAAAAGAAAAAAATAAAAAACAAAAAACAAACCATAAACCCTGGATTGTTTCCCTACGTACTCTGCAGCCTATAGTTACTCTCTTTTACCACAGATGGCACTCCTGTGTTCACAGGGCAAAATGCCAGGGTTCCATGGGCTGTTAGAAACCAGGAATCAGCAGTTAAAACTAAAGGTGAGTGGCTTAGGATAAAAAATGGAATACAGTAATATCTCTAGTATTAAAAAGTATATCTCAACATTCTATTTTACAATCACAAACTTTGTTATCAGTGGTACAAACGACAAGAAGAGCTCTAAAAAAATGTGTTCCAGGACAATCTGTCTGGGACACTGCAGGAGTTCAATCAAGCACACTGCCTGATTTAAGCCTCATTTTAGGATGTCCTCACTGAGGGCTACTTACCGCCCCCAAGCCCATCCTTCCACCCCCCCAGGAGAGGCAGGCTGTTGCTGAAACTGCTCAGCCATCTTGGCTTGTGTGTGTGCAGGAACATTCTTGCCTCACTCTCCAAGTGATACTGAGAGTCACAGCTAGGTCTGCCGCACACCTGACTCCTGTGGCTGACTCCCCTCACCTGACTCCTGTGGCTGACTCAGGCTTGCGTCGTAAGACACCTCCGAGGGGGACTTCTGATCTGGCACCACCTCCTCCTCTTCAGGCTACATGATGGGTCCGAGGAAAGGAAAACCAAAGTCTGCTGCCAAGCAGGGTGCACTAAAAGCAGCTTTGCTCCCAGACGGTTTTCACATTGAGATATCACTAATAGAGATGCTATTTTTAGCAAAGCCAATGGAAGCAGACCAATAAAATTTAAGGAAACAAAAGCAGGGTCCGCCTGTATTTAGCTTCCTTAGCACAGCTGGCTTGTGACCTCTATAAGCTTTCCAAGTTTTTGTCTCAAGAGCACTATAATCACAAGCACACAAGAACTCCTAGATTAGTATCTCAATGACTTCTACTGGACTCAGAGATTTCCCAAAGCCAAGAAATAGCTTCAGATGTCAGCTTCCATCCATTCATTAAGCATTTATTGAGTATATGGAACTAGGGATACAGAGAGGAAGACAGCTCTGCCTTCATGAAACTGTCATGGGAGAGGAAACTAGCAAACCCAGGATTACAAAACAGCATGAGGGTAAGAATGAGATAAGCACATAGTATTATGGGGACAGAAAGCTGGAGCAGCTAATCAAAACAGGGGTAAAGGGCGATTCTCTGATTCTCAGGTCACACCTGAGCTGACTCCTAAAGGAAGAATAGGAAGTAATTAAACAATAAAGAGGGAGAGGGAACAGCATGTCAAAGACATAAAGACTTGAGTTAGAGACAGCACTTTTTACTAGACAAAGCCAGGTGCATCTGAGAGGCAGATTATTTGGATATCACATAGTGGGTAGAAGAAAGTGATGACTCTGGAGGTAAGCAGGGGCTAGATCATGAAGGGCCTTAAAGGCCATATTGAATAACATGATCAAGTATATGCTTTAAAAAGACCATTCTGGGTGTGCCTGGCTCAGTCAGCAGAGGATGCAACTCTTGATCTCAGGGTCAGGAGTTTGAGCCCCATGTTAGATGTAAAGCTTACTTTCCAAAAAAAAAAAAAAAAAAAAAAAAGACCATTCTGGCAATAGTTTAGGGTATAAATTAAAAAGAGAAAAGACTTGGGGCGTCTGGGTGGCTCAGTCAGTTAAGCATCCAACTTCGACTCAGCTCATGATCTCACAGTTTGTGAGTTCGAGCTCCGCGTCGGGCTCTGTGCTGACAGCTCAGAGCCTGGAGCCTGCTTTGGATTCTGTGTCTCCTCCTCTCTCTGCCCCTCCCATGCTCATGCTCTGTCTTTCAATAATAAATTTAAAAAACATTAAAAAATAAAGAGAAAAGACTTGAAACAGAAAGACCATGTGGGAGGTACAGTAATACGCTGACAAATCAAAAGTTCTGAACCAGAGGTGGCAATAAAAAGGAGAGGACAGATTTGAAACATCAAAATCGTAGAATCCACAGGATTTAATGACTGATTATTAAATGACTGGGTGATCTGGTGGGACTTCTTCAGACAAGAAATACAAGAGAAACAGATCTGAGATTGAAGGTGTTTTTAGAATAAAGTTTGATTTTGAGGTGCTAAGTTGATTTTCAGGAGAAAAGTTAGGCTGAGTATTTGAGAATCACTCTGCAGAGATGGTAACTGAAGCCATAAGAGAAACTAAGATCCAGGATGACAGGAGTTATTGGCTATCTACCCCAACAGTTATTCTTCCTCTTCTTTCTTCTAACAGAAGACCTAATTTGTTCAGATGTTGGGGTTGGGGGTATAAAGATACCTTTCCCCAACTCTAGGGTAGGAAAAGTGATCAGCCTAAGGGATATAGGCATTTCATTTCCCCTGCCAGTGACTGAGTCACGAACGGTTATATGCTAATTCTAGCCAATAAGACATGGGGAATGTCTGCTGGGAGCATCCAGGAAAGTTTTCCTCAATCTTAAAAAAAAAAGACATATGCTTGGGGCACCTATGTGGCTCAGTCAGTTAAGCGTCCAATTCTCGATTTCAGCTCAAATCATGATCTCACAGTTTGTGAGTTCAAGCCCCGCATCAGGCTCTGCGCTGGTGGTTGGAGCCTGCCTGGGAATCTCCATCTCCCTCCCTGGCTTGTGTTTGTCTCTGCCTCTCTCTCTCTCTCTCTTCCCCCCTTCCTCCCTCCCTCAAAATAAATAAATAGACTTATTTAAAAAAAAAAAAAAACAAAACATATGGCAACATTCTCTTCTCCAGCCTTTAGGCTCCAGGCTCTGAGCTGTCAGCACAGAGCCCGACGCAGGGCTCGAACTCACGAACTGTGAGATCATGACCTCAGCCGAAGTTGGATGCTTAACTGACTGAGCCACCCAGGCACCCCAATCTAGCCTATGGATGTTGACATAGAAGGATGAGATGCTGAGAACACGAAGGCACAGACATAAGAACTCTAGGCTGTCAGAACAGAAAATGAAGAAAATCTGCATTCTTAATGACCCTGCCAAGCTGGTAGATTAAAAAGAAAAGTGTTGTAACCCTACATTTCTTCGTGTGTGTATAGAGAGCAATACACATAACACAATTTACCATTCTGACCATTTTTTTAAAAATTTTTTTTTCAACGTTTATTTATTTTTGGGACAGAGAGAGACAGAGCATGAACGGGGGAGGGGCAGAGAGAGAGGGAGACACAGAACCGGAAACAGTCAGCCCAGAGCCTGACTCGGGGCTCGAACTCACGGACCGCGAGATGCTTAACCGACTGCAGACGCTTAACGACTGCGCCACCCAGGCGCCCCTATTTTGACCATTTTTAAGTGCACAGTTCAATGGCATTAAATACATTCACACTGTTGTGCACCACCATCTATCTTCAGAACATTTTCATATTCCCAAATTTAAGCTCTGTAACTTAAATAATAACCGCCACTTCCCATACCTCCAGCTCCTGGCAACCACCAATCTACGTCTGTCTATGGATTTGACTATTCTAGATGCTTCATACACATAGAATCATACACTTTTATTCCTTTGTGTCTGGTTTATTTCACCTAGACTTCAAGATATACGCTTTAATAAATTCACTTACTGTTTAAGCCACACGTGTGTGTTCTGTCTTTTGCACCTGATGCTACTCTAACTGTATATCTAGGGAGAGTGTGTACAGTGGGACAGGAAAAAAAGGCCACAGGCAAAAACCTGGGGCATGTCAACATTTAAAGCACTGGGCAAAAACAGAAGCCAGGAAAGAGAGTAAGAAGGTACCAGAGGGGCCCAAAGGAAGTCAAGACAGTAAAAAAACATTTTAAAAAAAGGAAGGAGGGTCAAAGGCTTTAGAAATGCCAAATTAAGATAAGGCCTGAAAGATACCTATTGAACTTAGCTATTAGGCAATTGATGATACTGTTACAAATTAAAACATACCTAACTAAAATTAGGTTCCACTTAACAGTTGTTTAGGCTCAGGCCGGAATCATTATGCCAGTTTCCTTCTAGTCTGAGAAGACGACTCCAATACAGGAGAACCTGAAAGAAGGCCACATTATCAAGTAAAGATCCTAAATTGCCCCTGTCTGATTAGAAAGACCCAAACACCTGGGAAGGGCCTGGCTTTTCCCATGCACAAACCTCAGCAAGTCAGAACAGAGAATCAGGTCTGTTTCAGAATACGTGACTTAGCCACATAAAACAGTGACCAGATAAAAACCAGACTCATTTGTTTCTTTGGAACATTCTGTGGCACTGCCCTCTAACCAAAGCTATCAGCTTGCCCTATTCTTCGAATCTGACCAGCTTACAACTGTTCCATCGCCTGATACTCCATGGCTGCTCCAATGCCTACATCTATACAATGCCTTAGCTATTCAGAACACTATGCTTTCTTAATTATAGCATCACTGAAATTCCATGAGTAGTCAGCCTAAAGCCCTAATAAACCTTTGCCCCAATTTGGTCCCACTTCACAGTCAAAACGGAGCTGTTGTGAATAGATGAAACAGGAAGCCATGGTTTGACAAGGCCCATCATTACAGAGCAGTCTAAGGATTCAGAAAACAGGGAACAACTAGCTTGGGGAGTAAGAGCCATCTGATCCTTTAGCACCGCAAATGCATGTCTACTCTAGGACTTACCACAGTATGTTTATTTACATTTGCCTATTTTGCTTTCCAGAGCTGGAAATAATGTGCCTTTAATGCATAACAGGTCTGCCATACATCTCATCAGACTGGATGGCTAGGCAGAGATTAAGATGGCTAGAATTCAAGGGCCAGTCACCTCAGCTTGTAAGCACCATGTCTCACTATTACCATTTTCTACGTATGCCATGATGAGAAAAGATTGGGGAAATATTTTACCAAACCAGGAGCCCCTTGCTAACAGAGACCATGCCTTATTCATGTTTCATGTCCCCAACACCATGATTATCTGTGGCTAGTGGCTAACATGCTTGCTTTTGAGGAGTCTGGTTCTAACGATGGTGGTGAAACATTTCTGAGGTTGAGGAAGACTATTCTATAGGTGATCCCTGATCCTCTTCCTGTATCTGACAAACTCGAGAAGTAGTTGCTACATTTTCAGACCCTAAGGTTCCTTGGGTGGGATTTACAGGCTTCTGGGTGGGGGTGGGGGGAACCACATGAGAGGCTCTAATTATGCTCCATGACTCTACACCACCACCAGAGCAGCTCCATTTAAAAAAAAAATTCTTAATGTTTCTTATTTTTGAGAGAGAGAGAGAGAGAGAAAGAGAGCAAGCAGGGGAGGGGCAGAGAGAGAGGGAGACACAGAATCCGAAGCAGGCTCCAGGCTCTGAGCTGTCAGCACAGAGCCTGACGTGGGGCTCGAATTCAAGGACCACGAGATCATGACCTGAGCCGAAGTCGGCAGCCCAACCGACTGAGCCACCCAGGTGCCCCTAGAGCAGCTCCATTTTTATCCACTAAATGTATTAGACTTCAAGTAAGATTTTATACAAGGTAACGTTCTATTGCTTTTAACAAAAAAAGAGGAAAGGGTCAAAAACCATCGCAATGAAGGGGCACCTGAGTGGCTCAGTTGGTTAAGGGTCCAGCTTCAGCTCAGGTCATGATCTCACAGTTAATGAGTTTCGGGCCCAATGGTCGGGCTCTGTTCTGACAGTTTGGAGCCTGGAGCCTGGTTCAGATTCTGTCTCCCTCTCTCTCTGCCCCTCCCCTGTTTGTGCTCTGTCTCTCTCTCTCTCAAAAATAAATAAACATGAAAAAAAAATTGAGAAAAAAAAAAAAAAACCATCGCAACGGAGAGCAAACGTTCTCCTGCAGCCTAAATTATGTTTCATTTCACATTTAAATTATTTAAGTTTAAACATCCATGCTTGGGGCACCTGGTGGCTCAGTTGGTTAGGCATCTAACTTTGGCTCAGGTCATGATCTCATAACTCATGAGCTCAAGCCCCGCATCGGACTCTGTGCTGACAGCTTGGAGTCTGGAGCCTGCTTTGGACTCTGTGTCTCCCTCTTTCTCTGCCCCTCCCCCACTCATACTGTCTCTCTTGCTCTCTAAAAAATAAACATTAAAAAATTTTTTAAACATCCATGCTTGACACTCACAAAGGAAGCGTCATACGAGGCTCTCATCAGTAACGGAAGAGCTAAAAGGTATGATGAGATATGCTACACCCCATCATCTCACCTTTCTTCAGGAATATGGTGATAATGGTAGATCCCTGAAATCCTGAGCCATGTCCCTTCTGGTCCTTTGAGAAGTCCAATGCAAAGCTCTTACATGTTCACGGAATCCCTACCTCAGTCAGTTCCTACCTAGGCTATAATACAACCTTCAAACATTTGTGGAACTCCTTCTAAATGTTCCCCATGTTTTTTCACTATCAAAAAGCTTTACTAGCACTCTACCTATAACTGCAACAGATGTTGAAAATGTATAGCAAATAGAATTACATAGATATCACAACTCTGGACCTCATACAGTACATTCTGAAACGTACTCAGAAGTAGACATTTAAAGGAGACCCTGAAACGAATGGCCCAGGGGCGCCCGGGTGGCTCAGCAGGTTGAGTGTCTGACTTCCACTCAGGTCATGATCTCCTGGTTCACAGGTTCAAGCCCCATGTGGGCTCTGTGCTGACAACTTGGAGCCTAGAGTCTGCTTCGAATTCTGTGTCTCCCTCTCTCTCTCTCTGTCCCTCTCCCGCTCACACTGTCTCTCAAAAATAAACATTAAAAAAAATTTTTAAGAAAAAAGTGGCCCAGGAAATGGAGGATGCTGAAATACTGAGCCCTAAAATAAAGGGACCCTGAAATCTAAATCACTGACCTAGGTCAACGAGAGTGCTCTTTTATCAGAGTCGACCATTACTTCAATCATGCTTTTTTTTTTAATGTTTATTTATTTTGAGAGAGAAGAGAACACTCAAGCGGGGGAGGACAGAAAGAGAGGGAGAGAGAGAATCCCAAGCAGGCTCCATAATAACAGTGCAAAGCCCGATGTGGGGCTCGATCTCACGAACTTTGAGATCATGACCTGAGTCGGACTCTTAACTAACTGAGCCACCCAGGCACCCCATGCTGACTTTTCTAACATGAACACTATTCTTGAGCCTCCACATCCTCACCCTGCATCCAAGCTGACGGTTCAGGGCCCCTGCCTTGCTCCAGCTTCACCTCCCAC
The DNA here is from genome assembly GCF_007474595.2 of Lynx canadensis. Lineage (NCBI taxonomy): Eukaryota > Metazoa > Chordata > Mammalia > Carnivora > Felidae > Lynx > Lynx canadensis. Next base: position 75,406,925 of record NC_044309.1, read on the forward strand.
TCGGGCAGCAGGAGCTGCCTGTGTAAGGCTGATGCTGAAAAAAGATTTTATTGCTCATAAGCCTACAACCAGCAAAGAAAGTCATGGTACAATCATCCCTCTACACAGGCGGCAAGTTGTTCTTGTGTCAACCTTCTCTAAGGCAGCCCTGAGTGCTCATGTTATTATTACTATTATGATGGTGATTATTCGTAGCAACTAATATTTATTTGAAACTTACCATGCTTTGTATGAAACTGAGTGCTTTACACTCAGTTATCTCATTTAATTCTCATGCCTATATTATGAAGGTACTATCATTGTCATGCTCTTCACTGATGAGGAAAATGAGGAATAAGAAAGGACAAGTAATTTCACCGAAATTATATACAACTAGTAATTAGCAGAGGCAGGATTTGAACCCAATTTTGTCCAATTCCAAGGACCACACTCTCAATTACCACACCATTTTGCCTCTAAATTGACCTGCAACAAAAATGGTGAGGAGGAAAAAAAAAAAAAAAATGGTGAGGAGAACCAAACACAGTGAGATGCTTTGAGTCTCCGGCTGCTTGGCAGCCATTTCTAAAGGTGTACAGAGAAGCAGATTCCACAATTTCCCTATTATTTACTCGGCTTTAACAAAACTGGTTTTAAAGAAGTTCCTCCTTTTAAGTAACAAATCCCACCCACTATCCTCTGAGTCCATTTCCTCTTGACTCAGTGGAAAAGAGAGTAGCAGAGATGAACACGCACAATATGACCCTCTGCGCACTTAAGACTTCACTTCCACTCTTTCCAGCCTGCTGTCCTCCCTCCTTTATACTTGCATTCAGTTTAATATAGCAGCTACCATTCACTGGCACCACTTCTGTGCCAGGCACCACACCACAGATACTGGCTCCCTCCTCCATAATCTCCAGAATTCCAATTTGACTTAACATTTAACGGAGACCCCTTTAGCCCACATTGAGAAGCAGGGGATCTGAGATTTCAGATGAATAATGACTTAGTGTTCTAGTAATATTTTTCTTTTTGGGTCTTAGTTTCCAGTATCCAGGCCTGTTTTGTGCCTCTTAGGAAGGTGGAGAGACTCAGACCTAATTACAATGGCTAAGGGCTTTTGTACCCTCACTCAGCTATCCCAGGCACTCTCCCTGAGAGTCAAGTCATCTCTTTCTCTTTCCTTAAACGGTAATCAGAAAGCTTGTTGAGTTCTATCCATTCACAATCCCATATACATCATGAGTGTCTACTGTTTGCATGGGCATCGTGGGTGACACCAACATGAGATCCAATCCCTGCAACTGAAATGTTTCTTCTCTTTGGAAAAACAAGACACACACAAAAATTTTGACGGTGCAAGGTAATAATTCTATGCTGGGAGGCAGGAGGCACGTAAATATGTGATACATGGGGGCCCTTCCCAGCTAAATCCAAGGTCATTGATTCATTCTGTGAAAAAGTGACCTCTGTGGATCAGCTTCTTTCTTAAAACGAGCTTTTAGAGACACGTTATTCAAACTCAGGTCTATGGGCAATAACCAATTCACTGCTCCCTTCCAGTCATACCAAGTGGAGACACTTACCCCAAGAAGCTCAAGACAAAATGGCAGCAAAGCTGGTCACCACCTGATTAAGGAACAAGGGAGAAAAAGTAGGCAGAGACTAGATTCTGTCCTGTTGCACTGACCCACGCAATCATACTCCTGCAGCAGATCTCCTACCAAATAAAACTTTCATGCCATAGACCCAGGGGTGACCCAATCCAACAGCAGCAGAGACAGGTTTTGAGTTACGCTTCTCCCTCAACCGGATGACCTCACTATTTCTTCTCACTCCTGACCACATACCACACTCCTCCGGGCCTGGCCAGAATGAGACCGGCAGTATACAACCCAAAAAGAAGGGAACTCCCCCAAGAGAGGAGCTACCACTTTGCTATTCAAGTGGCTAGGTTTAACAGGGAACTCCACCTCCCCCTCCTTCCCTCAAACATTGGTGTAAGCAATGGCTCCATTTTTCTGTTCCGGGAATCCTGGTACTCCTAAAGAAAGAAAGCGGATTGGAAGACACAAACTCAGAGCCAGCGACAAGCTGCTCCCTTCCTCCTGTGAGACCGCCCCCGCTTTGCCTGGGGGAGGAAGGCACCACCTCTCCTCTCCAAGCAAGATCAGATGCCCCCTCCCCCTTCTCCTGCCTCTTCTCCTCCCGCTCCCCACCTGCTGCCCTCTTCTCAACGTGTGGTTCCCAAGACCCAAAAGCGCAACCTTTAGCAGAATAGTGCCCCCGGGGTGCCCCAGTAGCTTGCCTTGTCACCTAATCCCTAAACCCCCTACGCACCCCTGCCCCATGATGGGAGTAGAGTGTGTCACCGCAGCAAGGCTCTGGTCTCCTAGTGCTAAGGTGGAGCGGGAGAGAAGATAGGAAAAAGAGGCATTCCCTAGCCCTTTTAACAGAAAAAGGATACAAAACAGTCATCGCCGCCCCGCACCACCTCTTTATGGACTGTTTTCCTCCACCTCAACCCCGACCCCTCGTAAGCCCACCTCCTGCAGGCGAGGAGAACCTAACTGCAGCCCAGGGTCGCCCCCGCGTGCGAGGCACAGGCACAAATTCGTGTGCGCCCCCCACCCCCCACCCGAGCTCCGCGTCCTTCAAATGCGGGGGCAGGCGAGAGACTGGCCCGGCGCCCCCTCTCCGAGCTCTCCGGTGGGAAAGACCACACCGCTCCTTGCCCGGCAATGCTGGGGCGGGGGGAGGGGGGGTCTATCTCCTCAGCCCCCACCCCGAGCCTCTCCTCTACCGGGACCCGCCTTCCTTCCCCAGCCCCTCACCTGTTCCTGCTCCCAGCTCCGCCGCTGCGGCCGCCGCCTCCGCCCCCGCAGGTTCCGCTCGGCACTGGTTCCGCTCCCTCCGACTCCCCCAAGCCGATTTCGGCACCACTGCTCCCCTGGCCTCGCTCCCTGGCTCCCTCCTTCCTTTCCTCCACCTAGCACCGGAAGCCGCGACGGCGACGGGAGCTGCGCGGCGCACCCCCACCCCCAGACCGGGATACTTCCCACCTCCCGATCGCGCGAGAACTGCGCGGTAGCGTGCGGCAGTTCTCGCGAGATCCATCACCATGGCAGCGGCTGCAGCAGAGGCAACCGGGTGCTGGAGCTGAACCTGGGCGGGGGCCGATGTGGGGGGCTGCAGGTTGAGGGTGGCGGAGGCGGGAGCCGGGAAGTGGGGATGAGGCAGTGGGGACTGAGGTGAGAATTCCCAAGCTCCAGGGCCATTCCTGGAATTTAAGGACTGGAGCGGCGTGCTGGCCACACTGGAGAGGTTTGGGCGAGAGGCAAAGCCAGGAGCAGGTATGAGTGAACAGTCCTTGTTATGGCTCACCTTACTCTTCTAGACAACATCTTTCCACACCTTTTTTTTTTTTTCAATTCCGCTGCTCCAGAGTTCCCCCAGACCACTCTTTTAATTCTTACCCTGGTTAGCTGCAACTACCTGAGAGCCCTCGCTGCATCAGTGTTGCTACTCACTACTCCTAAGGCTGAGTCTTAGGGGTCTGAGTACTCAGGGGTCTGAATCAGGAGATCCTTTCCCATGGCGAAGAGGGAGAGAGTGATGAATTTAAGAGACCGAAGGAAACAATTGGACTCTGGACCAGTTAGGAGGTTGGAAAGTGAAAGACAACCGGTGGAAGCCTAATATTAAGAGGCGTGGTTTGAGGATGTGTGACCTAGATGACTATGAATTTTAGTATCCCAAGGAAAGTGAGAGACTTTGCACCCATGTTTCTCCACTCGTGTCCACCTCCACTTCCTTTACACTCATTCTTGCACCTGATCTACACACGCAAAGCTGCCTTGGAACAGTCTCTGCTGTGCGAGAAGAAGAGCACTAGTAATGCTAAGAACAAAAGAAGGTTCTTTAAGTGTCCTCTCCCCTCATTTATAGCAGTATAAGGGAACACATAGCTGTTCCCTAAGGCTTGAGCCAAAATTGTTGCTTTTCTGGATTCTTTTTTTTTTTTTTTTTTTTTTTTGCCTTGTTTCCTGTCGCTTTCCAAGAAGAGCAAGGTTGGTAGATAGCCACACTTGTCCCCATCTATTCCTGGTGTGTACATTCCCTACTCTCCTCTTACCCCAGTCTGTTTTCTCTCTTATTTTAACGTGGAGAATAGCATGGACCCTAGAACGTGAAGCTGAGATGGCCCTAATTTAAGATGGTGAGGGATGAGCTGGATAACAAGGAGCAACGTTCATAACAAAGAGAGTTGCATCTGTCCTAGGCTGTTGCTATTAAGGGGCCTTTGCCCTGCTAAGCTCTGTGTGGTAATGGCAGAAGACCTCCTTCAGTTTTCTTGCATGCTCTTAGATTAGCCCTGTGATACCTCCCCATGACTATTCTTTCCATTTCTTTTCCTAAAATTTTCCCCCACCAAGTTATGCCCCACACTGACCACTAAAAAGAATACTCTGCAACCCCCCCTCCCCTTCACTAGTGCCCCAATGACACCAACATGCCTTGTGAGACTCTGACAGGAGGTACAAATTCAGTGTCCCTGCCCAAGACCAGTCCTCTCCAGGTTGGGTCCAGGAGTGACCGAGGATGGAATACTGACAGCCTAATATGGTTAGCAGCAAGTACCATGGCATTTGAGTCAGAACTGATGAATGGGACTGGAGAATCTCCCAGCCTTCACCTGTCTGGAGTTGGAGTCTGCCTGCAGCTCACTGGGTGCTTCCCATGGAGCAAACAGGAGCAGAGACAGAAGGGGGCTGCCTAGCTGGCAACTAGCCAGCAACTGCCACTCCCAAGCTTCCCAACCACATGAAAGGCTACAGGAGAAGAGCTCATCCAGAGCTGAAGGAGGCCAAGAGGCCTGACTTACAGTTCATCAGTCCTTCTCCCTCCCCTGACTGCAAGTGGAGTTAAGTAAAAGCTGAAATTGTAGCCAACCCACTCTGTGGGTTGCACACTCCCACTCTCGTCACTGACCCCAGACCTGGGTCTGAGCCAGCGCGTGTGCCGGGAGTGGGGGGGTGGGGGTGTTGGCCCTTGCTGACAAAATCCAGTTGGAATTCTCTCAAGGTTGTGGTTTGGGGCTTAGTTTGCCACAGAGTGTGTCTGACGAAAGGGAAAGCTAGAAAGAGAGGAGCCAAAGGGAATACAGAGGAAGGAAACAGGAAAAAGATGAAATATTCTTTCTGTAATACCATTGGAGATTCTCCTCCCCCTTTCTAAGTGTGAGAAATTCCCATTCTGAATGTTCCTTATCATTATTCTCTCTCATATCCTATTCTAGATACACCCCCTCTTCCCCACTCCCCCCGTACACACCAGGCTCAGTCAGTGACTGAAGTGGGATAAGACATCTTACTGCTTCCATCAAATTTCCAGCCCAGAGTTCTCAAGTGGAAATTCAAGGACATAAAATTTTGCCATAGAGTACTGCCCTAACCCAACATTCCTCCAAAATGTCCTTGCTATCCCAGTAGCAAAATCACCTGTTTTTTGAGGGTAATTTGGGTAGCAGATATATCTATTGCCTAGAGGAATGGAGAGAACATTCCCTGGCCAAGGAGATGACCTGTTAGAATCAGCAGCTTGTAAACCCATAAACATTTAGTCCTAAATGTATGAGGTCTATCCCTTTTCTGAATTGAATGATAACGGTTTGTTTTCAAAGACACTGAGCTAGGAATAGAAGATGGTAAAAAGCTTTAAAAACCTGTTTTCTCTAGTTATGGTTCTCTTCTAAAAGATAAAGGAACTACTTTACTAAGATTAAATGCAGAAGAGCTTCTGAATAAGGAAGGACAAAATACACGTGCAAATAATTCAGTAGGAAAGCATGCTGGTTTTGCTGGTTTCCAGAGCAAAACACTCCCTTTTGAGCACTGGAATCTCCTTATATGTTTCCCATTAGTCTTATATCTACCTCCCAGGTTCTCTGACTTGGAGCCATAAAGAAAAGCACCTGCTCTTTTGGCTCCTGGTTAACGCTGAGATACCTTCAGTACTTGAAATTTCCAGAAAAGAGGTGACCACATGTGGTGTGGGGCAGGGGTAAACAGAGTTCAGCCAAAGAACCTAATCTCATCTGCAGTCCATTTTTGTGAATCAAGCCTTCTTGGATACAGCCACGCCCTTCGTTATGTACAGTCTATGGCTACTTGTGATTTACAACAGCAGAGTTGAGTAATTATGGCAGAGTTGAGTAGTTTGCGACAAGCCCGCAAGCCTACTACAGTTTGACCCTTGAACAACACGGTTTGAACTGTGTGGGGTCCACTTAATACACAGATTTTTTTTCAGTAAATACCATATAGTACTCTAAATGTGTTTTTTCTCTTCCTTACAATTTTCTTAACATTTTCTTTCCGCTATCTTATTTTATTGTAAGAATAGAGCATATAAAACAAGTAGCACACAAAATATGTGTTAATCGACTGTTTAATGTTATTGGTAAGGCTTCCGGTCAACCAGTAGGCTGGTTTGGTAACATAAGTTTTAGGAGATCAAAAGTTATACACAGGTTTTTTGCTGCATGGGGAGGGAGGCTCCTCTAACCCCCCTATGTTGTTCAAGGTTAACTGTATATTCACTATCAAGCCCTTTGCAGGAAGAAAAAATTCCCAACCTTGTTCTAGGGCAAGGAACAAGTGAAATCTGGAGTTGAGGCCACATAAAAGTAAATAGGGCCTGGGTTTGGATCTCTAGCCCCCTCACCCCTAGAAGCACCCCCCTTGTTTTCCACACTGAAAGTTCCCAACTAAATCATTGAGGATCAGGGGCATCTGGGTGGCTCAGCTGGCTAAGAATCCGACTTGATTTTGGCCCAGGTCATTATCTCTTGGTTTGTGAGTTCAAGTCTCACGTCAGGCTCCATGCAGACAGCAGAGCCTATTTGGGATTCTCTCAGCCCCTCCCCTGCTCATTCTCTCTCTCTCTCTCTCTCTCCTCTCTCCTTCCTCTCCCTCTCTCTCCCTCTCTCTCTCTCCTCTGTCTCTCTCAGAGAGAAAGAAAACTTTAAAAATAATAAAGAAATAAATCACTGAGGACCATTTCAAATCCTTTGTGGAGCCAGGCAGGATATGCATAAGTGATGTCATTGAGTATATGAGGGTAGTATTCACCTGGAAAGAAGCCATGGACGGGATCCCAAGTGTGGGCAGAAATATCACTACCTGCATCCACTGGTCCAGTAGCTTAATTTATTTTAGTTACAAACAGAAACCAAGAACAAGTCTCAGTACAATACAATTATCCATCCCCATCCCTCCTGCTAAAGAAAGAATAAAAGGCTCAGAGAGTCTTAGGTAAAATTCTTCCTTTGGAGGTTTCCTTTAACATCTGAAGGCGGGGGGAGGGATAGTTTCCCTAAGGACCTAGACAAACAACCCTCTGAGGACTCAGGGGAGAGGTCCCCCTCCAGCACTCTGTCTCTTCCCCAAGAAAAACCTCTCTACCACCATCTCCCATTACCCCACAAGAGTGGGCCCAGATCACTGTAGAAGAGTTTGGGAATGGCAGGTAGGAATGAGTGGTCTCCCTGGATACAGGTCTTACGGCGCCACACAGTGCCTGGGGCTATCCCTCAAAGGAAAAGAGTGGTCAAACTACAGGGACTCCCCAGCCAGAAGGAAGAGGAACCAGAGCTAAAGGGACTCCAGGGTGGGGGAGGGGAGGCAATACAGTGCATTTCATCTTAGCTCATTTCAGGTGTTTAAGGAGCAGAAGAGGGGTGACAGCTTTCCCTCCAAGGCCCTCCTACTGTGGGGGAGAAGGCTGCACATCACAGACTCTACCTGACCCCCACCGCCCCCAAGCTGCTTCCAGGTAGATACTTGGAGCTTCTAGGAGCCAGGACTGACCCTGGACAGAAATCAGAGCAAAAGGCTGAAAAGGTGCCCTCCCCCTTCCCCAGTGCTGTGGCGAGGCTGGCCCTCACTTACACACGTTGACCCACTCTGTGACCTTGCACTCATCACACAGCACGTAGCAGCACCAGTGGAAGCGGCAATGACAGCGCTCGACTCGTGTCTGCCGGAGCAGGTTGTGCCCACGGCCACAGCACAGGCTGCCACAGCCATCCAGCAGGCGGCTGGTCTTATTGCAGGCCCGGCCCCGAGTGCCCGGGGAGCCCACGGCAGGGTCTCGCTCACAGAAGTCAGGCGACTTCTCAAAGTAGACCAGCTCTCCTGAGAGGCGACGGGGACGCAGGCGGGGCTGGAAGGCTCCGGAGTTGCGGTTGTGGGTATCGATGAAGATGGCCCGACCCAGCCGCTCCCTCAACGCCGCCCCCACTGCCCGGAACTCTGGGGCCGCCCTCCAGCAGGTCTTGAACTGGCAACTGCCCGACGTGCCATGGCACTTGCATTTCCGCTTCAGGTTTTCAGTCACCACCTAGAGCGGCAGAGGGAGGCGAGGTGAAGGGGACGGCAGCAAATGGGCAGAGCACAGAGGCACAGGAGAGGAGAGGGGACAGAGAGCACAGGGAAGGATAAATATAGGCGAGAACGACCATGGAATATCAGAAGAGAAAGGGCACTGAACGACTGGCTAATAGCCCAACTCCCTCATCTTCTGGCTGGAGAACTGAGCCCAGAGCAGAGTGATTTGCCCATCTTTAATCACTAGCTGGTGACAGAGACTCAGCTTAGGGAACTAGGTGGTAACAGAACTCAACTCCAGTTGTCCGGACTCCCAGTCCAGTGCTCTTTCCAGAGTGAGCACCAAAATGAGGAGTCTGACCCAAAGAACCCCTAAATTCTGTAGGGAGGCAGCTGTAATAATAGCTATTCTATCGTGTAATGAGCACCTACCTAGGACTACGCACTCAGCCGAGTGCTCCATTTGCTAGCTCCCTCTTAATGACAACGTAAGATAGATATCATTAGAGTCTTTTTACAGATGCAAAACTGAGGTTAAGTAACTTGAGGTCATCCAGATGGTGAGTGGCAATCACCCACCGCATCTCCTCCTCTCATTCTGCTGTGCCTCTCAAACTCTAGCCAGGCCTCGAAAGCTAAGGAGACCCAGGACAAGTTGCACACACATACCTGTCGCCCCACCCTTTGTTGTGGATTCGCATTCTTGCCTGGATTGTCCCGGGGAGCTTCCCTGGAATCCAAGAAATCCCGAGAGAACTTCTCTCCAAAGTCCATGTCATGGTTACAGCCACCCCATTCCCATGTGTCCTGGGGGCCAGGGCTGGGGCCTGAGCCGGGGCCAGGACTGGGCAGGGAGTGGGGGAAACTCTTGCCCCGGGACAGTGCCTGCAGCTGCAGTAGTTTGGCCCTCAGCCGATCCTGCTCACCACTGCCCTTCCAGCCGCAGCCGCAGCTCACCAGCTTGCCCAGGCTGCAGGCCGTGGCTACCGCGTGCATGACCCCTGCAGCCAGCATGGAGAAGGAAAAAGCACTCTCCCGGAAACCTGGGGATAAAAAGGGTGTGACGGGGGGGATAAGGTTGACAGGCAGCTGAGAGGGGGGAGGTGGAAGGAAATAAGCAGCCAACCCTTCAATTCCAGGAATTCCTAACTGGAATCCGACTTTGCCATTTACCAGCTGAATAACTGGGGAGAAAGTCACCGAGAAGAAAGGGAACAGAAGCACAGAGCCTCAGTTTCCTCATCTATTAAGGGCGGGGGGGGGGGGTGGTGGGGGTGGACTGAAGTGATCTCTGAGGCCATCCTGGTTCGGTTACTCTGGGATCTGCGGGTGTGGATGAAAGAGCTAGCTTGAGGCAAGACCCCAAGGGTTGGCAGGTGACTGAGAGGAGTCCCCGAGGTCTTTGAAGATTCGTTCACCGAGTTCTACATCTGAAAGCCTTAGAAATTCCCCAGGGAGCTTGGGTGGTGGGGTGGAAGCCGAGACCTTTGGGGGGGGTGTCTTTTTTTTTCTAAAGCGTCTTTTAACCAACGTTTGAAGCTTCCAGGGCTGGGGGCATCTCCACCCACCCCAATACCCCCAAAGCACGGGAACTGTGGAGCTGTCCTTCCCCTTTCCAGTTTCTAGTTTTATATTTTGCCCTTTGAGAACTGCCTTTATGTTTATCCTAACCTGCTATTACTCTATAAAATGCTGGGAGGGGGAGAGAGTGAGGGTGATTTTCCCTAGGGCCCTATTAAAATATTGGCTTCTTTGTTATGTTTTGGGGGTCACAGAGGCTCAAGATGACAACCCTTTCCCATGCTTCCCATTTGGGTATCAAAGCCTACATCAGGCCCTGTAGGGAAGGAGGGGTCTCTCACTTCCTTTTAGGTAGGGGCTTCCTTGAGCCCTGAGAGGATGAGAGACAGCACCTCTTTAGGGGCCGGGCCTCTCCCACCCCAGGATGCAGGGCTTCTGGCCCAGCCTCCCGCCCCCCCCCCCCACCTCCACCCTCCAGGGGTGAAGCTGTTTGCACACGTCTTGGGAATTCCCCCGCAGATGGCAGCTGCCTATTAACCCCGTAGTCCCTGAAGTACTGCCCCCAACCCTGGAGCTGAGCACAGAATGGATCTTTACTCCTCCAGGGAGGAAACTCGGGCATGGCCTGGCAAGAGGCAACGATGCCTTCCAGACCATACCTCCCAGACCAGACCAGCAGTGACCTGTTCTTCGCCCCTCCAGCCGTTCCTCACCTGCTCAGGTGAGAGCCACCTGGGGCCCCCACAGCACAGAGGAGGGGGCTGCTCCCCGGCTTCAAAGTCATCAGGGTCTTTGTTCCCAGCCTCTGCTCCTGGGAACCCCAGCAATTAGGGGAGTAGGTTTAACCCTTAAACGGTTGGGGGCGTCACCCCACCCCCGCTGAGGCTCTGGGGACACCAGCCTGGGCTTGTCCAGCGGGAGAGGGAGAGGGGAGAAAGTTTGAGGGAGGGAATGGGGGGGACGTTTGAAGCTTCCAGGGCTGGGGGCATCTCTTCCTCACAGGTGCAACCCAGACTGAGCCTGGTGGAGGCAGGAAAGGGGGGCCCTAGGGTAGGAGAGCCGCGACCCAGCTGCCTTGCCGGCAGCACGCAGGTGGAAGTCAGGAGCAGGGGCCCAGACGGGTGGCCAGGCCCAGCTCCGTGGCTCCCGGGGGGGAATTCCCAGAGAGGCCCCTCCCCGAGTCGTGAACCGGTCCCTTCCCGCCTCCGCTCGCCTCGGCCTGCCGCCCCCCCCCCCCCCCCCCCCCCCCCCCCGCCTCCTGCCTCCCGCCCCCAGCCCCAGAGGCGCAGACCCGCCCGGCCCGGCTCACCGCGCTTGAGGATGGCGCTGTGGTGCGGCAGGCGGCCGCCGCCCTCCAGCGCGGAGCAGTTCCAGCGCTGGTCGCGCAGCTGGTGCTGACACTCGTGGACCGCGATATGCAGGCCCTGAAGCGCGGATGCCGTCACGTCGGGGCTGCGCAGGCACAGGCCTAGCTGCCGTTTGCTCAGGCCCGACAGCGTCAAGCATACGGTGTTGGCGGTCAGCGGCGGCTCGCCGGGCAGCTTCAGGCCCAGAATCTCATTGCTGAGGGCCCTGGGAACGCAGGAGGCGTTTCGGGGTCTGTGGTCCAGGCCGCGCGCCCCCTCCGACTCCTCCGTCCCGGGTCGGGTGCTTGCAGCCTACGGCTCTCTCGAGGGCTGGGTGACAGGGGGGAATTGCTCACCGACTGCACAACGCCAGGAACAGGAGGACCCGCGAAGCCCGAGGGGCGGAGGCCGCGGCCGGGGCTCCTCCGGCATGTCGAAGCCCGGGCCCGAAGGCCCCGGTGGGCAGATCGATCACGGCCTGCGGGACAGAGAGACTTGGGCGCTCGGGAATAAGGTGGGCTCCCCCGAGCAACCAGGATTCCTAACTCACCAGTGCCACCCCAGTGACCCTCCACATTCCTCCGCAAACAAACAGTAAGAATCATCCCTTGATTCCCAGTCCCCGCACCCTGCGGGAAGACTTAGGGGCCTCGCAGCTGGGGCTTATGCAAGCGCACCTGGAGCTGGACCCAGCCAGACACAATGCCCGGCACACGACACACTCACGTGCAGACTCAGACACACCGACTCACAAACACCACTCCACCATCTTGCCCCCCGGGGCTCCCTCTTTAAGGGCCCCAGGACTGGCTTCCCTTGCCGATACAGTCTCGCTTTTAGGGTTAGGGGGCAGAATTGAGAGGCAGTTCTCCACCAACAGATCGCAGGATGTGGGGGAGGGTCACCTCCAGATGCCGTCGAGGGCAGGCACCCTCCGTGAGAAAGGTGGAGGAATGGGCTCCCAACCCCTCTCTACCCCCTTCTTCTGCAGTTGGGAGAGAGGGGAGGCTCCAGACAGGAGGGGAGGGGACCTGGTTCCCGCCTGTAAAGGACCGTAGCTCAGGCTGAGTCCTCTTCCTCCTCTGTGTTACCTTTCCTAACTAGTGTTCCCCTCCTTCCAGACGCCCATCTGTCTGGTCCCCTCTGGTCCCAGCCTCGGTCCCCAACCCCTTTGCTCTCGCGTTCATTGCCCTTCAGATCTGGGGGTATCCCTTTATTTGCTGTCTTCATCTCTGGCAATATCCCTGGCTCTCTCGGTGTCTCCGTGCCCCTGTGGGCGGATGCGTGTCTGTCTGTCTGTCTGTCTGTCTGACTGCCCGTGTGCCTGTCTCGGCCGCGTGTGCTCGTCCCTGCCCTCCCTGCTTTCCCGGCTCCGATACCTCCAGCTGCTCTGGTGCGGGGTCGCCACCGGCAGGGTTGGGTCGCCTGGGCTCGGGCTCTCAAACCGTGGGGAGACTGCCTCGGGTTCTGCCCCCTCGGCAGAGCCGCATTCTTCCAGGGTAGGGCCACTCCTCTTCGCTGCTTCCCAGCGCCGCCGCTGCAGCCGCCGGGAGGAAGGGAGGGAGGAAGGGAGGGAGTGATCGAGAAAGCTAGCGAGCGGTCTAGCAAAGAACTGGGGGCTCTGCTCTACTCTACTCGTGCCGAGCTCACAGGCGGCTCTGCTGCGGCTGACAGAGTGCGGCCCCCCTCCCCGAGCCCCGGGCATCCCCACCCCACTCCTCGCACCCCCCGCCTTGACCCAGGGAGCGCAGCCGCTCCCCCTCCTCCCAGCCTACACACACACCCTCTCCCCCGACGCCTGGGTTCACGCTTGGCCCCACTGAAGGGGGTGGTGACCAAAGTGCCTCTCACCTGCTCTGGGTAGCCAAGTCTGCAAGGAGGGTGCAGGGACCCAGACTAGGGAGATAGGAGCCTGGTCCCATGTGGTCATTTCTCTTTGCCTCAGTTTCCCCAAGGAGAGCTGGATGGCTGGAGAGTGCCTTTGACACGATGAAGCTGGAGCTGAGAATCAACTTCTCTCCCTGGACACTGCTGTGCAGAGCCCTGAGCCAGAGCGCACCACAAGGCACTCAGAGCCGGCAGGAAAAGCTCCCTTCTGGGTGGCTTGGCTTCCACCCACCTCTGAGCTCTGAGCCTGCCCCTTGGGAGGGGTCAGCCTTGGCCTCAGAGTTTGGTCCTAGCAGAGGCTCGGGTAGCCCCAAAGATCTTCAGCCTTCTCCTCTGCTTCCCTTGGCTTCCAGGCATCCTTGCCTGCGGAGTTCTCCTGCCCTTCCCAGGATCCCCCAGTCTGTACTTGGAGTGGCCCATATCGTCGCTCCATGCTTTCAGACGTGCTTCACATGGAATGAGGAGGGCCTTGGGATCTCAAACAGAGCCCAGCCTGAGGACAGCCAGGGAAAGAGTCCCATCTTGGGTGCACAGACCAGGACAAACCACCTTAGGGAGCTCCAGTGGCAGTGAAGGGGTTAGGCGCCACTGCGCTCCTGCCTGACTCACCCTCCCAGCTCTAACCACTGCGGGCTATTTTTGCCAGAGAGGGGCCCCAGGCTTCCCAGCCGCCCCCCGCCCCTGCCAGACCGCAGCCCAAGGCACGACTGGCCCCGCGCGCCTGAGGCTGGCACGTTGACCTCAGAGACAGGCCCCCTGGGGAAGCAGAGCCACGGGGCTGAAACCCACAGCCACAGTCATCTCTTCCTTGGTGGTGGCCATGCAGCTCGTCTGGGCAGCCAGCCTCCAGCCTGTGCTGCTGCAGAGCCTGCCCTGAGCTGCAGGGGGCACTGTTGTCTAGGGGGCAGAGCGGTCTGAGAGAGGTCAGTGACTTTGATCTGCCCGTGTATTTTTTATTGACCACCTTTATGTACCAGGTCTTGAGTAGGCTGGGGAGGTAAAAGTGCCCTGGTTCCTGACATGGCCAGCTCTGACCAGAAGAGGGTTTGCTTTTCTTGCTTTTGCACCTCCGGGGGCAGGGAAGCAGGAGAAGTAGCCCTATAGCCCCTGCCTCTTCTTCCTGTTTAGAGGCCAAGACCCAAACCATGTGTGGCTTTAGAGGCCACCAGAATCTGCAATCTCAGTAGCTTTCATCCTTACACCTGGATTCAGCGATCCTTGCCAACGTCCTTGTCCTTCTGCCTGCGTGTTAGCCTGGGACTCCACTCAGGTCCCTGGAGGAAGGGGACAAGGTTTCCTCTGCTCCTCTTCTCTTGTGGAGACCTCTTGGACATTTTTTTCTGATTTTTTCTTCTGATTCTACCCTTGTCAGGCTGTAGTGTAGTCAGGTGCCAAGGAATGGCCAGGGTCAGAACTACCACCATAGACTTCAACTTCTCAGTGACTCCAGGGCTCCCCAAGCTGGTCTGTCCAGGGGTCCATACTCCTGTTCCCTCTCCATGCAGAAGCTCAGCTCTGGGACAGAAGGCCACAGGCAGGCAGACTGGGTGGCCTGAACTGGCCCTCAGTGCCCTTGGCCCGACCGGCTGGCCTGAGCAATGACCCGCAGGCGGCTGGAGGGTGGTGGAGCAGGCGGGGTCTGGAGAGGGCTGCGGGTACACACCCATTGCCTAATACCCCAAGCACGCAGCCAGCTCCAGGAAAGGGGAGGGGCGGGAACCAGAGAGACCTTGACAGGGGTTGGGGGCCATGACAGGAGGGGGAAAGTGAGGGGCTGTCATTACTCTGGGAGGGAGTGGGAGCAAGCTGGTCCCTCCTTCCCTTCAATGAGAAGACTGGAGGGCTGCCTTCCCATCATGAGGATGGAGGGTGGGTGTAGCAAGAACAATCTGGGAAGAACACTGTAGCCCTGGAGGGCGGGGGTCAAAGAGAAGAGTGGGGGCCCCCGGGAGATTGGGGGATCGAGCAACCGAGGCGGTGGCTAATGCAGAGCAAAGCCTCGGGAACCTCCTCCTCCTCCCCCCCTCATGTTTGCCTTGGCCCGGGGTCCCGGGTGACTCATCTATTTGCTGAGCCGCTGATAGGGGCGGCCAGGCCCGGGGAACCAAATTATAGGCCCCAGGAGGGATGGATGCGCCCTCAGCGGTGAGCTCAGCTGTGCTGCCCACCCTCTGCCTGTCACGCCTTCTGTTGTAGCACCACAGGCCACCGCCCGGAGGCACCAAAGGGTCCACAGTCCGACTGCATCGGACTCTCAGGGAAAACCCCAAACAGTTGAGCAGTTGGCCCCAACAAATCTGCGGGATTACCCTAGAGAAAGCACTTTGCCCCCTTCTCTACCAGAGGCTGATGCCTTCCCAGCCCAAGGAGGCAGTGCCGCCTGCTGGTGCTTCAAAGGAAGGTAGGCTCTTCTGTCCGTGAACTCTCAGCCCTAGTTCCCTGCTTCCTCCCCACACCCAACATTAAAATAAAGCCCCTTTCCCCTCCAGTATCTCTCTCCCCTGTTCCTGCTCCAAGGAGGTGCTTTGCTACTGGTTTTCCACTTCAAGCCTTTAAAGTTATCCGTGGTCAAAAGTGATAGAAAAACAGAGCAAGGTTAAAGGAGATAGGTGGTGGGATTCTGCTTTATATAGGGGGATGGGAAAGGAAGTGAGGGAATGAACCCACGGAGATATCGGAGGACGGGCATTCCAGAAGTCAGAAAAGCAGGTGCAAAGATCTGGAGACAGGAACTCATTTGGGATGTTCAAGGAATTAGCAACTAGGCCAGTGCCGCCCAAGGGAGGAACCCACAGGGGAGATAACTGGTGCGCAATGAAGGAGCAAGATGGACCATATAGGGCTGTGGAGGCCACTGTAAAGATTTGCCTTTTTCTTTGAGTGAGATTGGGGATCATTGGAAAATTCCCAGCAGAGGAATGAAATGATCTGACCTTCTGTTTTGGAAAGAATGCCTCTGGCTGCTCTGTGGATAAGAGACTGGGGGGGGGCGGGAGCAAGATGGAGTGGCCATTACTGAGATGGGACCACTGAAGAAAGACCTGGTTAGGATGGGGAAGAATCAGGAGTTCAGTGTTTTCTGTTTGTTTTTTTTAATGTTTATCTATTTTCTAGAGAGAGACAGAGCATGAGCAGAGGAGGAGCAGAGAGAGGCGGAGACAGAATCTGAAGCAGGCTCCAAGCTCTGAGCTGTGAGCCGCAAGATCATGACCTGAGCTGAAGTCGGATGTTTAACCAACTGAGCCACCCAGGTGCCCCAGGAGTTCAGTTTTGAACATGTACATCTTGATATGCTTATTCAGTGTTAGGTGTGCAAGTCCAGAGTTTAGGGTTAAGGGCCAGAGAGATATAAATTAGGGACCATGAGACTGAATAGATCACCAAGAGAATGAGTGTATACCGGAAAGAAACTCCAAACTGAATTGGTGTATACTCTGAAGCTTAGAAATTGGGTATACAGGGTGCAACCAGATAGAAGACTGAGAAGGTGAGCAGCTAGGGAGGTAGGAATGGTGTTCTAGAAACCAAGTGAGAAAGTATTCCAAGAAGGAGAAAGTGTTCAACTCTGTCTGCTGTTCCTTAAAAGTTGGTTAGGAGGAGAGCCAACAGGTCATGGATGATTTTGATCAGGAGGTTGTAGCAGATTCAAAGAGGTGATCGGGGTGGAAAGAGGGAATAAAGAAAAGAAATTGGCGCTAGTGATTAAAGCAGCCCTTTTGAGCTTTTGCAGTAAAAGAGGGCTGAGAAATGGAGCAATCTCAGGAGGTAATGTGGCGTCGAATGAAGCTTTAGAGTTTTTAGAGGGGAGATATCACAGCATTTTGCCTGCTGATGGGTATGATCCAGCATAGAGGTAAATTGAAGAAACAAGAAGAAACAGGACAATTGATAGAGTAATGATTTGATCTAAATAGAAATTTGGGCCAAGTCATCATAGCATGACTCAGACTTAGAGCCCTTAGAGCTCACTTTTCTTCACTACTCCTGGTGGGGTGGAATGGTAGAACAAAGGATACCGGCTCCTCTTTTCTTCTTCTCCCACCTCTGCTTGTCACCAGGAGCCCACAGAAGGGCTTCCTGTCTTCCAGTGCATCTCCAGCTTCCATGGGGTTTTAATCAATCCACAGGCCAAGCACATGGCCCAGGCCCCAGTGGGAATAACATCCTAAGGGATGAAGGACAAGCTGCCCATGGTACTTTGTCTATTTACTTGAGCCTTCTGTGCTGGGTGCCCTCCGTAGAGACTACTGGATTTTGGATCTGGGGAGGATGCTGGGCCCAGAACATCTTGTCTCTCAGGGTCAAATCCTTGGGAGGGTCAGGTGCACTGGACTGGGCAATAGGCCTGGGAAGGATATTGCCCTCAAAAGTAACCTCCATCAGGGGGCACCTGGGTGGTTCAGTCAGTTAAGTGGCCGACTTCTCAGGTCATGATCTCTCAGTTCATGAGTTCGAGCCCCACATCGGGCTCTGTGCTGACAGCTCAGAGCCTGGACCCTGCTTCGGATTCTGTGTCTCCTTCTCTTTCTGACCCTCCCCCCACTTGCACTATGCCCCTCCCTCTCTCAAAAATAAATAAACACTAGGGCTCCTGGGTGCCTCAGTCGGTTGGGCGTCTGACTTCAGCTCAGGTCATGATCTCACGGCTTGTGGGTTCAAGCCCCTTGTCGGGCTCTGTGCTGACAGCTCGGAGCCTGGACCCTGCTTTGGATTCTGTGTCTCCCTCTCTCTCTGCCCTTCCTCTGCTCATGCTCTGTCTCTCTCAAAAATAAATAAACATGAATTTTTAAAAAATTAAAAACACTAAAATAACAAATTAAAAAAAACCTCCATCAGGCTTCATCTTGGTTAATAAGCATCTCATTTAAAATGGAGGTGCCTTTGGGGCACCTGGGTGGCTCAGTAGGTTAAGCATCTGACTTCGGCTCATGTCATGATTTCACAGTTGTGAGTTCGAGCCCCTCATCAGGCTCTGTGCTGACAGCTCAGAGCCTGGAGCCTACTTCAGATTCTGTGTCTCCCCCTCTCTCTCCCCCTCCCCTGCTCACACTCTGTGTCTCTCTGTCTCTTAGTATAAATAAACGTTAAAAAAATTTTTTAAATAAAAAATAAAATGGAGGTGCCCCAAGAAGATTAATTAAACTTATCAGACATGGACTCCTTAGAGTGATTTCCCTGCCTTTAATGGGATACCTGATCATTTCTGAGACTTAGAACTCTTCAGGATCAGACCTGGGTACATACTCAGTTAGAAAGCACCCTAAAAGCAGGGAGGTGAAAAGAGAGGATTCAAAAGGGAGACAGAAAGATCCTAAAAATATTTTTATTTATCTGTCAATTTTGAGATGGGGTCCATAGCTTATTTGTATTGCTACACACTCACAAAGTTGATTAGGTGGAAAGAGCATTGGCTTTGAGTCAAAAAGAGTTTTTTAAAGTTATTTATTTTTGAGAGAGAGAGAGAGAGAACACAGGGGAGGGGCAGGGAGACAGGGAGAGAGAGAATCTCAAGCAGGTTCTGAGCTGTTCAGCACAGAGCCTGACTCAGGGCTCGAACTCACGAACTATGAGATCATGACCTGAGCTGAAATCAAGAAATCAGACACGTAACCAACTGAGCCCCCCAGGCACCCCAGAGCAGAGTTTTAATTTGGGTCTACCAACTGTTCATTTTTTTAAGATTCTAATTTGAAGCTTACTATTTATTTATTTATTTATTTATTTATTTATTTATTTATTTATTTATTTTACATTGGTTCCATGCCCAAAGTGGGGCTTGAACTCAGGACCCTGAGATCAAGAGTCTCATGCTCTTCCCACTGAGCCAGACAGGTGCCCCTAAGATTTTGTTTTTAAGTAATCTCTACACCCACTGTAGGGCTCAAACTTACAACCCCAAGATCAAGAGTCACATGCACCAGCGACTCGGCCAGACACGTGCCCCATTTATTCATTCATTAGCTGTGTAGACCTGGACAACTTCTTAATCTATTTTTTTTCCCTCTGTAAAGTGAGAGAGAAGAGAGACATAAGGGAGGAGGTCCTCCCTCCTTGAGGGGCCATTTGTGTGTGGTGGTGAGGGCCATGATGACAAGCTGGTGGTGCTCCCCTATGCCCCAGTACAGGGGACAGCAGCCACTTCCTCTTCAATAGGAGGCCAAGGTAGCCTTGAAGCTGAATTGGAGTCCCTGGGAAAAAAGAGAAAGCCTACAATGGAGGAGATGCTTGCAAGCATTCGGGATATCTCAAATGTGGTGAGAGTGGAAAGAGCCAGAATTTTGCAAGAAGAGAGAACTTGGCAGAAAAAATCCAAAAGAAGCAGGACACGTGGAGGCACAAGTTCCCTATTCTGGGTTCAGCTCAGCCAGCAACTCTTCTCTTCCCAGCCCTCCCCACCCACCACGCACCCTGACATCCACTCCACTGCCCTTCCTGAGCCTAATCCACAGAGACTCAGCTACTCCAGGCTTGTCCATCTTGATGCCGCCTTGGTTGCAGCCTCAGGTCCCCTCCCCCGGTGACATGCACATGTTGATACATGCCACAGAGTGACACACCATAGGGTGACACAAGGTATACACGGCGAGAGTGACACATATATGCATAGTTAATCTCCCCACGCACACACACTCATCCACCCATCCACCCACCTCCGCAAACAGTCCCAGACACTCCATCCCTCAGTCAGTCTTTGGGTCTTTCCTGACAGTGGCCGCCACCTCCTTCCCGACACATAGATGATGCACTGCCCCAGGTGGTGGCTGTGACAAGATGACTCCACTGATCCCTCCCGACGTGAGCTACATGCCAAGATTCTTTGGAAAGTTCCCTAACGTCCCTCCTCAAAACATGGAGTTTCTCTCCATGAGGACACACACGAGTGTGCACCCTCAGAACACACTCACACATTCTCATATGCATTCACCCTTGCATTGTCCCACTTAGACACACACACACACACACACACACACACACACACACCATAGTCACTTGTGCACTCCTACCAGCCCACAAACACAAAACTGCCGCGGTCCCCGGTTTTCCTCTCTAGTGAACTTACCCCACAAACCCACCCTCAGGATTTCCCTGACCACGACCCCACTCCCAGTCTCCCCCTTATCCTTCCCTGTCCAGCCGTCGGGGGTTCCAAAGCAGGAGGCGTCTCCCCGGAGTCGCTGCCCAGAATCACAGCTTTCCTTCCTCTACTCAGCAGTGGGGAGAGAGAGGACGCCAGACGGGCCCAGGGTGACGTCGAGGGGACAGCCCCACAGCCGGTGGTGGCGAAGCGGCTGGGCTCCCGGCAGACTCTCCCTTTAGCACATTGTCGCCGCGCCCCCTGGCGGACGCTGGTCCCCGACGGGCTCCGGACGCGAAGAGGAGTGAGGCGGGCGCGCGTGGGAGGGCGTCCCAAGGGGAGGGGTCGGCGGGCCAGTGCAGGCCCGGGAGGCGGGAGCCACCGGGCAGGGGGCGGGGGTGAGCCCCGACGGCCAGCCCGTCAGCTCTCGCCTCAGACGGGCGGGAGCCACGGCCCCGCTCGCTGCCCATTGTCTGCGCCCCTGACCGGTGCGCCCTGGTGCCACGGTGCGGCCCGGCGGGCAGCCTCCTATCGTCACTTCAGCCAGCGCCGCAACTATAAGAGGCGGTGCCGCCCGCCGTGGCTGCCTCAGCCCACCAGCTGGGACCGCGAGCCATGCGCCCGCCGCCCGCCCCCAGGGCTGTTAGAGCCAGACTGCGAATTCTCGCCACCGCCGCCACCGCCGCGACCCGTCCCACCGTCGCGGGCAGCAGCCAAAGCCGCCCCAACTTCAGCACAGAGCAGGCGAGGCCGGGCAGGCCATGGGGCACTGGGCGCTGCTGCCGGCTGGGTTTCTGCTACGCTGTGGCTGGCGCTGGCCGCTCTGCCCGCAGCCCTGGCCGCCAACAGCAGTGGCCGATGGTGGTAAGTGAGCTGGTGCGGGGTCGCCACTTGTCCCGGGGCGCAGAGCCAGGGCCAGCCCCAGCCAGCTCCCACGCTCTGGGATCCGTCCGCAGACAGGCTCGCTCCACCGCACTGACTTCCCTCCGAGACACCGAGGGGCGCTCTGGAGCGGAGCTGCCCCAGAGAGAATCTAGTTCTGAGGAGGTGGGGTGAACGGTCCGCCCGCGGCGGCCCACGATACTCCCTCCAGGCAGGGAGCCCACTCCCATCTGGCACCGCCCTTCTCCCTTGAGCCCCAAACCCAGCCTCGCGGGGGTAGCCACACCACGGGTTTCCCTGCCTTGGAAGCGAAGGGCCAGGCCAGCGCTCAGAAAGGAAGGCGAGAGGAGGGTGGGACTCCTGAGCATTTCACCCCTGGGTGGGCATGGACTCCAGGCCAGGATTTCCTTGCCCAGGCTCCCGGGGAAGCAGTCTCTCAGAGTCAAGGTGGACATCTAGTCTTCAGGTTTACCATGCCTCCCCTGTCCAGTCCCCAGGCCCTGCACAACACTCTGGACGCCCATTCCTTTCAAACCAGTTAGCCAGGGAGCTCGGAGTCTTTACCTCATTATTGATCTCCTGCTGCTCTCTCAGGCAAATAGTCCCAGGAAGAGGACAGGGTAGACACGATCTTTTTGCTTAGGGAGCAGGTCCTCTACCAGAGCCTGAGCTCCTACCACGCATCTCACCAGGGGCATCGTGAACGTAGCCTCCTCCACGAACCTGCTGACCGACTCCAAGAGTCTACAACTGGTGCTCGAGCCCAGTCTTCAGCTGCTGAGCCGCAAACAGAGGAGGCTGATCCGCCAGAACCCGGGGATCCTGCACAGCGTGAGCGGGGGGCTGCAGAGCGCTGTGCGAGAGTGCAAGTGGCAGTTCCGCAACCGCCGCTGGAACTGCCCCACAGCTACGGGGCCCCACCTCTTCGGCAAGATCGTCAACCGAGGTGGGTACCCAGGGAAGCGACACTTCCGGGACCAGGGGAACGCAGGGTCACCCGCAGGGCAGGGGCGGGCGAGTGCAGGGAAGATGTCCCAGGCGCCTGCAGGGTTCCAGGATCAACCCGCCAAGAGCTTCGCGCCCAGCGCCAGCTCTACCAGGCGTTTGCAAGCCGTGCACCTCCGGCGCGAAGCTTAACTTTTCTGCGCCACTGCCCCAGCAAAAGCGAGTTCTGAGTCGTGGACGCCGGCTCGCCACCGTTTCCCCGGCCCCTCTCAAAGGCGCCTGGAAGCTGATCTCCGCGAGTGTGTCTTGCCTCCAGCCCAGCAAGGCTTGCATCGCCGACAGGGGCCGAAAGTTTGGGGCGCGGAGAGGTCTTGGCAAGTGCAGAGTTCTTCCCCTCCCCTCTTTTCAGTTTTTCCCTCTGGACCTGCCCCACTCCCACTGAGGAGCCAAATGCGCCCTGAGTCTCAGGAACGCGTGATTACAAGCGTGGACAGGGTTGCGTGCCCACGCACGTGCTTTCTCTAGGAGATCAGCTTCCCAACCCAGCCGGCCGCCGGCTCTCGGGACTCTAAGGGCGGAGTCAAGGGTCCCAAGCCCTCCACCGAGGAGGCTGGCAGCACCCCGCGTACCCCCTCGCTGATCCCCGCTCCCTTCCCTCACAGGCTGTCGGGAAACGGCGTTTATTTTCGCTATCACCTCCGCCGGGGTTACCCATTCGGTGGCGCGCTCCTGCTCAGAGGGCTCCATCGAGTCTTGCACGTGCGACTATCGGCGGCGCGGCCCTGGGGGCCCCGATTGGCACTGGGGGGGCTGCAGCGACAACATCGACTTCGGCCGCCTCTTCGGCAGGGAGTTTGTGGACTCCGGGGAGAAGGGGCGGGACCTGCGCTTCCTCATGAACCTTCACAACAACGAGGCTGGCCGCACGGTGAGCGGGCTTGAGGGGCTCCGCACGGAAGCGGAGTGGCGTGGCAGGGATCTCCGAGTCCCTGAGCAGGGGCTAACCTCGAACTTGGGGAGTGACGATCGGTGATAAGGCCAGGCGTCAGAGTAGGGAATCAGGAGAGGACGTCCCGAGGATGCAGGAGGTGTGGAAGGAAGGCAGAGAATGGAAGAGATAGTGGCTGAGGGCAGGTAGAACTGAAGACATTAGAAGTCATGGAACCCGTGGAATGTACTGCCTGCAGCCCTCCGTTGTACAGATTCAAAAAACGAGGCTTGGAGGCCGAGACCACTATCCCGCGTGGAGCAGTTGAGCTGGGGGTTCAAATCTCGGCGCGAGGGCTAAGCCTGGGCCTTGCTGAGGTCTGGCAGGGTCCGGGAGGGGGCGGTATCTGGGACGGTGGTGGCTCTGGCCCTGACAGTGCCCCGGGACACCCTTCTTCCTCCTTCCCCCCAGACTGTGTTCTCTGAGATGCGCCAGGAGTGCAAGTGCCACGGGATGTCGGGCTCGTGCACGGTGCGCACGTGCTGGATGCGGCTGCCCACGCTGCGCGCCGTGGGCGACGTGCTGCGCGACCGATTCGATGGCGCCTCGCGCGTCCTCTATGGCAACCGCGGCAGCAACCGCGCCTCGAGGGCGGAACTGCTGCGCCTGGAGCCCGAGGACCCGGCGCACAAGCCGCCCTCCCCCCACGACCTCGTCTACTTCGAGAAATCGCCCAATTTCTGCACGTACAGCGGACGCCTGGGAACGGCGGGGTACGGCCGGGGCGCGCCTGCAACAGCTCCTCGCCAGCGCTGGACGGCCTGCGAGCTGCTCTGCTGTGGCCGGGGCCACCGTACGCGCACACAGCGCGTCACCGAGCGCTGCAACTGCACCTTCCACTGGTGCTGCCACGTCAGCTGCCGCAACTGCACGCACACGCGCGTACTGCACGAGTGTCTGTGAGGACGCTTCGCGGACTCGCCCCCAGGAAGCGTTCCCCTCTAGCCCACCCGGATACGTGCCCACCCAGTCCCTCCAGCCACAACCCCCGCGATTCATACGTGCGCGATCATTTCTCCCACCTCCTCCTACCGGGGACTCCTGAAAACCACTTGCCTGGGCCGGCATGAACCCTCTTGCCATCCTGATGGACCTGCCCCGGACCTACCTCCCTCCCTCTCCCGGGAGACCCCTTGTTGCACTGCCCCCTGCTTGGCCAGGAGGTGAGAGAAGGATTGTTCCCTTCCCCGTGGGGGTCAGCTTCTGACCGTGTGGCTCTGCTTCCTCCACCGCGCCAGTGACCCCCCCCCCGCCTCTCTCCCTCCCCTTTATCCTCCGTTTTTTCTCCAGATCTTCTCACGCCCTTCCCATTCTCCTGCCAAGGGTGCAGACGCTGAACACACACCTGATCAGCAGGGCCTTTCTCCTCCCCACCTGCAACGGAACCGGGAGGTTCTAGGGTGAAAGGGCAGCTGTGGTGATGTGGAAAAGGAGGTTGGGGGACCCAGCAGAAATACCCCCATTCTCCCAGCCTCTGTCATGGAGCCATTGAACAGCTGTGAGCCATGCCTCCCTCACCCACCTCCTACCCCTTCCTGTCCTGCCTCCTCATCAGTGTGTAAATAATTTGCACTGAATCGTGGATACAAAGCCACGAGTTTGGTTGTTGTAAATAAAACTATTTATTGTGCTGGGTTCCGGCCTGGCTTGCAGAGACCACTTCCACCCCACCCCAATCCCTCTCCCTTCTCCTCTCCTTCTGCTCTCCAGCCTCTTCTGATCCCTCTCTTCCTCTCCCCAATTTCTCAAAGATGCCGTTGCCTACCGGAATCAGCATTTCCTTCCATTGTAGCTATTAGTGGCTCCCCACCCCCACCGATGTAGTATCTTCCTCCGCAGAATAAAATTTCTATTTTTATCAGTGACTTGGTGGCTTCTCCTTGAACCCAGAACACACCATTGCTTGCCTCTCTTAAATAGGCTACATTGTCGGGGGACTGGTTTCCCCGCCCTGCAAGAAGACCCTGAGATTCTGACCCTTGCATGACCTTAATGAGGCCCCTGGGGATCTAGGTCGTCAGGAGAACGTGGCCAGGAGCCAGGACACCCTGCAAGATTCTTCTTCCTATTTGAACACCAACCGGCTGTGTGATACTGGGCAAGTCCATAACTGCCTCAGTTTCTTCCCTTGATGAACAGGGATTAAACAAACAGGCAAACAAACTCTAAGCCTGCCTTTCCTTTCTGGAATTGTGAAAATAGCTACACCTGAGTGAAGCCACGACCCTGTTCTGAAAAGAACCCAAAGAAGAAAAGAGAAAGCCAAGCAGAAAGGGTGCTGCTGTAGAGCTTTCGGCCCCTGAAGCCTATTGGCTTCAGCTGTGGTCACGGCTTATTAGGACCTTATCACGTCCTTATTGGGACCCCAGCTCCCAACCTTGGGCTCAGGAGGATCCAGGTGACAGGTGATGGGTTCTAGCACCGGACCCAAAAGCTCAGAGACGACAGTGGGGGAGAAGAAGGGAGCTGGAGGGCTAGAATCCAACTAGAGGCTAGGGCTTAAACCAATGTGACCAGAAGGAAACCCAAGTGTGGTCCATAACCACACCATTAAGTTAGTCATTCCCATAAAGAGCCTGAAAGAGCACTGTTACTAATAACGCTCATACCTCCATGTGCACATTCACCAGAGTCGGCAGGAGTACTAATCCTGCCCACGCCCTGAACCTATCTCTAACCCTAATCCTCTGCCTGTCCCTAGATCTAGGTCTAACCTTAGCCTTAACCCTAACTTCAGACAACACTAACCCCTTCCTAAGCTCTAACGCTTGTCCCTAATCCTAAGACTTCCCCCCAGGGGAGGACCTAAAGGGCAGGGGGAGCTATGAAGCACCCCACCCCCCCAAGGGCAACAACTGATCCCAGATGGCTGGAGAATTTCCCCCTCTCCCTAGGATTCTTTTGCTGTGGTAGCTGCCTCCCACCTCTCCCTGGATGTGTGAACTCTGACCCCTGTTGGCCTTTGGGGTATGTGTGGGGGTAGGGGAGTGGAGCCAGGAGCTGCTCAACCCTGCAATGACATCCCTTTCCCTTTTTCTCCATCTGCCAAGCCAGCACCAGCTTAGCTCTCATGGGCAGCAGAGGGGGAGGAGTAGAAACCTTATTGATCCGGGGTAGAAGGCACCTCTCATAAGCCTTGGGTTTCCAGTAAAGAACCCCCTGCAGAGAATGTCCAGTCTATAATCCAATGAATTATTAGATCCCCCAGCTCCCAAAGCAAGAAGTGAATGGGATGCCAGAGGCAGGAGAGGGGGTTTGGGCCCCTACTGGACGATGCCCAGAGTTGGGGAGAGGCAGCGTTTGGGGAGCTGAAGGGTTGGCAGCTGTCCCCAAGCACTCTCACCTGATTCCTAACTCCAAGAGCTGGAATGGGTATCAGCTTTCAGGCCTAGAAGCTGGGGCCTCTGAGCTGAGCTGACACACAAGGGCTGAAGAAGGGTAAAGGGAAGCAATGAATCCTGTTCTGGTCCTAATTAGACTTTCAACAAACCTGTTGTTTTCTCAGCCTCAGTTACCTTGTCAATTGAACAGGGATGGTTGCCAGTGCTTAGACCTCTCCTTCAAGAAGGTGGTGAGGTTCAGATGAGGGTCATGTACGTGAAAACTCTGGCCACTTGAACACTTGCTGACGCCTCTTCTGTGCCAGGCGTGTGCCAAAGGCTGGGGTTACAGGGATGCGTGAGCCATCGTGCCTACCTGGAGAAGTTTATAGGGTGGCCAGGGAATCAAGCACATCGACTGGTATTGTCAGACGAAGAAGAGAGTGCAGTGAAGGCTCAGCGAAGTGTAAAGCCCTCTGCACACCCATGAGGTTTGATGAAAGACTCCCAGAATCAGTCCTCTGCATGGGAGCCCTCGCTTCCAGGGGCGGGGACTTCAAAGTGGGTAAGGAAGTGCAGAATGAGGCTGGGCCCTCAAGGGGCCATGCACCAAGAAAAAAGGTGTGTGTTGGGGGGGGTGGGGGGCAAGCAAAAGGGGTGTGGGATCTCTGCAAAGCATTACATAGAAGCTAATTCTTTTTCATGTTATGATCACCTGTGCCATTCTCACGAAGGGCTGTGCCTGGAAGGGTATCACCATAGGCAAGTGTTGTCAGGAATGGGCCTGATGCCCCAGCTCTGCCCTATCCACCCAGGCTACCCTTCCACCCACTTCTGATCTTCAGGTGCCAGGTGCCACACACCCAGGGGGATCTGAGGCTGCCAGGGACCCCGGACACATGGTTGGCCTCAGCGGGTGAGGGAGGCACTAGTCCTGAAATACCCTGGGGGGGGGGAGCGGAAAAGCTGAGAGGAGTGAGACGGCAGGCCTGCGCAGTCCCCAGGGGGTCAGCAAGCCGGCACCACACACACCCTGCCACACGCACCCTGGAAAAACCCTGTCAGTGGGGCTGCAAATACCCCAGGGTCTAGCACCCCCCCCTCCCCACCTCAGGCTGGCTCAGTCCTCCTCTCCAGGCTAGAGGGAGAAAAATAACAAAATGAGGAGAAAATAAGCTGTTTGGCTGTGGTGTGAGCAGGAATATCCATACAGAGCTGCCCACCACTCACCCTTACTCACTCTTTCCACACCCAGCCGGGGCGCCCAGCATGAGACAGACCACCCCCCTGCCCCCTCCCCCGTCTGGGCTAAAAGCAGACGCTGGTGAGCGAGCAGCAGGTTATAAATATGCCCAGGGAACTGCCGCCAACTCGCTCCCTTGTCATTCCCTGGGAGGGGATAGGGTGGGGTGGCTCCTAGGGAGGAGCCAGGGCTGTTCCTGGGGCCCAGGAGGAAGTGGGGCTTCCAAGAGGCTACTGCACTTTTTTTTTTTTTTTTTTGCCCTTTTCAAAGGGAAGGAACCCCCACCACTTCATTTTTCCTGGGCATTTGCTCATCTGCTCAGAGGTGGGGTTCCATCCTTCCCGGGCCACACTGAGGACCTCAGAAGGAAAGGGCCCAAGGCCACCCTGTGTCACGGTGCAGCCCGGCATCACTCCTCTTTCTCACACTCACTTACCCTCAGCAAAACCAGAGTTCATTCATTCATTCAACAGGCATTGACTGACGGCCTGCTGAGCACCAGGCCCGGGCATCAAAATACCTGGGAGCACAAGTGTCTGCACGTGTATGTGCACGCACGCACAGTGGCCCGGCTCCTGTGTGTTCACACCAGCACCGGTCCCTCTACGGACTTCTTGGCTTTAACCCGGCAGCCTCATCAGAAAGGGTAAAGCTTTAGGCTCCTTCCTGGTTCTGCCTCAGAGTAGGTTGGTGGAGGTGGAGGGTGTTGAGAGCAGGGCCCCTAAACATTCCTGCTTCCATTACTCCCCAGATAAATGAAGGGTCCTTTTTCTCCTCCTGCTCAATCATCTCCCAATGCAGGCGCCATGCCAGGAGAAAGAGCCACTTTGTGGGATGCCGGGGGCCACCTGCCCAGGCTGCCAGAGCCTCCTGCCTCCCAGTCACTTGCCAAGTAGGTGCCAAGCTGGGCAAAAGGGGGCAGTGCCACCCTGGGAAGCTTCCAGTTCTCCTCCCCCAAGGCCGAACCCCTCCCCTCTCCCTCCTCCCTCCTCCCTATTAATCCTCGGAAGTGAAGGGGCCGTCCCTGGCGGCCCCTCGGCCCTATTGTGGCCCCTCGCCCTCCTCGGCTGGCGTCTAATTAACTCCTCCTGCCCCCGGTTTTGTGTGCCCCCCTTACCCCACCTTGTCGGCCCCGCCCCTCCGCTCGGCCTGCTCCCCCCCACGGACATTCCAGGCCGGCCGGGCTGGTGTGCCAGGGCAACCAGGGCCGGACCAAGGCCTAATCCTCCCGCCGCCTGGCCCGGCTGGGGGAGCCCCACTCACCTCCCCGCTCTCTGGGGGCTGCCCGGCTCTGCTGCGGCGGAGACACACAATCAGGACAAAGGCGCAGCCCCCAGGGGGCTAACTCAGCCTTCACGCCCAGGTTGTGCGGCATTTGGGGAGTTTAATGAATTGTCCATCACGCCTTTCAGGGCCCGCCCGTCAGCCTGGATTAATCTTCGGAGCCCTGGTGGGGTAGGAGACACTAAGCCTGTATTTATTACTCTCCCATTGTCACTAATTGAGGTAATTATCTGTGACTCTGGCCTGGCCAACAATGCGGCATTCACTCCCGGGACCTCGATGGGCCTGGCTCCCACTCTCAGCACCAACCCTCCCTCCTCTCTTCTCCCAAACCCGCCAAGGGCTAAGTTGGGCCCTGGAGCATGTTGGGAAAGTGGACAATGTCCCACAATGCTTCACCTCTCAACCAGTGTCTCCCACTGCCACCACCATGGAGTCACAGCTAGGGAGAGGCCTGCCGCCCCCCCCCCCCCCCCGCCAAGGTAGATGAGAAAAAGAAGGCAGCCTGTCTAGGGACAGGTTTGGCTGGCAGAGCCCCCAGGCCACAGAGGGGCATGTTTCTGAGCTCTTTGGTTTTCTGGATACTCCAGCTCCTTACCTCTGGGTTGGTGACACCAGGATCTCATAGGGTCCTTCTGTGGATCCACATGAGTGGTCATGTTCCTATAATCTCCAGAGGTCTAGAATATTAGGAGGCCCTAATCCATAGCAGACGTACTCTCAGGAGGTCCCTAGAGCTGCTAGAGCTGACAGCGTGGCTATGGATGTGATGGGGGAGGTTGGGAGAAAGACTAGGAAAGGGCTGGTCAGGGAGCTCCGAGAGGGCAAGAGGAGTCATCCAAGGAGGCAGCATCTAAGGGTCACACTCATGTGGTCATGCAGCAACCATAGGGAGAAACTCAGATTTGGAGGGGTGAACAGTGCCAAAGAGTAGACTTCTCATGGAGATGGCTTCCCAGGTCAAGGGGATTGGCTTGGGGAGTGCGTGAGTGTGTGTGTGTGTGTGTGTGTGTGTGTGTGTGTGTGTGTGTAAATGAAAGAGAACGATAGCAAAAAAAAGATTTGGTTTTTGGTTAAGATTAGATGTCAAGCTCTTGAAGGCAGGGGCTATGATTGTTCACTGCTGTTTTTCCAAGAGCCTAACATTGTACCTGACACATAGTAGGTACTGTCACATGAATGAATGGATACATGAGGCTGGTACTTGCAGTGGGGTTGGGGGTCTGTTGGCTCTGCTTTTCCATAGCTGCACTTAGCCTTTTCATTCTGTCTCAGCACTTGCTGGAAGGAAATGTCTAGACCATCCAGGGACAGTTCTTGGATGGGCACTCCTCCAACTGCAAACATTTTAAGGACCTTGGCTGAACACAGAACTACAGTCAGAACAGCGCCACCTTGTGGTGCCTCTTGGAAGAGCTCCTGGAGAGACCAGCAAAGAAAGCAGGGGTTTATCCCTATGCTGGGGTGGGGGGTGGAAGGACACCAGGCAGCAGCCCCCTCTCCTCCCATTTATCTGACCCTGAATTGCTGTGCCAGTGTTCCTGTTACACAGTTTTATCATTTCTTCCTACCTTCTGACAGCATTTGCTGGGAGCCTGCTCCAGGCCCAGCTTGTAGTGGATACAGAGCTAAGTCAAAGGCACTACCCTTAAGTAGCTTATGGTCCAGCAGGAGATTCCACAACATAACAAGACCAACGAAGGGTGATCAAGCAGCAGAGAAAACAATGCTATAGGTGTTGAGGAGGCAACAGGGACATTCGCAGCTCAAAACCTCTCTGCCCCTCCCCTCTTCCTCAATCCCTCTCGCTAAAGCTCAAACGTTTTATCCTTGCTTTCCAGAGACACTTCATGATTTGGCTCACACACATCATTCCAAGGTCCTTGCTCCTCTGAATTCCCCACTGACTCTGTTCCCCGTGAAAGCTTTGGGCTTTCCCACCTCTCTACCTTTGCTCATGCCCTGGAAAGCACCTCTTCCCCATCTCCCCCTGTTGAAACCCATCTCAGGTGTCCCTCCCTACATTCAGCCCTTCTCATACCCCTTGGCAAAGTGGCCTTGCCTCCTGAAGCATCTTCTGGGTAGGGCTTTCATGAACAGCATGTACAGGCTGTCCCATGGATGGTTATCTGCGTGTTTCCTGTCCTCCTACTAGGCTTCCACCTTCCTGAGGACTGTGGGCTCTGTGCTTGGCATTCCTTGTAGCACTGAGCTAGGCATATCATATGTCCTCATTAAGAAAAGAGATGGATGGATGAATGGATGAGTGAATGGATGAACGAACAGATGGATAAATGGGTGAATGGATGGACAGAGGGATTGGTAGCTGGCTGGATAAATGGACAGGTGAGATGTATAGATGGATGCATGCATGCATGATGGATAGATGGATGGAGGAAGCAGCTATTCTTTAAAAGGACACAAAAAGGGGCACCTGGGTGGCTCAGTCAGTTAAGCATCTGATTTCGGCTCAGGTCGCAATCTGACGTTTGGTGAGTTCGAGTCATATCAGACTCACTGCTGTCAGCATGGAGCTCGAGCTCAAGCTCGCCTCGGCTCCTCTGTTCCCCTCTCTCTCTGCCCCTCCCCTGCTCGTGCTCTTTCTCTCAAAAATGAACAAACATTTTAAAAGTAATAATAAAATAAAAGGAGTCATAAAGGGGCACCTGGGTGGCACAGTCAGTTAAGCCTCCGACTCCTGACCCTGGCTCAGTTCATGATCTCATGGTTCGTGGGTTCGAGCCCCGCATCGGGCTCTGCACTGATGGTGCAGAGCCTGCTTGGGATTCTGTCTTTCCTTCCCTCCGCCCCTCCCCTTCTTGTTCTCTCTCTCTCTCAAAATAAATAAATTAATTTAAAAAAAAAAGGACCCATAAAAAGCTATGTAGTATCCGGGGCTCCAAGGGAGGAAGCTCCACCCCATGCCAAGACATGCAGGGGAGAGGACAGCAAGCAGACTGAGTCTTCCTTCACTAACAAATTCACCCTCAGTAAGCCATCTCTCAGAGTCCTTAGGTATATTCCCACTCCCAGAAGTCCTAGTCGGGGACCTTCTCCTTCCTTCATGCTTGCCTGGATCCTCAGGAAGGCCTTCATTAACATATATTATGTATACAGTCTACACTGTAATGCCTTTGTGGGTTTCCTCTCCCGCATCCCTCGCCCTATCTCACACAGAGATAGAGATCTCACCCTAGACCGGAAGCTCCCTTTAAACAGGAACCAGGTCTGAGTCTCTTGTGTGTCCCTACGGCCTGGCACACATGTTTAATGAATGAGTGAACAAATGAATGAGTGAATGCTCACCTTTCCCCACAGGCACACTTTGCACACTCCCTATAGACTCAGGTCCAGCCAGAACTCTCCTGGTTCTCTCCTCCTCATACCCCAGACACACACTCCTGACCCTGAATCCTCTAAAGTCCCATAATTACGGCCTGGTTCTTTGTTATCCATTTGTGACCGATCTAGGGAAGTTCCAGGGCTCCCACGAGAGTCTGAAAGGGGAAGGGGCCCGCTGGGCCTTTAAAGCCATATTAACTGGGCCCCGTTTGGGACAACAGGAAAGGGCTTCCCGGGAAGAACCTGGCTGTTGGGAGGGTAGTGTCCTGCTGCCCCAACCTGACCACGCCCTCCTGCGTCTGCTGTCCCTACACCTGACCTGTGAGGCTGTCCCAAGGTTGGGGGTGGTTGTGGCCTCCGTCTCAAGGCTGACCAGCTGGCAGACGCAGCCAGATTTAGAAGTCATTTTCGCAGCAGGGAGCCTCCAGCCTCCCACCCACAGTGCCACGCAGGGCCAGTCTGAGATATGGCTCACCAAGGGCTGGCCCCCAGACCTGCAGTCACTCCTCTCCTCCTCTCTATCCCTTTCTCCCCAGATCTTTAGCAGCTGGTGCTGACTCCACCCTTAGGCAAAGATGGAGGAAGTCCTGGGGAAGGGGTGTGGGTTGCATCGCCGCGCTAACTACCCAGAGGTTCCATGTACACCATTCACCCATTCAAGGGACTCTCTCCATCCCAGACGCCCCCCGCTCCTCTTGACCTGGCCTCTGCTGCCTGTCCCACCTCTTGCCCTATCTCTACTTCCCCATCCTCCTGTTCCTAAACCCCCAAATACTAATGAAATAGCTCTAGAGATAAATCATAATCAGAGCTTAACGCTTATGTATTACTTCCTATGTACCAGGCATTGTTCTAAGTGATTTTACATATTGAATCGTTTAATCCTTCCCACAGGCCTATAAGAAAGGCACTATTAATAACCCCATCTTATCACTGAGGACCCCAAGACGCAGGGAGGTTGAGTAATTGCCCAAGGTCACACAGCTGATGTGAGGTAGGGGCAAGATCTAAAGCCATGCTGCCAGGCCCCCGAGTCCATGCTCTAAACACCACACTACACCATTTCTCTGGTAACGGTAGTAGTGTGGGTGAGCTCTGAGAGCCTGGCCTCCTGGGTGTTCAGCCCCGAAGAGGCTTTCGCCGCATGGCGGAGTCTACCTCCCACTATCCTGCACGGCTCACCTCTTCTACTAGCCCAAGAGCCTGGAGCCCCTGGGCTGTAGCAAACCCCAGCCAGATGCTCTCACCACTGCCCTGGCCTTCCTCGGTCTTCCTCCTGGCCTGAAGGGCCGTTCTCTTCTCAAGCCCAGAGGCCCAAGGCCCATTCTCCCTAGTGGGCCAGCCTCACTGCAGCCTGCCCTCAGTTTTCACTCCTGCCTTTATCTTCTGTAAGTGCTCCGAATGTTCCCTCAACTCCAGTCTAAGCAGACCATTTGGGAATTTCCTACACATACTGTTTCCCCATATCCGTGTTCCCATTTTTGCTCTTCCCTCTACTTGGAACCCCTTTCCCCAGATTCTATTTCAGATGTCTCCTCCTTCGGGGAGCCTTTCCTGAGCTCATAAAATCCATACAATCTCCCTGGTTTGACTCCTTGTAGTACTTACCACTCCCTGCTCACTACTATCGTTATTTGTGTGTTTTCATCTTCACCCCCTTGTCAGGCAGGCCTTACTTACTCCTCTCTTTCCTGGAGCCCAACCCAGAGCCCGGTTCCTCTCAAGTGCTCAGTAAATGCTCAATAGTTAGAATCGACCTGTAGGTAGAAGGTAGACTGACCTTAGGAAACTCTGATCTCTGCCCAAAGTGAGGTGAACCTCACTTCCTTTACCTCCTCCCCAGCAAGAGCTAACTTGAAACCTGACTTTATGGGTCCCGGGCAGGTTCTGGGATGAACTCTCCAGGGTGATTCCGATCAATGCTCT
Source organism: Lynx canadensis (assembly GCF_007474595.2). NCBI lineage: Eukaryota > Metazoa > Chordata > Mammalia > Carnivora > Felidae > Lynx > Lynx canadensis. The sequence goes on from NC_044309.1 coordinate 75,441,056, forward strand.
CCCTTCAGGTTCAGAAGCCCGAGGAGACACTCCCCCCCTTCACTGAACCAAGGTCAGCTTGCCACAGGCTGTGGTCCAGCGCGACCTCCCAAACTGCCCTGCCTAGTCTGTCTGGTGAGGGTAGGGAGTGACATGGAGATAACGGGAGACCCAAATCAGAAGTGGTTTGAGAATGGGGCTGGGGCTCTGAACGCAGAGTTCGAGCTGGTGGACTCGTAGGGATGGGGGCAGAGGCGGGCGGGCCAGGACTCTGCGACTGAGTCTGGGCGAAGCCCCCGCGCCCGCCGAGTTGGCGGCTAAATTTACCCAGGCTGACTCAGCCCTTGCCCGGAATGGGGGGTGGGGGGAGTGCGCCGGGGCAGTGGGAAGAGCCAGCGGGGGTGGGGTGGGGGGCAAGGAAGGAAGAGTCCGGACTAGGGGAGACAGGGTTGAGCCGGGAGTTTCCATCCAAGAAAGGAGTCCCCCCAGCCCCCCACCAAGTGGGAAGAAACTGGAACCCTGGGGGAAGGACAACGGAGGGAGGGAGTAGGTCAGGTCGGTGAAAGGAAGAACATGCCAAGATTGGACAAAGGGAAGCTTAGATTTATTGAGCGCCTACTGTGTGCCAGGCACTGTGTAAGGCGCTTTACATACATTATCGCATAAAATCCTCACAACAACCCTGCGAGGTAGGTGTTTATAAACCCCCATTTGACAGATGAGGAAACTGAGGCTCAGGGAGGTGAAGTGATTTGGCCAAATTCTCATGGCTAGTAAATAGAGACAGAGCTCTCCAAGATGGTAGAGAAAAAAGACTTCAGTGTCTGGGTCCCAAGCCACTTGGCGTGGGTGAGTACAAAGAGGGGCTCCGCGCGCTCCAGAAGTCTAGAAGGCCAGAGGACTGCCCCCGACCTCACACGGCTGGAAGGCGGGGGACCCGCGCGCAGTAACTGGGAATCAACTGGTTAACTAGCAGTGCCTGGGTACGGGGCGGGGGACTCGGGAATTAGCTACTGGGGAAATCCGCGACCTGCGCGCGCCCCATAGTGGCTACAGCGAGTATCACACCCCACACCTACAGGCTTTTGGGGACCAGCCTCCCTCTTCCTTCCCTGGCCAAGGTTTCTGGAAGAGGCAGAGACGCAAGAAATTTTCAGGGTTCTTTCAGATGAGTGATACCACCGGGGTGTGAAATTGTGGTAACAATTCATAGCATCACTAAGGAACACTGGGGAGGAGGAAAAGGGGAAGGCCTAAAGAGGTCCCAAGCTGATTCACTGGCTGCCTTCCCTCCCCAGCTCAGACCACTGCAGGCCAGGGACAGTGACAAGGCCACACTCCTGCTCTGCTTTGGGGAGCCCTCACCTAAACGTAAGATACTGGGATAGAAGCCCTCACCCACTCACTCAGATCTTCTGCAAACCTTGGACAATCTCTTGAGTTGTGAACGAGTGCAGGTGAAAATGAAGCCACCCAGGGACACTCAGACTCCGTACATTTATTCCTAATTCTCTTTCTCGGCCGGTGGAGGAGAGGATAAGATACAAATCCTCCCCCAAGGATCCAAAACATCAGAGATGATGTTAGGACTCCCTCATTTTACATATTAGTAGGCCTGGAGAAGGGAAGTGACTTGCCTAAGGTCACCCAGCAGTCAGTGTCAGAGTTGGGATTGGAACCTTGTTTGGGGCCTTGTGACACCAAAGTAAGCCCTCTTCCTGTTTTGCTGGTTGCTTCTGGGTCCCTTCCTCTTCTGCCAAAGGCCTCTATGTCACCTGGTCACCTCACTCAGAAGCCTCTTCCATCACTTTCCCCCTCCAGCCCAGAGGCTCCGCCCTAAGTTGCCCTCCTATGACTATACCATCCCTGCCCTCCCTCCTGGTCCTGGCTAGGTCTCTCTGCTCAGCTCCACAACTAGTTCATCTGCCCCTGGTGAAGGTTTTACCCCAGTGCCCTGAATGGAGCAGGGATTAAAGTCAACTGCTCATCCTCGCCTCTCCCGGAAAGGAAAGGAAGGGAAAGGAAAGTAAGAAAGGAAAGGACAAAGAAAAGAAAAAAAAAGAAAAAGAAACCATGAATTGCCACATGCTCCCTTTCCTTTCAATCGGGCGGCTGCTATTTCAAGTGTGGGAACGGCTATGGGTAAGGGGTACAAGGAAGTCTGTGAGGAAGAAAGAGGACCAGTGGGCCCCAAAGATGGAAAGGTTGGGGAACACAAATACAAGAAAGGGCCTCTCACTGCTGCTCCCTACTTCCCTGTGGCATCCCCTTAGTGTCCCTTTCTCCGAAGAAGGCCTCCTCGGTTCGGTTGATGACATCTAGAATCTCTCGGATACTGTCGCTCAGCTCTGCCGTCTTCCCGCCTTCCCCGGGCCGGGGCCGCTCATTTCGCCAGGAGGCGCCCGAGGCTTCGGTGTCGCTTCCATCAGAAGAGCCGCTGTGGACGCTGAGCTCCGCAGCTTCGTCTGAGTCCGAGTCCGGGGCAGTGTGACGCCGGATGCGGGACACGGCTTCCCGCAGGGCCCCGGCGTAGGGCCCTGGGGTCCGCGCCCAGCCCCGGCCCGCGCGCCGCGGGACAGCCGCCACTTCCTCCGAGCCCTCGGCACTGCCCGCACCTCCCGAAGCCGGTGGGCCTAAGACCGAGCGCTCTGGGCTACCTGGCTGCGTGGGGGCGTCCTGCAGGTTTACTTCGCCAACCGGGAGCCCCAAGATGCGCGAGGCGCGCTCCTCCAAGGAGGAGTCCGGGGGCTTCCCGCCCTCAGCTTCGAACCCTCGCCCCCCACCGAGCTGGTGTGAAAGGCGACTGCTCAACAGCAGTTTTTGGCATGGGGAGGGAAAGGCCGCGACTCCCTCGACCTCTTCCTTGTTGGGCTTCGGTTGGTTAGGGGCATCCCCCCCGACGCGCGGCACCCCATTGGGCAGAAGCTGTACATGCTGGGTTCGAGGGGTTGGAACGTACTGGGAGCGTATCACCACGCACGTGGCGTCAATGACAAAGACGCCTTCTCCCCGAGCAGGGCCGCGGGAGCTGCGGGGCAGGGTGTGGGCGCGGCGGGCCCCTTTCCAACCCTCCAAGGTCTCAGGTCCTGCCCCCTCTCTATGACCCAGGGACTCTCTCCATCCAGTGCCTCCTGGAGCCCAGGGTCTGGGGAGGGTCTGGCTATGTCGCGGTGGCTGCCTTTTAAGGGAGGGAATCCAGCATTTGGGGAGCCAGCTCTGTTCCCTACTTTCTTTCCCTTCCCCGGGGCCCTTGAGATGGGGCCTGGACCTGGGAGCGGGACGCGGTGGGCTGGGAGTCGCAGCGGCCAACCCCGCAGGAGCTGTCTCCGAGCTTGGGCTCCCAGCAGCTTTGGCTTGGGGATGGCTGTCACTACCACTATTCGGGCCGGCACTAGCCAGCCCCAGGCTTTTCTCCACGGCCCCTTTGCCGGACTCCAGCCTTGGCCTGGCTGTTCCACAGCCTGGGGATCCCCCCAGGAGACCCCGTCCCTGTCGGAGACCCCAAGCCCCGAGGACGTCCCGATAGATCCGAGGATCCAGCCTCTTCTTTGTGAACCCTCCCTCTGTCCTGGCCGGAGTCGGAGCACAGGCTGCTGAGGCGGGCGCCTGGGAGGGCTCGGGGCCTCGCTTAGACCCCAAGGTCCTGTGGGGGCCTTCGTAAGAAGGTGGAGCCACGTAGGGTGGCGGGCGGTCCCAGCGTCGTCGCAGGGCCGTCCCGGCTGCGCCCCTTAGCAGCAGGTGTGCCTCGTAGCTGGGGGGCCCTGACCGCCTACCTCCCCAGGGCCCCGCCCACGCCGCCCCTGGGTCGCTCTGAGGCTGCGCGGATGGACGGGGCGGTCGCCCCGCCAGCCCCAGGCGCTCGGGTCGTGAAGGAGCTGAGGGCCCTACAGGCTGGGCCACCCGAGGGGCGTTCCGAGGTTCCGGGCGGGGCCGACCGAGGGGGCTCCTTCGGGCCCCACCAGCCTTGCGCCTTTTTCGCTCGGTCTCCTTGGCCTCCCGCTCTTGCGATGCCGCTTTCCTTTTCTCTTGCTCCCGGGCTCGGGCCTCGGCCGGGGGCCCCGCCCGCCAGTTGGTCGCCTCCTGCAGCACCCTGGAGGCCCAGGGACGGCGGGGCGGCGGTTCAGGGGATCCCGAGCGCGGCCCACACCTGGGACAATGAGCAGGAACCCAGGTGAGCAGTTTGTGGGGGAAGGGGGCCGAAATCCGGGGAGCTGGGAGCACTGGAGACCATTTGGGGCAGGTGTGTGGAGGGGTGTGTGTGAGTGTGTGTGCGTGTGCACGTGCGTATACGTTAGGGCTGAAGTCGAAGCCGGACTCCTCACCATCTCTCCATGCACACTTTAACAGCGTCTGCCCCATCTCACCTCTTGCCCTTCCTCACACCCACTCCTGCCCCCCAAAACAATGCGGGACGAGTCAGGCCCCAGCCCTCGGGATGGGGTGGGGGGAGGCGTGGGAAAGAGAAGGGGGACCAGCAGCACTGGCTGGTGCCTGCGGGGAGGTCCGGACCCCACTCCCCGCCCCACCACTCTCTTCCCGTCACCCCTCCTTCACTCACGTGCGGCTCTGGGGCCCACGGGCCCAGTGGCTGGCTTGGAAGTCCATGGGCTGTCGAGGAGGGGCGCGGCGACTATAATGACAGGAAATTGTCTTCACTTCGATCACCAGCAGCTTGGATTTCTGCACCCAGAGGCAGCTGCCAGACTCCTCATCCTGGGGCTCCCGGGGGCTGTCGGGCCCCTCGGAGAATAGCTGGCCATCCAGCATCCTGCCCCACCCCACCCCGGCCCCCCACCCTCCCACCCGCCCCGAGAGCCCCCTCCCAGCCCGAGGAGCCGGCGCCCACTGCAGAGCGAACGGGGCCAGAGACTGGGGACTATATATACCCGGGCACACGTGTGTGCCTGTCTGTGTGTGTGTGCGCGCGCGCATGTGACACGGCGCGGCGCGGACGGCACAGCGCTGTTACCTCCCCCATGTGCACGGCCGCCCCCTGGGGCCCAGGATTGGGCGCCCCTTCCCATTGCTCATGTCCCCCAAGCCTGATGGGACCTGCGTGAGTGGGCAGGGGACTTCTAATTCTTGCCAAGCTGACGGTGCCCCTCCCCCACCCCCATTTCTTCAAGCTTCCTGTCGTTTTAATCCTTCCCTCTTCTGCTTGTCGGGGTGCCTGACCACCAGGGTTCTGCCTCTGACTTCCTGCCTCGGATTTCAGTTTCCCGGACAGGGAGGTGATGGGAATGGAAGTCAAGGTCTCTGCCTGCCACTCTCCGCTGGTTTCCATGGGGTTGGGGTGCAGGGGGTCTATTTTTAGCGGCAGTGGCTGTTCGGGTGCAGAGAGATGAGTAACCAGCTTCCATGCGGTGGAGGGAGGAGGCGGTGGTTTTCACACAGCTTTTATGTGACTCTGGGGGAGAGCTGCCTCCCCCAAGCCCAGAAAGGGTAACCTCCACACCCTTAACTCCTTACCCTCTCAGTGTTGCAGCCCAGGGCTGCTTGTACAGCTGCACACAGGAGTCTGTCTTGGCCATCCTAACTGTCCCACACTCCTGTTCCACATGTTTGTCCTTGGGGACCTATGGAGCCCTCTCCCCGCAGCAGGCTCTCTCCCCCAATCCAGGAGCCAGGACTTGGGGGTCATACTGTTCTGTGCCCACACAGCTCTGCTGAGCCTTATGGAGGACAGACCACGGTGGTTATGCATTTGCACCCTTTCAGAAGTGATGGAGGAGGAATACTGTGCTCTCTTGGCAAAACCAACCCCCTAGCAACTGAAATGATGAAAGTGGCCCCCACTTCCCAGGGTAGAGCTTCCCCTCACCACTACCACAATCCCTGGCTCACTTCCCCCCCACCTGAAGTGGTGCTTAAGATGGTCACCTTTTAGGATCATTCTGTCCCAGGGGCAGAAGGTGTTGCTTACATCTACATGATCCCTCCCCCCAAGCCTATACCAGGTGTCCCCTGATTCACCATGGTAATGTTAGTGGCAGCACAGCCCACGCCAACCCTTCCATGCAGAGACTTAGCAACCATGCCTGGCAACCATGGCAGCAGCTCCAGTGGAGGAGACGGGTGCAGGGAGGTGGGAGAAGAGTGTGTATGGCAATGGTTGCTGAGGAAGAAGGGATAATTTGCCTCTTCTAAGAGGACTAAGTAAGAATAAGCTATGAGGCTCCTCAATTTTGTCCCTTATCTTTCCTTCTACTCCATTCTCAGATTCTGAGACTGATTGGTTGGGTTTTAGGGGAGAATGGGAGAGGCAAAAGATCATGCAGCCCTTTGGGTACAGACCCTTCCTTTTACAAAGATGGAGCCAGAAGGGTGTTGTGGGGCAGAGATGGACTTACTGAGAACCAGAACAATCAAACCCAGGCTCCCTGCTCCCCAATATGGACCTTTAAGATAACCCAAACAGCCCCTATTCCAACCATTGGAGGCCCCTCCCCCCTCCCCAGACCCTTCACACACCTACCAGCTCTGCACACTGGTGGCTCTTTGCTCCACAGTGCTTCCTTCCACCTAGGTCCCACCAGAGTCCTAAGGCTTTTTAAAGCCCTTGCCTCCTCCCTAGACAAACTCTCCATGATGGAATGTGACATAAGGAGACATCTGTCCTTTCCATCATGCACTCAACACCCCCCCACATAAACATACCCTAATTCTAATAACTTGGAAGCCTCCCTCCCCCAAGTCTGGGAATGTGCTGTAAGCTGTGAAGAAGAGAATGCAGAAGCAGGGACTTTCTCCAGAGCCAAGATGGGGGCCCTGACAGATGCCTTGAAACTCTTGCGCATGTGCCGTCAGGAAACCTACTTTGGAGGAACCAATATAGTATGTCAGGGTTCATCAGAGTTCTTAGGTACAGTGTGCGTACGGCAAGGAATTACTCCAAGATTGCTTCTGGTCTTGAGCAGGAAACGGTATCAAACCTACAAGTCAGTGGTGAGATGGCACCCAAAATCTGGCTCATGCCCAACAGTCTAGCAGTCCTTATGGTGTTTGGTATTGACTATTTTGGCCCACACGGTTTCAGCACAGGTAAAGAGCCTGCTCCCCACAACCCTCACCCTCCAGCTCATTCGCACGTTGGCTGAATGGCAAGGCATTTTGTGGGTTCAAAGACAGTGCCAGCTCAGCAAAATTCAAACACAGAGTCCAACCTTCCCTGAGAAAAGTTGATGACTGTGGCATGTCTCTCTGCCTAAAGAAGACCTCAGTCTCTCTACTCTCTGGAGACAAAATACTATTATGAGATTTTCCTGGGGTCCAGCTATGGTTCAGGCAGAGGGGAAAGTGAGGTAACAAGGAGAATTTCTGGGAATAGGCTGGGAAAGGTAGTAAGTCTAGCACAGTAGTAAAGAGCAGGAGCTCTGGGGCCAGACTGTTGGGTTCAAATCCTAGCTCTACATTTTATTAGATGTGTGGCCTTGAGCTGGTTCTTAGTCTTCTGTGCCTCAGTTTTTTAAAAAAATTTTTTTTTCAACGTTTTATTTATTTTTGGGACAGAGAGAGACAGAGCACGAATGGGGGAGGGGCAGAGAGAGAGGGAGACACAGAACCGGAAACAGGCTCCAGGCTCTGAGCCATCAGCCCAGAGCCCGACGCGGGGCTCGAACTCACGGACCGCGAGATCGTGACCTGGCTGAAGTCGGACGCTTAACCGACTGCGCCACCCAGGCGCCCCTGTGCCTCAGTTTTTTTGAACAATCTGTAAAACTGGAATCATGCCTACCATTGTTCTGAGGATTAAATGAATTAATATATGTAAGGCACAGAGAATGGTGCCTGACACAATTATCTGTGTGTGTGTGTGTGTGTGTGTGTGTGTGTGTGTGTGTATACATGTGCCATTATTCTGTTGTTGTCAATAATGAGTTAAAGAAGCCATATGAAGTAGGACGTTTGAGCACAGTGTCTATCAACTACAAGAATCAAAAACACTGCAATACCATGAAGAGGTTCCTGTCATTTTAATTACGTTTGCCATGAAAAGCAATAACCTCAGCTAATCACTCTGCCCTCCTCCTCTTCCTAACCCCCACCTCCCTTCATATGCACACAGCACAGGAACCCAAAGGCCCTCCTCCCCACAATCCTCCCCACTGCCATTATGGGAAGAAATGTCACTAAATGGACTCAGCCTCCTCCATACAGCATTTAACAGGATAAATAAAAATACCTTTAGAAGGGGTTTGTTGTGCTATTATCTCAGGGTGGAGTCAGGGGCAAAGGCAGAGGCAAAGGCTGGGTGAGGTTTGGGGATCTCTTAGAGATCAGAATTTGCTTGAGGGGCACACAGCCCATCATTCACCCAGTAAGGGGGATATGTCTAAGAAGGCAGGGGCTAAGATGGGCTAGGCTGTATGTGTGAGGATAAGGACAGCTAAAAATCCATTCTCCTTCCTCCCCCCACACCTTCCCCAGCTCCCAGGGAGTCCCAGGTAGGGGGCTCCCAAGCAGAGAACAGAGTTACAATTCTCTTAAGGTTTCATCTGTGGTTCCTAGAACTGTGGGCAGGCAGTGAGAGGGGTATGTCCCCTGGTGCTGCCTGACCCGTTCCCCAGCTCAGGGCTTCTCTCCTCCTGTGAGCACCAGGGCCTGCAGGATGTCAGACAGTGATACAATCCCCTTGACCACATCATTCTCATCTACCACTACAAGTCGGTGAACCTGCGTGAAGCAACACAGGAGAAAAGGGATTTTAGTAACGGCCTCAGTTAGGATGAGCCCTTCAACCCCGACTCTTCTTGCCAAACCCCACACTCAAAGCTGCTTCCCCCAGCTCCTTCTGGGTCACTGGCCTCCCTACCTCTGCTTCCACCAGCCTGTTGATGATGGTCTCCAGAGTCTCATGCAGGTAACACTTGAGGACACCCTCAAAGTAATGTGATCGATGTTGGAGGGCTTTCGTCACAGACACATCTAAGTTGTTGTAGGTCTTTTCTGCTGCCAGATTCTGGGGAGAGAGAGGAAGGTGCTTGCAGGAAGCAAGGGAGCCAGCCCCCAACCCCTGACCCCACCCACCTACACCAGAGGGATTTAGGGTAGTTGTCAGTCATGCCCACAAGCCACACCCAACTCATTCAATTCCTTTTCAAATAGGATTCAAAAGTTTGGAAGCTTCTAAAACCCTTAGGTCCCAGAAGAGACTCTCTTCTACTCCCTCTCCACATTCAATACCCCACCCCTTTCCCTACCTCCCAGCCCCTCCACAATCACTCACGATAACATCAAACTTGGAGTAGATGTCCACCACACGCCCTAGGGGGACAGAGGCAGCTCAGCAAGGAGGATCTGGCATCCAAGGCTCCCCCTGCCTATAGCATCGCCCTCCGGGCTGAGCTGACGGACAGATTTTCCCAGAACCACCCTGGCTTCCCTGGAGCCCTCCCTCTTCTTCTGTGAAATCTCTCACCTTTCTCGTCTACTACTGGCAGTGCTGAAACTCGGTGTTGTACAAAGATGCCCAGAGCCACGTAGACAGGGGTGGTGGTGCGGACCATAGCAATGTTAGCATAGGTGCCAATCTGTAGCTCTTCCAGAGACTTAGACATGAACTCTGGCTTGGGGAACTCAGTGATCTGAGGAGAAAACCATCAGCTTGATCTTGAAGGCTCCCCAAACCACCCCTGGATACCCCTCCAACCTTGTATATAAGGAGTAAAAACCAGGCTGAGGACACTTACAAACAGTTTGAGGAACTTGAGGATACGCTTGTGGGTAAGGATGTACAAGGTGTTGCCTGATTCTGGGTCAATAACTGGCAGCCTGTGGATCTTGTTTCGAATTAATGAAGAGACAGCATCAAACAAGCTGTGGGAAGGTGGGGAATAAAGATAAGTCCGCAGTGCTGAGCCCAAGGTGGGTAAACAGCTTTTAAGAACATATTTACAAAGAGGGAAAACTGGTGACTGGGAGAGGACAGCAGTGTTCAAACCAGACCTAAAGAGTGTGTGAGTGTGTGTGTGTGCGCGTGTGTGTGTATGTGTGTTTGTGAGGAGCATCTTTTCTCTCTTCTGCCTCTAGATCTCTGGGTATCTAAAGCTTTAGCTACGCTGGTGGCAAGGCTCTTCCCTTTCTGGACAAATGGGTAGCTAGAACTCACCTGGCATTAGGAGAAATGCAGACAAGTGGTTTGAAGGAGTCCTGTAGGTACACCTCTGAAGGGAAAAGGGAGGTTCACAAAATACCAGTATGGAAAACCACTTCCCACTAAACTCTCCATCCCATTTTCTTTTTACAACCCCCAATTCTCTACATACCTCTCCAAGTTTCTATCTTGTGTTCTTCCAGCTCATAGATCTGTACCTGGAAGCAGAAGCAACAGAACTTGAGACTTGATCTCTCTGCTGCATTAACCCCTTGTAGTTTCCTTGGGAGAAAGGAACTGAGAATGGGGGACTCTGGGTAGGGAAAGTGGTTTTGGTCATTGCGCTAAGGTTCCTTACCAAGGCTGATTTATAGTAGCGATGCAGGATATTGATGAAATCGGTGATGGTCAGCATGCCTAGAAGCCAAGACAAGATCCTTCAGCACTGTTCAAAGCTTCTCTCCCTGCCCAGCACAAGATGCCAATAATTCTGTGTTCCAGAAACTTTTGCTTACCCACAAAACTTTGCTTCTTACTATCCCACAAAGGGGCAGCCCGTACACCATTAGTCACCAAAGCAAAGAAAGCTTTCTTCACCTGTAGTCAAAAAAAGTAATAATCACAAAGGAAAATTCACAGGGTGCAGGACTTTAAAAGAAAGGGGTTGGGTATGCTGGGGAAAACATGAGACTAAACCCATATAAGGACAGGGATATTACCCTTAGGATGAGACAGGATGAAAGTTTTTGAACCAGAGGCTCCTAGGAAGGGGGATGGGAGAAGAGGATTTCACCCACCTGCAGGGAAGTATCAAATACAACCAATTTGGAGCTTGTGGGAATCAGGTCATAGCAGCGATGAGACTTCATGAAGGAAGTATACACACTATTGTTGGATTCTGGGGTCTCTGCATAGGGTGGGATAGTTAGAAGCTTCCTTCCATGCATCAACTCACAATCAAAAGAGGCAGAAAATAAAAGTGTAGTTGTTCAAATATTTAGAGGCTGATTTTTTTTTATAAGGCCCCCTTGTCTATCTATTTTGTTCCTATTCCCACAAAACCTGGATAAACCTGTTAGAAACCATTTCATTCAACCCCCGACTCCAGGTAGGGCTATATTTATTGGCTCCTTATGCAAAAGATGGCTGACTAAAACAGAAAGTCTATAATATCTATCATTAACCTGTTTAGTCTAAAAGTTTTTTTCTCATCTTTAACTCAAATTTTCCCTTTCATATGTTTAAGCGCATTTTCACTTGTTCTCTTTTCTCAGTGAAGATGTAATTAAGCTTCTTAAAATTCAAGTAAGCTTCTTAAAATTCTTCTAAGACCTACAGATGAGAAAGTCCTGGTCCAAGTTGGGCCATTTTAGATCAACATTCAGTTGGAGCCCAGTGCTCAATTAACCTGGCCCAAAACACCCCGAGAGTCCATCTTGGGATGACCCTGTGAATCAGAAATCATCTCACCTACTCTAGGCCAATGGGAGACCCTGGATGTGTTTACTTGTCTATTCCTCGGATTTTAATTGCTTGCTTTAAACTGGAGAAGCAACCCACAAAATAATAACCTGAATGTGCTATGTACTATGCTATGTGTACTTTAAAAATATGACATCATTTAATCCTCACAGATTGACAGTAAATCTGGAAAGCAAATACTGTCCTCATTTTTCAGATGAGAAAACAGGTAGGAAGCAGTTAAATAAACTGTTCAAGGTCACACCATTAGTAAGTGACAAGAAAGACTTAAACACAGACCTACCTGATGCCAAAGTTCATGATCTTAAATCCTATGCCAGTTGTTTGTTTTTAATTTTTAACCAGTCATACAGATACACAGTTTAAAGAATCAAATAGTTCTACAAATTTTGTTAAGAAAAACTAGTCCCTGGCACCTACTGCCCTGTACTAGCCCTCCCCAGAGATGAGACCTCTTTTAGCTGATCATTTTGGCACTTATTTCTATGTGTATAAAGTAACAAGCTATATATATTGCTCTTTTCTGATATTTCCTCTTTTGGGCATTATCTATTATCATCCAAGGTATATGAG